>NC_136278.1:22564377-23233032 GCF_964198595.1 Lampetra fluviatilis | reverse complement strand
ATGGTATGGTGGAACGGCTTAATCGGACCCTGTCCGCCATGTTGTGCCATACGGTTAGTGAAAAACAATCGGATTGGGATTTGCATATCCCTGGGGTGCTTTCAGCGTACCGGATGACGCCGCATGCGGCTACAGGATATTCGCCGTTTTTTCTAATGTACGGTCGTGAAAACGTACCGCCGATTAATGAACAGTTGGGAACCGAGGCGAGGGGACCTGTCAAGCCTCTTCCTGATTACATTCAGGACACCGTTCGCCGAGTCACTGAAGCGCGGGTGGAGGCTCGCATAGCTACGGCCAAAGCCCAGGCTCGGAACGAGCGGTGTGCGCGACGTTCAAAAGGGGAATGCCCTTGGACAACGGGGGACCTGGCCTGGCTCCATTGTCCACAGGTGCGGCCAGGTACCTCTCCTAAATTACATAAGCCATGGCAAGGGCCGGTTCGCCTCATCGAGGTTCCCAACCCACAGTCGGCGCGTGTTCGGTTTGGTTCTCGGCGTTGGTTCGTCCATACATCTCGGTTGAAACCATACGTGGCCCCTCGACCGGATGCGTCATCTCCTGAGGTTGCCTTGCCGGGGTCTGTTGCTGCCGACTCGCCCTTGCCTGTGCCTGCTGACTTTGCTAGAGTGCCTGTCGTGCCTTTCACAGACGAGCCGGCCGTGACGCGGCAGGGGAAAGCGGACCCAGCTCGGGGTGCGCCTACCACGGCTGCGGAACCTTTGAGGCCCGCAGCCCTTCCTACCCTGCCGCGGACACGATTGCGGGACGCCTCTGGTGCTGCGCCTTCAAAAACAGGGGACCGGGACATTGCCAGGCCTCCAATAGCGACAGACGAACTTCAGCCTGTCGCTCTTAAAACCCTGCCACGTTCCCGCTCGGCGGGAGGGCCACCGACCGTCCGGGACGGCCCGGCGACCAGCACCCGCTCGAAATCCCTCACATTTCGTTAATTATTGTGTTGTGTTCTTGTTCTTTCCGTATATTATCGTGTGTTCTGTGTCCTTTTACGTATTCGGTCGTGTTCGCTCGCATTGCTTATTGGAGTTGTGTTCAGCCGAGGTCGGCTGGATTTTCTCTACGGGGGAGGGTGGTGTAATGCGGGCGTAAACGACCTTCCGGAAGTGACGTCATGGGGGGAGGAGTTACGTCACGTGGGGGAGAGGGTAACGGTCTATAAGGGGGGTAACCGGAAGCAGTCGGGAGTGATCGGGGACTGGGAGAAGTGAGAGGCCACGCAGGGCGAAGGGTGAGAGAGAGTGGCGAGGTCGCCACACACCCAAGCCAGGAGGATCGGCACCGTCGGCCAACGGTGACCGACCCGGGGGCAGGAGGAGCAGCGAGGAGGCTGCAGAGAGCAGCGGGTCTGCAAGGGAGGAGTCGGCAGCAGGGGTCTGCACGGCGCGACAGCAGCCTGGGGCTGCAGAGTGTGGGCTACGGGAGCGACAGCAGCCTGGGGCTGCAGGGTGGAGAGTATATAGGGGAGTACTGTGAGGGAAAGAGATCGAACCCAAATAAAGGACACAGGACAGAGAGAAGCGTCCGAGTCTTTTATTACATATGTATGCTGAACTCCTTTCACACCATACGTAGCCAACCATACTAATCGGAGGTGTTGGGAAGGACAACAAACTAAACATAAAAGCAGTTCCAAATAAATTAGTTTCCAATCTAGATGTGAAAGTGCATAGCTCCAGTAGCTTCCTAACATAGGAAGAAAGAGCGTTCCAGACCGCCGCAGAAGTACATCTGAAAGCACGCGATGCGATAGCTGTCTTTGTTCAATGGCTCGCCAAAAGCCGCTGCTGCGAGGATGACCGGAGTTTGTGTGATCATTTATGCTAGCTGACGAGATCAGCAAGGTATTGTGGTTCATTTGTGGCAAGCACTGTGTGTGTAATGAGTTTGACCTTATAATGTATTCGTTGGGCAACCGGAAGCCAATGCAGCTCAGCGAGCACTGGACGGACATGGTCGGATCATGCAGTACCCTTCACGACACGTGCCAGAGAATTTAATACACACTGCAACTTGGTAATGTTTTTTTGCCAGATGTCCCTTCGAGTAGTGAGTTGCAATAATCGAGCATTGTCGATACTATGCTACACACCACCGTGTTGGCTATGTCACGAGTCAATAGTGGCCGAATGTGTCGTAAAGCCCTGATATAAAAATTTCAGGACTTGACTACATTTTGCACGTGGTGATCAAACGACATATTCTGGTCGAGTGTGGTGCCGAGGCTCTTTAGAGGAGTAGAAAACTGAATCATGGAGTCTGTGACCGCTACACCTGATCATCCCATATTTTTTTCGCCTGAACCTGAAAGCTAAACAGCAGAACCTCCGATTTTTCTGGATTAAGTAGCATTACGTATTGTGCAAAACCAAAGTACATCGCTTGCAAGCAATCTTCGAGGTTGCTGAGGCTCGCCATATCAACTTTGACTTTCACTGTGGTGTGCAATTGTGTGTCATCAGCATATCGGTGGAACTTGATGTCACGCGATGAGATGATATTGGCGATGCCATAATTTCATGAATCCTTTCTCTCAGTAGGAAATAACCTATTAAGTTTGATAAAACTATAAAAACCAGGGCTTTATGTTAACACAATGCAAATAATTATCACAACGAACAGACAATAAAGTTTAAATAAGTTTAATTTATATTTGCCAAAACCTCTAGAGTTGACAAGGTTCGAATGATTATTGTATTTTTAGTGAATGTATAATTATTTCGTAAATATATAATCGGCTTACTGTTTGTAAACATGATTTTAAAAAATATATATATATATATAACAAGGACAATGTTTCCACAGCAACATATTTACTGGATTGCATCCTCAACTGGTTATATTCCTCCATTTATCTGAAATATCACACGCAACAAAACTATGTAATTTCATCTGTGACTTGCATTTTAAGTCCCGATGTTATTGTGTCAATGATATATATGCATAGGCCACCGTACTATGACGTTAGACAAATACTATGTAAGTAGAACTTATTTCGCACCTTATGGAGCCAACCGTGCTTATCGGAGATGTGCAGACAAGCATATATAAGGACATATGGAATATATATATATCCTTTATATACGCTTGTAAAGCTTTAATTATCTTTGAAGGTGAAGAACAAATTGCAAAACAGAGGTATTTAATATTAACGTAATTTCCATTCAATATTAACACTGCCCTTTCTTTACCCGGAGGGAGCTTCGAAATTACGCGATGCAGAAATCCATCGTGTTGAGACACGCACATCAAAACTATGATGGCAACTCGAGAAAAACATAAAATATATCAACGGATTTTTACTTAAATTCCACCCAGTGCCTCTCGGTACCCACCAAGGTGGCTTTTGTTGTTGTTGCTAATACGCTGTTTAGTGAAACGCTTACAAAATGTCGGTTAAAGAACCACTGGACAAGTTGTATTGGCAATGATGGTGAGCAGACATCATCATAATTGCTACAGGAAGGCTAATGTTATTGTATCTAATTATCTGAAATATTAATTCAAACCGCCTATGTATTAAAAGTGTGTATATATAGACCTATGGGCAAATAAAGCCAAAATGGATTTATTTCATGTTTCGAACCATGGCAATTTTCGAAGGGCCAAATGACCAATTTACAACTTCTACTGTAAAGTTCCTACTTAATGCCTTAAACATTAGTGTGTGTTCCTTCACAGTTATCAATATTTTTGCAATTAATTTTGTTCCCAGGTGATATATTGGACAATTCCTCGTATACTCTCAGTTCTTGAGATATAGTATTTTTATTTTATGCAGCATTCATAAGAAAGGTTTGTGGGTTAGATCGCGTAAGTATAAATGTGTCATAACCCTCCACCACCTGACACAGCCAATTAGCAAGGGATTTGTCACGTAAACAAAACGCCAATTAGTTACTACTTCAGCCCACTGGTGAGTTGGAGAGTAATTCCACAATATTTACAATTTGAGTACTCAAATTTTGAGTACTCAAATTTTGAGCCCTCATAATAATATTGGTCACGAAAGCCTACGTGTTTATGCAGCAAGTTTACCGGAATAACGTGTTCAGTACACATATGTGTATATGTCGTTTTGGAAAACTCAAGTTAATGATTACAATTATGCCTAACGATGTGCCTCGTCAAAAACGTTGGAAACAGTGCATAATCACCTGCTATGAAATATAGATC
Source organism: Lampetra fluviatilis (assembly GCF_964198595.1). Lineage (NCBI taxonomy): Eukaryota > Metazoa > Chordata > Hyperoartia > Petromyzontiformes > Petromyzontidae > Lampetra > Lampetra fluviatilis. The sequence goes on along the minus strand of NC_136278.1, from coordinate 23,228,838 downwards.
ATAAACACAGAGACATTGACAATATAATAAAAGCTGCAGAATGCATAAAGAAGCATTGGGGGTCCATGCTTGATTTGAATTACACTGAGCCACAGGAATTGGAACACAAGGATCATAGAACATGGGTGCATTTGGGGCATCAAAAGCGCACTCAAGCAAGATGCATCAATAGAAAAGACAATGGCTGGTGTAGATTAACGAAAGACAGGCAGCCAAAGGAGGGAAAATGCCTCAGAGAATGTGCTTCCTTTACACAAACATAAAAACATTGTACTTTTCTACACATACAAACATCATACTACTATATACCGTCTCCTTGACAGCAAGTAATTAAAGCAGACAATATGCTCAATGTCTGTATGTCATACATTATAGTATTTCATTTGTGGCATACCATCTGATTGCATTAATTGATTTAGCAGTAATTTAATACACACACACATGAAGACTACGATGAGTTTGCAGGCAAGCAAAGTAATACAATCACCTGGAGGGAACTAACTGCTGAAGAAAAGAGAAAACACACTTGTAAGACAATCCTGTACTTCCCTTTTATTGACCAGATGGTTTGAAGGTAATTAGAATTTTAGGGGAACCCTACATTGCTTGTCAGGGAGATGAAAACAGGCAGGCTTGCAATTAAATTCCCCCTATAGTAATGTAATTCCTCCCATAGCTTTCAATCACATATTTTCTGATGGATTAATGTTGCATATGTTATTTCATAATACCTCCATTTGTAAAAACAAAACAAAACCCCTCTGCTTTAGAGGTTTGAGACGTGGCTCATCATAGTGGATTTTCAGTCGGGTGCCGGGGGCAATATGGGTAACAACCGATGTATGTATGTTGAACTTATTTTGCAGTATACATAGCCAACAGGCGCTAACATCAATATATATAAAAGGGAAATTTGTGATTATGTGTGTCTGTTCAAAATGTTTAGCGTACTTCCCGACATGCAACTTGAAATTTGCCATGTGGGAAATTTCCAGACTGTACACCATGCAAAAATTATAAAAATATACTTTTGGGGGGGGGGGGCTCAATAATGCATATTTTTTTGCACGGCAAGTGAGCTGTAACGTCACATCTGTCATGTGACCCGCGCATGTGGAAGCGTAATGCAGTGTAGTGTAGTGGTTAGCACACTGCGCTACGAACCCGGCGAGCCGAGTTCGATTCCCGCTCACGGCCACCACCGCTCACGCTCACGGCCACCACTGGTGACGATTATTTGAACCGGTCCTAGGCCTCCCCTAGGTCGACTCAGCCTCAAACGAGTAATTGGTGTGGTGTGTGAACATCGCCACTGGGGAGACATAGGCGGCCGGGTGTGGTGAATCCAAGTCCCGGGCAAAGCCGGGTAGTAAAGCTAGTTTCAAATAAAATACAGTATACCAATACATACACATCCAAATTGTTTTAAAAAATACATGACCAAAGATACCCAGACTATTAACATTGTCCCTGATATTTTATGCACGCAGCATGATACTATCATACATCTTATTTTAGTTGAATACTCTTTCATAATTCCCAGGAAGTTGTTCATATTCCCAATGTTAATATGACTGCTTATTCTTCATTTTGTGTATTGGCTTCTTACCTGCGTAATGGCAGGGTGCCACCTGTCGACCTGGAAGGGTAATCACGGGTGTGGACAAGGTTATGTAAGAACTAATCAGAAGGGGGGCATATGTGGGTTAAAGGTAAAAGGCGGGGTTAGTCGGGAAGCTCCGGGAACCTGCTCGAAAGTTCTGGAAGGGGGCCTGGCTAGAGGTGGGGCCTGGCCACGCAGAGAGGTATGGAACCGAGGGTTCAGGGTTGTTGCGGAGTCCCGGGTCCTGGCTGCGCTGCTGCACGCCGTCATCTCTCTCCGTCGTCCGGCTGGATAGAAAATCCTCTGCACGGCTCCCATCGCCATGATCGTCACACTAGTCAGTTAGCTGTGTGGTTGGATTCATAATATAGGTTTTTGGGTCAGAAAAAAAAACTATATTATGAATAATATTGGTCGCGAAAGCCTATGTGTGGTTGGATGTAGGCCAGTGGTTCTTTACCTTGTTGGAGGTACTGAACCCCACCAGTTTCATATGCGCATTCACTGAACCCTTCTTAATTGGAAAAATTAAATGTGATTTTTTCAAATTCAAAACATAGGTATATGTTTTACTGGTGCACAAAATGAACCGTGCATCAACATCACTGTGTTCAAAGAACAAAACCAGCAAAACATGATTTTCACACAAAAACATAATAATGAAAACTTACTGCAAATCAGTGTGACTTCTGCTGCTGCCTTTCAGAGACCAGTTCAGAAATGCGCGGCTTCACCTTGGCAAGTGCCACTCTCATGTCATTTTAGCAACAAAGTCTGTTCCTTTTCTTCGTTTGTATGTCCAGCATCCTCGAAAAGGATTTCTCGCAAAGATATGTTGTAACAAACGGTATAAACATCTCCAGGGCTTTCTTAGCAATAACAGGGTACGTTACAATTTGTTGACACCAAAACGTTGAGAGCATTGTTGTTCTGAAGAGTTGCTGTTGAACCTGGCTCTGCTGAATTTCAATTATTTCGTCGAGGTATTCATCATTGACATCTGCTGTCTCAACACTAAACGTGAACGGCTGTCTCACCCATTCAGGATATGACTCTCTTGTAGGGAAGTATCCGTCGAGAGACTTTTCAAGCTCATATAAGTGCGTGGCAATGGCTTGCTTCAGTTCCGCGGGTACAGAAATGTCTCCGATTCCAGATACATCTTCGATCTTACTTACATAGTCGTCCAGTAGGGGAAAGTTTGCGAAGTTATCGTTCTCTGTTCGTCGTTTCCATAACGGTAACTTTTTTTGAAAAGCCTGACTCCACAGCCCTGCATCTGCTGATTGAGATGATTGAGAGCTGTGAAGATATCAGCCATGTACGCTAAAATGAGAATGAACTCAGCATTTTTGAAGCAATCTGCATGACAATGTTGGTGCTCTTGCAAAAACAGGGCTAATTCCACACGCATGGCAAAAACACGATTCAGCACCTGTCCCCGGGATAACCACCGAACGTTAGAATGGTACAGAAGTACCTCGAATTCAGAGCCCATTTCTTTACACAGCTCACTGAAGATGCAGTGCCTCAGAGCAATATTTCGCACATAGTTTTCCACTACAATTTGTAATACTTCTGTCAGTTTTGGAGGCAAGGTTTTTGTTGCCAACGCATGCCTGTGCAGAATACAATGCGTAACAATGATGTGTTGTGCATCGGCTTTCACTAGCGCACCAAAACCAGACTTTCTTCCTAGCATGACTGGAGCTCCTTCCGAACAAACTGCAGAAACCATATCCCACGAAAGATTGTTGTCTTTGAAGAAGTCATCCACAAGTTTCTTCACATCGGCTGCCTTAGTTGTTACTGTAAGAGGCTTACAAAATAAAATATCTTCCTTTATCACGTCGTCTTTCACATAGCGCACGAATACAGCAAGCTGGCTTAGATTGGAAACGTCTGTGGTCTCGTCGAGTTGCAGGCTGAATTTTGCCGGGCTTGAAATCAGATCTGCAACTAGAGCCAAGATGTCTTTGCTCATGTCCTCTATTCTGTCGCTGATGGTGTCATTTGAAAGAGGAATTTGGGATAACTTAACTTCAGCCGCTTTTCCCAGCATGATATTCGCCATCTTCAACACAGCTGGTTTTATGAGTGTTTCACCAATGGTGTGTGGTTTGCCCTGCTTTGCGATCAGGTAAGCAACTTGGTACGATGCTGTGAGGATCGGTTTGTTGATAGGTACAAAGCCGAGAACAGGCAGAGTAGCCTTTTCATCGAATCTGGCTCTCTTCACCTTGAATTCAGCGAGCGTTGTGTTCTTGTATTCCCCATCTCCATGCAGCTTAAGGAAGTGTTTCCTTAGTTTTGCCGGTGCTAGACTAGAATTGCTCAACTTGGCATTGCAAATCGTGCAGTTAGGACGCTGACTCCCATCACGTTCCGTTATACATGTGAATCCATATTGTACATATTCGTCCGACCACTTTCTTTTTTTGCTCGACATAGTTAGTATGAAGGGATTCAAATATTAAGAAAGAAATCACACGACGTACCATCACGACAGTCACAAGTCGACTACCGAGCGCACCAAATTCCCTGCAGCACAGATAGGCCAAGCGATGTAGCGTGATCACTTGCAGCCAATGATGGCCAAGCCGGACGTGTCATCACGAATCATATGAGTCGGGTGTGTGTCTTAACCTCTGCCGAACCCCTGAGACTGACTCACCGAACCCCTGGGATTCGATCGAACCCAGGTTAAGAACCACTGATGTAGGCGATGGGGCTATGTAGAGAGGTTGGCTGTGCGTAGCTAAAGTAGAGACGTATATATATATTACCCAGTGGTGTGCCCAGTAAGAGGAGACATAAATATACGTATCGGCCTAGGTTGTGCCCGGTGTGAGAATAAATAAGAAGAAGCCCTCGACATGACGTGTCTCGGAAGTCACTCATTACACATGTATTAAACAACAAAAAATGGCTACTACTTTGAGAAACATTAACCCTGAGGGATTTACGGGTGCTTAGTCTGGAGACATGTAACCACTGCCAGCTTTGTTGTGAAAGCATTTGACTGACAGCCTTCCACTTGCCTGAAAAACACGGTCTTCAAGATTCTAAGCGATCCTAATTTCGATGATGATTTAATGGGTGATTCTGTAAAAAAAGATAAAGGTGTTGCCCTGCAATTGCTTCTTAGAGCACTTCTGACAGAAGGGCCCCCATTAGAGAGAGAGAGCTTTGGAGAGGTCCTCTAGAGGGTTTTGTTGGTCTACTCTTCCACAATGGCCAGACATCTTGCAAGAGTGAGTAAGCACAGTATGACGTCAAATTATCAGTTGTGCTGCATTCGCTGTGGGGCCCATTTCATATTTACACCACACACACTGGCACTTTCTGGAATGTGAGAGAGATGCTTTTAAAGCCATCTGGGACCAGGTGGAAGCTTGATACACAATGACACAAGTACAGTGTGTACTTATCATTCATAAAGTGGTATTTTCAATGAAAAGAACCAAAAGATCAACAGAATATACTGCTTTGAATCAGTCCAGGCAGCATGAATAGGAACAATCAAAAACAGAAAATGCATCAGATGCACAGCATAGGATATTGTGTCGAGGATGCAACGCTGCTGGCCATGTCATTATTCTAAAGGGGTTTTAATGAAATTTAATGATAGAGACCTTTTGGTTGAATAGTTGTCCTGTCATTCAATTTCCCAAACTGTCCCAATCGAGTACGATTGTCAAAACCAACATGCAGGCAATTGCTGAAAGTAACGCATTGCTGCACCACTTAAATATGTGGTCTTAGACAAGATATCATGCTTTTGCATGTCACTGAATTATTGTTCAAGGGTAAATGCACGAACCCCCCCTCCCCAATGCTGCACTGATGGAACGGGAAAATAAACCCTGGAAATGCTGAGATGACGTAAACTAAAATTACATCAAACTACGCTCTACTAGTTTGATTATAACAGGAAATCTACGGGTAACATGAGCTTTCATGTAAAATGTGGGGATTATTGGCATAAGCCATCCAATTCAAGTGATTTTCTTTTACATTTTAGTTTACGAAGTCTAATTCAATGAATACACACATTACCGGTCCTGCCCATAGCAAATTCCAAACATAGAACATGGTGATACATTAAACTGGTGTGCCTACTAATCACAACGCCACTGCATGACTTCAACAAGCAACCCATTCATCGTGTGACAGATAATGATGATTTTTGCACTGCCATGATTTCTGTGCTGCCATGCAATGGGTCCGTGCCTTCAAAGGATTTCCATTATCAACTCAGATCTCCAGTATATTTGCTGTGTGAGGACACTGAGACTGTGCATGGAACGTTCTGTCTGTGTAGCTATCGTACCTGCGCATTCTTTAAAACACATTTGTAACGTGCGACATAAAGTTGATGGGGTATTTCTTATTCGTTCTGCGCTTTCCCCTCTTTAAACAATTCGTCACCATTCGTATAATTAGCCATGCTCAATCCACGACTAGATTATGGCCTGCCCACCTCACCACCGTGAACCCTGACGATCCTGCAATGCCACACTTATGATATACCACCAGCCATCTCGCTCATACACATGAGCTGATGTCATCAATCCATTGCCATGGTGGGTCATACTTGTGGGTGTGTTTTCTCCTTTGGCTGGCATTCCATAGCCAGTCTTGTCCATATGCTATCATACCTTCTAGCTGTGTATCCTGCCCAAGCCCACTTGTTACATTCGTTAAGAATCAATATGATGGCTCTCTAATGTGTGTTTATTCTTTTATCCGTGTGTTCTTCTTTCTATCTGCTTATTTGAATTCCCAGCTTGCATCTATCCATGCGTCTTTGCAAACATTGTAGGTTTTGTTCCATTTGTCCAATCAGATATAGCATGACAGGTTATTGTGCGCTGATACAATTACATTTCCACAAATACGTGCGTTAGCGTGTAGAGTAGATGACATAGCTTTACTATAATATCAGATCTCATTTACAAAGATATATAACAGTAATATGTCTATTTGAAAATATCTGCTGCCTTTTAATGTTGATATTTGGGATTTTTGTTTTCTCCTCAATATGTTCATGTTAAGGATTTTAAGCTGATCAATGCAGCATCTGCGGTGAACACAATATAGCACTCCACTGTTGTCCAGAACAGGGACAATATGTCTATTTGTTTATCATGCTACATTTTAAACAACACACAGAATTGCAATACGTGGTTTGGAAAATGTATATAGAACTGAGCATCTGACACACAGGCACACACAAAGAGTGCAGTGTTCTACTGCACAATATACATATCAATGAGTATTATTTCGTTCTCTGATGGAATTAGGACAATGTATTGCCTGCAGCTATTTGCATGTTTTTATTTGTTTCTTCTGAACTTAGGGCTGACTATAAGAACAAGTGATCGGTTTGGGAAAAGCCCTGCCATATGGTTCTGTGTATAAATTTAGAATGAATTGGTCTCTAATTAAAAGCTTAAAATGTTGTCACTATGTATAAGCCCTGCAGAGATCACCCATGGACCATGGGAATATCAAAATAGACAGCCACGAGGCCAAACTTTCACAGTTATTTATCGTTATTATACGACAATGAGAAAAGTTCAAGAAATGTGTATATATTAACATATACAGTATGGAGTATTTGGCTGCTATCCATTTCCACGTAATAAGCCACTTTGTTGAGCTATCATTTGTGACCAGGTCGCTTCTGAAAAAGAGATATATGGCTCAGTTGGCCTTACCTGGTACAAATAAAAAAGTTTAGTTTACAGGTAATGATCCAATTACACATTTTAAAAAATCCACTTTTAGTGATTTTTTCCAAAGTCCCAAAAACTGAAAACAATAAGACCATTTGAAAGTTGAAACATTTAAGGGTGGCACGCTGGTAGCACTTGTGCATCGCAGAAAGTAGAATTCCTGATTCGGGTACTTTTCTGCATGGAGTCTGCATGTTCTCCCCCTCAACCCGTGTTCTGCATGGGTTTTCTCCAGGCTCCCCAGTTTCCTCCCGTAACAAACAAAAAAATATGACGTAACTGGCATTGGCCAAATATCCCTATGCTGAAAAATGACAAGCAACGTACTCAATTGGGATTGTGAAAACTTGGCAGGACCCTCCCGAAAAAAGAGTCGTGAGACGGAGGCTTTCCTGGGTAAACAAGTATAACGATAAACAATAACATTAAATTAAGATACATAATAAATGTTGTTTTTAGCAGTTATGAACGTAAAAATTGTTGTTGTTTAAATTCGCATCTGCATGTTTTTTTTAAATCGATTAAAAACACAAAACCATTGACTTTTTGTTTGTAGTATCTTGACAGCGTTATGTAAAAAAAGGTTTAAATTCACAGTGTGATCATTAGTGCCTTGCGTACAAATGTAAACAACGGAGTATTAAATACATAGATATAACCACATCATTATTTGACCTCTTGACGCAAAGTGTGAAGCCACGATCCCGTTGTGTTTTCACATCCAACAATGAGAACAGCTGATATTCCTAAGATAAAATATAAGTAAAACATAATCCAGCCGTCCTTGCTGAGTGCTTACTGTTGAGCAGCACCAACATGCACATCGATATATAGCTTCATACTCCTTTTGTTGTAGATATTTAACACTATCTTCCATGAGGCAGATTTGGTTGGTACATTAATCTGGGTGAGATGCTTATTCGTCTGGGTATACTGCTACCCTAAAACTATGGTCGGGAAATTTAACTGGAATATGATTTAAATTGTATTTAATTAATTGTATTCTTACCACACAATTGAAATGTGTATTCACATGCTCACGCATTTATCTGACATAGGTAATATGCATTCGAGTCATCCTTCTTACTCAATAAATAGATATCAGTTTAGTATTAACCCTTGTTTTTTTTTTCGAGCCCAACATTATAAATGTCTTCTAAATTATACATATATAAACGTTCATATGCATTATAACATCTCATTGTTACTATACTTTGATCATATTGTTCAATTAAATAAGCTTGCATGTAGACGCATTACATTTGTATTATGTAACATTGAGGAGGCGGAATATCTTAATTTGTATTTAAATATTCACATGAATCACATTTCCAAGTCCAACATACAGTTTATTTTTGGTTCCAATCAAAATGTATTTCGAAACAACACTCCCAATTGCTTTGTAGAGGAATAGAAAGATGTCATTTCCCAGCTGACAAACAGCAATGAAAGTTGGGTATAATTACACTTTTCACAGGAGACTATTGGGTTACTTGTGACCATAAGTGAAGTAAATAGGTGGAACTAATGACAGGAAAAGTACAACTAATTAATTCAAATTTCACCAACGCGATAAGCGTGGAATCTCTAAAGGCTCATTTTCTTGGCACTGCATTGCAAAGAGACATTATGGCCATTAAATATCCCGAAAATATTATTTTATCTCAATCATCATAAGTTATACTGGTTCCACTTAGATATACAGCAATAGGAGTGTTATTGCAATATTGTCTGGTTATTATTTGCTTTTACCATGAATGATTAACAATAATTAGGAGTAAATCTTGACTTAGAGCTTTTGTGACCTCAGGAATTCATATTCTTTGGGTCTTTCTGTAAAGTTACGTAGATAGGTTAAAATAAAATAATGCTCTTTTTTGTTATTTTCTTTCAACCTATCCACGTGACTCTTACCGAAAGATCGAAAGAATAATAATTAGGAGTATTGGTGTCGGCACAATGAAAATGTGTCAATCAATTTACACTTGTAATTGTAGATAAAAGCTAAAGGTTTTTTTTAAACCTCAGTGGTGCTCCCGTGGAAATCTCTCACAGTAGCATACACAATTAACACATGTTTGAAAATGTGAGAGATAATTCCATGGAGTAACACAGGAATAAGAGGAAGAGTAATGCCTCCAACACAATTAAGTATACAACGATAAGCACTTTTCAGATATGGTCCAAGGATAAGGATCACCTTCAGAAATCTGCGTTAAAGTGTTTCAAACGGACTTAACTCAATGTGATGCGTTCCCCATGTGAATGGGAACAAGTGTTGCATTTTCAAGAGACTGTCGTTATTATCAGCAGATTCGAATGTGAAGTGGATGGAGTGTGGTAATGCCGGAGGGATTTGAGGGTCATTTTTAGATGCCCTTGCTTTTCCCGATAAAATATAGTTTTTGACAAGGGTCGTAATAAGAGGTGATCATGGAAATAAATGAAAATACTTTCTAAAATAGTTTTATATAAAACAAATGTGGGGCTGTCCTGAAATGTGGAGTGGCCATGGGATAGTATATGATCATAGTAAAAAAAAAATTGTAACATGCACGATATTTCACACCAAAATGACAGGGGCCTTTACATGTCTCTTAAAAGTCCACGTATATTGAACGGTGCTGCGAATTTGCAGTGGGATGACAGCGTTCCAGACGGAAGAAGGTGCCACGGAGAAACGATGGCTGGCAGTAACGTTTTTGGTCCTTGGTATGGAAAGGAGGTTGTGAGTCGCGCTGCTGCAGAGAGTCCTATGGGCCGTCCATAAATGACGTCACGCGATATTGGACGATTTTTGACCCCCCCCCACCCCCTAGTCACACGGCGTCACAAAAAGTCAAACCCCCCCTCAAATATGACGTTACAAAGCTCTGCCCCCCCAAATAAAACATGCTTCAAATCGGTTTAAACTATTGTCATGGTAGTGCGTATTTAATGCGGCGCTGCACTCTGATGTTGTAGGAAAAAACATTTATTTAAAAGTATATTTAATCAAGTAGAACTTGTCTATATTTATTTAAAGTTGCGCATTTTGATGTGACGTCAAATTTCTAAATCCCCCCCCTCGTCACACATCGTCACAAATGTCTGACGCCCCCCCTCCCCCCTAGGTGCGTGACATCATTTATGAACGGCCCCCTACCGTGAGCTGCAATGCAGGGTAACGGTTGGACGACCGAACGTAGTGGCGTGGTGGCTCAGGCGGAGGAGGCATGCAGCGGTGTGAGTGTGTGAGTGTGCGCACGGGTCGTAGACGCGAGGCATGTTGTTGGGTTTGTCTACTGGGTTCATGAGCTAACTGTTGTCTCTTAGTTGTGTGCTCACTTTAAAACATATAACCGTTATTCGAGACGGTCTCGGGTTTTTTTGGCCAATTAGCACGGTTGTCTACGTACGGTGTGAATTAAGTTCAACATACACACATACATAAAAATGTGTTTTGAAGATTATTTACATGAATTAATACATTAACCCGTGTTAAATGCTTGACTAGGATAGAGAGTCCCAATTGCCTAAAGATATTACCAAACACTTAAAACAAATTCAGGTAACCTTTCATTTATGAACGTACTGTTTGTGACATTTCACATTAAAGCAATTGGCAAATTATGGACACTTTTCAACTAACGATATTTAAAATTCGCATGAATTAACTTTTACATGGCACACGCCATGAGATCAACAACAAAAATCTCCTGGGAGGCTGCGTCATCCATCTGAGAAAGGGTCACGGTGTCCCTCCAGTTCAACAGTAACGCCTCCATATCACATTTCCAGTCATTCCAACGTGCATATCTTTTGGTGAGTTCCCTAAAAATGATACTTACTTTTGTTTTAAATTATATATTATTCAATAGTTAGAATATTTATATATTTGTATTAACATTATTGTATTGTGAAAAGTGATGTCGATGTATATATTTAGGTTATGAATGTAGTTGGAACGACTATACAAAACGCATCCCTATTTTTTTTATTCATGGGAAAAGCCATTCCGATTTACGAAATTTAGTTTATCGAGGGATACCTGTAATTCAACATGGCATGACCACCCTTAACACGAGTGGGTAGCTCCCTTTTAATTAACAAAAAAAAATCTAAAGTTTTATTTATTTCTTCCCCTGCTATTCATTATATTTTATTTGCAAATGGTGAAAATAATTCTGTTTATTTATTGCACACTTTAGTGTATTTTCATTTGTGGCTGGGAGAAATATGATGGCATTATTCATTCTTCGAATCCAACATACGGGTATTGGGTGCAGGTGCAGTATTATAAGCTCATGTTCTTGAAAAATGTTCCACCCATTGAGCAAATGGCCTTAGCACAAGATGGCACATCCCATGAAATAAGGGCGGAATTGAGTCCTTCACGATGCATGAATGTGTAATGGTATTTTTAATCTCATTCCGACCAGCCTTCTGAAAAAATCCTGCTAGTTTGAAAGAGCTATATCATCAGGAACATGCCAGGAAAAACGCTTAATTGGAGACAATTCATGACCACCCTATGATCGCATGCATATGTTTACGAGCTGAACTTGTCACAATTGTAGTAAAACAATTAGTAGCAAGTGCATGAAGATAACCCATGCTCGATTCATCTTCTCATAGAGCTAGGACAAAGAACTGACATAAGGGAAAAAAGTAAAATTCTGTTGGCTCAGCAATTAAGATTTAGCAAATCATTAAAACGTAGTTTTTTGTTGTAGAAAACCCATAAGCCAGCATAATGTAGACCATGAACATGAAGAGCATGAGCATGGCATCCATAATATAATTTAATAATAAAAATGGATACATGCAGAACACTTCTACTGCTAGGGATTTAAATGATAACCTTTCCAACTATGAAGAGCATCACATCTCATACAGTGGAACCCACAAATAACCTGACTCTTGAAATGAGTGAACATCCTTTTCCAAACCAGTTTAAATCATGTCTAGAAAACAGTTCCCATTAAAATATAATAATATGTTGGTGTATATAAATATGAGTTAATTTTTACGTATTTATATTATTTCAATATTTTAGGCATAATGTGGAGATGAACCACCTAAAATGCATTTGTATATTTACAACACACAAATGAATTTGAAATTCATACTCTCTAACTATGTCGAATACATCTCTTGAGGATCTAAGATATGTAGTAGGAGACCATTGTATTACCGAAAGGAATTCTCTAGACTCGAGGCATAAGAATACGTGATTTATTTATATATGTTCAGATGGTATGGAGAATATATCATCAACTGGCCTATACATTGTTTTGAATTATGTACGTATAATAATTAATACATGATCTTATAACAATGTGGGGTCAATGCGGGCTGGGGAAGGACACAGTTTGTCTTGTCTCTCGCTGGGTACCGAGCTGGTATAGGTACCCCTATTCACGATAGCTCCTCAGACCATAGGGCTCCCAGACCTCCTCGATACAGCAATATTATACTCCTCTGATGAAGAAGACAGTGGAACACGTCCAGGAAGGAGATGGCGTGATGAAATTGGTCAATGTACATGTGTTAGTTGAATGCGAGAGATCGCAGGATTGTGAAAGTTGGCAGCTGCCTTGGGAGGACCTTCATTCAGCAGTGTATTGCCCAAGGCTTGTCACGATGAAGATGCTATCAATAGTTTAACAACACGTTAATTTTGACAGTCTATAAAGTGTGATAAAATTCAATACCAAATTTGTGCTATTCCTTTGGAAAATTCTGATTTCTATTTGAAAACAGTCCAATAACAAAACAAATCCCCCCTAGATCATGTCAGCCCAAGGCAGATGGGTATCATGCTCCACTAAGTTAAGCTAGCAGCAGGAGGCCACGTACTTACTGACATGGCTCTCCATTCTCACACTTGGGTGGTCGTCATTCGAACGAGTTCGGCCATTTCAATGGAGCATTACAGCAATAAGACTGTCTTTAAGTTCGGCATGAAGTCATGCTTTCTCTCTTTCCAGGCTGGTGATGAGTGACATAACGATGATTTATTCTACATTGACTAAATACAGCAGCAGTAATGCATTTGCGTGTATTTTTAAACTCAGTATATACTACCATTGCCATCCTATTTTTTTACATGTACCATTTATATCGTAATGGCATGCATACGAGAGGAGATGGAGCGATGAAATTGGCCGGTGTGCAGGTGCGAAGTGGATAATTGCATAGCAAGATCACGACTTCTGGAGGCCTTCATCCAGCAGTGGATTGACCAAGGCTGATGATGATGAAATTATATTGATTGCGTGTGGCATAAATTTGTATTAAAGTAAATTTTTTTAGTCATACAATACTGCATTAGCCGTATGTGAATGTGAAATACGTATACGATGCATCGTGAGTATAATTACTAATTACATTATCATGGGGGAGAAGCCATAAAGACCATAATTTTGCCGAAGCATCTGTTACAGAATTTGAACACTGAAATGTGTAATACAAGATATTATGTATTAAAAAAACACATTACAAGGTCTTTGTGAAAGTCAACATTGTTTTCTATTGCACTTTGCAAATGTATGACAAATGAGTAATGGCAGGGTACAATTGTATGAGCAGTGGTAATTGTAATTCCAGAACCGAGAGTGGATAATTTCCTCCCGTGGCTAATATAAATATTGGTCAGTAAACATTTTTGGAAGGCAAACTATTGGTGATTTTCAGTTTGAGACCCAGCAGATCTCTCGCTTTTAACACCGCACATTCTAATCCAGTGCCCCTGTTGCAGTGGATTGTCACAGAAAAAAAAAGCAAACTAAAATCCTCATGTAAACATTTCAAAAATCATTATGTTCCATACGAAATCAATTATTTTAATGGTTCACTTCACGTAATCACGTCGATTATTAATATTTATATACATGCATTGTATAAACGAAGTGGACCTACATTTTGCTAACTGGTCAATTCCAAACATCTAGCAGTTGTATACAAGTACAATACAAACACATCTACAGGGTAAGTCAAAGAATCCAAACCCAGACTTGAGCAGAGGGGCATACATGCGTTCAAAGGGCATTGGTCTGAGTGTTTTGTACAAATCGGTGAGCGTAGTTCAGCCGAAATTTCGGTGCACAGATGCAATATATGGATTCATGCTGTAAACAGCAAAAAAACACGTTCAGGTACACCCCTCCCCCACCTATCTACCAAGCCAGCCACACAAACTTGAAAGACGCGCACAATGCATACAAATGTTCAACTGCTGGTTATGCCCTCAAAGTGTCATTCAAACTAAGCGATGCATGTAAATATTGTGACTTGTTAGTTTGGAAATACCCCCCCCCCCGCCCCACCCAAAATAAATATGTGAATAACCATCATAAGAATCACAGCAGATGCTTAGAGGCAGAAAATATGATGACATAAAGGCATTGTCATTGGTTGTATTGAAAAATAAATTTGATGTATCACAACTGTTAACATATATCTGTTGTTTGGCACGTTATTTGACTTTGCACCTTAATTGTTTATCTTCATTAATTTTAAGTTCATATATGATTAGGTTTTTCCTTGTTCATGTATTTTACCATTACACTGTATTCATCCCAGGTCTTAAGATTTGATAACACTAATAAAATAAACAGTTCTACGCATTCCACCACTTGTATGTAGGATTGCTCAAAATGATATATATACATAATATTTGCTGTAATAATTCTGTAACTCGAATTCATGTGATAGGGAATATAACATTTAAACTACAGTTTTGGTTTTTTCTGGTTGCATTTTTTATTATTCAACCACTGCACATATGTTTACAACTATTATATGCACAGATTGTGCAAGCAAAATTTCTCTCAATTTCATGCTGTGCTCAGTTTATGGCTCCATGGATAGCTGAATCCCATTATCTATACATATTGGTGTTTAAAGTTTAAGCTGGAGGATTACATTTTTTGTAACATTCCCGTTTGAATAAAGAAATGGAAATGCATGCTCGTATACAATGCAAAGTGTGATATTAAAACTTTTCTAAAAATACTTGTGTGTTTGTGGTCTAAAACATGGCAAAATAAATCAAATTCTTCAAGTTAATTGTATTGCCCTTTTTGAAGAGAATAATGTTTAATACCTCATTCCATTTTCAGCGGGATGTACATTATCGGCATTATAGACTCCAAAGTTTCCATGATTAGAAGCTTAATGGCAGGCTTAAGTCGAGTAAATTGCAGTAGAAAGACGTTGAAGTGTAGCAGTTTTTGCTACTGCAATACCAGCCTTAAAGGGCAGGGTAATCGTAATGCTTTTCATTGTGTTCTGTCGCGCTTCTCATGAATGACCTACCTGTGAATGACCAGAAGTTGATCCGAAAATGGAGCTCAAGTGGCTGGCAAATTGTATTCATAAACTCACGAGGTTGCAAAATGTAAAAAAAACTAATTTCTCGTCGTTCTCACACCACATTCCACCACCTGGCTCGTCTCTCCACAGTCTGGGCAACACTGCTGTTGATGGGCGTGTCCCAGTGTAGTCGAGCTGCAGGGCAGTAGGCGAGGGCTAAACACAATCAGCAGAGACTGATCTTGTACATGAATGCTAACTCTGAGTGAACACTTCATCCGAGAAATCCAACACACCTGTTTCACAAGCAATCTCTATTTGTATTGGAAGTATTAGTGACATACATTTAAATATAAAAACAATTGAAATACAGGGGAAGCTGATTTTGTGATAGTCATCATTGTGAAATTTGATATCACATCGGGAAAGTTGATATCTTGAAAATGGATGCGGCAGCAACCTTGGGAGACGTTGAGCAGCTGAGTCTATTGCCAGGGATATGCGGCACGGGGTTAATGCTGTGTGGCTGTGCACCCTGCTGCTAAGTAGCAGCACAACACTCACCTTCATACAGCAGCTTGAATCCCTGGGCACTGACGGCAAAGTCACTGGAGAGATGCAGGCTGAGCTGAGGTCCTGAGCTTGTGATCGGGGGTGGCTCCAAGAACCCTGTTAATCTGTTGAGGTAGGAGATATATTTTTCATTGTAAAAAAAAAGGACATTATCGCAGATTTCAAAATCATGAGGGATTCTGCAATGGCGTAATGGTTATCAGACTGGATTTGAAAACCAGTGGTCACCGGTTCAATCATCCTGCAGTGGAAGCGATTGGCAAGTGTCTTGAATCCCCTTGTCTCTGTCTACCCAGCAGTATAAATGGATACTAAACAGGCTATCAGTAGGCTGAATATGGTGGGGTAAAGTGTGGGTTCTTCCACCTTTTCCGAGCAGCTTGACCATTGCTAAAGAGTAAAATACTCCCTTGAGTAGCTCTCCAAAGATGGTCAGTGCATAGTGAGCTTTCAGATGCGCTTCTGCGGCCGTCTAGAACACTCTTCCTTACGAAATTAGGAAACTACTGGAGCTATAAAATAGTTGTCGTTCACCGCACCTCCGATTTCCACGGATGGCTACTTACAGTGTGAAAGAAGTTCAACATACATGCATAGCTCACTCCAGTGGAGGTCATTCTGCCGACAATGGCGTGTGAAAATAATTACTGCTATATATCATAAACATAACCACGTGTAAAGCACAGAAAGTTCATCACATTTTGTGAATAAACTTCATTAATCCGTTACACTCACACAAGCCAGTGTTTGCCTTGATGGTCATGAATGATTAAGTTGTGCATGATTGTGATTATATTACTTAACATATCACACTTAAACAAAGTTCAGCATGTATGTGGTGAATAACCTTTGAAAGTGATTGTGTTCTCTCTTTCAGAATATAGTTTTCTTAAGAATATATAGAAACAATATATATTTGTTTTTCTAAATAGCTATTCCTTTTATAAGAGAGACAAACGTTCAGTCACTTTTAAACCAGGTAAAATATTACCATATTGCTTTAATTGCTGCAATTATACAGGGTGTTCATTAATCAAGGACCCGATTTGAAATCGCTATATCTCTGCAACCACGAACCGACCATGAATGAACCTCTTACCACTTGAGAGGGCGGGGCATAGAGAGGGCGGGGCATAGAGAGGGCGGGGCATAGAGTTTCACATGATTACCGCTAGATGCCTCTCCCAGCGCACAAACAGCCCCTAGCCTCAGTCGTTCGCAAGACACACTGCCTCAACGTTGGATGGGTCGCACGGGACCCCAAGACTTGGCGCTACACTCTTGGCCCCCAAATTCCCCAGACATCACACCCTGCGACTTTTTCTTGTGGAGATACGTCAAAGACCGTGTTATTGTGCCACCATTAGCGACTAATCTGGATGACGTCAAAAACAGAATCACAGCAGCGGTGACTTCAGTGGAAGAAGACACTTTGAGCGGCGTTTGGGACGAATTCAACTATCGCCTCATACATATAAAGTGGAAAAAAAGGTGCTGGGAAAAGTTGGATTTGTGGTTACAAGTGTAAAGTGTTGTGGGAAAGATGTTTACGGTGGTTTGGGTAAACTGAGAGCGAGAGGATTAGAAAGGTGTTTGGATAGAGAAGGGAGATAACAGAAGGAAAGGCAAGGGTACAAAAGTTCACTGTGAAAATATTGGGATTTTCCATATATCGAGTTGGGGATTCATATACACTCTACAGATCTGCACACTATTGCATATTGTAAGCAAGTAGCCTGCTATGATGCAATAATTTCCTGTAATAATTTTAAAATGTGATAAATCTGGTCGTACTTAAATTGACAAATAATGCATCTTTAAAATGCTGTAGTGAACGGAAACAAAATTATATCTAAACTTTGCTGGATTCAGAGATGGATGTTACTGTATAAGATGACTGCATGCACCGACCAATTTAAAATAATAGGTATTACAAATGCATTGTACTTGGATTTTCCGACCCAGTTAACCAATTAAGTAGTGGTATAAGAAGTCATAATATGATTAGTTATATCTTAATATGAAATTTCCCTAATGTTTGATATGCCCTAAAGTCCACAATTGGATGTTCACAAGAATGAACAAAAATGCAATTACATTTTAACATATCAGCCCAGAACTGTGGTAGCAGCTAAGCAATCATAATAAAGATATGAAAATACGTGCATAATTCCAGCTTGACAAATTCATTTTAATTCTGATGAGAACTTTTCAAACTTTCGGATGAGAAACACACTTTCAATTGCATCTGTATTCTACAACAAATATGCACAGCCACAAGTAATTTGAATACTATTTCACACAAAAAAACACTACGGCCATGTTTTTATATATATATAGCATTCATGATTATAATATTGATATGGTGGGTGTCTTTGAAATACATATATAAAAACAGCCAACTTCCAATATTCCATGTTTACGAATTTCGTATTTTGTATTACAGTATATAACTGAGAGCATATTCCTACAATGGAAATAGAAATGTTTGATTGTGAGTGAGAATACATTGTCATCGTGAACTTGAACATGACCACATTTGACCTTATGAGCCAAATGCAAAAAAATGGAGGTGAGATAAACATTGAACTGGCAACTTTGGCTAAGTATGACAAATAAACAGGACCCTGTAATAAGTATAACCCGTAAAAACGAAGTTTTTCACTATAAATCCTTTATATGCGTGGCAGTGAACTTAATATAAAGGATTTAAAAATATATTCGCCTGTGGAGGACGCGGGGATCGATCCCGCGACCTTTGGCATGGGAAGCGAGGGCGCTACCAACTGCGCTACTCCGCCACGGCCTGTGGAGGGGTTACGCTCTGGGCTCTTACGCTGTGCGTTCTATTTGAATATATGTAAAATAATTTTTTTTTTGCCTAAAAAGTGTAAAATATTGGGAATTTTTTTTCACGAACATTAATTGTCTCGCACAACGAGTCTGTGTGGAAAATGTCAGCTCGATTGGATCACGGGAAGTGGGTTAAAAAACGACTGAAAGATTTGCACGGTCGTAAGCAAGCAAGCACGCAAGCAAGCACGCAAGCAAGCAAGCGAACTTAATATAAAGGATTTAAAAATATAACCATACCTCCAACATGTTTATGTGATACTACATTCACAGAGTGTGCATGCACATTTACAAAAAATACCAACATTTGTCAATAACACTGCCCTAAAAAGGAAAATAGATATGATAGGTGACATTGTGGCAGGGTCATTCTTAATTTTTCTATCCACTTCTAGATAACGGCATCTCACGCTGTTGTTATTCCTAGGAGTTATTTTATCAAAACTCTCTGCTACGAAGAACCATTGCCAGAAATATTGCATGTTATTTGCGTTTTCACTTTTAGGGCAATGCTATTCATGAATGTATTTAATTTTTAATTATTTAAACTATAGCTAGCATCATTCAGGTTACAAACAGTAGATAGTACTGAACTACTAGGAAGATATATGTTGAGGATAATCTTGATACATATCCACAGTGTGGGTGTACATGTACGTATGTATGCCACTTAGTTTTACTAGGTGCAAGGAAAGGCAGTATTGAAACACTTTACTTGCAAACGGTGGGCACGGTTGTTATAACGTGTACACGTACAGCCCAGCCCGTCTGTCAATCCACTGCTGGATGAGGGCCTCCTTATGTCATATGGATCATGGGGGTTATTGACCATACTTCAGCACGCTGGCAGGTTGGTGAAGGCGGACATCATTAGGCATGGTCCAATTGTGCAGTAGAACAATGGATTTTGTTCCACTGCCATCTGCAGAAGCCTACAACACCTGTGTTTGTGTATAGTGGTCACCCATCCAAGCACTATCCAGGGACTATCCAGGCTCAATCTTGCTTAGCTTCTGAGATCGGACGAGATCGGACACAGCCTGGTTGATTTGTTCATAGGCAATGGAAAATCCACAATGTTATATACATGGATAAACTTTCAATAACAAATTACATTAAATGTTCAACAGTAGATTAGTAGAGTACAGCTGGATTTAAAGTGAGTTTTGATAACTTTAATACTATTTAATTGCAGTATAGAAATGTGCACAATAAGGAAAATTAGGTGTCGGGTACAACAGTGTACATTGTTAGAATAACAGGTTAGCTCATTGTAAAGGCGTTAATGTTTTTTGAAATTTATTCGACAGTAAACATAAGCATAATACATGTTAATTGAGTTCACTAAATACTAAAATGGATTATCTCAAATATATGATTTCCTTTCAACACACACAAATTACAGTGTGTAGCTTAATATCCTATTAATATGTATATTTATAATCGGGGCTTATTTTCAGCAGGGTCTGTCTGGGTCAGTGAGCCAAAAAATACGTCCACACCCAGCACGCCACATCCAGGAGAGCTCCGGCTTGCTATGGCTGTTGTTACGAGTGATGTGTCTAACCCAGTCTACCAGTGCCCTGGAAAATATTACGTGAGAAATTAAGCCCTAATTTTACATAGAAAATGTATATATTTTATATATATTTAAATATATACAGATAATCTTTATGCTTTTAATGTGTTGATATAAAGTTACATTTCGGCGGTACAATTAGACAACTACAGTTATTCTTTCCAAAAAAAAATAAACACTAGTCTATAAAAATCGATTTATCCGAAGGCATACAATAGTTGACTATTGCCATATTTTCCAGATTATAAAACACACTTTTGTTCCTGTTTTTCAAAACAAAAGTTAGGGGTGGCATTCTACAATCTACTGTGTGCATGTGTGAGACCAGACTTGTATAATTCTATTGTCACCGGGTACAAGTTTAGGGGTGTCTTCAAACTGCAGAACCAAAATCCGGTCATCACATCTCAATTACCAATTAACCACAACTCATGGATTTGCAGTTAGGCACAGCTCATGAACAATAAGAAGTTACCATAGTTAATGAATCTGCATTTCTCACAGATTTCTAAGTCACTTTGCAATATGATAGATGTATTTCTAATATAGTGTGGAAGTCCGAGTAACTGCATGCTTGCGAATATAGAGCACGCAGCATGATATCTACAGGGTGAATCATATTTAGATACCCCACGAAAATAATGGGGAGAAATTCTAGAAATAACTACTTTCTATCCAAAGCCTCCAAATGTGTCCTTGCCAATCTCAATGCATAATAAACGTTTTTGGGTTAGATCGCGTTATTTATAAATGTGTTGCAACCCTCCACCACCCGACACTGCCAAACAGTAAAAAATGCGTCACGTTTACAAATACAAATAGTTCAGTACTTTAGCCCACCGGTGTGTTGAAGAGTCATTTAACATCATTTACAATTTTTTAGTACGACGTTTCGCTGGTAATTACATCCAGCATCATCAGGCAATTTGATGAGTGAACTATTTGCCTTTTGCAAACGTGACACATTTTTTACTGTTTGGCAGTGTCGGGTGGTGGAGGGTTACAAAACATTTATAAATAGCGCGATCTAACCCAAAAACGTTTATTATGAATAATATTGGTCGCGAAAACCTACGTGTTAATCAAAATGCAGTTTATTTATTTCATCTGTAAAATACGGAGCCATCTCTTTCACAATATACAATCACCTGTTGAGAAAAAGTGAAAGGGTCATTGTAAATCAGTGGGATTCATATCAACAAAATAACCTGAATATCCCTTTGCTGTTTAGAACCAACATTCGTTACGTTGTGAACTAAATATTAACACTTAAAATATTTAAAACTGCATATTTGTGTTTCCCAGGAGATATTCAATAACATAAATTACTTATTCTAAACACGTACGTTTTTAAAGGTACTTAGATTTAACAGATTGATGGAGACATAAGATATTCCTAAACATCGTAAATTAACATAGATGAGGTATTACACGAAAATATCTCAATAAATATCCATGTTATAGTGATGCTTCCTGTTTAAACAATGAGCAGTTTATTATTCAAGTCATTGTTTACAGAGAGGCTGTGTATAATTTGCACCGCACTAACAATTTTCACAGTAGAGAATAATAAATCATGCATACCAAACGCCCCCTCAACAAGCAAAGCAAAAATTTGTAAATGTACACATCCTTGGAGACTGTATCCGTACATCCAAACGATACATGTCCTTTTTATATAATACGGGGGATTAAGGTATAAACTGTATGATGGGCCGAATTTATTTCCACGCACATTTTATGGATCTAGGTGTTATTAAGATACGGTCAGTTTAATCCAATTCTCAACATCCTGTAAAATTGCTAATGAGACTTCACCGAATACGCTTCCCAGGTTCATAATTATCTAAATGTTTATTCAAGTTTTCATGAATAATTTAAAGTGTCCCTTCTGAAGGATAATCTGCATTGAAGGAAAAAAATAGTTAATGTAGAATAAATAAATTATGTCTTAAGTAAATTTAATTATTATACAAGCATTATATATGAACTAAATTAAGAATGTAGTAATCACATACATTATGTGAAGAAAAGACCCCATGAAAACCAAACACCTCCAATAAGTATGGTTGGCTACGTATGGCACAAAATAAGTTTAACATCTCCATATATATAAAAGGCAAAGTTGTGATTATGTGTGTCTGTTCAAAATGTTTAGCGTATTTCCCGACATGCAACAAACTTGAAATTTGCCATGTGGGTAGTATCCGGACTCTACACCATGCAAAAATTAGAAAAATACACTTTTGGGGGGGGGGGGGGGGGGAGCTCAATAAGGCATATATTTTTGCACGGCAAGTGAGCTGACATCAAATCTGTCATGTGACCCGCGCATGTGGAAGCGTAACGCATTGTAGTGTAGTGGTTAGCGCGCTGCGCTACGAACCCGGCAATCCAAATTCGATTCCCGCTCACGGCCATCAACGGTGACGATTATTTTAACCGGTCCTGGGCCTCCCCTAGGTCGACTCAAACGAGTAACTGGTCTGCTGTGTGAACATCGTCACTGGGGGGACAAAGGCGGCCAGGCGTGGTGCTGTCACCCACCCCCTCGTACATAATATATGCAATTTGTTTTCATATTATATACTAAGGCAAACCCTTTGGAATCAGTTGAATTATAATTTTCATTAAATTATTGTATAAGATAAAAATGGCTTGATATTTTGCTATTTGCCTAAATTAAAAAAATTTGTATGACAAATATATTTTGAATAAAGTGGCAAAAAATTGAAATATAATTAAATCAGTGTGCTTTAATGAAAATTAATAAATTGAATTTAGACTTAAAACTTTCGTGACTGCAGGAATTCTTATTCTTGGTTCTTTCGGTAAAGTCACGTAAATAGAAAACAAAAAATCTAAACTACGAAGTTTTGATCACAACACAGGGCTAGTACAGCACGCAAGCAACGACCGCATGGAGACAGTGACGACACGGAGACAGCGACGGCCCGAAGATGACGGCGGCGTGGAGACAGTCCATCCCAATCCCAGAGCAGCCGCAAGCTCCCTGCGCCTTATATTCCCCCCGGCGTGGCCTCGCCCCGCCCCTGGCCACGCACATCTTTCCCGAACTGTCTCAACCAATCCCGAACATACCCCCATGGTTCCCTCCTGTAATTATCGCTCGTGACCATTTGGCCACGCACGTTCCCTTTCCCCTCATTGTCTCCACCCACGCACTGTCTCTCTCTTTCCACACTGTCCCTACACATGTGTAGTGATATAGCGCCGACTGCTGTCCAGTAGCGGCAACTGTGGTGGACAGTTAGCGCACACGTCGTTGAGCATATACACGGGTGTGCCGGCAGGGTGGAGGAACTGGGGCAAGGGTCACGGAAGACCTCATTGGGAAGCCCCTGGAACTCGCTAGTGGGTCCGTCATGGCCTGGCTCCGCCCTGACCACGCCGGAGAAAATTAAAGCACCAGAGAGCGAGAGCTCCAGGCTGCCGGTTCTGGGAGTGGACTCATTTCGCCGACGCTGTCATCTTCACTGCCTTCGTCGCTACAGCCTTCACACGATAATTGCGCGGCCGGATAATTGTTGGCTGTTTCGGTCGACGCCGTCGGTGCAGTGCGGTTAGGGTTGTGTCTAGGCCAGGCTGTACGGCAACTTGAGCGAGAGAGGAGGCAATCCTTTGTGTGAATGGCCGGAAAGATGTTACAATAAAAGAAGGTGCCTCCTGCAACTAACTTGTCTCCGATTTGTACTACACTAAACATGTAATGGAGAAGTTATGGAGAGGAGTGTACTAGGTACATTATGTACATACGTATGTATGTTGAACTTCTTTCGCACCGTATGTAGCCATCTGTGCTAATCGAAGGTGTAAAACCATGCTCATTGGAGCACAGGACAGAGGCAGTTCTGAAACTTGGACGTGAGCAGAGAGGGACGGTTAACCAATGCAGCCATAGGACAGAAGCACAAAGAACATGTGGGTGGCAGTGGAGGAGCGATCTCTTGTTGAGTGGTGGTCGATTTGGGGCTTGCAACCATAGGAACATCAATAATAAAGAACCAGTGCGATATATATTGTTTTAAAATAGAAGATTGTTGTGTGCTGGTGTCACGGTCCACCTAAAATTCCAAATTTCGAAATGATAATTAAAATAAGTAATATAATGGTCCCATTTTTTGGTTTTACAATATCACATAGGTCCAGTATAAAAGAGTAGGCCAACTACCCTCAAGCTGTGTTTGCCATTCAGCCAGCCAGCAGTGGTATGAGCAAGCAATTGCAGGGCTGCATACTTTTTACCTTTACTACACATATAGCTATTTTGCAATGAAAATGCAAAAATTACTGGTGCATTTTTTTTATTATATAAACTGAAATGTGTAAAAATTAGCCAAGGCAGAATTGCTGCAGTTTTTTTCAGCTCTGGTGGCGAGTTCTGGATCTATAAATAACTGTTGCATTTTTCACACTCAGGAAACCCATGGGTGCCGTTGCGTTGCACGGTCAGACGTAGCAAGAGGTCAATAGGGCAAATGTACATGGTTTGTTGAAGGTCATTTATGCAATTGAAACACATGTAAAGCCAATAGCACAAATCAAATGTGTGGTGTGCGGAATTACTTGCTAATGAATAGTGTAGTGACGTGTGAGCACAGTTCACCATCATCAGGCCACTTGCCTAGTAACCAAAACTAATTCCAGTGTTTGCTTGCCTGATTGCCAGGTAAAAACAGCCTGGAGCGAATTCATTGCATTTGTGCTGTTTTTGGATTTATGGGATTACGTGACCATCCCTTAATTTACTTCCTAGAGCACAAACTAAGACTGAAACAAACAGTTATTACAAATGGGGTATTTTCCATATTGGTGGAGGGATGTTATATCCCTTGCCTGGTCCGCAGGGGGCTCAATCCCGAGCCTGACGCTTGAATACAGTATTTGTAGTTCACATGTTCTCCCCGCGTTTGCATGGATTTTTCTCCAGGTCCTCCAGTTTTGCCCTCCACATTTAGAAACATGCATTTAGGTTATTTGCTACGACGATAAATGTACACATATGACGATAAGCAACATCAATGAGCTATCATGTGTGGCCAGATCGCCTCTGAAAAAAGGCAAAAAATTGTTAAATAAAAGATATTGAAGGAGAAATAGGATGATTTGACTCCAAAAGCCCTTGTATGGACAGGTATTTCACTCCTGCTGTAGCAAACTATTTTGCTTGCAATCAAGATTTTAGTTTCATTTTAAATTCACTCAAATTTTTGATTTAGTCCATGGCATGTGATGTGAATATAAAGTAACCACGTGGAGTCATTTACTGATTTTTGTATGCAACCACAAAGCACGCAATGTTTGCCATTTTTAAACCACAAAGTAGACATTTGTCTCCGTTCAAACACCTCCCATGACCGATAGGTCATCATCCAACAGTGGTTTGACAAAACGCGATATATTATTGACAATTTAATTACACATTACCCAGAAGAGCCTCACAAAATCTAATGACTTTTCAGACAGGTCCTGCTGGCGACATTTTACTAATTATTTTGGGGTCTTTTTCTTGGATGCTAGAGGAAAACTCGTGAAAAAAAATAACTCTCGCTGTGTGAGAGATACAGAGATAATACTCATATAGATCATCAGCCTGCTCGTTCTCTCGCCTTGTCATGCCATCTCACTGATTCTAGGGTCTCATTCATTGCTAAATTATCCACTCTTTTAAATACATCTGCCATTACCTAAATAGGTGCTCTTAAACGTTGTACTATGCACTGGTATTTGATTTGGATGCACACATTATTCATATGAGAACATGAGGAGTACCAGTGGAGTCGTAAGCACACTGTGCTTTGAACCCACGATCTGTGTTCAATTCCCGGTCACAGTCAACATCGGTCACATATATCTGAACCAGTGGTGGTTCTCCTCAAGGTCAGCTCAGCCTTAAGATTAGTACTGGGTACAATGTTTAATTATCAGCTTTTGGGGAAACAAAGATGGTCAGGGACTATGCTAGCCACCCAACCCCTTTTGTGCCGTGTCACCCTTCATGGGTGTTGGCTAACAACAGTTGGCTCGGCAGTCTCTAAAGGTTATATGAGCTATTTTTATTTTTAACACACTGTGAAATAACTACTATAACTTTGATGCTGTTTAATATTTAAAATGTATTGATTGCTGTATTTGGTCAACGCAATATACCAGTCATTAATATATTCATTTAAATTGGTAGTTGATTAATATATAATTGCCATACATTATATCGTCTTATTGTAATCTTCACATATTTAACTAAAATAATCTAGTAAATTATCATATTTGTTGGTATGTATATATTTAATTACAGTGGTTGGTTACAATTTAATTAGTTACTCATTAAAAAGCAGACTATTGTGTAATTAATATTTTGGATTCAAATGAATATCTAGAAAAGGGAAAAATAACAGAAATATGGAATTTTCTCACCAGTGTGTGATGAATAGTTCATTAAAATGGATGACGTTCATGTTTACTGTGTGCAAATACGGTAGCACTTTATGTTACCTGAAAAAATATAATTGTATACGTATGGACAGTGCCAGCTTCGTAAGGCCTCCAACAAGAATCGATGACAAGGTATGCCATTCCCTTGGATATACTGTATTAAACACTGTCATCATGTAATGACTTGCAGCAATAAGTAAATTAGAGTTGACATATCCTGGAGCATTGTTTTAAAATGTAGGCAAATAGGTATGCTGGTGTTATGGACATTTTGAGAAAATTACCCTTATTTAAAAACACGTCTGAAAGCTTGCTGGAGACAGATTCCCTTCAACCAACATTTTAAAGATCACTTTTACGGTGGAAAGATGAGGAGATACTCCACCACAAAGACATCCTTATAATGATGACATTGAAACTGCTTCAGGGAGTAAGTAGAAGGGTGAAAAAAATATCGTTTTAGAGTGGAAAAAGTTGCAATTTAATTTATCCCCGCATGGCAATTATGACATTTTCGCAGCAGCGTTTGCCGAGAGGCAAGGCTGCCTCTGCTGGTAAGGCACGATAATGGCATGCCCCCTGCGATCCTTAATGAGGTCAAGGATTAACGCTGGAAGGTCGGAGGGATAAAGAGCTGGCTGAGACCGAGCACCATTCACCCCAGCTTAAGAAATGGCTTAGCAACTAACTTGACCGGCATGGTGTGAACTGCGATTTCAATGTAAGTTTAAACTCCCTTGCTTCTGCCTCAAGATACAATGGGAAAGTTTAGAAGTGGAAAAAATATAAATGAATAAAACTGCACACATACAGTTCAATGTTGCTTAAATATTATGTATGAAAATGTAAGTATGCTGGATGTAATTTATTTAATGCTAACTTGCTGAAAAGTGCCACACATTGCATAAGGACTGAAATAAATAAAACGTAATAAATATGTATCAATATTGCAAATGTAGACTTAAAGCTTTTGTGACTGCAGGAATTCATATTCAAGTCACGTAGATAGGTTCAAAGAAAATAACAAAAAATAACAAAAAAACTACAGACGTTTCGATCGCAATGCAAGCGTTCGTCATCACTACGACGTTTCTATCGCAACACAAGCGTTCGTCATCATCAGGAAGATGACGAACGCTTGTGTTGCGATCGAAACGTCGTAGTTTTTTTGTTATTTTCTTTGAACCTATCTATTGCAAATGCATTTTCTATGAAATTCTAAGCAGGAGAATATTGATATAATTCTAACTCTCTGAAAAGTTCCAGATGTGACATCTGCTGTTTAATGATATAACCATAATAATACCCATGAGCAGTTTCCAATGGTGGTTGTGCTTGAGACTCATTTGTCCCGACGTAGCTGACAGACCAGCTGGTTTCAGCAGACACTTGGCGTATTTTAGATATGTGTATATAATAGCAGTTGTGTATAATCATACATACATATATACGTGCAAATGCATTAACATTTAACCCTTGTTAATATTGATCAAGCATTGTTATACAGGATGATGTATTTAAAGATACTCCACTTATTCAAATGGGCTGATTCCTTTCTTCCTTCTCAACACCTGATTGAATATTGTGAAATCGATGGTTTCAAATATCACAGAGGAGTGCATTTAAAGGTGTAATAAGTGTATCGAGATTTGTGTAAGGACTTATAGAGGCTTTGAAATAATATGTTTTTTTTTAATTCTTCAAAGCACGATTCAACGCATGAATCGATGCATCACCACATTCTTTCTATATGTGGTTTTGCTATAGACTACATTGACAGCTGTGTTAAAATATGCTATAAATCTCCTTTAACTGAGAGCTAATGATATTGAAGCTCCAAATGAATAACAAAACAATCACACAACTAATTTTTAGCCATTTCATTACTTTGGCACATAGATTTTTCACTCAGACTTTACTGCCATAGCCAAATATTGAAGTGTTTCTATTAAGTTATTAGGACATTCAGTGAAAAATACCACATGCTGGTATGGCTTTGTCCTTCAGAACAGAGTGCATCAATTATGGAAACAAGCTCTGTGTGTGAACAATCTTGTAACAAAAGTCAAAATGTAAACAGCCTGCCAAATGTATTTCATGAATATTCAAAAACATTATGAGCCATGGAGTCTCATTAAATGATCGTGAATCACATGGGATGTGAGATAATGCTGGCTGAACAGCAACAAAATACCCCCTACAACATGTTGTATATTATAGTTGTCTCAAACTCTAGACACTGTTCAATTATTAGTTTGGAAGGTTAAACCAATAAGAATTCATGCATACGATTTACTTTCATCAATTGTATTTTGCAAAGTTGATCCTACCATTAAAGAGTGAAAATGAACGCATTGATATAAGTGAATAAGAGTTGACATCGTAAAAAAATGGGAACTGATGCATGGCAGAGTAACTCGCCAGCCTTATTCCTTGTGAAGAGAATATATCGAAAAATACATTTATATCATGTACCCATTGTACTGCTGGGTAGACATAAGCTTGGCTAGTCAATAAACTTGCGCAATTGTTTCAGCTGCGGCACCGATATATTGAATCAAACTGGCGACCTTTCGATTGAAAGTCCAGTGTGCAAAACGTTACACGATGATAGCATCCATATATAAGCGTGTTTTTAAAGGGTATTTATATATTTATTTACTTTTACATTTGTGGAAATAATTTTTTTAGTTAGGTTTGGTTTAATATCATAATCGCGAGGCAGTGAAAACAGCGAGGAAGTAATAATATTAAAGCGATGCCCTCTGCGTAAGGCATAATCTCGCTGACCGTGGAAATGACATTAATACAAGTGATTCATGTTATATTAATGTTATTATTGTTCTTTTGTATTGTTGCTTTTTTCTGTTCTATTGCTTATTACCATTATAATAATTATCATTGTGGTTACATTATTATATCACTATTGTATTTGTGGGCACTGCCGTAGATAAAACGTTTAACTATCGGTTATAGGTAATAATTACTACAGTGTAGAACATTGTCAAACGTATAGTAAAAGTGACAAACAATATAAAACATGAAAAGAAGCAGATATATACGTAATTTTGATCAACTTGAAGGAATAAATGTCCACATATTAATTGTATAGTGCCACTGAGCATATTCCACAGTAGGTTACAATAAGTAGTGGAAAATTCAGAGCTTCGTAAGGCTCAATAGGATTGAGTAATTGTCTTCATCTATAGCAAAAAATGTATAGCGTGGTAGTATAATTATATTATTAAAAAAATGACAACCGCTCTCCGATGTTTTTTAAAGTTTTACCGCACGTTGTTTGACATGAAGTCTGACGTTTCAGAAGCGATTTAGTTGATGAACTTCAGCAAATGATCTAAGACAGTCGTAAAAGAGGTCTGCAAAGTTAGGCTGAAGATAAATCATCAAAACAAAATACATGCACAAGTTTTTTTTAGTCGGAGGGACTACTGGAAAACACTTGAGGGCATGTATACCTCTGGCAGTTACAGAAGCCAGAATGGGACAAAAATTGAGGAAATTAAGGCTGAAATGTGGACAACGAAACCTGGAGAGGTGCATTATTGGATGTATGCTGAGAGCCAGAAAGAAAAACGAAAATACCAGACAGCAAAAAACATGTTTACATATCATGCTTGCATATTAAGAAAATAAAGTAGGCTTGAGCAGCACACATCACAAGAACAAATAAATAAATTAAATCACGACGTTTCGGAGGCAACATAAGGAGACAACACACCAACAAAGTCCATTGAGCAGATGGAGCAATGAGAACAGTTTGTATGCTGCAACTAAATTGATTGATGTGTTGCATCACTGGGAAGGATGGCTGCTAATAATGATTATGATGATGATAATATAATGAATTAAATAATTTCATCGACCCCTGTGCACTAAAAATACTTCAGTATATCCTCTCTACAGATGCATGCCCATAATATATATGTACTTTATTCTGCTGTTATTGCTGAGCCTGCCACATAACTATTTATTCATTTTCGGAGCAACGCCTATCAGGCAAACATATGGCAATTTAAGTAATGCTGACGAGCGATAAATATGCAGCAGTCAACACTTTGGTTGGGTCTTGAGTCTTTAATCAAGACCCAATGCTGAGCATGTTTTTCTTTGATTGATATTTTGAGTATGCGTGTGTGTGCACGCTGGCACAGTTGTTATGCATCCTCCACTACAAACCTGGTGATCTGAGTTGGATTCCCGGATACAGCAAACATCAGTGGCAAGGGGTATCAGAACTTGCCCTGTGCCTCCCCAAGGTTGAGTCAGCCTTAAATGGGTCCAGGTACCATATGTGAACATCAGCACTGGGGGAAGGGGAAAGTGGGCCCTAATGGTGTTAACTGCACCACCTACTTGTGCACCGTTCTGGCCTTAATAGGTGCTCTCTAACGTAAGTATATAGTGTATGTTGAACTTATTTCAGACCGATGATAGCCAACCGCTCTAATGTGAGGTGCGGCACTTACCCCAACAGCCTCATGGCTACAGCAATATATATTTTTGTACCATGCACACGCAAATATGTTAAATAACAAATAGCTAGATGGGGCCATTGAATGGTAAGTGTGCACATTATAAACAGCATGTTTATTAGAAAAATACGCATTTATTTTAAATAAAAAAAAACTACGTTTGAAATAAGCTGTATGTACTATAAATAAAATCGCAACAATCATCATAATGACACAGATTGTTAGTATACTCAAAATTCAACAATGTGAACGATTTTTTAGGTGAATGCTTTCTGATTTTATTTATTCCAAAGGTTGATGTTATCTTAGGTTATTTGTCTTTTTTTTACTTTTTTCTATAACATTGCTCGAAACTGTGTTTTAACACAGTATGTTTATATATTTACTTAATAAACAAAACATATCCCTAAGAAGACAGCTATTAGATATTATCATGCGACAATGAATGCGATCACAGCCCATCCCAGCCCACAATATATTTTCTCGCAGGTACCCATTTGTTAAAAGCTACAGTGCTCAACACAATTTCCTAAAATGTCCAAAAATAGTGAATTAAATTGTAATTTAATTGTGAAAAGGCTGTGTTGTGCACTAGTCTCCTATATGCAAGCTACGTAGCTGACCAAACGGCAAAGTGCCGTGTCTCATGCAAACACGGGGTATGTTTCAGCCAGACACTGCACATAATCCATGTCGTTAACTCTCAAATGACAACACTTTGTAAAATGTAAAATATCAATGCAACCATGGTAACAGTTGTTGTCTGCAAAGTGGTTTTTAAGCATTGCTTCACAATTCTTCTTCTCTTGTACCATAGTTGATTGACAGCACTGAAATGTTCCGTCATGCATTGCAGTGCTCATACAATTTTAGAAATGTGTTTCCATTCACACAAAATGATACAGCAACTTGACGGAATGTACAGATGTGATGTATCATGGGTAGCATATTCGTTAATATTGTTGTCATATCATTAAAATTTGTTTTAATTAGGGTAGTTTTATTCTTTGTTTACATCACCAAGGCCATCAAATTGTCTCCCGGTTATTATAGCCATGCACTTAAGATGAAGGTCAGTATGAAGGTTAGCTTGTAAACAATTGTGAGGCATTCTCCAACTGTGTCTACATCATTTATGAGAAATTTTACCACCCATTAAAATGAATTATTACTGCAAGACTGATATACAAACCAATGTTTCAAACCAATATAAATGTTTTATTAGATAATGGCAAAGGAGACTGTCTGTATGTGTATAAAAATTTGTATATTTAACTAAACTAGATTCACCAATTGTTATAGGTGTTTTAAGATATGATATCTGTACAATTAACAAAATAGATCATGCTGCGAGCTGCATTGTTCATTTAACTTTCCATTGGTAAATGTTTTAATTTCAAAACATTAATGTATTCTGCTTATGCAAGTCCAACACATTCAAAATAAATATCTACTCATAACAAACTTCATAACATTATTTATGTTACTTGTACTCGAGCGATACCTTCTAGATTTAATTCCATTATCCTGCTTTGTCAATTCTGTACTATCAATAAAAATGAAAACACCTTATATTTACGCCATGTTTAAAATAATAATAAAAATAACTAAATATTTACAGAAAACTATTTAAATATTTGCTTGGCTTTCCTCCGATTTTCATACAAAGTTGCCATCGCTGTCCATGTCATGAAATTGAGAATCCTTTTACAACTCTCAGAGAACAGTGCATCACCCTGTGTGTTAGAGAAAAGCCCAAGGAAGTGATTTCAAATACTACCTCTAAGATCAATTTGCATCTCTGATAAGCATGGTATGGTGCGAAAGAAGCTCACCATACATACATTTAAGGGACCTGTTTATAAAGACATTTCTTAGAACACTCCCACGTGTCCAGCTACAGACAATTCTTCGCTTAAATTTTTACAGGACATGGCAGTCTGATATTTTCAATTTTTAGAGCTGGAATTTTTCCAAATGATATGAAAACCAAATTTAACATGATGACATTTGTGTGCAGTTATTGGCCATTAAACCCAGGATCTCAGCAGTGCTTGCTCACTGCTTTGAACTATAGGTCATCTGGCCACCACTAATTTTTATGATTTAAGAGAGAATGTTCCGTGGAGATCTAAAATGCTTTGGGCATAGGGCCTGTGTATCTTTAGAAGATATATATGATATTCCATGTTTTTCCATGGCATTGTAGCATAACAAACCATATCTCATTTTATATGATGGAATTAGGTTGACTTTGGTGAAACTGTTGATATTATTTCAAAAATATCTTCTCCCTCAGTAAATGAAGATGACGCAAGGCACACATTAAGTGGTTTTCATTTTAATG
This sequence comes from Lampetra fluviatilis, assembly GCF_964198595.1. Classification (NCBI taxonomy): domain Eukaryota; kingdom Metazoa; phylum Chordata; class Hyperoartia; order Petromyzontiformes; family Petromyzontidae; genus Lampetra; species Lampetra fluviatilis. The sequence continues at coordinate 23,194,898 of NC_136278.1, read as the reverse complement.
GACCCACCCCACCATAGGAATGTGTAATTGTCATCACTGACTCTGGGCTGTAAACAAGAGATCATCACTGTTTCATGCACAAGTGATTGTGAACGAACTTTATCTCTGACCTGACAGTTCAATCTGTAAGTCCAAATTATGAACATTTTGTTAAAATATATTCTGTTTGAAGAATATAGGTGTGTAGCACTCTGCAGAAGTTGTGCATTTAACATTCAAGAGATGTCAGGAAGACAAGGGGTTAAAGTTGCACTTTTTGTGAAATCATGGAAGCTTGACACCACCACGAGCTTTCAGCCAATTTTCCAGCACCAGAACAGGGTTAGTGCCTTGCAGACTGGTATTAACTTGTAGTGGCTTCACATGGTTGGTCACACAACCTCCCCATATCTCAGTGCATTTAAAACCCAGTCACAGTGAACCTTCTCGCAGTATGGTGTCTTTCAAAGGGCATAAAGCGACGGGTTTTTTTCACGAGACAAACCATCGCTGCAGGTGGTTGCCTGAAAGCAGGTAGCCAGTGAAAATTAAAAAAATACAATTGTATAATAGTAGGGCAGCATTTAACACGAGTGCGCATCACGTTCCCTGTTGGCAAATTTTTAATTAGCTATTAAAATTGACACCATGGGTCCACTGGCTATAAAGGGCCTTAAATGGTATCATTGCCTTAGTGCATTGCAGGCTAAATGTGGGTTTTAAAAGTCGTTTCACTTCATGTTGATGGGGAAGTAAGCAATGTGTAGAACTATGTTCACAATCAGCAGGTTGGGATGATAATTAAAGAGATACATTGGACCAAAAATAAAAGCTCTGCTCGCACTTTCTTTGCAATTAATGTGTCTGGCTGCACACATACTTCTCAGCAACTTCCATCTCCAGTGCATTATTCATGACAAGAGCAAGAGCTCATTGGCTGTTTGGTGCAACATGACTCAAATGCAGACCTATATCAGACAACTTCCCACCTCTACATTTGTAATATTATTAATCACGCACAATAACGGATGCATCTGGAACAACTGTACACTCACTGTTAATAGTATATCCAAATATTCAGGAGTGGATGTACAACATAGCCATTTGTGGTATTTTTTTTTGCTCACCACTTCCCAAACACTGGAAAGCCTACACTGATAAAAATAGGGGACATAATGCGTGAAAATGCGAAGGTTTTATTCTTGGCGTTATTCGTGGTACAGCAATATTATTAATGAGAAATACAATGTGCAATGGGTTAATAGACCCTGATGGCTGCATTTGAATTAAAATGAAAAAAATCCACAAAATTTGACTCCATCCCAACATGTGTCCTGAGACTGGTTTGACATAATTTCTTCAATTACTCCCAACAATTAAAATTTTTTGTTCAAGTCAAGTTGATTACTTTTGAGTTGTATTTTGCCCTTAGGTCTATGTAACATCGTAACCTTGTAGAGTAATCTCTAAGAGCTTATGACTCAATGCAGCGAAGAAGAACCTGATTAAGCCTGTGTACCCATTTGTGGTATTTGCTGGTTGCTGGTTGGTTTGTCAAAACTTACGTTAATGCTGCAACTTTTTGCCTACGGCCTGAGAAGATTCAAGACCCACATCGTTTCATTGCATGTCTGCTTTTAAAATTGGTAAATGTTCTTAACAAATGTATGTAAATGGGTTCAATATTTGTTTACAATGTTATTAATAACATCACATTCCAACTCTCTGGACTCTCGGCTTTGTGCATGAGGGCCATTGTGTGCTACGTGGTTTAATAATTTACTATTTATTCCTAAAGGAGTTGTGATTGTCTTGTGTGTTGTCTTTAGATAATATTATGATATGAAACAACATGCGTTGTAAAATATGTCATCAATTACAAAGAACACACGGAAACACAAATATAAAACGTTATTTTCTGGCGTAAATTGTATCGTTTCAATTGTTTGAAGTATACAATTTGTCACCAGACTTTGGATTTCAAAGTGATATCGAAATCGGAAGTGCTCTCTCAAGCCATGTCAGACGGAAAATAAAACAATATATAATTATGTTACGATATAATATATTAAATGCTATTGCTCTAAAATGACAGTATCAATCATCATTACCAATTGGCAGGTCACATGTGGTGGGGCAAAGTGTGTGTAACTCCTTATCTCTCCAAAATGCCGAACCAGTGTGGAAAATTATGCCAAATACCCTATACAGGGACTCCCTTGAGTTCAATCTCGCCGAGGCCCTTCTACCAGCAGTGGCGTGAGCAGGGAATTGCAGGGCTGCACCTTTTTTCTCACATTTCATGGTAATTATTTATACTTGCATTTCAGAATCAGAATCTCTATTTAGTCTGGAAGATGTGTGAACCGAATGCACGAGGTTGTCAGTGCATTGCTCAGTGCACTTGATGTTTTAGCCCGTGGTGTTTAGAGCCACCTTGAAAGCAAACTGGCCAGTAATCACGGTCTACCAATGCTCGTGGCGTGGCTACGTCAATGTGTATTTGTACAAAACAAGCAATTTTGCACGTGTCCGTAAAACGGTCCACATTTAGGCAACTTGCGGTGAAATACACTGCATTAAATTTTTCAGTTCTGAAATTTAATACATAACATTCGTACACAATGGTTGATGGTGGTGATATGCTGTTCATACCAGCTGGGTATGCTTGAAAACAGGATGGTCCAGTCCAGATAAATTCCTCATATAATCATGAACAATGCCTTATCACGTGATGCTGTTTTAAACATTTCTTCAAGGAGAAGCCTTAGCCAAATTTCAGTAGCCTTTACAAATACGCTTTGAGTGTATAATTCAGACAGAGATTAATGTGCAGCTTATATATACTGTACTGCATATATTCAGAATGCCTTATAGCAGTGGAAGTGAACAGCTGAAAGACACTACAAAATCACACAGTGGTCAAATGGGCCATTATAAGCCCATCTGAAGAAAATTCCAGGGTCATATCCCCTGTAATCCTTGTGCCCTGAACCTCACTCCACATGGGGAAATGCAATTTCCTTGTCCTCTAAGCTCCTGACAACCCCAGATGTCCAATGAATGTAATTTACAGCTTGCAGTATGTCTTGAGAAGAAGAAAACAAATCCAACACTACAACTAACAATTATTAATCGCTTTGTATTTTTGTATCAGGGGGATTAATGGCTGGTCCACATTTAGTTTAATGCATACATTTTTGAATACGATGGAAATATGTTGTATTGCATCCTGAAATAACAACATGGAATGGATTATTTGTATCATACAGTCGTGTAAGAATATTGCTTTTCTTATTTTTATATAATCTAGCAGTACATCAATAGCTCTTTTTTAATCTCGCTGTCCAGAGATGTTGATGCCACCTCCTTGCATACATGGGTTTTCCGTGTGAATGCTACACTCATGTCAAATCGTCAGTTGTAGTGTTGGATTTCTCCTCAAGGAGCATAAACTCTCAAGGAGCATAAACCATCATGCAAACTCCGGTCATCCCCCTAGCGGCTTTTGGCTAGCCATCGAACAAAGACGGTCACCGCATCGCGCAGCGCTTTCAGATGCGCTTCTGCGGACCTCTGAAACGCTCTTCCTTTCGATATTTGGAAGCCACTGGAGCCATGAACTTTTAAATCTAGATTGAAAAATGATTTTTGTTAGAACCGCTTTATGTGCTTAGTTTGTTGTCCTTCCCCACACTTACCATCAGCACGGTTAGCTATGTAAGGTGCGAAAGAAGTTCAACATGCATACATGCAAACAATAATGAATGCAACTGGCCAAACATCCCCAATGCAGGGCCCTCCCGTCAACGACTTCAGACCTTGTGAGACTTATCTAGATCAATGGTTAATTCATTATTTTACATTATTTTAATAATACACTATGACTACCATCACCACTAATCAAATGGTAATTACGATAACATTCACCATTAATACAGTTATGGAGTAATGATATATCATGGATCATACTATTAAAAAATGTATGCCTCAAGTTTCCTGGCTGGCTGCTGGCTGGGCTCCTCTCCACCCCAACAGTAACTCTGTTGTTGTTGTTCGTGGCTGCAGGCTGTGGGCCGTGGCTACTGAAACTAGCTGGGTAACTTGCTAAACGGGATTTTCCACGTAACAAATAACAATTGAATTGATTTGAAATGGCGGAAGAAGTTCTGAATACATTTAGTAAGATAGCGACACCGAAGATGTGACAGCAACTAATACAGAAGACTGACCACAGTTCATAAAAAATTAAGCTAACATTTTAATTTGTGCTCATATAAAAGCCATTCTTTCACCAGATTATCATTAAAATCCTATAGAATGTAATTAAATATCTCACAATACGTATTATATTGCCATTTTATTTCGGAAAAAGCGTATTACTTTTAATGCTCCAAGTGCAAGATTGTCAGAAGCGTATTACAATGACCGCTGTCTCTTATTTTCCATTGCAGAGCAACAGATTCTCTACTCGTACATCACTGTATGAACAAAATGTACCTTAATAGCTCGAAAAAATATAATTCGCAGAATTGTCCACACATCTCACGTATCATTTCAACAATCAGTAGTTACTTCAAACTGAGTGCCCGAGATGCGTTTTCTGTTTTAACCTGGACATTGTGTACACATCCACATCTCTCAGCGGATGCTATACACGCTCTCTGGCCATGCCTATTCCGCCATAGAGCTAGTGTCAAGGACATGCAGCCACTTTCACAGAGTGCAAGCTTTTCCATTTACCATATGCACTCTATAAAACATAACATGTCACAGTATCATATTTGCATATCAGCTAAGTCAACTATCTGGGCAGGCAATTGCTGATATCGGTCGATCCTCTGGTTGCAAAGTCACAATGGGGGTGGGGGGGGTTTCCCTTGCTTTGAATTCAGTACATGCAGAGGACCTTGCAAATCGAAGGGTGTTTGTGCATAGTCAAAGATCAACATTTTCATCATAAATCAGGAGGCTTCTACTGATTTCAGGATTCTTATCATGTTTGTATGGAGGAAAGTTCAAACAGAAAACTGCTTGCTCAGAAAATACTTCATTATTGGCCTGATACAGTACAAGTCAGAGTTTGAGTCTCCATTCATCGTGTTATCACTCATGCATGTTTAAACAAGGCAAATGTAACCATGTGCAAACATTATAATCAATGTTAGATATAGCTAGCATCTACATAATAGGTATTTTCATATTATCAGACGTGTTGTATGTTTGCAAAGAAATGATACATGCGCTCAGCATTGCATGCAATACGCTCAGAGGATGGCAATGTGTGTGAGATTAGTGGAGGGACTAGTGTTGGTATGGTTATGAAGACAGCTCATGCGATGATCAGGGTTTACTCATCCACAATTATATGTGTATTGGGGTGTATGCATCAATGCACAAGTGTATGCATGTGTAATGTATGCATGTACAAGGTGTACATGACGGGCATCACTGATTGCACCTACAATATTCTCAGCTGGCATTATATTGCTATTCATATGCAGGTAACCCTCGGTGGAATACACCACGTGTTCTTTGGATATGTAGGGATGCTGCTGTGGTGTAATGATTAGTACACTGTGCTTCAAATCCCACATTGGCATTTGAAATAAGTACAAGTTTATTAAATTATCCCACCTCTGTCCACCAAACAGAATTTTCTCCAGGGTCCTCAAGTGTTTCCCTCTGCATTTAGAAACAGCATTTAGAGTATTTGGCTGCTATATATTATCACACGATAAGCCAATTCGTTGAGCTTTGTGGTCTAGGTCGCTTCTGAAAAAACATCTGCATGGCTCATAAAAGAATTAATTTATAGTTTAGTATAAATGATGCACTACAGTCGACTGGCAGGCCACGTTGGTGACATGAAATATGGATACTCCTACCTCTTCTACGACATCCGGTTGGTGTAAAAGAGTAGGTCGAATGCCTCTCTGAGCAGCTCTATAGAATTCCCTTTAGTTGAGGCCATTATAACAGTGGGGTGAATAAGAAATTGCAGGGCTAAATATGTACAGTGAGGGAAAAAAGTATTTGATCCCCTGCTGATTTTGTACGTTTGCCCACTGACAAAGAAATGATCATTCTATAATTTTAATGGTAGGTTTATTTGAACAGTGAGAGACAGAATAACAACAACAAAATCCAGAAAAACGCATGTCAAAAATGTTATAAATTGATTTGCATTTTAATGAGGGAAATAAGTATTTGACCCCCTCTCAATCAGAAATATTTCTGGCTCCCAGGTGTCTTTTATACAGGTAACGAGCTGAGATTATGAGTACACTCTTAAAGGGAGTGCTCCTAATCTCAGCGTGTTACCTGTATAAAAGACACCTGTTCACAGAAGCAATCAATCAATCAGATTCCAAACTCTCCACCATGGCCAAGACCAAAGAGCTCTCCAAGGATGTCAGGGACATGATTGTAGACCTACACAAGGCTGGAATGGGCTACAAGACCATCACCAAGCAGCTTGTTGAGAAGGTGACAACAGTTGGTGCGATTATTCGCAAATGGAAGAAACACAAAAGAACTGTCAATCTCCCTCGGCCTGGGGCTCCATGCAAGATCTCACCTCGTGGAGTTGCAATGATCATGAGAACGGCGGGGAATTAGCCCAGAACTACACGGGAGGATATTTTCAATGATCTCAAGGCAACTGGGACCGTAGTCACCAAGAAAACAGTTGGTAACTCACTGCGCCATGAAGGACTGAACTCCTGCAGCGTCCGCAAGGTCCCCCTGCTCAAGAAAGCACATATACATGCCCGTCTGAAGTTTGCCAATGAACATCTGAATGATTCAGAGGACAACTGGGTGAAAGTGTTGTGGTCAGATGAGACCAAAATGGAGCTCTTTGGCATCAACTCAACTCGCCGTGTTTGGAGGAGGAGGAATGCTACCTATGACCCCAAGAACACCATCCCCACCGTCAAACATGGAGGTAGAAACATGCTTTGGGGGTGTTTTTCTGCTAAGGGGACAGGACAACTTCACCGCATCAAAAGGACGATGGACGGGGCCATGTACCGTCAAATCTTGATTGAGAATCTCCTTCCCTCAGCCAGGGTATTGAAAATGGGTCGTGGATGGGTATTCCAGCATGACAATGACCCAAAACACACGGCCAATGCAACAAAGGAGTGGCTCAAGAAGAAGCACATTAAGGTCCTGGAGTGGCCTAGCCAGTCTCCAGACCTTAATTCCATAGAAAATCTGTGGAGGGAACTGAAGGTTCGAGTTGCCAAACGTCAGCCTCGAAACCTTAATGACTTGGAGAAGATCTGCAAAGAGGAGTGGGACAAAATCCCTCCTGAGATGTGTGTAAACCTGGTGGCCATCTACAAGAAACGTCTGACCTCTGTGATTGCCAACAAGGGTTTTGCCACCAAGTACTAAGTCATATTTTGCAGAGGGGTCAAATACTTTTCCCTCATTAAAATGCAAATCAATTTATAGCATTTTTGACATGCGTTTTTCTGGATTGTTTTGTTGTTATTCTGTCTCTCACTGTTCAAATAAACCTACCATTAAAATTATAGACTGATCATTTCTTTGTCAGTGGGCAAACGTACAAAATCAGCAGGGGATCAAATACTTTTTTCCCTCACTGTACATTAACCACATTCTAGAATCCCTCAGTGGAATGACCAAAATTGTATTTGGTCATGTACTTTCAAAATCATTTTTTTGGCTTAATCCGTGCATAGGTCTTGCGAAGGCTACTTTAGGGATTGTATATGCAGTCGGTATTATATTTGCTAAGTAAATGCATGCATTACATGTGGATATACTTGTGCACGGACGCACACACAGGAGTACATGAACACAGATATTTACATATGAATAAATCGTCATATAATGGTAATTACGAGTGGAGCAGTGGCGCAGTGGTTAGCGTCCTGCGCTATGCACCCCGCGTCTTTGACTAGCTGATGTAATTGCTTAGCTGCGGCTAAAATCGGTGGCGAGTGACATCTGGACCAGTATTGGGCTCCATTTCACCAACCCACACAAACCATCAGGGTGAAGTATGGTCAAACAACCACTGTGACCGACATGGCAGCGAATTGGCAAAGGGCTGTAAATTATGATACATTAGCCATAAGCTTCGTGTAAATAGACTATCCCCTCTCAGCCAGTGGTCCTCCGACAACTGCACGCGCATATTTTTTTGCCAGTAGGTAAACTGCCCTTGGCCTCTTATAATCACAGTAGAGCCTCACCTTAGGAAGTTAATCCAACTATCCACACGAACATGCTGAGCCCACGAGGCAATCAATACGGATGAGACGCCAGAGCAGTATGCAGCTCAGCAAGCCACCTCTGGTCGACAACTCACGTTTCAGTGTTTGTTTACAAACAAAAGCGCTTGTTTTTTTTAAGTAGGGTTTGTTTCGGCACGTTTGGAGGTGTCTGGCATAATGTGTACATTTTTATGCACAAGTGATTCCGACAAATTCTGCGTGGTATGAATCGACACATTTTGCCAAACTTCCCGCATTCAATGAGTAAGCCGGGCAACGTGGACTGACGTCCACACACTCCCAATGGCAGACCAAACCAATCAATCGAGTTAAATGGTTGTATTCATTTTTTATATATATAATGCAGGCCTCATTTATTGTGAGCTTAGATAACTGGATGAATTTCTGCCGAGACAAATTCCTTTTCTTAGTCAGCAAAAAACAGGACAATGTTACAGTAAATAATATTGATGTATTTTCTACAATCTGATTGACACTATGTATGTGGTCCATTGTAAAAAACGTTTTTCAAAACGCAGCTTTCCCTCATGGTTTGTCAGTTTTTACATTGACCATTGTTCCATTTTCTATGACAGACTAAAGGTTATCATCAGTCATGCAATTATATTCTTAGGTTTTTTCGGTAAAGTCACGTAGGTAAAACATCAAAATTAATGAAAATAAAATAAAAACAAAAACAAAAATCACGACGTTTCGGAGGCAACACAAGTCTCCGTCATCAGGTGGGACCGTCACAGCCGAATTAGCTGCATCAAGTGAGTTATTTTATTTTATTTTCATTAATTTTGATGTTTTACCTACGTGACTTTACCGAAAAAACCTAAGAATATGACTCCTTGCAGTCACGAAAGCTTCAAATCTAGAAGTCATGCAATTCTTAAAACATTTCCTAGAACTTTGTAAAGCCATTCGAAAACAATTGGAGCAAAAAGGAAGTTGATGATTTTCAAGATGCAAATGTGTGTAGGAGTCCTTAGAGCAGTGATGGGCAAGCCAGACGAGAGAGTGGGGCCACGATAGTGGCTCTCCTTCACCTCTGCGTGTCGCAAGTTTCACATGGTGCTTGCGCACTCACCATGACCCCCACCCACCAGGCCACCATGAGGGTCACAGGATGCCCATCACTGCATTAGAGAGCAATGTGTAACAATAATACTGGTAGGAACCCACTGGTTCCACCAGCCCACAGGGGATTATTGTGTCCGTCCGTCGTGCAGGGAGGGGCTGGGTGGGGAGGGGCTGGGTGGGGAGGGGATGGGTGGGGAGGTGCTGTGTGGGGAGGGGCTGGTTACCCCGTGGTGCCCTTATAAAACTCAACGTTTAACCTACTCACGCCGGCTTGTGCCCGCCCTCACAGTCGGGCATATTTGCGGAATACACCACGCCACCGTTGACCCTGGCCGTTGACCGAGCAACCCAACGTTCCTACCAGCTCCCTCCGCAGGAATGTGTTGCAAAGCCGAGTGGCAGGGTGGTGCTATTCGCAAGCTTGTGCCTCACGGTTTTGAGATTCCTGGCGAACGTGCCTCTCTTCGTCGAGTTTGTACATTCGCATTTTCTTTCAATCGAATTTGTTTTTGTTTTTGGCAGTTAATTGTTCTGGGCAGATACGTGATAGTCAAATATGCAACATTAAATTTCGATTTAAAGCTTTCGTGACTGCAGGGATTCATCTTCTTGGTTCTTTCGGTAAAGTCACGTAGAAGGGAAATAATAAAATAATATAAAGAAAACATAATAAAATACAATTCTCACGAGAATTGTATTTTATTATGTTTTATTTTTATAAGAATATATGTTACATTGTATCGTACGTGTTAGTTTGTTAGTTTATTGAGCAGCAGTGCGTGATTTAGTATGTGGTATACTCGGTTCAAGTTTCGAGTTTGTTTTGTTTAACCAGGATGAGTCTCATTTTGGTTTAACACGTCGGCTTTTTCGACCAATATTATCTATAATAAAGGTTGTTTGGGTTAGATCGCGTAGATAAAAATGCGTCGTTAAACCCCACACCACTTGACACAGCCAATAAGTAAGGTTTGTCACGTAAACAAAACGTGCCAACTAGTTACTCCTGCAGCAGACCTGTGTTGGAGAGTAAACCCACAACATTTACAATTCGAGTACGACGTTTCGCTGGTGATTACAACCAGCTTCATTAGGCTATTCGCAAGAATTGTTAAAAAGTCTTCCTGTTTCGGTCTTAACTCTTAATAGAGTCAAGGTGATGTCATCTCTGTGAGCTTATCAGACCAGAGGGGGGTTAGTGCAGTCATAAATCAAAATGGATCACGTTATTCTGAGAATATGCAGTATCTATAATTAGGTGGGTTATTCACAGTTAATCAACATACAGTTCAATGCATTTATGTTTAGTTTGTTGTCCCAACCCGCACCTGGGGCTTCAGACTGTGACTACATTACTTATGTAAAATCACAATCCAGTAATGTGTGGGTAATTTTTGAATTTGGCAAATTTGGATGCTGACGCTGGCACACAATGGCCACCTCTTATGCGTTACGTCAGGGGATATTTAACGTCGACTCTGAAGCAGAATCAGAATCTTGATAAGCAGATGGTGCGTCATATTATTGTGCGAATAGGCTCCCGCATTAACGATCAGAGCGAGCGCTAGATTTGAACGGCGACTAACTCGCACGCAACTTGCCTCGCAATGCATTTGTCGATTGTCCCTGCGTGCATGCAAATAGTCTTGTTTGATGCCCTATGCATGCTTGTAATGTTATGCAGAGATTTTGAAAGTGTGCTTACAGGTCTCATTGAAGTAAACAACCTGGATACATACCTTCATCCCAGAGCTGGCCTTGTGGATTGCAATTCCCTAGCCACTATATGTCGTTGATTCACTTTTAATTTAATGCAGCAACAAACACCACGACGTGCAGGCTACTATGCACAATTGATTTGAAACATCGTGATGTGTACCTACATTTACCAAATAACAATATTGTTCCAGGACAATCGTGTTATGGGCGGATCCGTTGTTGTACAAACTGGAAATACTTGGACTATGCATGCGCATTCTGCTGCTTACGTTTTAATAACTGTGCAATGTTTTCTGCAGTGAGGGACGCAGTCACTATTATCACTGTTAGTGCTGGGTGTAGAATCGCGCCATATTAAAGGGTGCGTGTCACAAAGAACCACAGTATTGGAAAAGTTACATTACCCTATTGCTTGAACGGCAACCTTAAATATGTCTTCTGCTGGGTGTGTGGCTGTTTTTTTGTTATTGTTGGAGACCACATGTTTCTTGCTTTATGATGTCTCTACATTATATATAGTAGAAGATATATATATATTACGTATATATGTAATGGTTGTACCACGGCTGCCGGATTTATGTACTTGTGAAATTTGTACTTCTATACTTTGGTTCTATTTATTTGTCTGTTTATCCACTTTTTTTACCTGATTCCAACTTGCTCTTGTTTTGCTGTTTTTGTATTGTTTATTGATGTAACTTGCTGACCTGCACCTACTGGATATATGTGAAGAAGAGCTTCATAGCTGATCAAATTCCTCTAGTCTAAACCAAGATTCTGATTCTTACAGCATTACGAAAGGTACCAAACCCGTATTCCTCCCAATTTGACACTTACTTCCAAAAATTGTAGCGAGTGCAGAAGCACTTCCCGTAGAGATAAAATATCTCCAAAATATAACTTTACGTGCCCCAAATGCATGTTTTTTTAATTAGGTTCATTTGTAAAAAGTGCAAAATGGTTTTCAATTGCCATAACATACGCTTGCAAAAAAAACACACTTAAGGATCTTGCAGAAAGGCTATTTTAAAACTCTATTGCCGAGCAGGAATTGAAAACAAAGCTGCAGGCAATATCTATCTTAATCTCGAGGTAACAGAAACATGCAGAACTGTGTAGCATTGATATTCCATAGACAGTAATGCAAAAAACCATGCTGCTTAATTTAATTTGGCTGCAGTGTACACCAGGGTTTTGTTTTTTGTGGGGTTTTTTGCATTCTACTCCACCACAATATAGTGTACAAGAGCAGACTTATTTGGCTGAGCGGGAGCTTAATAGCTGTAGATTTTTATGTATTTATTTCAATAGATTGTAACTAAAAACGTAGAACGTACAATTGGGTTTGGTGCAATATTTGCAAGGTAAATTTACTTGACATCTCACGTAAAATGTGAAGAATTTTCCATTTAATGCTGCTAAGATATTGTGAATGCTGTTTTGTTGTGAAATGGCCATTGGCACTATTTATGGTGCCAATTTCATGCCAAAAACTGACATGCACGCTAGGCAAAGGCAGGTGGCTAGTAACCTTGTGTTGCCAATAATGGATATGTTTTAGGTCAGCTAAACATTTTTCTTGAGCGTATTATGGTGACTCGCTATAAATGCACAAACTTGTAAGGCAATTTAATGTGTTTCATGATACACTATATCTGTTCATGGGTGGCTAATTATGTCAAGACAATTTATTGCTAGTGTGCAGGGGCAGCCTAATATAAGCTGCCTATTTTTGGCTGTGGCAGCAAAGCTGCAACAGTTCTGTTAAACTATAGCCTAGAGGCCAAAAGTGGCCAGTTAAAGAATAGTGATTGGCCCTTTTGTGCCCTCGCTACAACCAGTTGCCCTAATGCAACCAGCACATCAATGCACTAAATAAATCTTGTATATCAAGCACTATTCTTCCATTGCACCTGCAGGTCTATTAGATCTGCAATTAAGGTGTTAGTAGCACCTACAATCATTTACTATTTTGCAAATTATGCATGCATATCCTTGCCAGGTTATTTATATATTTTTTATATTTTTTTGTAAATGCTAATCGCAAGTCGTTCTCTTGTTTTGAATGCGGTAAATTAACGTAAGTTAAGAGTATTACAAAGAGATGTTGCTTTCTTGTGGAAGCCTTCATCCAGACGTCGATCGACTATGGCTCACGGTATTTATAAAATATATATAATAAAGACAATGGGCATGGGTCATGCTGCTATTTTCGCCATTATTCCACTGCTCATTAGTGGAATGACAGCTAATTCAATCTCGGAAACAATTCACACTTACAAATTATTGGGTGGCAAATTCAATAAAACGTAAATATATTTTTTTGTATTCGTGCCTTTCTTTACAGGATTCAAAAGAAGACTAGTGCAAGGTGGCCAGGTGACCCAGGATTCAGAGTGTTGAGATAGCTATATGAGAATTCGAATCAGGGCAGCCATCTATGATTAAACTGGATTCCCAATGTTTTATTCTCTCAGCTTGGCCACCAATAACCATAAATTAAAATCACGTACAATTCAGTTTTTAACTTTGTTGAACTGAATTCCAGCTTTGAAATAATTGTATAGTCTGGTTTTCTGAATATTAAAGCACTGTAATATCCTCTATCCTATCCATTTCAATCTTTTTTAATAAAAAAATGTTTAGGTAATATATCAATTATCAAACCGATCTATCGATTATTTAAAACTGTGGATGCAGAAGTGACATTCCCTAAATCGTTTGGATTGCAGGTCACATCTGCATGTGTATATTTCATGCACAAGTAAATGATAATCGGCAGATAACCATGGTAGATGCAGATGTTTGATGCACAAATGGTAAATTAAAAACTCTCCAGAAGGCAATTGTTATCGCCCAGAACAGGCCATGGAACAAATACCGACTCAATGCCCGATTCACAAATATAAGGAGGTATCACAGCGATACATTCTGCTACTCCTAATGCAATTATCTGGCTCAATCACCTCAATGTAAAATCATAGTTGTTTCTCTCAATTAACACATGCCATATGAGAAGAATGATAATTGTGTGTGTGTGCATGTACATGCACATGCAATCGATGTGACAAAACGTGCATTCCTTAGAACACACCTCGACTTCTTTTGCCGTGAAGACAATTTATACCTCGTGTGTTTTATGGCATGCACTACCTCCGTATATCACCTGCTATGAAATACATACAGTACAGGACAGTGGCGTGAGAGGATGGCCTAGCTTGGAAATAAAATCTACATTCTCTACGTGTAATATATCTCCGAAGGGTGATTTGAATGGTCTTCCATTCTATTCATGAAATGTATTTTATTTTATTCGAAAGATTAATGAAGAAGCAGTTGAATACAATGTATTTGTGCTTCATTTGTATTCAGGTATTTTCCCTCCTAAATGCCGAAGTGTATTTCGTGTTATTTCACCAACAAACCAGATGTTTTATGGAATGAATTTTGAAACTATTATTAGAATATCATGATGTTAAACAAATTTGTTTACATGGATTATAGCATTGTTCATATTTTTCTCGATGATGTGAAGGAAAATGATCAAAGAGCTATTGATCTCCAACAAAGTTTATTGCTTTTCTGTCACCAAACTTTAAAATTAAATCAACTGTCATTCTATTATTTGGGGGACATTTATATATGGGTAGTGTAGGCATAATACACTGCTGTTCATACATTGTATTCTGTGATGTAAAAGGTCAAATGTGCAATTCACAGTTCAAACTATATATCTCTAACAAGTGATTTGAGTAAAATATATGTCATGTTATAGTGCTCGGCAAACTCATATGTTATTTTATCAATTAATTTTTAGTTAGAGATTATTATCAAGACCATCAAAAGTTTGTGCAACAACAGGCCTTGTTTAAACATTTTTTACCTTGTCTATGCTAACATTCACTTCTTGCATTTTAGGGGAAAATGCATTCACACATGCGTACTCAGTATATCGGAGTCAAGCATTTCTATAATAATTCTCCCGCAAACCCCCCACCATTTTAATCCATGGAATCCCCATGAAATTAAGAGGAAAGGGAATATGCATCTACTGCTGCAGATGCATATTCAAGCATAGCGTGCTCATTTTGGGAACATAAAGTGGTGAAATTTCAAACAGCTCAAATTGAGATGTGTTCTCTCTTCTAGACGATTACAAATACAATTTTCGGGGCTCAGTCTCATCTCATGTTTCTAGAAAGTCTGTCTGCTCTTGAGCACAGCTCACCCACTGTTGAGACACCACTGTCCCTGATTGCTGATCCCGTGGTAATTTCATTGTGGTGATTGGGTTGGTGGGGAGGAGTTGGAGAATATAAAAACAACCTTGAAATAGTAATAATAATAAGTGAATTGTTCACAACTTAATTTACATTTTGCAAGAGTTGCTCCTTTAGCAATCAATGGCAGTCACTTTTGATTAGGTTTACTCTCACCTCGTATGTACTCAATACATGATTCTCGCAGTTCAGCGATACACGTGTTCATCCAGTAGTTTAGTGATGAGGGGTGGGAGTGTTTTTTGCAAAGCATGTACTTATGACGTTGAGTTTGATTAGATTGGGATTTTGTTTAATACTCAAAAGGCTTTTCACAATGCTTCCAAATAGCATTGTTCGTTGCTAAAATTATTTACCATTTTCACAAACACATTGCTTTTCTAAATAATCAAATTCACCGTCATTGTGAGAAAATTGAAAATACACATCAGCTTTAAACATTTTTAAGCGTTCAACAAAATAAAGTTGACTTAATCAAAATAACATTGAGAAGTGATAACAAAAATTACCAGTAGGGAAAATGGTTACATAGATTTTCAAACATGTTACAACTACAATTTATATCTGTTTTGGCAATTTGGGGTATTTATATGGAGTTATTTTACAAAAATCAGTTCATAAAATAAATTTCCTTTTTTGTATATGCCTAACATATTAAGTAATTTCATTTACAATTGTATATGTTGTTTTGGTACTAAATAAT
Organism: Lampetra fluviatilis; assembly: GCF_964198595.1. Taxonomy (NCBI): domain Eukaryota; kingdom Metazoa; phylum Chordata; class Hyperoartia; order Petromyzontiformes; family Petromyzontidae; genus Lampetra; species Lampetra fluviatilis. Next base: position 23,178,876 of record NC_136278.1, on the reverse strand, counting down.
TTTCATGATATTTTTCAATTGAACTATTCCCAAACTTTGATCACGAAATTTAATGAAGTGTGGCTTAATTTTACTGAGGTAATAAAAAATGCGCCTCACAGATGCAAATTGTAATATTGTGATTGAGCCTCCAGTCACACGTAGCTCCATGTGTAGCTTCTTTGTCCACCTTAAATCGACCGATACAAAGTGTGGTTTTGTGTATACCTCATTTGTCAGGCACATTTGTTTTACAGTTGTCACATATTTAAACATTACCATCTTATCAGACTCTAATGGCACGCTAAAACATTCACTTGACTCTGTCATCATGTCCAATTACGTCGCTGCAAAGACAAGGGTATTATTTCTGCTTCGGGCTTATTTATGTTCAACCTATCGCCGCTATGCAAGCGAAAATTAGATGATTCTTCATTTCTGAAATAAGTGAAAGTTCCCAGCTATATTAGCCTCTCATTAAATGAGCAATTATTATAAATGTGTTTCCCTTCATAACTTATAATGTTTGACAATAAAAGTTCTCAACAGTGTGAAGAGATACTTTTAAACGAGACAGATGCTCGTGGCGTGACCAATAACTGCATGGCATACATCCACGCGTGCACATTTTGCACAACAGCTTTTGTTGTTGCTGCTTTTCTCACCTGCTTTAGCACAAACAAACCAAGACTGATCCTTTCCAAGTGTCCGTTTCTCTCTAACTGAAAGTTATCATAAAAGGCTGGAGCGGTATGTAGGTATGTGTGTGTGTGTGTGATATATAAACGTAAGGGAATTACCCTCTTGACTTGGTCGCATACCCCGTGACCTCACAAAATATCTACAACCCAATAAATGCACGAAATAAATAACAATACTGCCTACCGCTCCTTCCCTCCACGCACTCTCAGCTCCAGAAACCAAGGCTTTCTATAGAAGCTCTAATACTGGTAGGAACTTCCTGGTTACACCAGCCCACAGGGGATTATACTGGTAGGAACGAAGTGGACCAGACCACCAATAGATTAATGTGTCTGTCCGTCCGTCCGTCAACATCGCCCCCTACTGCAAACACTTGGCATGACCCTGTCCGACAAGATGGCCGCCCGCTCCCCCTGCGATCTGTGAATTAAACAAGATGGCCGTCGCTTCCGGCGCCTCACGGCGAAACTTTTTGATCGACTGACTATGGGCGAACTCATTTATTCTGGTGGGTGAACAGTGGCGTGGAGGGGTGGAGGAGGAATTGATGATAAAAACAAACTTGCACCATCGTTACAGCTGCCGCGACGAGAGATGTGGGAGGAGAAGCGGCGACCGCTGCCTTGCAGGTGAGAGGTGCGTGTGTGACTGTGTGCGTGCGTGTGTGCGTGCGTGTGTGCGTGTCCGGGCGACTCGAGCGGCGTGATGAATGGGCGCTATTGGGCTTCGGATCGTTATTCACGGCGAACTGGAAGCGTAGCAACACAACTTCATTACGTGTGCGTACGTGCATGTGTGTGTACGTGTGTGTGTGTGTGCGTGCGGTGTGTGTGCGTGTGTGTGCGTGTGTACGTGTATGTGCGTGTGTGCGCGTATGTGCGTGTGTGTGTGCGCGTGTGTGTGCGGTCGATATTCCTGTACCGGTATTAGTATTATTCCTACCAGCCCACCCCGCAGGGTCCTGTTTCTGTCCGTACGTCCGTCCGTCGTGCAGGGAGGGGCTGGGTGGTGAGGGAGGGGCTGGGTGGGGAGGAGAGGGTGGGGAGGAGAGGGTGGGGAGGGGCTGGGTGGGGAGGGTTGGGGAGGGGCTGGGTGGGGAGGGTGGGGCTATACTCAACGTTTCACCTACTCACGCCGGCTTGTGCCCGCCCTCACAGTCGGGCATATTTGCGGAATACACCACGCCGCCGTTGACCCTAGCCATTGACCGAGCAACCCAACGTTCCTACCAACTCCCTCCGCAGGAATGTGTTCAATCTTTACTCAGTGGTAGGTTGGTTATTCTCTTCTGCTGCCCTCATATCTGGAGCTCTTCCCCCCCCCCAACTATCCGTGTCGTTAATGCCCTGCCCCCGTTCAAATTCCTATTTTTCTTTTTTGTCACTGCCTATGAATGATTGCCTCTATAAAATAAACTTTCCCACTGTTTCAGCACAGCGTATTGACACCGTAAAAATCTGAATTATTTTTATTGCAAAAAATGTCAGTACATAAACAGACAATTTATGGTCGTACAGGGTAGTATTGTCCCCTACCTCTTAAGAATTGGAACATGTCCAATGCTTTTATTTTCACCATGTTGCCTTAATTTGTTTTTTTCTGAGGCATAGGCCCTTTCCAATTGATGCAAATAAGCCAAATGTGCAGATCCTTGGATAGATACCTATGCAGTGGGAGAAAAATGGCTTGGTAAAATTCTAATAATTCCTCACATGTATGTCGATATGATAACTGCAGTGCTTTATATTAAGAGTGGACCCTATACAAAATTTATCCAAATCCTACAGTTAAATATGTAATTTGTGTAGTAAGAGCAAATGTAAGCATATATCTAATGCAGTGTTTGGAACACATGGCCACAGCTGCTGAAGAGTCCTTGTGCTTTTCCATCAGCATTTCATCAAGCTATCAGACACTTGCAACATTTGCTACAAACCGCATGTGAATAGTTCACGACAAGCAAAATAAATCAGGTGAGAAGTTTAAACCACAAAGCCTATGCGATGGTGGTATTTAGTGCTTCATGCTCATGGGCAGTGGCAGAAAAAATATATATAGTTGTGCTATCTATATGTCACACCTTGAGTGGAAATATCAAGACGGACAGCTCATCTTGTTATGTAGTGGTGGCAGGTAGACTCAGCCAGAGAATCTGTGTCTTGGTTCAAGGTCTTAATGTGGAGCCCCATACTCCATGGCAGGCGAAGCACCACCATGGGCAGTGTCCTTCAGACAGGATGCTAAGCAGATTATTCCCCTCAATATAAAATATTAACCCGTTTATCTCCCAAGTGCCTACTGAGTAGATAGCAAGACCGTGCCATAAGTCGTTTTCCAAATGACAAAAAAAGTTTTCATGTGCAAAGAGCAAGAGGTTATTAGGAAATGCATTTGTGCAAGTGAAATTTGGCACAACAGAGCGATGTGCAATATGTGAGCTAACCGCGTGGTTCAGCAAATGCATTTACCACAATTAACCCTCTCCCTGAAATCTCAGGATATTTGTAGTATTCCACAAAGGTAGTGCCTAAGCCTGAGTAGGCGTGGTACTTGTATTGCAAAATACGTAGACTGGGCAATGTGCGTACACAAATGCACATCTTTGATACATACTTCGGTTATCCCTCAAACTAAGGCCTGCTAAAATCATAGATTTTGGAGGTGTTTTGCAGATGGTCTACTGTATTGTTAGATGATGTCAAACTAAGTAACTGAGTAATGACATCTAGTACTATATTGCGCACCAAATACATGAATAAACATATTTAGATTGTGGGGATATTATGAACTGACTGTAGCTACGGACTGTATTCGAGGTTGGTAAATTGTACAAATTCGGTCAATCTATGAATATCCAATTAAATTCATTTTTATATTTTTCATATAATTTGTTCACATAAGCATAAATCACACTGCGAATGCACTACAGCTCTTTGAAGTTTATTTTTGGGAATGTTATGAGAATTAATGATGTGCACAGATACCCAGGCTGGATAATCCAATTAAATAATTAACTGATGCATACATTTGAGTGTGCATGTATATTACATATAACACATTAAACAAAGCGCACTAACTAAACAGTTATTTATGCCTGGGAGCTAAAGGGATAATACTGAGTGAATTCTGATGCCATTGACAGCCTTTTAAGGCTGCTTCTGCACGTTGATCACTCTCACAATGGTCGTGGATAAATATGTATTTGTCTTCCCTCCTAACAAAAGCCATCCCTATATCTGTACCAACACTCTTCATACCCATTCGGTGGAGCCCTCCTTCACTCTTCAGAAGCTATTATTATTTCCCATGACCCCCACCCGCCCACCTCCGTAACCCAGTAGTCCATTTTATACCCCTTAACTGAAATAATGTAAAGTGAGGTCAGGTATAAAAGAGTGTAGGCCTGCTTCTTTAACCTCAGATGCACCATTTGACGAGCTCATAATCATCATCATCATCATCCTCACCTCCGATAAGCCTGCACCTCCGAATAGCACAGTTGGCTACGTATGGTGGGAAATAAGTTCAACTTATATACACCCTTGTCCATGCAGATCCCTGATTGATAATGCCTTCCCATATGTGTGAGACAATAATATAGCATTGCAGTTGATAATTAATCATATCTTGTAGGTGAATATTCATAAGTACTACATACTGTATTTTTTACTCAAAATTTGTATTTGTTCAATATTATCTTCCTAGATTATTGTGTATGCTGTAGAGTATAAAATACACCAACATAATGGAAAATGTTATAACACTAAAATGTATGATTTATGGTCAGTTAATTACAGGAGCTATGCATTAGTTTCTGTATGGTGTTCAGAGATATATACAACATTAACAGTGCGACTTAATCTACAAACACATTCACGGCATATAAATTGCCAGCTGAAGGCAAGGATTAAGAGTAAGATCTTCACAAGCATGAATAAATAAATAATTACCTGCCTGAAGATGGTTTAAAATGTGTTATTGTGAGGGCATACGTTTAAATATTTAAGATAAAGGTTGCAGCCCTACCAATTGCCTGTTGGAGAGGCCTCTACTACACGGATCTCTAGGGTGTCCCTCTTGTGGGCATTCGGCCTACTCTTTCACACTGGATCAGTAGCTCGAATACTGATACCACAACGCAAACGGCCAATGAACTAACTGGTGTACTCATGTCTACTGCTGCACGAGCATCAGTTGCTTGCACCAGGATATCGAATAGCAACCTCTGCATGAATCTATCCATACTCTATTACAAATTGCATAATGATTGGCCGACTGCTTATGCATATACATGTGAGTTATTCAATACATGTGAATGTTGCGTGTATATATTTGCAGTTTACATGCACAAACGTGTAAACAAACAGTAATTGAAGCAATAACAAAGCATTTTGAAGTTGTTTGGAATATATATCCAACAATAAGCTATGATATAACATGGTTGATTACATAAAAAAAACATATTCAGAAGTGCATGCATGCATGCCAAAAAGTAATGACAGATGTGGGAACACAGAGGCAAAAACGTGTGCATTTTTCAGTATGAGCTGTCCAATTGTATTACTTGAATTAAACATGATGAATATAACAATTAAAACGTGATCTTCTGGTTCAACTAAACACGTTGCACAAAAAAGCACAATATTCCACGAAACGCTGTTAGCACTGACACCAACTGGCCAATATTATAGTTACACTGAATCTAACTAAAAGTGTTATTGTATAAGAAAAAAATACTTTAATTTCGCATATAGATCTGTTCCTGTTGTGTATGTTAGATCAATAACGTGTCGCACTGTGCAGCTGTCACTTGTGTGATCCAGGACAGCCTTGTCTTATTTGGGTCTTACCTGGTAAAATAAAGTTCTTCAACAATCTGTTTGGAATCAAGCACATTTTTAAATCCTTTATATTAAGTTCGCTTGCTTGCTTGCTTGCTTACGACCGTGCAAATCTTTCGGTCGTTTTTAACACACTTCCCGTGATCCAATCGAGCTGACATTTTCCACACAGACTCGTTGTGCGTGACAATTAATTTTCGTGAAAAAATTTTCCCAAAATTTTACACTGTTTAGGGGAAAATAAATAAATACATATTTAATTACCAATTGCTTAATGCTGGCAGACAATAATCTGACCCATAGGTGGCAGCCATCTCAAGCCAGAGGACGAGAGGACTCTAGCCGCCACGCATATAAAGGATTTAGAGTGAAAAACTTTGTTTTTACGGGTTAATTTTTTTAGATTTACAAAGAATAAACTAAGGTCCGGTACCGCAAAGAGGTTGACAAAAAAACAGATGCAATCACGTGGAAGATTAAAAAGAGGAAGGCCCAGGGGGCAATGGGAAGACACGGTAGACATAAATTCGGCATGATTATGAACTAAACGATGAACCGTTTTTAATTTTAGCAGGTAAGGCCCACTGAGCTATATAGCTCTTTTCAGATGCAACCTGGCCACAAATGATAGCACCAACCATGTAGCTTATGACATTGAAGTGTACTGCAGTCAAATACTCTAAACTGATTCATAATCAACGTTTTTTTGGGTTTAGATCGCGTTATTTATAAATGTGTCGTAAATATTGGTCGTGAAAGCCTACGTGTTAAACTGACTCTAAACTGATGTTTCTAAATGTGGAGGGAAAATACGGAGGACCGGGTGAAAAATCCACGCGACCATGGGAAGAACATGCCAACTCCAAATATACAGTCGTCATGGTCGGGATCGAACCCACGAGCTCCTGTACACCAGGCGAGGTATTTAACATGTCTCCACCATTGTAATCGAACAATTGCAACGGCAGAGAAGATCGTGAAACATCGGAAGAGGTGGACGGAAATGCATAACAATGCATAACAAAACGTGAATAGAAACTTGCTAAATGTGGCAGATGACCTAGCAAGTACAAGGTGCTTTTATTGCTCTTCATTCCCAATGCTGTTTTGTTTACTGTGAGTACGGTATCTAGAGTATATATTAACAAGATCTGTTGGGCAATCAAACCGTTCCACTCACAAATTACATTTTGTCGTTTATCTTTTTCTGTGGGCATGCCAACCCCACCACCCATTTCCCTCAGCCACTTTAGCCTTCTGCAGTCACGTACACTGTATTACCACATGTAGAAACCATGGATTGCAAGTATATTTACAAATGTGAGCTTTAGCATTGCATTTTGGAATGTTTACAAGTACATTAGCGAACGTGGTGGAGAGTATTTGGTGTTCTCATCTTTCCCCTCCTCCATGACCTTCAACATCCTGCACTGAGCAGCATCGTATGGTCCGAAATGTTCCTTCACCGCCAGCAAGGATTTGCGGTGGCCCTCATCCAGCAGTGGTTTGGCAAAACCGCGCTGCGCCATGCGCGAAATGTGATCTGGCTCCCAGTTAATTTGCATCAACTACCAACTATCTCCCATTACCGTCATGACCTTATTCTCCTCGTCGAGCTCTTAGAACAGAAATGCACTGCCTCCTTCCTCCCTCAGCGTCCCATCAATCTGCACACAGTGGGTGGCCACTACTTGCAGCACCGCTGCTCCTGCATTATAACACAGCCATCTCATTCGTGTCTGTGTCTCTGACTCCCCATATTGGGGAAAAATACTGACTGATTGCAATTTCCTCACAGCATACCTCATTTCATGTATTTTACTAACCAGGTGTATGTATACACTTACCATTGTATTGTTGACATATGCAATGTTACATCGTATAACCTAAAAAAAATCACATTCATGTAAATGTACTGAAATGTATGCTATCTGCGATATCAATAGAGTTAGATCATCATCACCCATGGTCCATCCACTGCTGGATGAAGAACTACCAAAGCCACTGCCTTCTCTCACAATCCTGCATACCCTTCCATGTCCCTGGTGGACATACTCTTGGATGCATTCCATGACTTGGCTACCACTCTGTCATTTTTCTTCACCATCGGCCACCGTTCCTTCGAGTGACATTTTCATACCACAGCCGACTTGGTTTACTTTGAATCAGAAGCTGTATTTATCCTGGGGAAATCCGATGAGCTATGAAGCTCTCTTTCACATATGTCCAGTAATGGTTAATGTCTATAACCTACAGTTAGATTAGTTGTGTAAATGTGACCACCATGCATGAAATAGTTGCTCTAGTGCAGGCAACAGCATTGTTGTACTGTTCTATGGTCGAACGTCTTCGCTGCTCAACTTAAACCCACACGGGGGAGCGTGGCGAAGTGTGGTAAAAGAATCAGCACACATGGGATGGAGAGGCCCTCATCCAACAGTTGATTGACATCAGGGCTGTACAAGTACACTGGATGGCATACTTAAGATATCATTTGTCTCACGTTCCTATCACCTTGATGAACTGCATGACATTTCTCTCAATTAGAAAATGTGCTATGTTGCGGTGGAGTGCATGCGATGGTTTAATAAAGCTTTTCATTGAGAGGGAGAGCAGCACTACTGACAATTGCCATGGCAGCAAGGTCACAATTAAGCCCCTACATGAGTGGTAACTGTCAATACTTATGCATATGCTTTGCTTGCACTTAACATATCATTTAATTTCACGCATTGGTAATTTATATTAAAGGCACATCTGTGGTCCTACCGGAAAATCACTCCTCCGACCTTAATCTTGTGCTTATTGGAGTTTCCCAAAAAAAATTACAAGGTTTTTTTTCTTTTCAGTTTTGTTTATTTATATTCTTGGATATTGGAACATTTGGACTTTTTTTCAATTCGTATAATCACTACTCCACACAAACAGTATACGAGATTAGGTTTTTGAATGCACAAGGTTAGCGTGTTTTTTTTTATTATTGAAGCCTTGGGCTGTCCTTAATACGGAGGAGATAACTGTTTAGAATACAATACTGGAATACTATTTACATTCCTTGTGTGACCTTCAGGAACTTGCCCTAATTAATGTTCTTGATCTGATGGCACAGTGAGTGAACACAATTGTACGCTTTAATAGTTCTTCATCCGGGAACCAGGAGGTAGCAATGTAGAAAAGTGTTTATGGGACTGTTTTTGTGTAAATCTTATTTGCAGCCACAATGATCCAAGTGTAATGGGTTCAAGCTTGGGAATTACCATCCACCTGGGGCATATCCAAGGATTATTAATCAGTTTCTACACGTTGGAACAGATCTTTGTTTTGGCCTATGGTGGAGATTGAGAGGAAGTCTGGCTGAATTGATTTCACCTGGATGTATTAGATGCCTCTAAGTGGATTACGCTTCATGCGTGTAGCCCAAAAATAAGAAATTCATCAGCAATGAAGCCTCATAAGAATGCTTTCGATAATAAACCGTTTTACATTTTGACACAATTTGAATACATTGTCTGGCCAATGCCAAATGGCAAGTGATGTTTGTTCTCAAAACAATTCTGGCAAATTCAAGTCTAGTCAAACACACATTAAAGTATTTTAAATATAATCTTTGCATTTTGGGTAGACGCTACTGGTCATCATTTGTTTTTAAACAACTCTATTTACGATGCACTTTTAATGTGCCAACAAATTCTTCTTAAATCCCTCACTTGGTTAAAAGGAGACATCTGAATCATATCTTCCTAAATTATGCCATGTAATTACTCTCAGACGAAGCCTTTCGCATTGAAATAGCATCAATATATATTTTTGAGGCCACCATTAAGTGAACAAGGGAGTCTGATCAGTAGCCACATGGATGGGTCACTGGTCCTTGATGACACTTTAACGATGCGTGCACATCAGTGAGCCCATGTAAATAATGTCAGTCATTCATGACGGCTCCGCGTTTTTCACATCGAAGCCAATCATTCAGTGCGAGGTCATTGGGGACTTTGGACGGCTTTCCCACAATGCTTTGTGCTGCCCATCTCCATGGTGATGCACGGGGAGGTGCAAGCCAGCCCGAGGTTCTTAGGATTCACAGAAAGTAGCTGAGGCTAAATGTGCCAAATACCAGCCAAGTGAATTAGAGAAAAGAAACACACAGCAAAAAAAACTCGTTCGCCATTCAGTAACGGTTCAACGGAGTTGCTGTTAACAGTGCACACGTGTTCCCTTTACAACATTCATGCAAGCTCGGTCGTTTGGATATGGATGCAATGCAACAGTCTCACCTTGACAAATGCCGATTAGGAGTGATAAACATTAAACTTTTCACCTAATTTCTTGTTGAAATGTTTTCGTTTTCAGATGACGGGATTTTAACCGACATGTTTAATCAAACCCCAAATGTAAACTAAAAATGTTGACCAAATTTGTGACTCCCTCTTTCATTTATGTGTTTTAAAGAATGCAGAATTTTTTTATCCTAAATACTCGATGCTATTTTGCCAAACGGTATTAACCAAACACTTAATATCTCCTGTATAGAGTCCGTTAATAGAATCACACGGGACCCTACGGTCCAATTAGTGCTTTGCTGGATTAGATCTATTCCATATTGACCATAGCTTCAAATGCGAAACACTTTTAACCCAACATCAGTTAAGACAGGGCTTTAACTACACAGACAGCACACTGATGAATGTATCTTGCATGGTAAGTTGATTTCTACATTATTTTGTTTCTGGTGGGAGCAGAAGCACAGTGCTTTGTCCACTGCATTATGAAAATGTGTAACCTGGGTTTGATTCCTGGTCACAGCTATCATTAGTGGTAAGTGATATGTGCACAGGTCCTGTCAACCTCATTCATCTTACTGCATAGAGCAGCATGATGAAGTATGGTGAAATAACTAAGACGAATGACTCTACATGTGCAGGCCTTCATCCAGCAGTGGATTGACAAAGCGCTGTACATTCTTCTTGTTCATACCAATATAGAGCAAAATATTTTCTGTATTGTAACATACTTTGAGTAATTACCTCTAGGACTCTATTTGTGTAGGGTTCAGTTTTTAATTCAGTTTTCCCAGAATCAATTTAATTTAATCAATGAGCGACACAATGTTACAAATAATATTTCTGCAATGTACCTCTATCAAATATATACAGTTAAGTCAATGTAATGACTGATGGTTTCTATACAATTCATAATAAACCTATTGGTCACAGCTGACAACCTCTCCAGGAAACCTAGGCTTACTTATTGAACCACTCTCTACACTTTTAAAATTTAGCTTTACAGTTGTTCAATGCATTTTACTCTATCATTACAGTATATATTCCTGAACTTCCTTGCATAATTGATTATAATAACTGTGTTAATTTTGCAATTTTAGTTCCCTTTCATAGACTGGCACTTTCCATAAGAATGGTTCATTTCCATCACTGACTCTGGACTACCAATAGCAATGAGCACCACAACTCAATGATCATATGAGCAGGGGGGATTTTTTGCCTATTTAAAATAGAAATGTTTTGGACACTTGTACCCAATTACAAGAAAAAAATCATCATAGATAATTGCAGGTCATCTCAAAATGCTGCACACAATTAAAATGGATTATCGTACTCCCCAGGTAAGATGAAATATGATTATAAACAGATTGATTATTGCAGCTATTCACAGTCATATTTCGATGAAAAACATTCCTTTTAAATTTCCCCGGCTAAATTTACCCCGCCAACTGCCGAGCATTACTTGATTTTAAGCATCCTGCGGGGGTTCGTCTTAATAAGATTAAAATGTTGAGTTATGGTGTTGACAGGTTTATACAGCAGTGGACTACCCACTGGCACAAAATCTGGAAGTCTTAACTCTAGCTCTCAATTTCCCATTACGTGGACTTTGAAACTAACTGTAACTGTCGCGCTGTTTAAATAGCACTTGAGTTTTCATCTTATAATATGTAGGGGCTAGGTTTTTTGTAAAAGCAAAAAATTAAGTAATTTTATTTATTGAAGATTATTTTTCTCATTCACTAAAAGTAACATTGATTCACAGATCACTGATAGTGTGAGAATTGGAGCATAATAGCTCAGCAGCAAATCTTTCCAAATGTTTGCCACAGCGATGAAGAGATATTTCTAGATAAGCTGCATTGTAAAAGTGACATGTCTGCTCAATTTTTCAGTAAAAAAAAACACTTACAATATTATTTAAGGAAATGTATATTCTTCCAACACACCTCGGTGTGCAGGAAATGTACAGACATCCTAAATGGTATTTGAAAATATTGTTTTTGTTGTTAATGTTCCAAGCAATACTTCCACGAGACGCTGGCAAACAATATCTAAACCTCTGCCCTAGCATGTTATTTTACACTGCTAAAGTCACACATAAGCCATTGATTTGAAGATTATTCTCATTAATATCCAGCAACCTTTTTGACGTCCATCTATTTAAACATTTACGGTGTTGTTTTCCAATATTATTTACTATATAGGTGGAAGCTGCTGTGGTGTTACGGTTAGCACACTGGGCTTACAATCCAGGGGTCACAGGTTTGATTCCGTCATCTGAAGCGGAAGTTGAAACAATGTGCACATTCTCAAATCATACTGCTGTCCCACCTCGCAGTATAAATGAGTGCACCACAATGTTGGACGATTGTCAGGCCATGTGTGGTTGGGCAAAGGGTGACTATGCGCCACGGTGTCAAGATGTTAGGTACTTTCGCCTGGTATACAGGAGGTTTCGTGTTCGATCCCGACCCTGACGCCCGTCTATTTGGAGTTGTTCTCCCCGTGGTCACGTGGATTTTTCCCCTCAGCAGCATTTAGAATCATGCGTTTCGAGCATTTGGCTGCTATAAATTTCCACATGATTAGCCACTTTGCTCCGCTATTATTTTTGGCCAGGGCGCTTCTGAAAAAAAGAGGTATATAGCTCAAAAGGGGCCTTAGCTGATAAAATAAAAGCAATAGTTTAGTTTCTAACAAGGCGAGTCACAGTGGAAGGTCAAATATCTGCTGAGTTCGCTCCAACAGGGGCCCATCCGCCTGCAGTAGTACGAGGAAGCAATTCCAGGGCCACACCTTTACCTTTAGTTAATGTAGAGAACATACTAATTATATGCAACTAAAGTTATGCTATACTTTATACTCTAATATTATTTTTCTTCTACCCACGTGACTTTACCGAAAGAACCAAAGAGTATGGATTCCTGCAGTCACGAAAGCTTCACATCAATGCTATACTTTGTTTCTTTTTGTAAGTACTTGACTGAAATAAAACAAACAGAACCAATCAGTACAATTCTACGTGTTAAATAATCATTTTAAAAGCCAATGAAACACAACATTAAGATTACCTCAGAGCCATTGTACTGGATCTTAAATCCTAACGCTGGAAAATGGTGCGGCTGCTGTTTATGTGTAATTTGCATTAAGAAGCACTTAGACATCCATCAATGTCTGGCTCCTGGTCAAGCTGGCTTAATGAAGCTATTGGTTCTTTTAATGTTATAAAAAGGCTACGGCAAGGACGTGCTCACTTAGCTTTACAAATGGTGCACTCCAAAGTCTGTGCAACATTCATAAAGCTACCAAAATAATGGGAGCAAGAAAAACGTGCAACTAAATAATGAACTTATGCTATATCACATGTGGTAGTCGGTAGACAAAAATTATATATGTTTTGAACATGAACATATATCCTGAGTTGTGTTGATTTAATTTAATTTATAAGATCTATGTGCAATATACACACTAGCAAGTGCATCTATGCAAATACACAATGGTACACATTTCACACGTGCAATAAATATTTTTGTTTTCCAATGTCAATGTTTTCTAGAGTTTATGTGGTTTTGCTATTGCTCCTGCATTGAAGGAGCACAGACTACTGTGGTTCACGAGATGGTCCATAGTTTGGGTTGTAATTTGACACTCACTCTGTAGCTTCTTTTTATTTTTCTATTCATGAAGGAGATGTGCATTGTGGTCTGTCGATGTTTTGATGCAGTTGATGGTTACACCAGTGTCTTCGAGGAATGCCAAAGCTAGGAGGTGCGATTTTTTTGTCCAAAATTGGGTATCTATTCTGGCATCCACGACGTACCACTCTGTTTGCCAACATTCTTACACATTGACTTAAAGCTTTCATGACTGCAGGAATTCGTATTCTTTGGGTCTTTCGGTAAAGTCACGTAGAACATTTTGTTTGACCAAAAACTACGACGTTTCGATTTCAACACAAGCAATCGTCATCAGGAGATTGCTTGTGTGGCGATTGGAACGTCGTAGTTTTTTGTAAATTTGTTTTTGTTCTACGTGACTTTACCGAAAGACCCAAAGAATATTTTTCCACATTTTTACAAGATTCTAGGATGGTGACATCATGAATCCAGAAGGGGGATTGGTATCTGAGTCAGCAGCATCGTACATCGTTGAGGTCTCGGTTGATTGGAAGGTGGTTGTCGTTGTCAAGATAACGTGTAAACTCCTTCTTAGTTTGCATGCATCTGTGGATATTTAGCGGCAGATTGTTCCCCAGAACATGGAGCCAGTGTATTGGTGTCAGTTTCAGTGGTCTGCTTATGATGTGCATTTCGGTATTTAACTGTGCATATATCAGTTTTGCGTACGAGCCCCCGGACCAGAGGGTGGGAGTTGGCAGCACATCCGCTGAGGCGCCCCGATTTGTTCGCACATGTTTCTTTTGCAGGGCGATTCTTGATTTGGTCTTTTCACAGAACTGTTTCATGTGGGGCTTGAAGGTCAGACTTCTGTCCATGATAACCCCTAGATTGGAGTGGGTTCATAGTGCACTGGGCTACCACAGGACACATCAATGGTGTCATCTGCTGGTTTTGGAAGGATTTGGTTGGAGCCTCCAGTGACAGCAATATGCCACAAATACAGTTAGTTCAGCTGCCATTCTAATGGCAATGTTCACAAGGTTTGTGCCCTGTGTAGCAAGGACTATGTCTTCTGCATGAATGAATCTGCGAGATGATGTACATGGCAGGTCACATATACGTGTTAAATAGTGACGGTGTGCGTACCAAGCCTTGAGGGAGGCCATTGTTCATACATTTCTTGTGACTCTTTATCAGCGAGGTATACCCTGAAAGTTTGGTTGCTGAGCATTACATTAATTCGGTGTCCAGTGCATGCTTTAGTATGAAACATTAAAGTATTCAATCCCAAACATGATCATCCTGAAATGTAAGCATCCAATGAAAAGTAGCACAATTTCAGAATTGCATGTAACAATCATGAATTCATGTCCTTTTTTCCCTGCAGCAAAATGTGCTTCAACTGTTAATTAATTAACAATTCTGGTAATGTCACAGCATCTGCATGTGCATACATGTTCACTGGTGCAGAATAACCGTGACATTTAGGATGCCACCTTCGAGGTACATGCTGAACAATGGACCAGGGTTGTATAGTTCACAAAATAGGGACAATTTTATTATCTGCTCTACCACATCATCTTGAAATCACCATGGTTTGTTTTGTAACTTGCATTTAATGTTTGGTGATTCAACATGCTGAGTGATATCTACAAACATTAGTTCCCTTCTGAACACTGGGTCTGAAAAAAATAAGACAACAGACCCATATACAGCCATTGCAAAGCAGCAGCATGCTAATTGAGATACATTTTTGGTAACAACACAATGGAAATTATTAAACATTGTAAAAATTAACCCAATGTCATAAAAAACACGAATTATCACAGTGGGGTAGACAATTAATGAGGAATACGATTTCAAGTACTTTTAAAAAGACCATATCATGCTGAATGTATGGCCTCTCATTGATTTATGGATACATTTAAACACGTGACATTGTAAGCAGGAAGGCCAGAATCCTTGAACTACTTATAGAAAATACAAGTATGCATTATATTGTCTGTGCATTCACACTTTGGCAACGGAATTGATGTTTTGTAATCAATGTTTTCTCGTAGGTGTTCAATTTAAAATAAAATGAAACGTCACTCAAACACCCGCATCATTGTAACCATCAAAAGGTCCTGCCCTTTGCTGATGCAACAGCATTACTGTTTTATGTGTGTTCAGTTGCTGGATGTGAATTAACACACTGCCCTGCGGTTTATATAAAGCAGGTTGTATATAAATATATAAAGTAGCCTGTCTATGTATATTTTTTACCACCTGTGCGTGCATGCACCCTATTTAGACCCTTGCCTCAACCTTTTACAAACTTTGTACTAATCAAGGTGACAGGTGAAGAGCATAACCACCATTCTGAGTCATCAATAGTAATGCCAATGGCAGGCTTTAAAATTCACATGAGAACATACTGATGAATTTGTACTGCATGACTTATTTTGAAGCATATATGCTGCGTGCTTCAAGAACTCTGTGTTCTTTTCTTATCAGCTGGTGATCTTCACGATGCACATTCATCCGTGTAATTTTCTTTAGAGCCAAGGATGCTGAATCAAAATTTAAGGCAGCAGCAGTGTTCGAGACCACTCTTTATGGGAGAAGTTTGCAGTAGTGGCAAAGTTACGAGTTTTCAGAAAGCCAAGGAACAAGTGACAGCAAAACCTAGTTATCCTCTTAAATCTGTGCTATCCCTTTTGGTCGATTGCCAGAGATGACATGTGTTTGGTTAAAACAAGTGATAAGGTTGCAAGAGAAAATGGATCTTTCAGATTCACAACTGCCCATTTGTAGAAAAAAAATCCATGCCACACAAAATTACAGAAAAAGTCAATCGTATCTGTATCTGATTTATAATTGTGTTTAAATGTCACTTATGATAATGTATCTTTGTATGCATACTTTCAATATTTAACACATCTACATTGATAGATAACACAATTTGATTTATGTATGATGCTCTTTAAGTATAATTGCTTACATTCTACATTCTCATGATCATATATATTAAGTAATTTAATTGCAGTTTCATGCATATCTATCTTTACATATTAATGCAAAGGCCAAAAATATATTTTTTATGTATCATGAACATCTTTATTGCTGAATTATGTTATAGCGATGGATTTTCATAAAATATGTACAATAGTGATTAGCATTATTTCATTTTTGCCGACATTTTACGAAATACACGTGAATTTTAAAACACACAGAAATTTTACTCATTTGATATAACCAAAGAAAACCCTGCATGACATTTTAAAGAAAGTACTGTCTGTGGTGCAATGTCAATCGTCTTGTGAGGAATGTATTATCAACTGGTGAATCCCAGCAACATGAGCATCCAAAATGACCACCAGTTAATTATCCGAGTGAATGCATTACTTTTGTCCTTGGCAGGATATACAACAAAAATGTCAACGCTGTCACTGAAATCTCTGGAGACACCGAATCTCTGCTCAAGTTTTATACAAAGGGCTTGTGCAACCCACATCAGCGCAAACTATCTACATTGTATAACTGACAGTTGGGAATATTTATGAGACACTCTGTACCCAACATATTTTGTGTCATAGATGACCTCATTGACTGATTTATACCTGAACTGTAAATGGGCACATTTGCCAGGGACAAAAGTGTATCATTGCTAAGTGGTATAAAATTACATAATGCCATTTATTACACTGAGGGTGACCGAAACCTCATGTAGTTTGAAAGGAAAATGATGTATTCACACTGACGAAAGGGTGCCATAACTGAAAGCGAAGTGGTAAAAAAAAAAAATTTGCCCCACAAATATGTTGGAGGAAATAATTTGTCTTTTGTTCTCAATTATATTTATACGTCTTGTAGGCAATGTAAAACAATTATCAACGTGTGGAAAGGGACAACTATATCCCAGACACTTTTAAATACATTAAATATTTATACAAGGGCCATATAGGCCCTTTGAAAAGGTAAAAGAGAATACTGTAGTTGTTAATAATTTACAGCTGATGCAGACTTGCTGGTAGGTCCATGTTGACCTCTGCGATTATTTTAAATATCATTACAAGTGATACAATTAGTGATGGTGGACAAATGCATGATTATCAGTTATGAAATTACCTGTGTGGGTGTTACTTATTTATGCAACTCCTTTAAATATAGATGTCCGTATGCTTATGCACGTATATTATTTTAAAATAAATAATTTCATAGCACTAACTTGTGATGAACAAATAGATAAATGAAAGCTCAAATCAATCGCATCGTCAACATTTGCCATAGCCTGGCCAAAAGTATCATATGTTCCCAATCAAACAAGATTACATTTGTTGCGTGGCCTAAACAAAAAGGTTTGAATACCGAAGTTGTAGTTTTGAGGTACCGAACCATCCCCCCTATGATTGTGGGTTCATGCCCCAAGAGAGTCTGGTTAAATATTTATAATTTTCTCAGGAATAACCTGACTTTAATGTACAGCAAGCTTGGCGGCATCTGTCAGTGATGATTGCACGAAAGATGCACCCGTCACAAAAATGTGTGCTGGTGCTTGATCTTGTTTTTGTTATCTCTGAAAGTACACCCAAGGGTGTAAAAAAAAATAACACTTAGGTTTTTTTTGCGAGATTCTGTGATGTCTCCATGATGTTTACTTGACTTATTACGTTGTCTGTGGCGAGTGGCTGAGGTTTAGTGGTCAGTCCCTCCACTTGTGCTTTTAAGTACAACACATCGTAATTGTGAAAGAACCATAATATGGTATAGTATAATGTGCCTTAAATAAGAATACGTGGGTCGAGTGGTATTACGTATACATTGCATTAGGCCATTGTACAGGTGATACAGGTTTATTTTCCTGTTGATAGTGATCAGGGTGACACTGAAAGTGGGGGCATACATCCTTAAACTAAATTGTTTTCCCCTTTCTTCTGTCCCGTAAATTAACCAAATACTCAGCGCACGCGGACTATGTTAGGAAAAAATGCGGACTCTTATGTTACCAATGTGTCAGTTTTAAAATTGCGATTTTCATCATAATAATGTTTAATAACATGTTTTGCCATTTAGATGGAGGCAGCACGGAGCAGAACGTCTTAGGAAATCATCATGTTCTTGAAAGCACATTGCCATTCGTCATCACAGATTGTACGCTATTCCATTAAACTCATATTAAAAGTACCTGCAATCTCCACAACTCCTGCACTATGTTTCCCTTGCTTGGGTATTAAAAAAAATTGGGAGAATGCCAATTGCATAAATTTCCTTACCTTGGACCCATTCTATACAATATAGTTAAACTAAAAATGGCCTCATCATTGCACTTGCCCAGCGTCACCAATGGATGAATATCCAGTGCAGTCTGAAGTGTTCATTGATTATTATTTTAACCAAACGTTCCTAAGACATCTGTCATTCTCATCACAATTTTCACTCACATTTTTTATAATTAGCTTTGTTTGTAACTTTTGACCATGACAATAAAAATGTTGCAGTTGTTATATATT
Organism: Lampetra fluviatilis; assembly: GCF_964198595.1. Taxonomy (NCBI): domain Eukaryota; kingdom Metazoa; phylum Chordata; class Hyperoartia; order Petromyzontiformes; family Petromyzontidae; genus Lampetra; species Lampetra fluviatilis. Next base: position 23,159,959 of record NC_136278.1, on the reverse strand, counting down.
TAATTCCACTAGAAATAATTATTCTACTTTACAGCCATTTGGGAATCCATTGCTGGATGAAGACCTACGCATGCCATTTCAGTGGTGGAGATGTTTTACCATACTTCACCACGCCGGTCAGTGTCAGTAGGTGAAGGGAGCACACACAAGTGGTTCACATATCACTCATAGCGCAGTCTTCTAATCACTGTGCCACCCCGTGATTGTAAATTTTAAAATCTTTTTCCAGAATCTAATTGGCCGTAGATATTTTGTCGATGGCAGATTGATCATGGTTGATGATGAAGTGGTGATAATTTAATCAATTGTGTTAATTTATAATTGTAATTCTGGATGCGTGCACGCTTTACTTATAATAACGTGAAGCAAATTCAGCAAGACCACGATACAATTAGTTTTTTTTCAATTTTAATTGTTACATACGCTACGGCATTGTTGTTTCTAACACCGTTTTCACTTCTTCGAGTCCATGATTTTTAGTCATTCAGTTTTATTCACCACAATTATTTTGTGCCTCTCTCCATCAATACGTCAATGCTTTTACATCATTTCTACGACGTCAAGGTTGGTCATCGTGTTCCTTACCTCAACATCAAGTTGTCCGCATTTGGCTCTCCATCGTAAACAAATAAGAAGTCAAACTCCTCCTCCAAGGCAAACGAGACGAACGTTAACTGGATCCGGTTTTCCTCCTGGCCCAGTATCTTCCAGCTGCAGTTCGCTTTATTTGGATAGCCCTGAGGAAATCCAGGGCTTTCAATAATTCCACTTAATTCTTGCAGAACTCCACCGCAGCTCTCCTGGCCTGTAACACATTGTACATTTATAACACAACTACATTGCAATTTATCGAGCTGCATCTTTGTTGAAAACACTTTTTTTAATAATAAAGGTTATTTTTGAGTGAGATCGTGTAAATACAAATGTGTCGTTAACCCACCACCTCAGGACACAGACAATTAGTAAGGTGTGTCATGTGAATAAAACGTACCAATCAGCTATTACTTCAGCACATCGGTGTGATGGAGAGTAAACCCACAACATTTACACTTGAGTACAACGTTTCGCTCAAAATTACAACCAGCTTCATCAGACAATTTGCCAGAATTGTGAAGAAGTCTTCCTGCTTCCGGTCTTAAAGAGAGCGAAATGACGTCACCACCGTGAACTTATTTTTTTTTTGGGGGGGGGGGGTGTTTGAAAGTTGTGATTGTAAGATTACATGTAAAACTCGTAATGCATTCCTCACGAGAAAAAATATATCAAAGCCGCCGCAGTTCACCACTGACATTAAATATAATCTGTCAGCCCTCACTTTGGGGAAAAAGGATAGAGGGTCTAATAATAGTAATAGATATGAGGGAAAGGATTTAGCAGAATAAAACGGGTCATTGGCTCATGCAGCAAAAAAACTATGTATGAGGTTCCATGAAATTGTATTAGGACTCTGCACAGTCTGAATCACTCAGCACAGCTGTTCCTTCATCTCTCCGAATTGGTTGGCCAGTTCTCCCTGTCCATCCATATCTGAAGAATGCATTGTCAATCATGTATATTCTGGCAGGCATGGGTCAAATCAATTAACCCTGACTGTCAAATAAGGTTAAGAGTCCTGTATCTAAAGTAAACTCGTAAAATATCCCAGTGACATTCTACAAGTGCACATTCAACTTTGCGATGCAACGATATTAAATGTGTTCTGATATCGACAGGTGAAATGTGAAAAGCACAATATCATAGAGGTCATTGCTTCATAAATTATCTGAATTTGTATCTGTACCTGAGAAACCATCATGACAGAATTTTGTGTCAGGATACAAGGTGTATTCACTAGTTGCAAAGGTATTTTAGCAATAGCCTCGAATATCAAATTACTGCTTTTCATACTATGTATATTTTAATATCTGATCACATGCCCAAAAGCCCAAAATGCCAAGGAGCCAGAAAAAAAACAGCAATGTGAAAGGTACATTTTTTATTTTTTTCTCGTCAAAAATATAGCACAATTGTTTTTAAAAGGCCGTCTACCGAAAATATTACAACTGTCAAGAGAAGCTGACGCCATTAAATTATGTAAAAATATTAATGCATAATATTGGTAAACATGAATGTCTTAAAACAGCTTTGAGGCAGAGAGGAAATATTATCAGGAGAACCTTTATAAAGCAGTCAGCCATGAAGCCCAATTGTTATTACAACTGTATTTCTCCCACACTCTTTAATGGGGCAAAGAAAGACTTCCAGTATCCCTTTGTTGATGTTAATAGGCCAAACAAAGATTAACTCACCCAAGCCTGTGTCGCTTCTCAAGAGTTGTTGCAGCACTTAGTAATTTCTTTTAGTTATAAAGTGTTCTAATAATTTTGTTTGATCGGTTAACACTTTCAGAAAAAAATACTGGAGAGCTTCAATCGTGTACTAATGACTGATAATGCTATTACAAGCATATCTTTGCCAAAGTGTGGGTACAGTTCTAACAACCCATAGGTAAAAGGTAAAGGTTCAGCGTTGACATTTCTTGCCCATGCCACTAATGACGGATGAGACTCCACTCGGGGGAATTCTAGAGAACCCTACCAGAGGCTATTTAGGCCTACTCTCCCACACTGGGCAAACATTGTGTAAGAGGATTTATACTGGTTAGTCAGTTTAACACGTAGGCTTTCGCGACCAATATCATCCATAAGAACATCAGAGAAATATTAAATTCTCCCAAATGCAACTGTCAGCAGTAGCAGAACATGCGTGCCAACAAGGACACTCAATTGAAAGAAATCAAAATAACTTTAACCGTTCGGATAGCTACCGTCTTAGTACTGCGTGGAAGCGATTCATCAAATAATACATTATTTAAATGCATGCCTACAAACAGCAGCGTACTTCAATAAGGATTACCGTTGGTAGGGCTATTTTAATAAACACAATAGACAGGAAGGACAAGTTCAAAGGGCTCGCATAATGCACATGCATAATGAACGTTGCCTCAGTAATCCCGCCCCCACCCCCATCATTGTGCAAGAGCGCAGAAGTGTGGTCAACACATCTACGCCTCTATATAAGGAACGAAACAGTAAGACTTCTCCACAAATCTGGCTGTCGCCTGATGAAGCTAGTTGTAATTACTGGCGAAACGTCGTGCTCAGTTTGTAAATGTTGTGGCTTGGCTCTCCAACACACCGGTGTGCTGTACTAGTGACGATATTGGCATGTTCTGTTTACGTGACAACCCTTACTAGTTGGCTGTGTTGGGTGATGGTGGGTTTTAACGACACATGTATATATTTACGCGATCTAACCCAAAAACCTCTATCATGGAGGATTAATACTACTGGGTGGGGGAATTTATTAAACTTGCCCAACGTGTGCTTCTGCGGCCATCAGGAAATGTTCTCCATCCGATATTAGGAAGCCACTGAGCTATGCACTTTTACATCTAGATGAAAACGAATTTCTTTAGAACTACTTTTTTGCGTGTAGTTTGTTGTCCTTCCCACACCTACGTATGGTGCGAAATAAGTTAAACATACCTACATGCAATTGTTAAAACTGCTGTGATGGGAGATCGAATCGAACAAGTGACCTCTAGATGTCAAGTCCATTGTGCTAATAACCATTATACCACGGCAGCCTCCCACGATTGAATAATGGCATTCACATGAGAAATTGAGCACACCTACGACAAGACTGATTGCAGGCATTACTTTCTCTATTGCCATGCGCACGTAATGCCTTAAATGTATGCTTTCAGTGTATTTTGTAATATATTGTTTTCATTCTTTTGCAAAAATTGCATTTTGTATGTCGAGTACTGTGACGTTCACACTTGCGTGGCCACTTCACACCATTTACAGCACATTAGCAGTTACATTTGTCACTTGAAGGGACCATTATACTTGTGTTACGGCCTTTAAAATGGTCGTACTTCACCCACCATCGTCTCAAACATTTGCATGCCAAGGGCAGTGCAGTTCTCACGGAAACACCCGTGTTAGGCTGGCTCATCATACCAATCATTAGGTGGCGTTGAACTATGGCGGAGGGTGGAAGAGGCACGGAATAAGAGGCGTGAACCCTGTATGATGAAGCGTGCATGCGTGCCGTACGCGCTGTCCAGAACCGTATTTGATGTTCGCTGTTTTAGTCTTATGGGAGAAGCACCACGCTATTGTATTGTGGTCATTCCACTGTGAACCCAGTGGCATTGCCAACAAAGCACTTTCGTGAAAACCTTCAACAACAAGAGATCCTTTTTTTTCCAGGATACACATGGGTAGTATTTGCCATGATAATAGTGACAACAAATGAAGGTAATTGTTTGCTCAGACTCACCACGAGAGGGAGCTCTAGACACCCCCTTTAAAGAGTATTCGGCCGACCCACGCTGGCCAGATATCTTGAACGATGAGGGAGCACTCACACTTTACCCTGCCGCATGCGGTCTACCAATCGACAAACGCTGGCCCCAGTCATTTATACTACGGGGTGGACAGAGGCTGGTGGGGTGGGGCTGTTTAAGGGAATTTCCCGTTGTTTAAAACTGCCGTGCACTAATGGCTGAGAAATGTCAACCCTATTTACTGAAGTAGATTTTTTTTTAAATAGCATTGACGTGGGGTGATTTTGCTTTAGATATAGACATTTGTCCAGGTTCATGATTGTGGAAACATATACATGTATACCTTTGTGCCTGGGTTTGTGTGTATGCTTGCCAATTTCCCCAGCAGTGAAAACACTGTTCGATTCCCACTTGCGACAAACACAAGTGATGATTATTCGAATCGGTCCTGGGCCTCCTCTCGCCTCAATTGAGTACCTTGAGTGATGTGTAAAAGCCCCGTGTGCCGTTCTGGCCTTCATTGTGGCTTGCTAACAGCACTTGCACCAGCAGTCTGTTCAGACTATATGGGGGATCTTTGCATTTATGATAGTGGTTCTCACACTGTGTTAACATCCGAACAATGTTGGCTCAATTCTCCGCCAAAGACAACATTCGTGGCAAGAATCATCTTAAACATGTCTTAAGCCTGCCCTAGATCACCTCGGTGTTTCAAGCCTAAATGAGAAACCATTGTTTTCTGCGTGTTTGTGTGTGTAAGCCATATGGGATATTGCTCTTGATAGGGGTGTTAAGAGCATACACCTCATTTGCATGCAAACAATATTACTTTTTAAAAATCCTCCCTAAAACACTCTTTTCTCTTCCCGATCGACTGACTAAATTTAGCTAGATTTAATTCTAATCCTGTCACGCAGCATGTTGGCAGTGTTGCATTTTTTCTGCTTATCACTTCAAAGTGTGCCATTTTCTGCTTTTTGTTTTAGTCCAATTAGAATGCCAAGCAGACCAAGTGCTACCAAATTGTCTTCTGTCTCCAAGGCAAAGGTGTTTTTGTTGTTGTTCAATTGCTATTTTCTCTTTATAAAGCAGTGTTTATTCTTTCATATGGCAAGGTGAAATTTGCAACAATATACGTGTATACTATTGTATAAGACAAAGATCCCCCGTATAGCCTGTAAAAGACTCTTGGGGCAGGTGCTGTTAGCGAGCACCTATGAAGGCCGGCACAACACACAAGGGTGGCCACAGCACTGCGTCCCGGCCGCGTTTTGCCCAGTGGCGATGTTTACACACCGCACCATGTACTAACTTAAGGCTGAGTCGACCTTAGGGGAGGCCCACGACCGGTTCAGATATTCGTCACCGGTGTTGGCCATGAGCGGGAATCGAACTCGGGTCGCCAGGGTCCTAGCGCAGCTCGTTAACCACTACACCACCACTCCCTTATACTACCCTATACTATTATATGCACACACAAACAATGCACAGTCAGACAAGACAACGAATGTCGTAAACCGGATATTGGACATTGGCCTGTCGTACATTCGGCATGAACAGCAATGCTATTTCACGCAGTTCATAATGGCTGTGTAGCACGTGACCCCTGCCAGAAGTACTTTCGCAAACGTTCAGGCAGCCAGGTAATTCAACGCAAAAAATCTTACAAGTCTACGCTAGCCCACAGTATGCAGGTGGTACCGAGTGTTTATGTAGTGCTGCAAAGAGGTTTGTGGGATGTGCAATGAGTGGAAGACCACATGTCTGGGAAGCGTCCCTTGCTATGGCACATTACAATGTGTTACAGGTAGCTGTGATACGTTGCCTTGAGGTTCGGTTGGCAAGAGAGGAAGTCACGTGGGATCGAAATGTAACCCCTGAGAGAGATGGGGTAGTCAGGCAGAAGGTGATGTCTAAGGCTGCTCAGAACACAGATTGCAGTTGGGAAGTGTGAAAATAAACAAACAAAATGTGTGTATATATAGAGACAATGCGCCGTTACAATAGCTGTTTATAATGGCATCCAATAAAAGCCATCAGTCTCATTGGCATGCCATTCCAGTGCAAAGAATATTGCTGACCAGTCAGAGCATGCACACAATATGCTTCGAGAATTCCCCGGTGCTTTAGATTGTGCATGGGTGAGCAGTAATCAAGACTTTTTATCTGCCATGCAGCCTCGCAGTACTGTAATTGAGTTCCCATGCCACGTATTAGCACGTCACAGACTCAGGGCCACACACTTTGAATAAAAGGGCCAGTCTGTGACACCTTCAATTACAGTGTTATTAAACATTCCAGAATAAAAAAAAACATTCATAAGGAGCCACAATAAAGAGGAAATGTGTTTCCCCCCCACCTATTCTTCCTGTTCACAGCGTGTGTTCCCTCTATTCTCTCTATGTAAATGTTTAGTGTTTACCAGGAAAGCGTACATTACATTTAAATTCTCAATGTCAAGCTGACCATTTTTTTAAGGGAAAGTTTGTTATGGCTAAGTAAACATCAGTAGCAACCTAAATGGATTCAGAAAGCCCGATTCACATGAAACTTCTTTGTGCTGTCGAACTAACTCAATTCCCTTGGCTTTAGTCACATCTGGCACGTACATTTGCATACATCAGTCTAAATCAGTTAATGCCTTCAATCCCAGTGTTAGTGCTGTGTGATGCTAATGTGCACTTGCTGTTGTGTGGATGCACGGTAATGAATGCTCCTTCCCAACACTGCAGGAAGGCAGAATTCACCCGTCTGTATTTTTTTTTATTTAAGTCACAGACCCACTACTTGGGAGTTCTATTTAAGTGTGTTCGTGACATTTCGAATGGTTGAACGTCAGCACTTCAATCTACTTTGGCACGAGCATGCCAACGTGGCTTTATTGTTTTCAATCTTTGCAGCCCATAGAAAGCATTGTTCTTCTCGGCGAGCAAGTAAAATGGAAAAGTTTTCTGACAGGTGGCTGAGCTACCTGCACAGTTTAGCTGTGTCTACACTTTTGCTCTCAGTGTTTGTCATTACTCTTCCCCACGTGATTTTTCTCTTTAAAAGGTGGTTTACTATGGAGTTATTTATGTTTATGGAATTTCTTATCGGTGTACTGTATTTGTAGGGTGGTTTGGTTCGTGCTGAAGAGGATACTATAATTAGAGATCCTCAGGAAAGTGCGTGTGTGTGTGTTCCAGTTATTATTCATCACAGTTCTACATCTAAAAATATCTGTCTATGTGTGCGATTAAAATGTATATTATTCACTCGAAGCATTTTGTTCTGATAGATTATGTGGAATAGTAAATTGGATCCATTTTGTTCATAATAAAACTTGAGACAAGATCCAGGCCATGTGATGATCTATATAAAATACAAATGTAAAAACCCTGCAGCACACACCTGTATTATCAACCATTTCTTACAAGAGCAATTTATTTCTCAAGTTAATAAAATGTGGTTTTAGTCACGTATGCCCTATGGCAATTACAACAAAGCCATCATTAACATGAGAAACATAACGGCATTCATCAGATGGCTACGTACGTGTAATGATATGGCTGAAGCACCCATGAGTGAGAATGCAACTTTGGAAATGAATATGAAGGGGAACTGAAATGCAGTGATTTACTGATGCTCGTGCACAGACAAGCTTATAGATATATTGCACATATAATGGCCTTGAATGAAGCTAAAGCAGAGCACATTTCTGAGAGCAGGGACACGGAATTTCTGCTGTTTACAGTGATGCACCTCCACAAAACTGCAAACGCAAATGTTTATCGCGTCAGGGATGAGGACTACAAAAATATGAAAAGGCACGAGCCAATTAAATCCGTTATTTAGTTTACTCAGAAAATTCTGACCAACATTGTTTTAACAAAATGACTTGTTATAATAATAATGATACATGAGTGAAATTACACACGTATAAATTAATTAAAACGTATTGGTTCCCCAGATGTCTTCGCAAACACTGCTGCAACGCTTCATTAAAAATAATGAGCAAGCAGAATTCACTGGCCAACAACAATGATATGAGAACTCATCTCATATATATATAGCATCTCTCCCAAATATGCAGTTATTATATGAAAACAGGAGCACAATCGTCATTAGCGAATAATCAATAATAACGGTAATATTGGTATGCATACAACGTTGACCTGTCAATAGCATAGCAGAGGTGGTAAATCTGCACACATAGTTAGTGATGTAGTTGGAATGTTTTTTGTGATTGATCCAAGATGAGTTTGTAAAATATTGGATATTATTCATAGCGATATTAGATGTTTTCCTCAAAAACATTTTTAAAAATCAAGGCGTGAACTTACGTGGAGAAAATTATTAATTTGTTGTTGACAATCCTCACGACAACCAATGGAAATTAAAAACAGAAATTGATTGAAGAACTTAATACATAAGGCTGTGAAGTTGTGTTAAAGATAAATATGGCCAGGTCACTTGTGAAAAAGAAGGTAATAGCTCAGTGGGATTTACCTGGGAAGGTAAAACATTTTGTTTTGTTTGTATAAATGTTCAAGTGATTTGCTTACCTTTCCTATACTGTGTATGCCTGTCGTGTTTTATATTGTTTGTTGTAATGTTCTGACCTGCACCTACTGGACATCTGTAAAAAAGAGCTTTATAGCTCATCGGATTTCTCCAGTATTAATAAATATTCTGATCATTAAATCTCAGTTAAACAAAAGTCAAACACAAGAAGATTACCTAACAATTAAGGGTATATTTTGGAGGGACACAACTGAAGCTGTATACCTATGGCAGTTATTGAAGGTGGGCTGTGGTCAAAATGATGAATACGCCAATGTAGGAATGCCCCTTAGAAAACTGAGTTTAATACTGCGATTAAAAAATAACACCGAATAACGTTTAGAACCAGTGTGCTGCATATTACCAGCTATGATGGATGTATCAGAACAGACATTGACAAATACAAGGGAAATATTGTACAAGCTGAAAAGTACACAGAGACGCACAGAGAGATACATATCGGGCATTACATCTGAGCGACAGAAAGATAAACCACAGATAAGGGAACAAAGGCAAATCAGAGATATCTTAACAGCTGTTAGGAAGACAGGACAAGCTGCTCGGAGTGTTGAAGGTCAATGGACAAGAATGGTAACGGAGTGGCAGTCAGGGCAGGGAGGACTCATGAGAAGACATCCACCATGGAAATGGAGTGATACGTTCATAGACTGTGGAGCTAGATGGGTTGTGACATCACGGGACCATTGGAAGTGTTGATGACAGCCATGCAACAGTAGAGGAGAACACGGCCATCGATGATGACGATGATGATACTTGGTTAGGGCAAAGTGGTGGCTATCGCTAAAAACAGCGGTGAGTGACACCAATGGTATCTTAATCGGTTTCGGGCACCCCCTTCACCAACTTCAATTGACTATCTTGATTTGAAGCTTTCGTGACTGCAGGAATCCATACTCTTTGGTTCTTTCGTTAAAGTCACGTAGGTATGAAATGAAATAAATCACGACGTTGCGATCGCAACACAAGCGGTCGTCCTCAGGCGGAAACAATATAATCCAGCAGTGGAACTGCTGAACCAGCGAGAGAGCAGCTACAACAAGGTTATATATGTGGCGATGGGCAAGCAAGCGGGGTCTTAGCTGGAAAGGACTAGTATGGTGAAGTGTAGCCAAAACAAACCCGATCACCAACAAAAATGGTGTCGTCTTCATATATGCATGTACGTATGTTGAACTTCTTTCGCACCGTACTTAGGCCCACCATGCTGGAAATTACATTATAATGATGAATGCATAAATTGGCTGTGCTCATTATGTTATGTGTTAGGTGGAGTTTTATTACAAGTACGATGATTCATACCATTGCTTGAGGAACAAAAAAAACGCCTAATACTGACTGCACTGTTATAAACTATTTAAGTAGGCTTAGTACGTTGCTTGATTTCAAATTAGTTTCCAGCACCCGTGAGTGTGTTTTATAGCTAGATAAGAGTCAACATTATTTTAAGAATAAGGCACTAATCATAAGCAGCCATGTTGTGTTTTTTTTTTCAAACCCTGGCATCTTGATATCTAGAAGGTGCAACATTTTTTTGACTGAGCAAAGCCACACTGAGTGCTCAGACTATTTTTCAGGAGAGTCCTGCATTGGGATGTTTGACCAACACCAACGATATTCTATGCTTGTACCTTCCGGAGGAAACCAATGCAGAACCGAGCAAGATCTTACAAACTCGACGCAGAAAGGTGCCCGGGTCAGGAAAAAATACCTCGGTTATTTTTGCGATGAGGCAAAAGTGTTACTACTCTGTCACATAGATGTGCGATTACGCAAATGTCAAATCCCATTTTGAACACCGCATAAAAATGAGCAATGTCTGTGCGGCGCCTTGTGTGACGTTATGTTAACATTTCATTATCCACTGCCACCCACATAGTTCGTGCTATATTATGTAACCTATAGAGCTGAAACACTTTTTGGTATTCACTTGACATGCTAGTGTTAAACTAAGCTGTGCTAATTAAACGACACTCCATTCAATGGTGCACAGCAGAGACACAAAAAAAGTGCATTTGCTTCTTTCCAATCTGTACAAAGTTCCTGCTCCCAATTATATGTACATTAAACAAATTATTTAATGTAACATAAATGGCAATGCTCTTCATATGTGTGCGTGTTAGACTTTGAGTATTTGCCTGACTTGTTGGACAGAAATATGTACATCTCATGAGGAAATTAGCTTGCCTTTAAATTGGATGTCTCTCTTAGAGTATATGGGCTTGATAATAGTATGTTAACGGTAGGCAAATGTCCACTCCAAGTCAATAATAGCAACAGTTAAATACATCACATTTCAATGGATGTTACAACAGCGACCATCAAACCACATTTCATGGTTTGTCATCACGTAAATATATTAGAAGTTTGCAAATGATGAAGGTGATCATGCAGAAACACGTCTGGCCAGTAAGATATGCCTCCTGTGTCGAAACACTAAATAAGCAAAAATCGTCAAACGAAGATTCATGACCTTGTAAAAGCAACGAAGCAGTCGCAACCAATATCATTAACCCACATATGTGTTTAAACCTAGAGCGATCTAGTTCAACAGACACTGCATAATAATTTGCCTAACCTCTGAGAGATAGACGCGTGAGTCACTGCAATTTCAATTGCACAACATTCTTCATCTATAAAAAGGGGTGAACTAACTGCTGCAAATTTGCCCGCATTCATATTTATGTGAAAAGAAGAATGAAATGGCAAAAATGCCACTCGCTCAGATGCACTGACCCTCCTAAATACTCTCCGGGACATGTGCTTCAAATGGTAACTAGCGGCTCACCACAGCAGTGCTTGCAAGGGAACCGTATTCAAACGACACCACCAAGGACACCCGTGTACGAGCTGGCAGGACACACTGCAACCAGACGCAGAGCTGACCCAAGGCAACGTGATTGTGCTTCTAAGAAGCAAGGTCGCGAAGTGGAAACGTTTTCCGTGAAGCTGAAGCAAAATTGCAGAGGATGCGTGGGTACAAATGAGAACCTTTGAAATAAGTTGGAGGGGGATGTGTGTGTCTGTGCATCCCATCTCATCGTTGCTCAGTAGCAAGGGCTGCAGCGTATTCACCTTCGTTTGATACAGCACCGGGTTTTCTTACCTTGAAGATAAAATAACTGTACAGTAAAAGGGCCAATTTACCAACATTGACAATTTGGGAAAATGCTATTTCAAATTTGACACAGATTTATAATGCCAACGTATAATTACCAATGTTTACCATCAGTCAATTATGCAGTATTCTTATACCCTGAAACATTTCCAAGTAGAGGTAAGATGTATAAATCATCTATGCACATTTGGTAGATTATCTAGGAGTAAACTAGCAGTTAATCTGCAAATAACCTGCCTATTAATCAATGTTCTAAAGCATACAATATACGTGCACCTAAATAACTAAATGGGGGTTATGGTGGCTCAGTGGTTAGTGCATTGCATCTGCACCTGGTTACCCAATTTTGATTCTTGGAAACGGCTAACATAACTAGTGATTGATATCGGAACCAGTGCTGATCCACAATCCGACCTTCATCTCGCACTGATCGGTATGATGAAGATTGGTCAAACAATTTCCACGACCGATATGGCATAGGGAGGCCTTTATCCTCACCAAAATTGTACTCTAAATTGTATGTTATACTGTATTATTATTACTAGAAAAACAAGCAGCATTTCAGTCTTTGCGGTTTCAGCAGTGCTCAAGGCATGCACTGTTATGTCCTTGTGTGCTGTGTTAGCAGCCTTCATATGCTGCCTCTGTATTTGATCTTTAGCATCAAGAATAATTAATTTACAGCCCATTATATGAATTATCAGTCCACTTGTGTCCCAGTGAATCGTGAATTGTGCGATGGAGTTACATTTGATTGGGACCTCCCTTGCCAGTATCACCACGAGCTCCCAATGTCCTGATAGTACATTGTCTTTGTGCTGTACCCCTTTGGCACCTAACACTGTTTGAGACTAGGCTCTAAACAAAAGCTGTCTCTGGTGTGGACCAATCAGTTTTAAAGACAATGCATACACTACCAGAGCATGCGTTTTTCTTTGCATGTTCACCACAAGTATGTGCTTAATGCAGACATGATTCCTTGCAAAAGGTTTCTGTTTGGTGTTTTAACATTTGAACACCTGTTTTATTGCCAAAAATGGGAAAAAGTATTCTTATATTACGTTTCATTACCAACCACAGGACACAGCAGTAGCACCTGTTCTGCTTTTACAAAATGGTAATTCTAAATGGCAGTATTCATCCCATATTGTGCTTCGTATTTGTATATAATGATGTTTATGTGAAGCTGCAAGGCTACCTTCGGTTGCTTTGAGTTGGGTTTTTTTCACTGGAAAGTTAGTTTGGCATTTGCACAATCACTCAGTGGCCAGTACCTTTGAAAACCACTATGGGCTATTTAATATTGTAAAATGAATTAGGAATGCTGCCAACCAGCCTCTGTAGAACACTATGGTTTGCAATGATCTTCCCATAACACTGAGTAAGGCCAGCTTGACTTTAAAACTGGCATGAAAAGGACTCAATAAAAAGAAAGCCAACCTTCTCAACTGCCCTCTCTGATTAATATCATGGAGTTACAGTCACCAGGGGAGCTGGAGTATGAAATTATTGTATGTGGGTTCACTTACATATTCTTTAAGTCAAGGGAGCACTAGCATATCAATGTATCAAAACAATTCACACGATGACCTAGCACATCTCCAGGTCGTTCCCCAGTCCCTCATTGAGCTATTTCACGTAGAAATTATTCATGGCTTCTTTTCACTGCGGAAAGATGGAAGGTTTTGGATTATTGATTACAATAATGTATGTAAATGTCTGCTAAAAGAATGGCTATACTATATTTGTACATTTAAGGTCATCATCATCACACATAGCACAACATAAAGTCGCTGTTCTTTAAATATATTTAATTTATTTACATAGCATGATGCATAATTCTAATTTTCTATAGTTTTTCGACAGCAATGAATTAAAATGAATTAGTTTTGCTGTGAATATTTCTCTGCATATTATTACGATGGGACTTTGGAGTAGCTGTGACATCTTAGGATAATTAAAGCAATCCTGTTAGGGCATGTAAATCATTGGTTGGTGGGTGATGTTGCAGTCAAGGAACACGCCCCCATTCTTTTCAAATTGAGAACATCACCAGTCAAAGCCCTCTCTGCTTTGCTCATGACCTAAAACCAAAAATCATTCGTGAAATTGTATCTACTCCTTTGTGAGCCTACAATCAGCACCTTTCGAATCAAATAGGTCACTACAATGCTTTGGAAAATATCAGGAAACATATCCTTGGCAACATCATCTTTCACTGTATGTCACTTGTGGCTATCGCTGCCTAATTTATGCTATGGAAGAAAATTGATGAGACCATTTTGTGATATCGGTATCTTTATTAATTTCATAAATATTTAAATAAAATCTATACATATTGGAATGATCAACATCTATATGTGTGAGTTTATTTGTGTATGTATGTGTGCGTGTAATATATGAGGAGCGGTGGCGCAGTGGTTAGTGTGCTACAAACCTAGCGACCCAAGTTTTAATCTTGCTCACAGCCAACAACGTTTGTCCTTCCACAGCACCTCCGTAGAGTGTGAAAGAAGTCCTATATACATGAACCGGTTCTGGCCCTATACTAGGTAAACTTAGCCTTTAATGAGTAACTTCTGCGTTGTGGTAAACATCAACACTGGGAGACAAAGGCGGCCGGGCGTAGTGTTGGCCACCCACCCCGTTATGTCCTCTGCTGGCCTTCATAGGTGCTACTCGCTACTTGCCCCAATAGGCTGTTGACGCCACATAGGGATGTTTGTCATTGTAATACATTAAAACTACGGGCATGGATAACTTTGTCAAACATACATATATATGTACGCAATTCAATACATGACAGGTCCCAGATAAGCATAAAAAATAGGAATATTTTTACATTCAGAAACCTTCTTTGAAGAAGGCACTATCGTCAAAATGTGAACATGTCAAGAGATTTTTTAAAAATATTAAACCAGCCAATAAAACCTGTACAATAAAACCACGTAATATTATAGATATTGAGTAAGTATATGAACAAATAAATGTCATAAATTAACAAAAACATACGTAAAAATATTTGTTTTGTTTCATTGAGGTAAGCTGTAATAAGAGTAACATGCAATTAATCGAAATAATTTTGATAGAAAAATATAATTTGAGAATCATCGGGCGAATTTACTTATAAATATAATTCCATATAATTGAAATAAATGTCTTTAAAAAATTATTCCACAATTCCACTCTAAAAATGAAGATGAAATGCACTAAGAGGCCTGTTCTCATCATAATCCTTAGCTTATGCCACTCGCTGTCAAATATATAGATTTCAATTTTTGCTGAAGCTGAATAATATTCCAAGCTTCAGCCCCAATGGCTATTTTCCAGAAAGAAAAAAAATTCCTGGACTGCGTGTTTTGGTTGGATAACATAGAACTACTGCCAATCACTAGAGGACATGGCTATGCTTATTATGATTAAGATCAGGATCTCAGTAGCAGTAGAATAAGTTACTGCATATGTATGTTAATATTACAGTGTGTCTGTACGTATTTAGTATTGTGCCGACTTAATGAAACAACAGCCATATCAAAGACAAAGATTATCCGTATAGCCTGTAACAGACAGTTGGGGCAGGTTTTGTTAGCGAGCATCTATGAAGGCCAGCACAGCACACGAGGGGGTGGGTGGCCAGCATCACATCCCTTTTGTCTGCCCAGTGGCGCTGTTAACGCACTGCACCAGGTACTCATTTGAGGCTGAGTCTACATAGGGGAGGCCCAGAACCGGTTCAGATAATAGTCACTGGTGTTGACCATGAGCGGCAATCAAAGTCGGTTCGCCGGGTTCGTAGCATAGAGCGCTTACCGCTACACCACCTCTCTACCCATATCACCTCCACACACACGTGCATTTATATGTATTGTGAGTACGAGGCATTTACCTTAGTCCTACTCTACAATTGGTTATTATAGTCATAATGATGTGTTACAAATGGTTGATTGGTTGTCAAATCTAGATGTTCTGTATATTGTGCACAACAGGCTACAATTTATCGAACAATTTATATTACAGCATTCTCAATTTATATGCTATGAAAGGCCATTGCCTGAAACATCACCTATGTATAGTTTTCCTTTTATGGCAGTGATATTGACTAATGTGTTGAGTTTTTTTCTTTCTCTCCGGGTATATAATCTTGGAATTGCTGTTGTGTTTCTCCTCAATTGTATCCCGATTGTGCTATCGGCGTCACGTCATGAGATCACGTATTCATTCAGATCTCTAACAGAGCAGTGTGACCCTTTGTGTTTTTAGCGTGTGACCCACAGAAGCAAATATCACAAAACTACTTTTGAGATACCTTCACGTGACCTCTGGCCCACACAGTAGTGCCGGCACTTCCCCACCCACTTTGTCACTGAAAGCAATGTTGGTTTGACAGTCAAACCAATATTTTCCAATCTCAAGAGTTGGAATTTCTCCAGATTAAGTGCAACAACAAATTGAATGTGATGGAGTATGTTTCTTCTTTGTGCTGTCATTAGTGATTCGGCTTAGGTCACCGCGTGACTCCACATGGGAACCTGGTTTAACGACTCGTGGATATTTGGATTCAAATACGATATCTCAGTGGTGCAAGATCAGCACTCTTACATGTATGTATGTTGAACTTATTTTGCACCGTATGCAGCTAGCTGGGCAAATCGGAGGTGTGGGAGAAGGATATCAAATTTCAATCACAAAACTCAGTTCTAAAGAAATCACTTTTCAATCTACATTATTGAAAGGTGCATAGATCCAGTGGCTTCCTAATTTCGGAAGGAAGATCATTCCAGATGGCTATGAAAGCACATCTGAATGCACGCGATGCAGTGGCCGTCTTTGTTCGATGGTTAGCCAAAAGCTGCAGCGAGAGTGACCGGAGTTTTCGTGATGGTTTATGCTCCTTGACGAGATCAGCAAGATATTGTGGTTGATTTGTGGCCAATGACCTGTCAGCCACCCAGCTGGAATATGTTGACTTGCATTCATAAATACAACACAATGCAATTTGCATTCATAACTAATTTAAACACCACTGCATATCACAACACTGGATAAAAAATCAAGACACGCACATTATAACATCATATGGAGGAACAATGCACTTTGTAAGTGAAGAGAGTTACTTAAGCAGAGGGTTAGGGTGCTGGAGAAGATAGTAACTGTACTCATCTAATTATTTGGATCCATTAAAATGGTCAGCCATAATCAGAGGAGAAGAGGAAATTCGTAAGCCTGGACTTGAAAAGAGGGATGACATCAGCTGTGCAGACAGCCAGAGGGGATGGAGCATAATGTCATGGATGTCAAGCTGTGTTCTTGGTTCAGATGAAGCTAATCTCTGTGTACCTAATTCCTTATGCTTCGTTTTTAATGCCCACTTTGTTTGATGTTGCTCTGTTTCGGCATGTAATTAAAACATGGCATGTACCCTGCTTTATATCATTCTGTTACGGTGATAGAGGTTTAGAGGGTAGCATTATTGACCCGGCAAAAACATACGTAGGCATGTAATTGCCAGTGAAAATGAAAGGCCATTGGCAAGGTTCTTAATTGGCTGTGCGTTCTAATTGTCTGTGATGTAAAATTATTTCACCGAGTCAGTTGATGAATCACATTTTGTGGGGAAAAGAGGAGTAACCCAAACATGCTACTTTTCATCTACGGCTCGCGCATGAGCTGCATCATCCTTGAAAGAGGGAGGCAGTCTCTGTTGCACCGATTTCAACACTGTGCAGGGTAAACCTTTTGGTGTTTTACATTCCATTCAGTTCTGCTGCGTGAACCTTCTGTTGGAAATTAACGTGTCCAGCATAAGACAATGTGCGTGTGATGAAGCCAGATCTTGAATTTCAGTGGGAACACTTTCCCCAGGAGCTTCTGTCGCCTATTACTTCTGTTAAGTTCGGCTGTCGAGCTCCTTTGAGGCAGTCAGGAAAATACCACAATTGTAGGAGGTTTTGACCTAGGTCATGACAACCCAATAGGGCTCCTTTATTCCAAAGGACCAGTGTTGGACATGCTCTGACATTAAATTTGGGGTCACACACACACATGTAGGGCATTTGGTAATGGAACATTCCATATCTCTTTCCATGACAGATTCCCTCAGCTACAATGCCGTGATAGAGGATGCTGTATGTATGTCGTGCAACTAATTACTAACTGTAAGGTCTACTGCTGGGCATACAGGTGGTAACAATGATTAAGGGCAATTTTAATTTCTTTAGGGATATTCCTTTTTCTATGAAATCATAACATCCCCAAATCCCCTACCACTCCATCCTTTTCTTCTTCCCTCGAAACCTCTGCACCTTTAGGGGTTATTTATAATTAGAAACGCTCCTCTGGAACAGCTGCTAACTTCCTTATAAGCAGGTACTGCACATTGCACATAGCATTATATGTATAAATGAATTTTGGCAAGCAACTACAAGTTAATCCTCTCCATAAGGAGCTTTACTGCATGTGAAAAACATCTGTCCTTCCCATGGTCCTCTGTTGCCAGAAGACCAGCGTGCTCTGTTAGTATTAATAAAGGAACAGGTTTTTAATATTTTAATTGAAATATAAATTGTCCAGTCAGGTGCCTTGCTATTTGCATAAACTGGGCAAATTATAATTTTACATTAGCATAAACGATTCAAAACTTTTCAGCCATATACATAAAATTTTGTCTCCACTGAAAAGCTAAAAATATATACACTTGGCAGAGACCACCATTTGACAGTGGACAGAACGTGGCTGATGATGATAATGTATGTGAAAAGCGGATATGATTACGAAGTCAAAATAATTGCTATTTCAAACCCATTGTCAATCATGATGAAGGCCTCCAAACACTGTGCCAGTCGTGGGGGTTTTACCATACGTGACCATGCTGGTCAATGCAGGTTAGTGAAGCTGGGGTGATGGATTGGACTGGTTCAGATATCACTTAACACTAATGTTAGATGTGGCCGGGAATCAAACTAAGGTTGCCATCTTTGCAGAAGGGTGTGCTAACCACTGTGCCACTACTCCACCCTCAGTATGAATTAAACAGATTATATAAGACAATGCCTTGGATATTTAACAGCGTTTAATTTTCTTCGAGTATTGATTAAAAGTTGTTGGTAACTGAGGTGGAGTCTTCCTAGCATTGGACATGGCCTGTGGTCGATTTGGAAGTGTGCGAGTGGAAGGTTCCATAAATGAGCCAACTTCACCACTCATCGCTGCTTTGCAAATGCACTAATGGCACAGATCCTCGAACGATACTCGAAAGGCTCTGTCGCATGAGGTTCAAGGTGAGAGGGATGTCATGCTGCTGCGATGTACGAGGTCAGCAACCAAGAGAGAGAGAGATTCAAAGACCGAGTCAAACGAGTCAAAGGTCCAGTCGGCGATAGGCATGCGGACGGGAGAGCAGTCTAAACGCGGGATGTACAGGTTACCTCCGTGTCCATTCTAGATTTGAAGCTTTCGTGACTGCAAGGATTCATACTCTTAGTTATTTCGTGAAAGTCACGTAGGTAAAAAAATGAAATTAAAATTAATCAAAATAAAACATTGTTAAAATTAATAAAAAATAAAACATTGTTTTATTTTTATTAATTTTAATTTAATTTCGAGGACGTTTAAGGGCAAATCCTTCTACGCAATGGACACATGGCGCGTCTCTTTATTCGGACAATGCCAGCTTCATTTATGATAAAAATCTATTTTGAAGTAATACAATAACTTATCACAATTCATACTGCAAACGTGGATTTGTTGTCCATTTTTAGACATGCCTTCTCGTGGCCACTTTAATCATATGCTTGAACACTCATGGATTTGACAGTCTGCTATTGTTGCTTTAAACAGATTTTACAATATGCATTTCATTCAAAATCAGGCACAAGTGGACTATTAACAAACACAATGTGCCAGTGGTGGTCTATTTATGAACAAAGGGCGTTCAATATCTTAAATGGTACTTCACGTAGCCAATAGGGCACAGGGACTCCCCTTGTTCTGAGATGAGAATTGAGATGTCGGAAGGAACAATGTGACAACTTGCCTGCTGTAATTATTCTGCATTCCTTCCAAAGCATTATTAACGCTTTGTAAACTGGAAGCCTTTCCATGAAGCAACTGGCCACACGCTTTGAATGTGAATGCGCACACCTAACTCGTACGTGATAATTTGTCATCTTAAAAAGATGTTATTCTCGAGTTCACTATAATGAATTCAAATTAATCCTAATTTAACAAAAATGTATGCTCGGACGGCATAACATAAGTATGCCACCTGCTGATTTCTTGTGTGAATATGGAAGGCTCCCATCATGCCACTGCAGGCAATCTCCATTGTATTCCTGTTCCTTGAATAAACGTGGGGTTATGTATTCGTATTTCTAGGCCAATGGGTGTATCACTTGAAAATAATGGACGTGAATTTATGACACATGTAATGAATGTGCGGCAATCATAATAAGGCATACAATTAACGATGCACAAAGAGTACAGGCAAAGTTACTGTGCTAGTTTTAAAACACATTTAATGCAATTGCAAACATCCTGTCATAGCCGTGCAGACTAATGGGGCCAGTACTGTTAGTGAGCAACTATTATGATTTGAATGATGAACAAGAGGATGGGCGTGGCTAGCACCCCTCTGTCGCATTTGTATCCCGAATGATGATGTTACACACTGCAACAAGTACCCTGTGACACTATTATCAGCAACTTGATAACTCATGTAAGGCTAAGTCAACCTAGGGGAGGCCCGGGACAAGTTCTAATAACACTTTGTCATTAACATAATTTGTGTAACTTAAGTCACCGTGGTTTGATGTGCAGCAGACTAACCAGTGTGCCACCATCTCCCCCTCCTCCCTCCATATAAATATCGTTTGTGTAGCTTTTAACGGACTGTTAGGACAAGTGCTGGTAGCGAATACCTACTAAGACCAACGCGGCACGTGAGTGGATGGGTGGCTAGCACCACACCTGGTCGCCTTTGTCTCCCCAGTGCTAACGTTTACATATCGCACCAGATGCGAATTTTAGGCTGACGAAACTTAGAAGAGGCACAGGACCGCTTCGGATATCTGCCACTGTTACTGGCCATGAGCGGGAATCGAACGCGGGACGTCGGGTTCGTTACACAGTGTGCTAACCTCGCTATGCTACCGCTCCCCACAATAATACGTGCACAGAGACGTGAATAAAAAGCGAGTCAATACATTTAGGTTTTCATCTCACACAATGTGCCTTGCAAACCCTGTATGTGCCATTATCATTATTATCTAATACATATTGTAAGCTTTGCTCAGGCAACAACATTTTTAAATAAAATTAATACCACTTGTTTAAATTGCCTACATTTAATCGATAAATAATGGAAAGTAATATATTATGCATGCAATTAGTATCAATTATTAATAGGATGTGCTCAATTTACTCTCCATTGAATTTGGCGACATATGTAGCATTCATTTATATCCTCCCCACGTGTGTACATAGCAGATAAGACTTTAATGCATTGCCCACATGCATCATACTTGCTTCTACATTCGAAGGTCAGCATTTCAGAGCATTAGTCTGACAAATCCACTTCATGCGTTGGTCACATATGTTATTTCCAACACCTTACTCAAGCAGAAATCAATACTGAGCACATGCTGATAGCTGTGTACCCAGCTAATTGTCAATAAATACTAATTACTGCATGTTCATAGATCAGGCAAGGGCATCATTGAATGTATTAAAATTTTAAATAGTTACATTATGCATAGGTTATGAACACCTAATTGTCATCATTATCAGCTCTGGGCATTTGCAGAAGGGGTTGTCTCTGCAATAATCATCACAAACTAAACAGTACAGCAGCCCTGGACATTTTTTATAATCCAGTATACATATCTTTTATGATGGATCCGTTTACATGATTCTTTTATAAGTTAAACGATTAACCTCAATGCCTGCTGAGACCCGAAGTTATTTAATTTAATGTAGCCTGAGAGAGTTTAAAATTGCCATGGTCAAAAGTTTATTCGTGTCACGAAGGGAACATATTTGTCTCCATTATTTTTTCATGTACACTATTTGTTCAATTCGGTATAGTCCAAACACATAGTCCAAAAGCTTGATGTCATGCAGAGGAAAATAGGTACATTATGCACAAAGTCAAAGCGTACAGCACAGGTATGATGCCAAGTAGATAGATGATGCAGTTAAAATCTGCATAGTAATTACAATTTCCTGACAAGATTTTGAATTTATACAGAAGCATTATTTAGGTGTACATCAATTGTTGTAAAAGACATTGTTGTCTATGAGAAGACATTACAATTTTTAACAATCCATTGGTGTGTATAGCACACAACTGTTGTAAACATCAGTTTATTCCTTTCATGACAAAGGATATATTTGGTTCGTAATTTGATTGAAAAGACCATCAAATAACGACTCATCACAATAGGTTATATTAAATTCAGAGGATCATTTTTTTCATTTAGTTGTGACATTTAATGTGATTACTAACCTGTATATTGCTGGGTTATTTAGAATTCAATATCGTCGTTGTAGTCTGCATATTTATGAACGACTAGTCATGCACCTGATTTTCCGAGGCCTCAGAAGCTAAGCAGGATTTTTAAAAACCAGGATGGAGCTTGGATGCAGAGTCACCAAGCACAAACATACCAGTGTAATAGGCATTGTGGCATGTAGAGGGCAGTGCACAAAAATCAATCAGTGCTCCTACTACATTCACCAAATTGCACTGAACAGCATGGAGGAAGTATGGTCAATTAACCATCATGTCCCTCATGAGGGTTAAATGGGAAGCCCTGGCCCAGTAGTGGACAAAATGCGCTGAGCATGCAGATCGTGTATTCTGTCTGAGAATAGATTTTTGTCCACCTCCACTGGGAAATGGTAGAGAAAGTTAAGTTGAAAATGGAAAGACAGGAAGGTAAACACGCTGGAACGGTATCGTAGCACAAGCAATTAAAAAGTACAAAGGGGGGTGGGGGAAGGGCATTGGGGGGCAAACAAGGGCATCGTGCTGTATGAAATTACCACTTTGCCAGAATGCTCCATTTGTACAGCACTCATGTGGCTCATTACATATAAAATTACCCGTTAGTTTGTGTCGACCGCATTGGTCAAGCGTAACATCCTCTGGGAGATTATTCGAAACAGAAATTGAAAGAGAAAAAATTGGGGAAATAACTGTAGGTGGGTGACAGAGTATGCTGATTAGTGGTAGGTTGCCACGGTTAATGCAGCTCACCCCCCCCACCCTTGTCCACCCATGTACACTACTGGGTGGACAGGGACGGCTTTGGAGGGGGTAGGGGGATTAAATACATTTGGCCATTGAACTGCGACACCGGGAGGTCAAACGGAACCGGCTACCACAAGGGATGCCTCGGTGGCGAGATGTTAACTACCTCGCCTGGTGTACAGGAGGTTGCAGATTTGATCGTCGTGTGATGTATGTCACTAAGAGCTACTCTACCCCGACTCCTTCATCACAATGAAATACCTGTTTGACTTACACCGTAAAGAGCATAGCATGAACACACGTTTTCCATTAGAATATCACCCACAGGGCATCATTATTATATATATAGCAATGTCAATTTCACCATTGAGACATGCATTTGGTTGTGAGATGTAGTGTTTGAACTGAGATAAGGTGTGGCTAAGTTATTGAAAATTGATACATTAGGCATGTTTGTTATAATTATGTGCAATTGTGCGTTTTTATGTGAAAAATATGATATTTTAAATGTCATGCATTGGCCAAAAAAATATATTGGCATCCTGTTAGGGTCCTCAAGGTTTGTATATGAATCAATCGGCTTGGTATAGGATTGTATAGGAACAGCAGCAGCCTCATGTATTGATTTTTCCAGGAAGCAATGCTGACATCTAACATCTCGTTTACTCTGTGAATCGTATGACACCATAGGAACACATTGATGATTCATGTGAGTCGTATAATGCTAGGGGAACACAAAGACCATGATGTATTTATATAGAGAGAGATGCCTTGTAAATGGCAGAATATGAATGGAAAAAAACACAATATTACATTGTCGTAGAACAGTTCTGAAGTTTTTTTTCATGCATAAAAATATCCAAGAACCCCTGACTAACACCCCTTTCAATAGTAGCATCTCCCTTATCTGTGATGAAGTCGTGGGGGGGAGGGCAAGTTGCCATTTGGGAATCTGATAATCCCTAACTATCATTGCAAATATATCTTCCCATCCTGCGGGGAGAAAAAAAATCACAGATGAATGCAGATTACAGTAAAACAAGCTCTGCGATAACGGGGAAAATCTGTGGATTGGTCTGAGCCCGTGGACAAAAGGAAAGAAAATGTAATAGGGTTTCAGATAAAGCAGTTCTCTTGAATTTGTGCAAGTAAACCACAGTGGATGCATTAAACCCATTCATCAGCAAAATGCATACGGTATATAAAACACTCTTTACAGCTTACCAATGGATTTGCTATATTGCCACATACATGCACTCCAATGCCCAGCATGTCTCTGTCATCATTCACATGTTCCCTAGTGCGATCAATAATACCTAAAATTCTCTAGTTCACAGGACCTTGCCACCAACAACTGTCCACTTGGTTACACAATATTGGTGCGAGGGCATGCGCGCTTAAACGACACGAATGTAAAAATGACCCTTGAAACTAAATTTCCTCTCGTGTACGCTTCCACGTGACTGGGAGCAACGCTGGCACAATGAGCATCTCGGCGTGCAATTGTGTGTTACGCAAAGGTCTTGTAAACACGGAACGTGCCCCATTAGCGGTTCATCTGCCGGTGCGCGAATGCACCGTTACATTTTCAATAAATGTGTTGGTCGGGCTTTCAGGGGTGCCCATATCATTTCGACAATCATGCGTGAGCATGCCAGTGCAATATTGTGTTCTAGCAGCAGGTGGGAGCCTGTTAAGTTGACTGTCCTAGGCTGCAGGCATTGCGCAGAGAAGCTTATAACAAGAGAATGTCCAAAACCACCAGCCAAAAAATATTCACATACACATAGCAACTGTAGTTTCAACGTTAACACATCCCCCCTGGCAAAGCAAGTAATGAAAACATATTTTTGCGACTGTAAAACACAACTTCTGAAAAGTAAAAAAGCCCAAGTGATTTTCTGCTCAAATGAGCATTAAGGCGGTGCTAATCTCCTGTTTTATACAGCCCTAAGCTAGTGGTGGAAATTCCACGTATCTATGGCAGGCGTGAGTCTATCAGTATGACAATAAATGTTGACTTCCCCACAAAGTGGTTCCTATTTTATGGATCACAGACGGATGATGGACTGTGCCAACCCCCAACCAGGATATGAGCTCAGAACCGTATGATTGCGAGTTGCCCGGTTATTCCACGAAGCCAACTTGCCAAATTAAACATGAATTAGTTGTAATAAATTAAACAAGGCATGCATAATTCATTGGAGCTTATATTGATCGAAGTAAATCGTGACTATTGTTTTAGGAATGCAGAAGCATTATTAGACTTCAAACTTATAATATATCACGAGTCGATGTGTTTCATATGATACCTATGGGTATAGTTTAATGTGATCATTATTTTAATGCTTTTGAGATGTTCGGATTACATTTCACAAGATGGACCATGATTGCCAAAATGATCCATATTGTTTGGGACATGCTTACAATTATTTGGTAAAATAAACAATTTGACACAGCGATGGAGTGCATAACTATAATAAATTAATTTTTAAAAGTAATTTCTCGAAAAAATATGCAGAGGAACCAAACATGAAAGCTAATCTTCTGAAATATCATTAGGATTCACAGTTTACTGCAGCCCTTTTGCAAATAAATACACTGTAATGGTGGTTTCATGGAAAACGCAATGCATATGAGTATTAGAATTACGCATATAATTTGCATTAGAATCACCTCTTACAACTAGATTGCCTATATGCATAAAAAATTCAATATTTTTACAGCGTGGTATTGTTTTTTTTTTCAGACATAGCGTGGCTTGAGCATTGATACA
The DNA here is from genome assembly GCF_964198595.1 of Lampetra fluviatilis. NCBI lineage: Eukaryota > Metazoa > Chordata > Hyperoartia > Petromyzontiformes > Petromyzontidae > Lampetra > Lampetra fluviatilis. The sequence goes on along the minus strand of NC_136278.1, from coordinate 23,133,921 downwards.
GTGGTGAGAATGCTATGCTATGAACCCAGCGATATGGGTTTGATTCTCAGCAACTGCAAATACCATTGTCTGATCCAGTCCTCGTCATCCCCTTCAACCACCTTGCACTGACCGGTGAGGTGAAGTAGAATTAATCAACCCCACGACTGACATAACATGGGGAGACCTTCATCCAGTCGTGGATTGACAAGGACCAGACACATGTAGGTGTATTTATTTATTAATTCAAAATGTGTTTCCTTTTACTTGAAAATAGTAATCAGGATGCTAATTTCAGTCTTCTGTGGGCTGCCATATGGTTGACACTCACACGCATTTTTTGATAGCATTCTCCAAACACCTTGCATTCATTAACAAGTGGGATTTTGCACATCATTCAGCGGCAGAATATGTGTGGCACATCCTGATTGATTGAATTTGGAATGTGTTGCTGTCTGCTTTTGACGAGCCAAGGTGAGAATAACAAAAAAGCAGATTTAATTTGAAAATATATGATTCTGGGTTGCACATGTGAAACAAAGGTAAAAAGCAATGCCAATGTGAGAAGTCATGGGCAGTGGCCTTTTGCAGGAATTTATATTGTGGTACATAGCAGGGAGACAATTCGTTTAGATGGATTAGGTCATGGTTGCATATCATCAGTCATGGGCTCGTTAGCCACATTCATAATCATATCCACTGGGATGAGCTGGTATATATTTTTTGCTCTATATAGAATACTTACGTTAGAAAATACCAATCCAAATAGTTTATTAAACAAATTGAGGCTCGTCAAATGGTACAGACCGGTAATATGATTGTCCTGGACAACAAGATTGATTGCCTCAGGACAGGGGCACAGTATACCAATATTTCTGGAATCCTTCCATTTCCACTCATATTTTAGCCGATTGCTACATACAGGAAAGAAATGTACACAAATAATATACACTCCTCCCTCTGTTCACACACAATAATGGTTGCACAATAATAGGAGGACTGACCATAATGCTGACTGAAAATAAATACGTTTTTTTTTAATAAATTCAGTTTCATCACAATGGTTAGAAAAACAGCTTGCAGAAAAAACCCACACTGGAATACGAAGATATAAACCATGATTTAACCCATTACATTCCAGACAACAGCGCTGCAATGGGGTAAATGCTAATTTCTTCTCTCCGCGTTGCTTGTCTGCATGAAGTAGCGCTAATAATGCCCTGGAAGTGCGCTCCCATGTAGCTGAGAAGCTGCTACTGAAATAATTCATGAGGATTTCAGTTTTTTTCCCCTCCAAAAACTATACAACATCTGTGTCGAGTACATGTTTTTAAAATCAACTTATTATTGTAAGGATGATTTTCCCTTGAATGCTTAGACAAATGTCACCACAGGTATTTCACTAATTATGTAGCATTTCCCATAATAGTTGGTATGTCCCTTATGTTTTCAGATACATTGTATGTGCATCTTTAGTTTTAAAATCGACCTGGCTGCTGAAATTATAAAAAAATAGTACATTGAATGCTTTTGGGAAAAGCATAACATAGACTGAAATATTTTTAGGCACAGCTTGTTTCATAATTCATAACAGGGTTTACGTGATCATTTTTAAGAGTTATATGAGCAATTGGCATTCATATCAGGAGATAAATACATGCCCTTTATCATGAGCGGGCATTTTTAAAACCACTGCTGTGGTGGAATGTCGTAAATTAGCAAATTACCATTTTTGTGGACGAGGACGTTAGGTGGCAAAAAATGAAGTGTGATACAAAACATACGATTCTATGAATTATAAATAGACCACGCACAATTCAGTTCTCATGTGCCACAAGCCGCACATGCATTAAAAAGCCTCGAGCGAGAGTCGAAACTCATACGTGGTTTCTTTTATTTAAGATTAATCGCATGGCACTTCACGTAAGCTTTAATTTAAATAGGAAAAATTATGCTTCCGGTTTAAGACAGACAAGACAAAAGCTTTCCTGCTAAATGAGCACATTTGGTTATTATTGCTGCAAGGTGCCGATTAACGTGACGGAGCACGCTGGTCTTGCTGGATCCGACTGCGGCATACTTTGATGTTTTTTTTTTCTTCGAGGGATTGAACCAGAAATCATTGTTAAGCTCAAACCAAACCTGCATTTCTAGCAGGCGTTGTGTTGTTTTACATGCCAGAATCCACATATTCGTGATCAACTGGCAGTTTGTTTAAAGTGGTTAGAACCATGCTTTGTATAGTATAGTTGCGACATCCATTCTGAATGCATCCAGCCAATCCACTTTTTTGTTGCAATTATACATGGTTACATGTACACATTTGCATACAGCAAAATTATTTACACGCTCGCATGCCTGATTAATAGTTGCTTGTACATCATGCGTATACTTTTATATTACATATACGTTGCATGTATATTTATATTTTTAAATGCTTCGTTCTGTAAACGCATCGATACATGCAAACGTAACGCACTTTGTATGTACCTCCAAGAATACATTCATATATATGTTGAAATATTTAGGCATATGCAAGAGAACCTGGAAATATTTTCAACAACAGCCTCCAATCAACCAATTTAAGAGACGAAGCCACACAGTTGTGCTTTATGTCTCCATCAAGCGAGTTTTTTTTTCTTCCACTTTTTCTTCTCATTACCAATGCAGCCACAAGCGATGCCATTTGCACGCTACTTATTGAGAGTTTACGTTGATGCCAAGCCCTGGTTGCAAGGTGCCAACATCACACTCTTCAGCACAGCAGGAGAGAAAAAAGCAGCTTTTGTATTCTTTTAGCCTTTTTGAAACTGACAGAAGCAGCACTCCTATTGGAATAATGCAGATTTGTAGTTGTGCCCGGCTAAGAAAATACATGCCAGAAAAGAGACATGTTTGAAAAAACCCTGACTGTAATCAATTTCAATTTATCCTTGTGGAGCAGTAAAGAGATTAGTTGTTAAAATCTATATTGGCGTTCGCTTCGATAAAGTGAATTCAAAAGTACAATTATTGAAAGAACTACAATCCGTTCCTTTTAAGATACGACCCCCAAATCTGACCACATACCTGCTGGGTCGGCTATGCGTAATGTTGTACTCGCTTGATGTTCCTTGCTAAAGCAGCCGGTGTACACAGGTGCAGAGCTTAGAATGAACGGAGCGGGGAGAAAAAACAAACACACAACTCACCTTTTGCGCTCACGAGCATTCCCAAAACGAGCACAAAAACACTTGCGGATTTAACTTGAGCCATCGTCTGTGCTACTTGCGAGAGAGGTGGGCTTCTGTGGCTCCCGCGCCCCGCACTGTTAATGCCCTCGGAGCAGCCGCTCTTCACGGCAACACATCTGCGACGTGTCGGCAGCATGTCACCGATGGAATGTAGGAGCCAGAGCGCCTGAATCACGGAGCTGAGCCGCGAGAGGGATGGAGCGCCCGTGACTAAAATATCCAGTAGGAGCGCTTGCGGACGCTACCATCTAGCTGGGGTGGGTGGGTGGGGTGGGAGAGAGAAGGAAACTCGCGCTGTTTGCTCGCGCACCGAGCGCAGACGCATGCAGACTCGCGCTGGCGTTGCGCGCGTTCACGCGTGCGCGCACGCTCGCTCAACATCGCACGTTCACGCGCACGCACGCACAGAGACACTTTGGTGTGGAGGGTAGGAATGAAAAATAAACACACGTCAACGACATATGTGCAAGTTCGTGAGTGCTTACCACCACTTGGAAAATTCAACCACAACATCTGTACGCTTTAATGTATTTAATAGACAATATGTTACAGAATATATCATAACAATTCCCCAGCATGTATTGTAGTGAGTTCCACTATAAATGATTTTCGTGTGGTGGTGATTTATATTCTCTGCAATGAAATTCTTCCAGCCTTTCTCTGGGCATGAATATTATATTTGTCGATATTAAATTTGTCAAGTCGTACGCGTTTTCAGAATAACATAATATTTACGTTCTCGTGGAATTGCGAATGTATGTGCCTGACGGTTGTAAGAAAATACACTCCACGCCGTTTCCATGAGCATAATAATAATAATCCGTGGTCTACTATCTCCACCTACAGACGACATGCTGAAGCATTCTGCTCGTGTCGTGCAATGTGGTCTTAATGTCCACATATTCAAACGTTCCCACTGTGAAGCAAAAAGAGGTACAAGCTGAAATTCCCTTGCCATATTTTTGGCGGTTGTGTATTCCAAGCTATACTCAATACATACATGGAGCATGATGAGTAATATTTATTTAATTTGTCTTGGAAATTTCAGATGCGATCTATAAATAAAGTAGCATGTCCTGTGCTGTGAGCAACGGACTTTCCTTGAAGCGTTGATAGCTGATTTTAGTTCATGCGGCGTGCTTAGTTATACAGTGAATCTACTTGGTAAATTAACGCAAAATGCGCATTAATTACTGCTACATTCTTTAAAATCGAATACGAATTCATACTGTGCCGTGGTGACATTCAGATGACAGGATATTACATCGTTAAATCCCAGACAGAGGTTAAGTCAACCCTTCATCATCCCTCTGCAATCAATAACATAGAGCACTAAGTTTTGGGAATTCATCAGTTAATGCATAAAGATACATTGATTTGATTGTAATGTGGACCTTTCTTTGGCCACTGGCTCAATGATAACGTGGGATGAGCATTGCCCCATGCTTGTTTGAGCACACAAGTAAATTTGACCATTTTAATGTTGGCTATCGTTTTTATAAAATGTTGTACAAATCCATTTCACCAACTGGAGTTTGAAATAACCACACGTCTTCAGAGCCTCTTATAGGAAACAATTAAATTGGCCACCTATTTTATTGCTTAATGTTCACACATTTATAGCTCACATGTGGCTCTGCTTACAACATGTGCACGCGAGCTTCTGATTGCTGCCTAATATAGTCCCATAGCGACGATGGTACAACATATTCTTCCTCTGCATCTACCAGTACTTTCTATATAAAATTCTGAACTTCATTTCAATTGCCATGCGTGAAAAGTTTGGTTTCAATGCATCTAAATCACTTGGTTGCCCCTTTTTGTAATGTGTGATCCGTCTTCATCTCTGAGCCAAACTTTTGTCTGGCAATGTTTGGAAAACGGGTTTTAATGTTATTTTATTTTTAAAAGACAGATAAAAGGTCAACTAATATATGGAGTTGATTACTTTAGAATCACATTTGACGTTTACTAATTTAATGGATTTGCTCAAATATGGAAATATGGCCAAAGAATGACAATGTCCGTTTTAATTTAGAAAAATAATTAACATCATCCATAGGATTGGCCGGTACCAGCTTCCGATGCTCTCATAATGCGGTGTGGCATGATAACAAAATCTACCTTGACCTATATTCTGGCCCGTATCAGGATGTATAAGGTGTTCGTAGGTCATTGTCAATACAATGCATCCCTTGTACCTTCCTTTAAGAACCGATCTTAAATTTGGAGCTTTCGTGACTGCAGGAATTACTCTTTAGTTCTTTCGGTAAAGTCACGTATAAAGATAAAATAATAAATTAAATAATAGCATACGACGTTTCGATTGCAACACAAGCAATCATCATCAGGTATAAATGAAATAGCAACAAAAATCTAACCAGAAAACTATAGACAGACATATAAGCAGACAGATATCACCAAAATACATAGAGAGAGAGTAACACATAGGCACAGAGAGGGAGATCGTCTCTGTGGCGAGGCCTTAAATAGACAAAGGGGGGCGGGGGCGGAGAGAGGGAGGGGTTAGAGAAAAAATTAACATGGCCTTTAAGAATTTGCCATTGTTTGCCTCTGCACAATAAACATAACTCAAGTTAGTGCTGTGACTGACTGACAGGTCAAGTTCCTTGTTTATAAATCAGATTCTACGAACAAATATACAACACAATTAACATAGAATATGTTTATAATCATGACTCATTTACATTTTAATGGACATTTTTTATTTGGGCCCATCTACATATAAAATACCTTTTATTGTTACTGCAACTTCTGTATTGTACTACAGATCAAACGTTTTCAAACGTAAAAAAATCAGGAATATTATAATGAAAGTATAGGAGTGAGTTTAATTTATAGTAATAACTTGAATCAAAGTGACAATTTTGTGTCATACATGTCTCTGCTTAAAAAAAAACCCCGCTTACCATTTGGTCTTGTGTTGTATATTTCTAGGAGGAAGGGTGGCATCGGAAAGAATACAGGTTGGGTAAGGCGGGTCCACATGTCTAGAAACTGCATGACTATGTGACCTATATAAGAGTGTTGATGCCAAACATCGGGAATGTTGATTCATTGCAGGGATGTCCAAGGTGTAAAACATATTTAGCCATGTGATGTGCCTTCAGGTGGTAGCATAATTATCGAGAGATTCAGCATTAAAGGGAACGTAGTGTAGTGATGTTCAGGGGGATTTGAGGGTGTTTCGGTGTTTGCGTTTGAGCCGATATAACGCTGCTTTTAATAATGGCTGTAAATAAAGATGATGACTAAAGTCAATGTATATGCACGTTAGAAGTCATGTTTCATGCAAAATAAAAGTGGGACTGCACTGAAATGCGGTGGGGGAATGATAAGCATGTAACAGACTAACGGCATGATTCAACTGAGCATGAGGTATGTGCATGTGCACATGTATTGACCCGATGATTGGCATTGGGTTTAATGGATGCGCGTTCAAAGGTAGTTGTTTTATATTTCATTTTAAAACATTTTACAGTTCAGAGAAACTGTTTCTTTTGGCAGTCATTGTGAATGGATTTGCAGTGACACGCCAAAATAAAAGACACCCGCAACATTTCACATTGCGTTTTGATGATTATCTACACAAATACATATACAAACCTGATTATAACACCACAAAAGCCTCATTTTCGACCATGGCCCTTCCTCATAATATAAATTCGTCTTGTTTGATATCAAGCACATTCTCAACTATTATTTGAAGAGTATTGCTTTGTCATTAAATGGTCAAGCCTCATTCCTAAAACAAAGGTGAATTGATCATATGCCCCACTAGACTTTAGATACTTTTTATCCCCTGATTCTAAAATGAAACATTGTTTTCACTGGCTCATAAAGATGATTCTCCACTTCGGCCCATTGTTTCCACTATCAACTCACCTACCTACAAACTGGCCCGTTTTCTGTCTGACACCTTGCTTCCATTCACAGGCAAGACTACCTCAGCAGTACGTAACTCAGCTCAATTGGTCTCTCTAATCAAGGGTATTTCACTGTCCCCAGATGATTTGCTCGTCAGCTTTGATGTAGTTTCTCTGTTCACCAAGGTTCATGTAACTAACACCTTAGCAATAATTGAAGACTTAGTCCAACATGGACTGAATCCTGATGTACCTACTCTGGTTAGGCACTGCCTTACCAACACTTACTTCACCTGGAATGGTACTTTCTACAAACAAAATGAAGGTACCCCCATGGGTTCCCCCTTATCACCAGTGATAGCGAATGTTTTCATGGATAAATTTGAAACAGATGCCATCCAGACATCCACCCTACGTCCTTCCTTGTGGAAGAGATTTGTAGATGACACTTTCGTCATTTGGCCACATGGCCTGCCAGCTTTGAACCAATTTCTCAACCACATCAATTTCATACACCCATCCATCAAATTCACAATGAAATTGGAGAAGGATGGTAAGCTACCTTTCCTGGATGTTTTGTTTGAGAAGAGACCTGACGGCTCATTGGGACACTCTTGTCTACAGGAAAGCCACCCACACAGGTTCCTATCTGAAACCTGATTCCCACCACCATCTGTCACAGAAGAATTCCCATATCAAAACACTACACCCTCGGGCCCACTGCATTTCTGACCAACACCACCTAGCCAGTGAACTGGAACACGTACACCAGGCCCTCAAGATGAATGGGTACTCGGACCGCATTATTTGCAAAGCTGTTTCTCCAACCATGGAGAAACAACCCCCTGAGAAGCCAATCAAAACCATCATGTTACCATACATAGCAGGTGTTACCAAAAATATTTCCAAAATCGTAAACAAACACAAGATCCAGGTCCGATTTAATACGGTACACAAAATCCGTAATCTAATCCGATCTGTGAAGGATGTCATTCTTGACATGCAATATCCTGGAGTTTACAAACTGAGTTGTACCTGCGGTAGCAGTTACATTGGGGAAACGAAACGACATGTCTCGGACCGTGTCCGCGAACACAAGGCATATCTGAAACATGGCAGAATCAATACCTCTGCCGTTGCTGACCATTGTTATAATGTTTAACACATAGGCTTTCGCGACCAATGTTATTCATAATCAACGTTTTTGGGTTTAGATCGCGTTATTTATAAATGTGTCGTAACCCTCCACCACCCGACACGGCCAATCAGTAAAAATGTGTCACGTTGACAAAAGACAAATAGTTCACTGCTTTAGCCCACCGGTGTGTTGAAGCCACAACATTTACAATTTGAGTACGACGTTTCGCTGGTAATTGCATCCAGCATCATCGGGCAATTCGCCAGAATGGTGCATCCAGCATCATCGGGCAATTCGCCAGAATGGTGAATTGCCCGATGATGCTGGATGCAATTACCAGCGAAACGTCGTACTCAAATTGTAAATGTTGTGGCTTCAACACACCGGTGGGCTAAGCAGTGAACTATTTGTCTTTTGTCAACGTGACACATTTTTACTGATTGGCCGTGTCGGGTGGTGGAGGGTTACGACACATTTATAAATAACGCGATCTAAACCCAAAAACGTTGATTATGAATAACATTGTTATAATGCTGTGGGCTCGCATGATATTGTTTTTTCTGAGACCAAGGTACTCTGCAAACCTTCAGGCTACTATCAAGGTTTGTTCATGAAGCCATCCAGATATATAAACATAGACATAACTTCAACCGTGAAGATGGATACAAATTGAGCAATCATTGGAAAGATGTTATTAACCAGGTACAACCCTAACTGCTTTATGGTTGTTGTCTATCATATCTGTCGGGTACTAGTCTATTTTTCCGAGTTAACTTCCCCCCCGCATCCACAGCTGTCTCGGCCTCCCACTTCCAGCCCCACCCACTTCCCCCCCCCCCCAGCCTCACGTCCCGTCTATTTTTTTTACAATCAGAGGAAACAAGAATATGCTCGGTGTTGTCGGCACTTTGCTTCGTTCGTCATTTCGTTTCTTTTATTGTTTGCTTTATGTAACACCCCCCCCCCGCCCCCTTTTTAAATGAAAGATTTCACGCTCTGCTCTCCTCCTTCTCTCCACTCTCTCCCCACTCTCTCTACTCCACCTCCGCTATCTCCACTCTCCCCTATCTCTCCACTTCCAAGCGTCCATGCAGCACTCCCCCCCCCCCTCTCTCCCCCCTTGCTCCTCCCCACTTTTTTACCTATATAACCTCTTGCCACGGCAGCTCTCTCTCCCACTTCAGCAAAAAAAAATATTGCTATAGTTTTCCCATCTGATGATGATTGCTTGTGTTGCAATCGAAACGTCGTGATTTATATTATTTTATACCTACGTGACTTTACCGAAAGAACCAAAGTGTAAGGGTCACTTTATTGTTGTAGTTTTAAACTGATACGAGAACATTGGGTGGTATTGCACCTTTTCTACTCTACTTCCATGGGTTATAATCACATTTTTTATGATATACTCAAATTATCACATTTAGAGATGCATCATCGGTGATATCAGACGCCCACTTTCACTTGGATCCTTTTGGACTGATTGTGGAAATAAAGGCTTGGAAAATTGTACACAACCTTATCCTAGAGCTCATGAGCTAATGAAAATTGTTAAAGGAACAAAAAAATATATATATATAATCATTCGCACCATGAAATCTTTTCCAGAAGCTATATTTTTCATCAAGCCATTTATCCCTTTATCTGTTTTCTGGAGATATCTCAAAGATGAATGCAGTTGATTTTCTGGATACTTGGTATGTAATCAATAAGGTTGACATTTGAAATACATTAAAATACGAGCATTTTCATTGACATCACTGAAATGTCAAGCTGTCTTCTCGTTCATGCATAGACTAACAATTTGACAACGCACGCTTGAATATTCACAAGATTGCAGAGTTCAAAATAGGACTGACGATCTGCGATGGACTTTGATTGTTTGATTAATTAAATCCATGTGTGAGTGCATTGAAATACACAATATCTTCTTCAAATGACACCTGGAGGCCATAAAAAATATAAAAATATTAAAATAAATTGTATCCATCATAAAAGTGTTTTTGGGTGAGATCGCATAATCCCAAAAACAAATTATTATGGATAATATTGGTCACGCAAGCCTACGCGTTAAACTGATATATTGCATCATGTAATTGCAGTACATATTCTAATTTTGGATGTGACACCATCTCACAATATTTAATTTGATTTATAAAGTTTTTTTTTACAACCATTTGATAACAAATGACACATTTCACCAGTTTATTGCACCAGGTAGTTGTAGAAATTGAATTTGCAGGTCAATATAAAATAGCCTGTAAGCTGGGCATGTGAGGTTGTTTATTCAAATGGTATTGACAGAGTAAGCATTTCGATGCAAAGCTTTGAGTATCTGAGGATACATAGTACTAGGTTTACCTACATTGCCTCTTCAAATGTTTGTAAAGTGTAATACTATAAATGTATTAAGTTTCATAGTTTATTGTTAATGCACCTCAACTATGCCCCAGACTGGAATCAATTCTAATAGCAATAATAAATAACAGACAATTGTCAATCCACGGATGGGATGAAGGCCTCCCCATACCATGTTGCTCACGGAGAGTTTGCTTCACCATACTTCACCATGCGGGTCAGTGTTGATTGGTGAACTGGGATGGGGCATAGATCCGTTTCACATTTTACTCATGACTGATGTCAGCACGTGGCTGGGAATCAAATTCAGGTTGCAATGTTTGTAGCACACGGTGCTAACTGCTGCACCTCTGATCCACCCCGATTGTTTTGTATGGTCGACTTACTTCGAAAAGGTTTGTGAGAAAAAAAATATCCGCGATGTAAAGTATTTTTGCCGACCTTGATTGATTCTTATTTATTTGTTCACTTTGCATGACAGAAGATTGCATGGAAGCCCAGCAGTGCGATGGAGCATTGGTATTACGTTAACTCTCGCAGGGGTACAAATGGGAAGCACGATAGGTTGAAGGGTAATTAAAGCAGAAGGCTTGCGTCTCAGAAATATTACTAATAATCAGATTGTAGAAATCTGAAACGATGCTAAAACTAAAATGTGAAAGGAATGATCAGATTATAATCTGATAATTCTGATAATTGATCATTATCAGTGTACCCACGACCAATGCTAAATAAGTTGAGTCTTTCAGTCAGATTGAGCATTCCTATTGTTTGCAGCACAGGGTTCCAGTAATGTACTATGCAAGTGATCATTTATGCAAAAAAATATTAAATTTCACCCACTGGAACTGGGTCAAGGCTCCAATTTCATGCTTGTCTTGGTGCAGCCTCTAACCATTAGATTGTGCTGCTTTGCAAATGACAACAATGGAGAGTGACATTTTATTTTACAGGAAATGTGATTGTCAAGATATTGTTGAAGTGGTAAGTCTCATCCTCCCCAAATTCACGCAGACCGATGACTTGATTACTTGTTATCACTATTTTGAGTCGAGGCTAATATAATAAATATACATATTTTTGTACTTTACTGTTTATACTATTAAAATTCAGTGTATTTACATCCAATACTGTATGTGCATATATGTTGTGTAACTCCAAATAATAAATTGAAGAGGTGCCATTTTTATACTTTAAGGTGACATACTCAAGAAACACTTATGGATGTCCTTTGCTCGTGATATTTATTTAAATGCAGATTAAAGGGAAGGGAAAAAGTCAATATTGTGGCTAAGTATTGCAGGTCAAGTTTTATTTTCCGTGAAAATGTAATTAATTTCAATTAGTAGAAATCCCCAAAAGAGCTACTAAATTTGAGTTCAGGAGCACAATTGTACGAATTGGGGGTGAGGGCCGATTAGATGAAAGCCATGTCTTTGTGACAGTGGCTCTGAAGTCCGTTCAACATCAGTCCCCAACATCTTCTAAGTATCTGCTGCTCACTTTCTTTTAGATGCTAAATGCACGTCACGGTTGCATGTTATGACTAAAAGGCTACCATTGTTGTCGCATGATGGAAAGATTTACTTACGCTCACTTTTTCGTGATGAATGCTCCAACTCCATACTTATATGCTCTCATACAAGCAGGTACATTTGTTACAAAAAATATTCAAAGTAGTTATTTGTAGGGGCATGACTATATTCTCAAAATTCTAGCATAACACAATTGCATTCAAGTAGAAGTGTAAAACAGGTATATTATGGTCCACGTTCTGGAGTCAGTTGTTTACCAATTAAATGCCAATTAAAGTACCTGAAAATATTAACAGGTCTCTTTCAGAATGTTACTGCGTCAGATGTGCAATTATGCATTGAATATAATTGTATAAATGTGGCCTGTGGTACCTGTACCAGATAATGATTTGGCTATTAGGGCAACTGTTATTAAAGTGCTACCAAGAAGTGCTTCAGTTCATCAAGTGCAAAGCCAATTCAATTTAATCATTTAATTCCATCCGTGAATTAAAGGTCAAAGGGATAATTAATGAAGCCTTCCGGAACAAAATATGTATTTTGATCCTCCAGCAGCTTTAACTTGCACCCACAGGGTAATGCTCTCGTTGGCTTGACAAGACTCTGCTTAAATCCAGATATGCATGCTGTGCCCTAATACAGTACAGTTTGTGAGAAGCAGATAAGGGACAGTTGAAATGTGTCCGAATCTTCACACCTTAACTGTGATGCTTGCACGACAAGAACGGCAGAATAAAGTTTTCGTGGTCATGGTGCAGGTAAGCACGTTGCTTTTTAACATCTGTTCCAAATGACCGTTGCATCATTCGATGCAAATTGGGCTTTTGAAATTATGTTTAAAGTATACATTCACGCCACACATTACACTTCACTCACCGTACATGTAAATGTCCTTAAGTAATTCTACTGGATGTTTAATGCTGAAGACTGTAAGTCAATCATTAAGTGGAATTAAAATATAATAACCCGCAACATCCAACACTGATTGTAATTAATAGTTTACCAATCACGTCTGTTCACATGTGGAATAATTTGTGGTGAATGCATCTATCGGACAGATGGACATGAAAACTGGACTTTGGTATGCAATAAATTGGAACATACTTTCGTGTTATAAAATATCCCAGTCTACGCTTTGTCTCAGCCTACATCTAGTTTAAAACTACGTTCATTTTCGCATTCCTTTTTTGTCAAATCAATTGAGTGCTTCCCATACCACATGCATATGTTCATAAAACAAACAGTATTCATGAAGTGTAATATTTATAGTTATTTTACAAATAGTGGTGGGCATTCTGTCACTTAAAAAGTGGCATTTTAGCACGTTATCCGACGTCCACAACCATCTCTACAAATACGATGGAGAGACGTGATCGTCAATTACATTGGGATAAGACTTCACAGCGGGCAAACGTAAGCACATTCCCTGTTATTGCTTAACCCAGTGGCTGTAGAATGTGAGTGGCTTTTAATGTATTTTCTTAAATGTGATGTTGGGGTGAGACTCCAGCCGTGTGAAAGATTGATGCTCAAAAAACTGCCCATCAGTGTCCATGCTGGGTGCAGTATTGTAAAAAAAAATCCGTGTGATTCTATTTATGCTTGAATTTAAGGCTATGGGGAATGATGAGTGAACAGAATATTCTATCGCCAACTTCAAAATCTAAACTTGTTATGTTCAGTGCTTCTTTTAGATGCTAAATGACTTCAGAGCCACTGTCACAAAGACATGGCTTTCATCTAATCGGCCCTCACCCCCAATTCGTACAATTTTTCAGGAGCAGTGAATATCAGCCACGTAAGCAGTGATCTCGCAAAAGACCTTCATGCATATTCCATCCATTGTACAACTGAGCTGTGCTGCTGGTGTCACACGCAAGAAGCAAGTCGAGGCACGTGCAAATGACGTGGCGACGTTGTGTGCTCACAGTGCACTGACTGATTGGCATATGAAGGGAACACGAGGAATGGCTCTTGCCGACTGAAAAGTCACTACACTGTTAATCTTATCCTGTGTAGCTTCGAAATAGGGTCCAAGAATAACCACCTCGGGTAGATAATGTGGCTTCATGAGCTGTTCTGTGAAAAATGGTCACGTGAAAAGTTCCCATTTGTAGGCTGTAGTGGACATGGCATTGGCAGCTCAGAGGGCTTGTTCAACATTGACTGGTTAAGCTCAGGGATGTAATCCTTCCGCAGCACGAGCTCGCTCAGGAGAGTCATAACGCAAGTGCTTTACGATCCATTGATGGAGAGTTCTCATCAAGCCTTCACGTTGTTATGATTGATGCCCCGTCCTGCAGCTTACTGTGCATCGATGAGCATTAGGTCATTGACATAGCATAAGTCATTAAGTCGAAAAAGCAACATCATGAAATTGTGCTCTTGGGTCAGTGGAACTGTTAGATACAGGGATTCAGTTAACAAAACGCGCAGTATCGACATGCTGTCTTCAATCATTACGTTTTTCCAAGTGTCCACATCAGGTACGGCTTTTTATTGATCGATCGCCAACCTCTGCCCCAACGTTAAGGATTACATAGGTTATGACATCCCTAAATATTTAAAGGGTAAGTGGATGGGTGAACGAAGTGTGCAATACTATTTATAGTACCGCAGCTGTACCTCCATGGGTGGTCGTCTTGAGCCCCTGAGAGATGCAATGAAAACGTGTCTAATGAGGATAAAGGTACTCAAGCTGCAAGTTATCCCCCCCCCCCTCCCAGGTCCCTTCTACGAGGGTTGACTGCCCATTAAAAATTATCACTAAGTACACGCCTTCACCTAAACTAGAATTAACTTCACCCCGGGAACACATGCAGCACTGGAGTCTCCTACAGACCCGGAGTGGATGTAGATTTCAGCATGGTTGAGTTCTTGTCCACTGAGTCAGTGTTTGGGGTGTTTTATGTGATTAATGTGTTCGTCACACTAAAGTGTAAGTGTATTTACAGTTAATTGAAATTGACATTGGCACACCTTTTTGGATAAAGGTGCATTTCAATAACTTAATTACAGGCAGGCGAACTTTCATACAATATCCTAAGCCAGGATTTTTAGCAATCACGGTTGCAATTGTGATCATAGTATCAAGCCCTCTGCAAGCCATCACGATTCTGAACCATGGATTAGTGTCCCATTATGGAATTCTGAATGGAATTTCTAATTTGAAGAAGCCACCAAGCACGTGGAGAATCATCTGCTCGAGTACCATAGGGTTAGACAATGGAGACACACCACACAAAGCACATTTCATTCTTTCCTGAAATTGCCAGCGTATGCTGCGGCAGGTGAATAATGATTACATCAAAGCGTGCAACATTCCCTTGCACTGCAACCTTGCATTGTTGCTTCGCTCATAAAGTGTCCCCTGCAATGGCTATTAATCAAGTCCTGTTGTTCCCACGAAAGGGTGATGCTACGGATATCTGGCGAGAAGATCAGACTGCAGACGCAGGTGCATCTAGAAACGTCCCAATGGAGGATGGGGGGGGGGAGTGTCCTGAAGTTTCAAGCTTTCAAATATGATCCTGCAACAAATAAAACAATACATGTTTGGTCTCATAAATATGAATAAAACACCGATTGTTGAGGTCTCTCTCATTTGTGCAGGGGAGTGGTGGGTGAGGGGAGGGGGTTCACCTCCAACTCACATCACCCTTGTGTCTGCCACTGACTGCAGCTAATAGCCTAATCAACACGATGCATCAATGTTGGCTTGATACTTGCATTGGCAGTGCACAAATAACAAAAACAAACTCAACACGTGTGTCGATAGGACTGCGCTAGAAGGGAAAGAAATGTATACAGTTATCGGCAACATTTGGGCAAGTGTCCAATCTTAGTTCTGCTATGAAGGGCCATTGCCCAAGATGTAATCTAATTTATATTCATTTTAAGGCAGTGTTATTGACGAATGCGTTGAGTTTCAAATACATCTTATGCTACATTGCCCATCTCTACAATTGGCACTTCACAAAAAAGTCACGTCAAAGTTGTGTTCGTACCCAGTTATTCCGTTGGCTTTGTTCCCTGTGTAGTGACATAGAATGGTCACTACTGTGTCGGCCTGTACGAGGGCTGGGGGCCCCAAGGGGGTGCCTGGGGGGTCACGTGCTGGAGGGATCCGGACCTTCCCAGAGGTGGGGGAAGTGAGGCGTGTCCTGGGAAGGGAGGCGTGGCCTGAAGAGAGCCAGCCACGCCGGGGCGGAGCCAGCCACGCCAAACCAGATATAAGCGTGGTGTGAACGCAGAGCGAAGCTGTTGTACTGTACTCCAAAGTGAAGACATCATCGGTCATCAAGTCCCGAGTCGTCGTCCTGGGCCAGGCAGGCCGTTGCCTGCCTGGTCCAGTCTGTGTCGTGTTCCAGAGTGTTAGTGAGTTGAGGAAGGTGGTCACCACCTTATGTACCGTGTTATGTTACGTACCGTTTAATAAATAGTGTTGCCTCCAAGCTGCATGTGTGTGCACCTAATTCGAATCTACTACATTTGGTGTAGAAGTGGTCATCGAACTTTCGCTGATTAATTTGTAGAAGCTGTACCCTTCGCTGCCATGGTGTAAAAGCTGGCAGCGAAGTGCAAGACCCAACCGGAGGTGCGGATGGACGGTGTGGGTTGCACCTGGCCTCTCCCTGCGACGACCCCGGAGTCCGGGGTCCCGGTGGTGTGCCCCGGGGGATGGGCGACTGCAGCCTGCATGGGAGGAGGCTGCGGGCCCGGGCTGGTCGCCATCGACGGCGAGTTGGAGCGACGTCGCTCGTCAACTCGACCAGCTGCTGGTGGCAAGGGAGTGGCCGGGTGTTGGTGAGTGATGGCGAAATTGCAAGATGACGCAGCTGTGGCGTTCGCGCCGTTTCGGCGGTGCCGGCGTTCCTGCATTTCACTGCGGCGGCATTCCCGCCAGTTTCACAGCGCCGGCGTTCCCGCCATTTGCACCATGCCGGCGTTTCCCGCCACTTCAACGTGCCAGCGTTCCCGCCATTTTTTTACATGCCAGCGTTCCAGCGGCGGCGGCGTTCCCGCCATTTCAACGTGTGGGCGTTCCCGCACTTCCCACAGCGGCGTTCCCGCCATTTTCACCGCGGCAGTGTTTTCGCGGTGGCGGCGTTCCCGCCTTTTGCGCCTTGGGTGCTGCGCCGGCCTGGCGGCGCGCCGCTGCAGCCCTGTGATTACGGGCCTCCCTCCCCACATTAAAGTAAGAAGAGTGGGGGAGGGCATCGGTGGTGAGAGCGAGAGGGGCCCGTGATTGAAGAGAGGGTTTCGACGTTGGAGACACTGCTGGGAGGGACTTTTTCAGTTTGACTCTCCGGTTTTGTGTTCCTCGCGGACGGTTTTTCCCTCTGTTCTTTTTGCATTTTGGCTTGTGCGAGTGTTATTTGGTGTTATATTGTTGTTGTGATGTTGTGGCCAGGAAGAGGTTGGCTTAGGGCTTTTGGTTTGCTATTCATAGGGATGTTAGTTGGGTGCTTGGTGTTGTGGTGTGTTGCTGTGTGGCGTTTTTGATGCTTGGCGTAGGGGTTTAGGATTGGTTTGTTGTTGCGGTTGTCTAGGATTGTTGTTGTTTATATGTGGGGACTGGATGGAGCATTGCGCCAAATTATTGACTGTACGAACTTCGTATACTGCATATACTGTATTAATCAATTCGGCGATTTTTGACGTTTGTGTCTAGTTTTTTTTTTGCTCTCAAAATTCGAATGCCCTGAGTCCCATGGTTAATGTTGAAGGGAATTTTGAAATGACAGGTTCGGTTTTTTCAAACTCACTGGTTGGTTCCTGTCCGTTGTTGCACAGATGATGTCTTTTGTGCGGGAATGCTCCTTGTGTTCTACATGGATCGGGGGTGCGTTTCCGTTAATTGCCGTCAAATTGCGTTGCTCTCTCCACTCGGTTGGTACAGCTGCATGCTGCAATGCGAGTCTCGGAGATGATGTGTACGGATACGGGATGTGAGGTGTATTGTTGTGACCATTGAATATTCGGGATCGTCACAAATTGTGCGTACCTGTTCGGCATTGGATCAGTTCTGTGGGGGATCATAATTCAAATTGTATGTGTTGTGATGGTGTTAAATTGCGATGGTGACATGCTGCCAGGGATTTGGAATTGTGCTGCTGGCTGTCACCTATCTTGGGGCGCAGGTCCTGACCAGGATGGCCCAGTGAGTGTTGCGTGTCTAACATGAACGTTGTGGTCCCGTCATGCTATGGCTGACGGCTTGACCTGACAGCCCGGAGATTGAAACACTCCGTGGTATGTCTAGCCTAGTGGGCTGTGCGCTCACAGGGCTCGGAGAGTGTGGTCCCGTCATGCAATGGCTGACGGCTTGACCTGACAGCCCGGAGATTGAAACACTCCGTGGCATGTCTAGCCTAGTGGGCTGTGCGCTCACATGGCTCGGAGAGTGTGGTCCCGTCATGCTATGGCTGACGGCTTGACCTGACAGCCCGGAGATTGAAACACTCCGTGGTATGTCTAGCCTAGTGGGCTGTGCGCTCACAGGGCTCGGAGAGTGTGGTCCCGTCATGCAATGGCTGACGGCTTGACCTGACAGCCCGGAGATTGAAACACTCCGTGGCATGTCTAGCCTAGTGGGCTGTGCGCTCACATGGCTCGGAGAGTGTGGTCCCGTCATGCTATGGCTGACAGCTTGACCTGACGGCTCGGAGGTTGAGACCCTCCGAGGCGCGTTGAAACAGTGGGCTGGAGATTCGTAAGGTTCAGGTGGAGTTGTCCTGTTACGTTGAGACTGTATCCCTCAGTTGTTAGGGTGCATGTTGTGCAGTGAGTGAACGATGGGTTGTCTCAGCTTGGTCGGTACAGCTATATGCTGCGATGCGAGTCTTGGAGAGAGACTGGGTCGTCTCAGCTCGGTCGGTACAGCTATATGCTGTGATGCGAGTCTTGGAGAGAGACTGGGTTAAAATCCCACCGATATGGCCGACGCGTGCTGCTGGTTGTGACGCCGCGTCGGAAAGGCGGTGGGGTGGTAACATGGAAATTCCCCCCCCCGATATGGCCGACGCGTGCTACTGGTTGTGACGCCGCGTCGGAAAGGCGGTGGGGTGGTAACATGGAAATTCCCCCCCCGATATGACCGACGCGTGCTACTAGTTGTGACGCCACGTCGGAAAGGCGGGGGGTGCTAACGGGTGACTGTCATTGCATGCGTGATTCTAACGGGGGGGGGGGGGGGGGGGGCTGTGCTGGAGCGTAAGTGGGTTAGCCAGTTTTCATGTATATTTGTTGTTAATTCCCCGTTTTCTATGCGGTTCCCTTTTACCCTCGTCGATTCTGTATATATTACGTGATTGTATTTCTTATCGGTCGCCGGTCATTTATTGATGTTGCTGGTTCGGAGGCACACCTTTTCGATTTTTCACAGTTGTGTTACAGCCGGGGACGGCTGTGTGTTTATACAGGGGGGGGTGATGTAGTGACATAGAATGGTCACTACTGTGTCGGCCTGTACGAGGGCTGGGGGCCCCAAGGGGGTGCCTGGGGGGTCACGTGCTGGAGGGATCCGGACCTTCCCAGAGGTGGGGGAAGTGAGGCGTGTCCTGGGAAGGGAGGCGTGGCCTGAAGAGAGCCAGCTACGCCGGGGCGGAGCCAGCCAGGCCAAACCAGATATAAGCGTGGTGTGAACGCAGAGCGAGGCTGTTGTACTGTACTCCAAAGTGAAGACATCATCGGTCATCAAGTCCCGAGTCGTCGTCCTGGGCCAGGCAGGCCGTTGCCTGCCTGGTCCAGTCTGTGTTGTGTTCCAGAGTGTTAGTGAGTTGAGGAAGGTGGTCACCACCTTATGTACCGTGTTATGTTACGTACCGTTTAATAAATAGTGTTGCCTCCAAGCTGCGTGTGTGTGCACCTAATTCGAATCTACTACACCTGTACTATTTAAGATGTATGTAGCACAAAGCCATTCATAAAGTACCACTTAAAGTTGATGCCTCAGTGAATATTACTGAGTGAAAAACTATAATTTATGAAGAAGGGTATCATATTCTTAGGTTTTTTCGGTAAAGTCACGTAGGTAAAACATCAAAATTAATGAAAATAAAATAAAATAAAAACAAAAATCACGACGTTTCGGAGGCAACACAAGTCTCTTGCCTCCGAAACGTCGTGATTTTTGTTTTTATTTTATTTTATTTTCATTAATTTTGATGTTTTACCTACGTGACTTTACCGAAAAAACCTAAGAATATGATTCCTTGCAGTCACGAAAGCTTCAAATCTAAGGGTATCATAATATAATGCCCTTTATTTCCTCTCAGTGATGGTGAAAAAAACCGAATATATATTTTGATGAATATCTTATTTGTGATGTACCAACAGTCAAAACATTCGAAGTGTTTGATTTACCGTCATCTTAGAAACAGTAGACAGGATAGCCATATGCCAAATATTTATAGATAATGTAACCATGTATTGATGATCATTCTGTAATATGTGCAATTCCATAATTAATAACAATAACACTGAACGGTCAAGTAGGCGTTTGAATGAGGTTGTTTGACTGCCATTTCCCTTTGATATGGTCTGATATCAATACAACTCTCTGAGGGCAAGCAGCACGTGCCATCAATGTGTGCTGCATTCAAATATCAAAACAGAAAATGGTTATTACAAATGTACTCTTACTGCCACTTCAAGGATATTCCTTGTCAAGCTCCCCCATAAAAATAATATGCATCGCCCATAATATCCCCTTTGTCAAAATAAACACGTATGGTTTTTTTCATAGTTTGTGTCAATGAATTTAATATCAATAAGTCTATTTACCTTGCCTGTTTCACTTTAAGATTCCACAGCATGTCGTTTTGAGAATATATGTTTACTGCAACTGAAAACCATCTTTCATCACTAATAATATTAGATTTTAAAATGAAAACAATTATGAATGAGATGATTGGAATTATATTGTGTGGGTTAAAATGGAGTAAATTTTTTAAATTGCAGACATTCTATACCTACGTGACTTTACCGAATGAACCAAAGAGTATTCTAAAATGTTCCAGCAGAGCGGCCCAGTTGAATTTCAACCATTTACCAGTCTGTGGAAATACCGTTATATATTCGGCTTAAATCAATAATTTAAACAACACGGCAAATCTGTGCACATGTATTACGAGGCTCGCCAAATTGTTCTCATCTTACACAGCAATGATGAAGGAAGTTAAAACCGCACGTGTGTCGTTGTGCATCCATGTGTGTGTGGAATAAAATAGAATGAAAAGCAAGTGAAGCCCTTACAATTTGCATGAAGATCGTTCGGTCTGGCGAAGAAAAATAAACTCACGAAACTCATAAAAGCAGTGAAACTAAGAAATATAGTGACTGCTTTCCGTGAGGAAGAAGAGTGCTTTGTGTTGCCTTCAGAGACACTTCTTGACATCATAGGACAGAGAACAACAAGTAACAATGTCTGCATTGTGATGGCAAATTCTCCTGATATCATAAGACAAGATAAGCTTAACAAAGCGCATTACAAATGTTGTTCATTGACATAAAATTAGGTACTTTATTGTTTTACAAATCTATGTAATTATATCAGCCAAGTCTAAGCAATCTCTCTCCTCAACTGAGCAATGAAGCAGCACTCATCTCTGTTAGTGGTCTTGAGCCAGTATTAAACATTCTATAAGTCCATGGTGCGTTACAGTTTCACCATAGAACCACCACTGCTGACTGCTCATACAATAGCACAAATTTGTATCAACCTCATGGCGATGATAGTCGGAGTTGACACCCCATCAAAATTTAAACTCACAACGTCGCCCATCAAACACCCTAATGGCGGTGCCAAATAGTCAGATTGTTACAATTTGAGTGCATATGCCATATTAAATTGCTTGCGGATGCGATTAATGTGCAGTATTCTTAACGACCAAATAACCGGGAGTGTGCCCATCGCATTAGATCTTGGAATCTATGCAAATTCGAGCCTGTGCTTGAATGCACAACAGGTTTTTGTAGGCTGCAGGGATATGTGGTGTGCAGTGGAGGGAAATGCAGCAACACCCATCGTTGTACTTTACTGCTATGTTTCCACATCTGTATCTCCCGCCTTCGACCTACACTCACCAGTGTAATCACGTACGGTCAAATACTCTTTGGTTCTTTCGGTAAAGTCACGTAGGTGAAAATAAAATAAAAATAACTAAATCACGACGTTTCTGAGGCAACACAAGCTTCCGTCATCCGGTGGAACAACCCGAGCAATTTATTTTTACTGTAGTGGGCAGAGAGAGCTGTATGTGACAAGCGATTATATAGGGTAAGAGCATGGGAGGAGGGATGCAGGGGCGGGGGGTGTAGAGTCGAGGGCGGGGTTTGAAGCTGTTGTCGTTATTTACTGTAGCCCCGAGGTACGGTCAAATAACCTCCATGAGCTGTGCAGGTGTGGGGAAGTCATCATCCAGCAGTGGCTTAACAAAATATTGACATATTTTTCCATATTTGTTAATGTGAAGTCCTGCACTGTTTTGGATACATTTGTATGATCGATGTGGAATATAGCAGACGCTAGCCTCTAAACATTACTGAGTTTAATCTAATATAAACATTATATTATGGAAACATTAGATTAAACTCAGGAGACAAAGAATAAATCTGCCCAACATTTATACAGCATGTACGAGGCATGGTATTGCATTCGGAACAAATGTATAAACAGCACAACGGGAAGGTATCAATGTGCAGAGTGTATTGTCATGTAGGCCATTGACATGAATCGTCAAGCAAGTGCAGTATTGTGCCAAGGAGTTTGCCCGTGGCTTACTCTGAAATACCAACCCGAGTTTTAGATTATAACATGGAATTTTGATCCACTATAGGAAATATTTAAATGAAATTTGAACACTATGCACACGGTCGACATTTCAAACAATACAATTTTAAATAACATCTCCCGGACATTATAACACGAGCACTGGATTTTCCCTGCAAGCTAGGCGTATTACAACACGTATGTCTCGATACAATTATTTATTTTGAGATTTAATGAGAGGTCTTCACAATAAAGCGCACAAATGCAATGACTCTCCCAGAATCCACTCCACATTTTCAAAACCCATCTTCATGATATATGACTGGATTATCTGTGCCTTATTGATGCTGCCTGTAATGTAACTTATATATTGTGTTTCTTTCTCAACAGCCATGCATGCACATGCACTAATACCTAAATATAGGTTATTGGAATTTAAATCAAATCCACCTTCCAGATCATTGTATGTGGTATAGCTTGTCACATTAACCATTTCATATTGATTTATAGAGATATAAGTTTACTCTTCTTATTGATGTATGTTATTGCAAAAATATAGATACCAATTAATTGTGAAATATTTGGCTGTGGTTTCAAAAACGTACTGTTAATTAAACATGTATACTATTATACTATATATCAAGCCGGGTGGCATAGCAGTCATCATAAGTTGCGATTTAAAATCCCATTTTGGCTTCGACTTGTGCAAAAATGCTTCCAGGATCGATAAAATTAGGGCCACTTTGTGGTGAATTCTAAAGTGGTTCGTCCTTTGGAGTGTTAACCCCTTACCATAGCAATGTGGTATTTCTAACACTGGGCTCCAGGCAATAAACCACTTTGACATTATATATTACGATAACATATATGCGCGATATGTGTGTTTATATCTTATAAAACTGTTTGTGGTAAGCACAGCATTTGGCATGCGTGGTAAAATAACGTAAAAAAACATCTCAAAGGCGCTGTTAAAAAAATAATGTATTCGATTCTAAATGTTGAGAAATAAATCAAAGGTGTTGAATAATATCTCATGTCAGTAAAGTGAAAATCTGGATTGAGTTAGGCATTGGTGAAATATGTAGTCAGGCATGTGCATTTGCTAATATAGCCATCTCTCAGAATCCAGTGTCACAACAAGGCATGCGGCTGTTTTCTCCCTGTGTTAAAGACGCGGGAAACACGACGTTATTTCCTTGCCACTGCACAGGTGCACGTTGAGCGTTCATAATGCAACCCAACAGTAACTCTGTACCATGCATTCTTAATTGGATCTTAAGACTCGGCCTTTGCGAGCAACAAAATTGTGTGTGTGTGTATGTCCTCAGAGTGAGGGAAACAGCAGGATACAGGCACTAACAATTTCCTCACCTGAATGCCAAGCACATGTCCATTGGCAATAACACGACGAAAGGGTTTATATTACTGGTGGCAACAGAATGCCTTTCATGAATCCAAGAAGACAGAATTGAGCCCAAAGCCTTTTTTTCAAGAGCTTCCTGCTGGAGATTACTGATAAATTACTGACTGAATATTTTAGCGTGTGATAGCACACCAGAATGCCAAGATAATTCTCTAAACGTGAAGAACATGCAAACGGAGTTAGATACTGGGTTCCGACTGGGTCATGTCGAGCCTTAGCTGTAATCTATCTCAAAGGCCGAGGTTGTAGATTGCTGCAGGATGAGAGTGCACTATCCATACATAGCAAGATGGGATTTTCATGTCCATTCTATAATTGCAGGAATTCCATAACGATGACATCGCGCTGTCAAATTCAGAGGGGAATTGCTGCCTCCTGAATGTGTCGTGCTGAATTCTTGCAGGTTCTGTTCGTAGGCAACGGCACTGATCTTCTGTTTGAAATATCAGTGAACACTGACAAGGCACACTTTTTCCACATTTTTAATGTAGCAAATTCACACTAATGAGAATACAGGCATCCAAATTCAAAATTGTATATTACGCTATAAAATTGTCAACATTTAGTTTGTGGTTATACTATTACAAACCATGTTTAATTTGTAGAGTTAAATAAAAAAACGTAGTTTTTTCGCATTATATATAACTATGTCATATCCACAACATTGCATTTCAAATTAATTATAAAAAAAAATCTACGTTTCAATTAAGACTTCCGTTTGTTTTGTTTATATTTGGGTATAATGTTTTGAGCTTTGGACAGCAATGCACATTTCCTAGTTTCCAGGGACACAGTGAAGGCACCAATTGCATTTTATTTTCCCACCTAGAAAAATAATGAATGAAAGAAGAATGTTTCTGTTCATCCAGAAAGGGGAACTTTGGAAACGGCAAAAGAAAATTGGTGTCAAGGCAGTTGATACTGAAAATGTATGCAGCAATTTGGGACCAGCGATTCTTGGGTTTAGCGAACTTAACTTTCATATAATGATTTCAGCATGCTAAAAATGTTGTTCATATTACTCTTGAAGAAGCAAATGTTGCAAAGAAGCATGGAGAGGTGTGCTTATTTGGATTGAATTGTGAGACAGGAAGATGAAAATATTGACTATAACACAGACATCGTATTGACTGTTAATGAAGGGTCAGCAGGTTTCGGCAGGACACATTGCTGGAAGGGATGATGACTCGTGGTTGAGACTAACAATGGAGTGACAAGCAAAGGAGAGAATACACCCAAGGGTATTTCCATAACTGAGATGGAGTGATATAAACACATTCCTGCGGAGGGAGCTGGTAGGAACGTTGGGTTGCTCGGTCAATGGCCAGGGTCAATGGCGGCGTGGTGTATTCCGCAAATATGCCCGACTGTGAGGGCGGTCACAAGCCGGCGTGAGTAGGTTAAATGTTGAGTTTTATAAGGGCACCACGGGGTGACCAGCCCCTCCCCACCCAGCCCCACCCTCCCCACCCAGCCCCTCCCCAACCTCCCCTCCCCACCCAGCCCCTCCCTGCACGACGGACGGACGGACACAATAATCTGTGGGCTGGTGTAACCAGGAGGTTCCTACCAGTACAGCTTGTGTGCAGGACCTAGAGGGATTGCTGTAGAGATGGTGATGGCTTGGGGAATGGGAAATAAAACAATGAATGTTACACAATTAACCATTAATAATAATATATATTAAATGGCATACACATCCACATTTCGTTCAATCCTAAACTATCTGGACATTTAAATTAATAATAATATCTTCATGTCAGTTACTTTTAACACAAATCTACACTGCTCAGGGATCCCATTGCGTGTCTAAGGTACCACTACTTATATATGCCTGTAGAATAAAAATGTAAAGTGGTTAATTGGTGAAAGATGTGTCGTAGTTAAAACCTTACGAGCTCATAAACGCGACGGGCACCACAATAAAATGCATTTGAGGCATCTGACATCTTTGGTAGGCACTGTTATTTGAGAAGAATTCACATGCAACTCTACGAAATTACCTTTCTCTTTCTTTGAAGACAATATAATAAAGTATCCGGGCTGCACTCTGAATATCTTCCCGTGCCCTTGCAAATTACCTGGATTTGATGCATGGTCATAATGAATAATTTTCTGTGTAATATATAGTGACATGGGTTCTGATTTATGCATTATTATTTTTTTCGAGCCTTTTAATTTGGTGCATATGATGGTTCAGTAATAACCCAGCCACTTTCCTCCCTCTTGTTAAGTGTGCACTCTATTTTACAAAAAACGTGTATATATTTCACAAGCAATATTACTGCCCCAAATGGTATGTATGTGTGTATTTACGAATGCATTCATTTCAGTCCGAGGATGCATCACCCTATAAACAATTTCCTATTGTGTAGTTGTCAACTGGAAACAAAGGGTGTGGAATTCAAATCACTGTTTTTTTGTCATTTAATTTGCCAAAAGATTAAATATTACGTTGCTAATTTATAGGCAAGGAATCTTTATACACGGCAAACAGATTTTGTAAATAATGTAAGCTGTATTTTTGGAGTCATTAGTTCTGTTTCCAATGCGTTTATTACACTCTGCACAGGCGTAATTACAGCCTGCGCCCTTCATTTATGCATAGACAATACGGCAGAGGCTGTCGTAATGTCTATTAGACCAAATCACTCCGGTTTTTTGTTGTTGTAAGCTTGCCTTTTGTGCTCAGTGTCTTTTTTTCTTAGCTTTGAGCTGGTAATCCCTAAATTAAGGCAAAGTGCTGATCACATTATTTTGGAAAATCATGAGAGTGAGTTTACACCCACGCTTACCATAATATCTGGATTCTGATGTCTCTCCCGTGGTGGTCTCAGGGACCCTCTCTCATAAAGTGAGAGACACCACAAATGTGTGGATAGAGTTATGTAAATTTGATCACACACACACACACCGTAATATAACATTCACCCTCAACTGTATCTTTAACATATAGGGGGATATAGTGCATCATAATCTGGAGAATACGGTAACACTATGTCAGTCCACTCCTCTCCATGACTACGGTATCATGACGGTGAACAAGTGGGACACACTTTGCAAATCGTGAATTCAGTGGAAACTTTTACAATGCGTAGTAAAAACGTTTAGACTGCTTTTCATAACCTGTTGTCAGTTGCTTTGCGTTCTTCATCCTCCCCGCCACCACCATCCTCCTCCCTGCCTCGACTACATCTCTTTGTTTCCATTTGCATAGGAGGTCAACGAAGTGATTTCCTGCTCAAATGAGCAACCAATCTCCACCCCCGGGGTACAACGAGACAACGGCCCGCTCCGTGAATGTGCTCAGCGACGAGCCGTGTGACACGCTGTTGACGGGTGGGCCCTGACCGGACTCCCGTGGTGGTCTCGGGGATATTCTCTCTCTTCATTTGGCAGGACGGGCATAAAAATAACAATACACATATAATGCGTTGTGCTTATCATAAGTATAAAAATATTTAAACATTAACTGAGAAGTCCTGTACATGTGCTCACTTGTTAAACGGTTCCAAATGCCAATTTAGGCAAGAAAGTGCGTCTTCAGAGGCAATAAATGCACACCTGTGGGGGTCGCTAGCCCCCGAGATCCCTCCCTCGATAATGCTAATGGCCGGGCTAACATCATCAATCGCCCCCCCGCTGCTAGGTTCCTCACCCATGGTGTGGGAGCCGTCGCCCGAGGATTCCCCTCCACCGCGGGTCCGCGTAGTAGGCATGGTTGGATACCGCGTAGTATTATGTCCCCCCCTTACGCTACCACGATACCTCCCTTTCCTAATCGCGTACCTGCGACCCACACGGAGCGAACGTACGCACACACACACACACCGCTCCGTGCGCTCCAACTCCACACTGACTACTCGCGTTATGATCGTACACCTGTATCACACACGGAGTGAACACACGCGACACCCACTCTCGCACCGCTCTGCGCCGCGCTCCCCCCGAGGCGAGCCGCAGCACTACAGAACCACTGCGTACACACGCTCACCCACGCGCTCACGCTGCACGACAAGATCACGCGAGACCACGCTTCGCTATTGATGATTTATTATCTGCTACCTGGTAATTTAATGTTATGTCAGTATGAGTCGACGAGGCTGGCCTATCCTACTTCCCCTGGACCTATTCCCTATTTATCGGCTTACGATACCCTACTTCACCTTCTTACTCCCTGTTAGATGCCCACGGCGGTTCGTTGATCCCGTACTCGCAGCGTGCCTCGATGCGTCTCACGGACGTTCGGGTCGCTGGACTGGAGAGCGTCCTGTCGCCTGGCGCTGGAGAGAGGAGAGCCCGATTTCCCCTTTGCGCCCACTATTTATCCTCCCTACCTCAAAGGGAATGCGGCTCTGGACAATAAGCTCGCGACCCTCTGGCACGCGCACCGCGGTTCCGGGCGCTTTTGATATGCTACTTAATGCTCAACCTGCGCGGCGCAAATTCCAATCAATCCCTTTCTCACGCAGGCCCCCCCCCATTATCGCAGTTTATGCGGCGGCGTCCGTCACAAAGGTGCGCCGTGGGAATTTGTGCACGGCTCCCCGCGTGACCCCGCTCTCCCGATTACTCATACTAACAGCCTTATCCTTTAACTCCCCTAACAATGGTGCCTGCGTGCCCGAGCGTAATTATGCCGTCCCTCCGCTCCCTGTGCGGGGTGCCTGATTATGCAATTCAGATGCGCTGCGTGTTTTCTAATGATGCTCCTCTATCACAATGCTTATTCCCTCTACCTGCCCCGTCGATACTTGCGTGTGTGGGGTGTGTGGGATGCGTTTCACCCGCGGTGGCCGAGTGGCCCCTCGCTGCGACCTTGCAATCTTAAGGCCGGTCGCAGCGCCGCGATGCAAAGTAGCGTCGGGGGAGGTCGTCCAATTCCCTGGTCGCAGGAAACCGTGAAAGTTTAATCCCGGTAAGGGCTTTTCGGATAAAAACCGGTCGGCCAGGTGACCTCCTCTCGGAGCTCTATGGGGGGGGGAAATGCGTGCGGGTGTGTTCATGTGAGGTGAGGTGAGGGGGACGCGGGGTCGGCTCCGTCGCTTGGTGGTGGCGAGGTTGGAGATGGGGCGCCTGCTGAACGGCTTCGTGGCGGCGGCATGACATAGCCCCCCGAGGTGCTGGTCCCCGTCCCGGGTTGACTGGAGCACCTCGCTTGAGCCGCGCCCACGAGGAAACGCTGCGGGGTCCGGGGGGTCCGTCCGGACCTCGTGGCTGGTCTCGGGGCGGGTGGCTCCGTCCTCTGCAGCTCCTGCGGCGGCCTCCTCCTCCACTCCAGCGGTTCTCCCTGTCCGTCGGTACCTGCGGGCTGGGGTACAAACTCAGAAGCGGAGGGGTTTAGGGGCCATCGTCCGCGCCGTCCCCTGGCGGGGTCGGGGCGTCTCGGGGGCCCGGCGGGGCCCATGTAGGGTGCGAGGCCCCCCAACACGAGGGGTGCGAGTACTCCGGGATTTCGGGGCCTTCGGGTGACGGGGTTCTCTCTCGCCGGGGCCGCTTTCCACGGTTTTAAGCGGCGGACGTTGACCACCGTCTCTCGATCCCTCTCCCCGCCATAAATTAGTACCGTCCAGGGGGAGATCTGTCGCACCACGGTCCAGGGTCCCCGCCAGTAGGTCGTCAGTTTCCCCACCTGCCCGGCCCCGACGCGAGGGGTGTGTAGCCACACCTTAGCGCCTGTCAGGAATAAGGGGGGTTCCATGCGGGGTCGGGTGCCCTGTTCCTGCCGCCGATGCGCGGCTTCCCCTTGCGGGTATGCTCGGCCTCGGGCTTCTCGCAGGGTTTCCAACAGGTGTTCCACGGGGCGGCTTCCCTCCTCCGGCTGGGGGGAAGGGACGCCGAATAGCAGATCTGCGGGTAAACGAGACTCACGGCCGAACATCATTAAAAACGGGGTTTGTCCCGTCGACGTGTGTACGGTGGTGGTGTAGGCGAAAGGGCGTAGGAGAGGTGTTCGTCCCAATCCCGTTGATTTGCGGCCGCCATACGTTTGAGTTTCCCCGCTAGGGTCTGATTCATGCGCTCTACCATACCGTTCGCTTGGGGGTGGTACGCTGTGGTTCGGTCCTTCTGGATTCCGAATTCTCGGCACAGTGCCTGGAACAGCTCGGCCTCGAACTCGCTACCCTGGTCGGTGAGGACTCGTTCTGGGATCCCGTGCTTGAGTACGTAATGTTTCACGAATGCCCGGGCCACCACCAAGGCTGTTTTATCAGGGATGGCCACTGCCACGGGGTAGCGGGTGAAATACTCTACTGCGACTAGAATATACCGGTTGCCTCGATGGGATCGTGGGAATGGCCCCTGTAGATCGATCCCGACCAGCTGATTCGTGCGGCTGACGCGGAACGGCCTTAGGGGTACCTGGTATCGTGCTGGTTTCGGCCCGCACTGCTGACAGGCGCGGCAGCCCTGTACCCAGGCCGCCACGTCTTGTGGCAATTTGGGCCAGAGATACTGGCGACGCAGGGTCTCTCGAGTGCGTCGTTCCCAATCGTGGCCCCCGAGTGGGTGGTCATGCACCAGCCGTAGCAGCTGGGGTCGCACCTAGGCAGAAACACAGATGCACCCCGGCTGGCCGGCCTCGGTTAACTCTCGTACCACTCCGTTCTGCACACACAACCGGGCATACAAACCGCTCCATGGTCCTGGTAGGGCACTCTTTTCCTCCCACAGTGCCGCCTCCACTGCCGCCAGATCCGGATCTCGCTGCTGGGTCTGTCTCAGCTGCTCGTCGTTTAGGCCCGGGAAGGCGCAGCCGACGTCCTCCTGGATCCGTCCGATCGGGTCCCGAGCCGCGGGTCCCTCGCTTGCCGGGCGGTCGAAGGGATCCTCGGTGCCACCTGTGAGGGTCTCTGTGGCGCACACTGCACTCTCTCTCGCTGGGGGGGGGGTCAGTGGCCGCGGCCTCTCGGGGGTCCGTTGCCTGCCGGCAGCGTCCCCCCGTGAAACACGGGCAGGCCTCCTCCGCCCTTGTCTCGGCGTACACCGTGGGCCGCCTCGACAAGGCGTCCGCGTTTGCATGCGTCCGGCCAGCCCGATACTCGATTTGCAGGTTGTACTCCTGCAACTGCGCCAACCAACGGGCCATCTGCCCCCGCGGCTCCTTGAATGTAAGAAGGAACTGAAGAGCATAATGGTCAGTGCGTACGCGACATCTCCGGCCGTACAAATACGGCCGGAACTGTTTACATGCGAAAATCACGGCGTACAACTCTTGGCGGGTCACGCAATAGTTCAGCTCGGCCCCACTCAAGGTCCGGCTGGCGTACGCGATGACTCGTTCCGTCCCATCCTGTACCTGTGACAACACCGCGCCCAGCCCGCTGCTGCAGGCGTCGGTGTCTAAAATAAAATCGGTGGTAAAATCGGGGAAAGCGAGGGTGGGGGCGTGGGTGAGGTGATCTTTGAGAGTGGTGAAGGCCGTCTGGCAGGCCCCCGTCCACTGATAGGGGTGCTTAGGGGAGGTGAGTTGGGTGAGAGGGCGTGCAATCTCGCTGAATCCCTTTACAAATCGACGATAATAGGTGGCGAGCCCCAAAAATGATCTGATCTCCGTCAGATTCCTTGGCCGTGGCCACTCCACTACGGCGCGTACCTTCTCCGGATCGGTGTGCACGCCTGCCTCGCTGACGCGATGCCCGAGGTACCCCACCTCGCGTTGTGCGATGTAACACTTACGTGGCTTGAGCTTGAGATGAGCCGCTCGCAGTCGCTGGAACACCTCTCGAAGCCTGGACCAATGCTCAGACAAAGATCTACTGAACACTATCACATCGTCCAAGTAAATCAGGCACTGTTCCCATTGCAAGCCCCGCATCACCAACTCCATCAGCCGCTGGAACGTCGCGGGCGCATTGGTGAGTCCGAACGGGAGTACTCGAAACTCGAATAGCCCCATCGGGGTGGTGAATGCGGTTTTCGGCCGATCCTCCTCCGCCATCTCCACCTGCCAGTACCCGGACGCGAGATCGAGGGTGGAAAAATATCGCGCTCCGGCGAGGCTGTCGAAGGTGTCGTCGATGCGGGGTATGGGGAAGGCATCGCCGATCGTGACTGCATTTAGTTTACGGTAATCGACGCAGTACCACTGGGGCTGACCAGGGGCTCGCCGAGGGCTGAATTATGTTATCGCGAAGCATGTCCCCAACTGCCTCTTTGGTTTGGGCGCGTTCGGGTGCGCCCACTCGGTACGCAGGGAGTTTGATGGGTCGGGCTGCACCGGTGTCAATTTGGTGCTTAACAAGATCGGTCCGACCCACGTCCGAGTCGTGTTCACTGAATACGTCGGCATACTCCCGCAGTAACTCACGCAGCCGATCGGCCTCTCCCTTAGGTAAATCCGCCCATGGTACATGTAACGCGTCGAGCAGGGGAATGACCTCGGCTCGGGGAGTCGGTCCGACTCGCCAGGCCAGGTCCTGGTCACCCTCAGGACGACCGGGGTCCTCAGCCCAGAGTGCGAACACCGAGTCGTTAGAGTGGCGTGCGTGCAGGGGGTGTACGGTGGCTATCGGGGTGCGCCGTCGCAGTATCGCTGGGGTACTATGGGGGTTAAACATCCGCATAAACAATCGGTCCCCATCTGCGTTTACCAACGTGGCAGATCCCACGACCCCATACCGTTTTGCCAACTCCGGGTGAGGA
This sequence comes from Lampetra fluviatilis, assembly GCF_964198595.1. Taxonomy (NCBI): domain Eukaryota; kingdom Metazoa; phylum Chordata; class Hyperoartia; order Petromyzontiformes; family Petromyzontidae; genus Lampetra; species Lampetra fluviatilis. The sequence goes on along the minus strand of NC_136278.1, from coordinate 23,100,948 downwards.
GTTAGCATTACCTCTCCTGATGGTCGGAGCGCGGGGTCGGTGGGGGATGTTGCCACCGGCACCAGCATCTCGGTGAGCGGCCCGATGGTGACTGCCGTCGCCAGGATAGCGGCCACAGGTGCGAAGCGGGGGCGCGTTGGTTCTCGTCCCAGGAACGGTATCCGCTCGCCGTTGCTCTCCATGGTGGCGCATCGCTGGCGGGGTTGCACGTTGAGTCCCAGCTTTTCTAAGAGGTCGGTACCTGCGATACACTCGTGACACAACGCACTCGACACGTAGAACTCCTGGGTGCACACCTGGCTGCCTATGCTGACCTCTAGGGTGGCTCTCCCCAGCAGCCCCATTCCGGCTCCGCTCGCCGTGTGCAGCGCGCGGTCCGGTGCCTGCAGGTGATGCACGTCGACCCCGATCGCGCTGCAGTGCGCTGCGCTCACGAGCGAGGCCACCGCCCCCGTGTCCAGCAGGATTCGGGTACGCACTCCGTTTACCTCCCCCTCCACCAGCGACGTGGCCCCCGTGATCCCCGCCACCAGCTCCCGCAGCCAGTCGCCAGGAGTCACCGTTTCCGTGGGCGTTGTTTCTGGAACCTGTGTGGAGATCACTCGCTCGCCATTATTCTCATTATCGTCTATTTGTATCGGGACCGCGTCGATTGCACCCCTAGTTGGTCCGCTCTCTAGGGGGCGTTGGAGTTTAACCCCCGCGTCTGTCTAGCTCGGGTGATTTCAGGACAGTCCCTCACTAGATGCCCTCGGCGATCGCACATATAACATGCCCGGGGAGGGGGGGCGGCTCCGTAGCGGGTCCCCTGTCCGCTCCCTCTCCCTCCCCCAGTACGCAGTTGTCCCAAATCGGACTCTAATTGGGACACCCTCCCGGCTAGTCCCCCTACTGTCGAGAGTAGTTCACCCATCTCAGACTGGAGGGTCTTCATATTTTTATTTGCTTCCTCGCGTACCTTGGTTACCCTCTCACCTACGTGGGTTACCCTCTCACCTACTTGGTTTATCATATCTCCCATACCGGCCTGTAACCCAGCTACCCACCCCGGGGTTTTTTCGCTGGGTCTCTTGGGCTCCCTTGCCCGTCCCCTTCCTGCGATGGCGAGCTCCTCCTCCTTGTACGAGAGTAGGCTCGCTACGGCGCACTCTCGTCCCCTCCCTCGAGGCTGCGCGCGCTCACCAGAGAGCTTCTCGCATTTACGCGCGCGCTCGACAAGTGTGTTAAAGGAGAGGCGTGCACCGTCTATATTTGGCTGCCACCACGGGGTGCGTGCCAAATATCGCTGGACCTTCCCGGCGGCGAGGCTCTCAATTACTTTCGCCTCGTGCTCCGGGTAGGCGAGCTGGGTCAACATGCGTACGTCCTCGGCGTAATCTCGCAGATCCTCGCCGGGCTGGCGGCGGCGTGCCTCTAATGCCGCCTGCGCATCCTCCTCGTCATAGGCGCCGAAGCGCCGTTCGAGTTCGCACATTAAATTTTCGCACTGAGTTTGTGTGCTTGCGGGCAAAGCTTCCACAAAGTCGGCTGCCCGTCCATCTAAATGTAGTTCTAACTGCTGCAACGCCTCCTCATCCGACCACCCATTAACCTTTTTAGCCCCCCTGATGCTGCGGGCAAACGATTTACATGATGGAATTCCTTTGCCCGTAAATGTGCATTTGATTTTAACCTGGGTTGGGGGGCCTCTTTCCCTTGGGGGTGCGGGGGATCGTCCCGTTTCTGACACCAATGTGGGGGTCGCTAGCCCCCGAGATCACTCCCTCGATAATGCTAACGGCCGGGCTAACATCATCAATCGCCCCCCCGCTGCTAGGTTCCTCACCCATGGTGTGGGAGCCGTCGCCCGAGGAGTCCCCTCCACCGCGGGTCCGCGTAGTAGGCATGGTTGGATACCGCGTAGTATTATGTCCCCCCCCTTACGCTACCACGATACCTCCCTTTCCTAATCGCGTACCTGCGACCCACACGGAGCGAACGTACGCACACACACACACACCGCTCCGTGCGCTCCAACTCCACACTGACTACTCGCGTTATGATCGTACACCTGTATCACACACGGAGTGAACACACGCGACACCCACTCTCGCACCGCTCTGCGCCGCGCTCCCCCCGAGGCGAGCCGCAGCACTACAGAACCACTGCGTACACACGCTCACCCACGCGCTCACGCTGCACGACAAGATCACGCGAGACCACGCTTCGCTATTGATGATTTATTATCTGCTACCTGGTAATTTAATGTTATGTCAGTATGAGTCGACGAGGCTGGCCTATCCTACTTCCCCTGGACCTATTCCCTATTTATCGGCTTACGATACCCTACTTCACCTTCTTACTCCCTGTTAGATGCCCATGGCGGTTCGTTGATCCCGTACTCACAGCGTGCCTCGATGCGTCTCACGGACGTTCGGGTCGCTGGACTGGAGAGCGTCCTGTCGCCTGGCGCTGGAGAGAGGAGAGCCCGATTTCCCCTTTGCGCCCACTATTTATCCTCCCTACCTCAAAGGGAATGCGGCTCTGGACAATAGGCTCGCGACCCTCTGGCACGCGCACCGCGGTTCCGGGCGCTTTTGATATGCTACTTAATGCTCAACCTGCGCGGCGCAAATTCCAATCAATCCCTTTCTCACGCAGGCCCCCCCCCATTATCGCAGTTTATGCGGCGGCGTCCGTCACAAAGGTGCGCCGTGGGAATTTGTGCACGGCTCCCCGCGTGACCCCGCTCTCCCGATTACTCATACTAACAGCCTTATCCTTTAACTCCCCTAACAATGGTGCCTGCGTGCCCGAGCGTAATTATGCCGTCCCTCCGCTCCCTGTGCGGGGTGCCTGATTATGCAATTCAGATGCGCTGCGTGTTTTCTAATGATGCTCCTCCATCACAATGCTTATTCCCTCTGCCTGCCCCGTCGATACTTGCGTGTGTGGGGTGTGTGGGATGCGTTTCACCCGCGGTGGCCGAGTGGCCCCTCGCTGCGACCTTGCAATCTTAGGGCCGGTCGCAGCGCCGCGGTGCAAAGTAGCATCGGGGGAGGTCGTCCAATTCCCTGGTCGCCGGAAACCGTGAAAGTTTAATCCCGGTAAGGGCTTCTCGGATAAAAACCGGTCGGCCAGGTGACCTCCTCTCGGAGCTCTATGGGGGGGGGGAAATGCGTGCGGGTGTGTTCATGTGAGGTGAGGTGAGGGGGACGCGGGGTCGGCTCCGTCGCTTGGTGGTGGCGAGGTCGGAGATGGGGCGCCTGCTGAACGGCTTCGTGGCGGCGGCATGACACACCTGAGTTCGTACAGACGATATGCTAGACACAAGACAAACTATTATTGTGGTACTCGAGCAGAACTCTCTGTTAACTGTTATGGCCTTCAGAAAAAAATACAAGAGATGTCAGTGACACATAAATATACCTCTGCAGAGTTTCTTTGTCGTTAAACAAGATTAATGTTTTACTGCTTTAGTTAATTCTACGAGGGTGATTAATAATAATGTGGCAGTCGAGCTTTTCTCTCAGTGAGGTATGGCGTAGAAGAAGTCTGCTAGTGAATTAAGTGCGAAGCTTCTTGTTTTGATGCTTGCCTCTCTTTGAATGGCCCTTTATTCACACTCTTACGCTATTGCCCAGCTCGGGAGCATTGCCGCTGCTGTGAGCAAGCACGAGCATCATGTGTGGGCAAGGTAGTGGTCATACACAGTAGATGTGTTGGTTAATGGATTCCATGAAGAGTTTAAATGAGTTTAAAAACATGCACATTCTTCCAAAAAGTATTTCGGCAATGATTTTGAATACCACAAACGTTACCGTTATATGCAGTAAAACATTTAAGAAGCACACACACGTAAAAGGATATAACTCGCGTGACTTAAAAACAAGTGTCCATACCCATCGTCCTGGAATGTGAAAACAAATCTTTTCAAATGTGACACAATTTCAGTGTGACACAGTACACTGGCCCAAAATGTGTTAATGGTGTGTGTGTAGATGTGGAGGTGCTCGCTAACAGCACTTGCCCCAACAGTATGTTAAGGCTATACGTGGAATCTTTATCTTTGTGCGTCTATGATGTCTCCTGACCAAACCGAATTTGGCGGAGCCAGGAGACTGAATCAGAACCCTCGGAGTTCCTCCAGAAATGTCAAAAAGCCACTTCGAGTGGTTACGTGGAATGTTTGAATGCTCACAGTGGAAGGAGAGGCTGACACTCCTCTGCCAGGAGCTGGACTGCTACTGCATCGATTTCTGTGGCATTCAGGACATCCGGTGGAGTGGTTCTGGCTCCAGTCACCATGAGGGGTGGGCAGTCCTCTACTCGGGGTAGAAATCTGCCAAACAGCAGAGTGGCTCTTCCGAACAAAATAATTAAGGGGTTCGTGAGAGGGTGGTGGTGAGGTGTGGGAATCTGTAAGTCCCAGGCTACTGTGGGCGTATCATGTCATTAATTCTTGCTTAGGGGTAATAACCTAAGCCTATCACACAAACACCCATAACGCGTCTCATCGGATCTCAGAAGCCAAGCAGGCTTGAGCCTGGATCTTGCTTGGATTAGTGACCACCATGCAAGGCTACGTGGCGGGTACTAGAGGGCAGTGTAGAAAAAGCCATTGTTGTACTGTACTTCTATGCCCCCGTGCCCATGCTCCACGCTATCACCAACCCACATTGACTAGCGTGGTGGGATACAGTAACAAAAAACAACATGACCCGCACGGTGTAGAGGCCCTCGTCCACCATTGTTGTTGATGAACCGTGCTGTTGTTTAAGCTAAAACGCACTGAATGCCTATGATCTTCTGCTGTTGACTGCATGTAGATAAGTGCTAGAATGAATATAGAAATCACGCGAGAGGAAAAAAACACCGCAAAATGAATTTTAATTGGACATGACTTCACAATATTACTTGAGTTTTCGTGCACAATGGTGTCTATACCTGTCCGTTGGTTATTCCGTGATGTCAATCACTGTTACTGATGGAACTCTTTGACTTGAGATACAGTGAGGTCATGATTACATCACCCTGCCATTGTGAAAAATAAGAATCGACACCCATCCTGATTCATAACCACATCGGTAATATGCAAGAATATGAAATAGCTTTCTTACTGGTAGGAACCTCCTGGTTACACCAGCCCACATGGGATTATTGTCTCCGTCCGTCGTGCATCCAAAAATGGGGTGGGTCTGGGTGGAGAGAGGAGGGTGGGGAGGGGCCGGGTGTGGAGGGTGGGGAGGGATAGGGCGGGGAGGGGAGGGTGGGGAGGGGCTGGGTGGGGAGGGTGGGGCTGGGTGGGGGGTGGGAGGGGTGGGGCTGGGTGGGGAGGGGAGTGGCTGGTCACCCCGTGATGCCCTTATAAAACTCAACGTTTAACCTACTCACGCCGGCTTGTGCCCGCCCCCACAGTCGGCCATATTTGCGGAATACACCACGCCGCCCTTGACCCTGGCCATTGACCGAGCAACCAAACGTTCCTACCAGCTCCCTCCGCAGGAATGTGTTTACACCATGATACACCAGTGACGCATTCGCTGCCACGCTGAGCAATACTAAAGAGGCACATTCTGCGATGTATCGCAGTGCAATTACAGTATGTTAATGCTTTCAATTTCCCTAAGTGTTTGAGTGAACATATGAAATATAAATGAAACTAGGCTTTGTTGGATTGCTTGTTTTGAGGGTGACTCCTTGATACACACCCACTCAAATAAATAGCAAAAATAATCGAGAAAACAACACCATTAACTCAAAGTCTCTACATGTCATTGACCACATCAGTAAACTCATTAAATATTGCAACACTCTCCTCTGTAAGATATGGAGCCATAGCTTTAACAACATTCAATCACCTGTTAAGAAGAGCGGAATAGGTTATTAAAAACCAGTTGTGTATCTATAAATCGATCGCCCTGTATTATTGGTTAACTTGTCAGGCATATATCCAATGGTGGCAAATTGATCAATTGCTTATATTTTACTGCACCCCATGGATGGAGGAGTCTACTATAAATAAGTATCCATAAAGGAAATGCGTTTATAAATGGAAGACTTTTATGAGGTCATGTTAATCGGGAGTCAAATTTACAGTGGTTGCAAAGGAATACTCTATCAGTTATCAGTCAGTCATTCATGAATGTGGTAGCAACATGTGTTTTGTCATATGTTTATCAACTGTGTACGATTCCTCCGGAAAATAGGTGTAATGATTCGAGTTCAGTCAGGAATTTATGCGTTTGTTTGTCTTTTGCTATCTCATTTGTATTTTCTGTCTCAGATTTTCCGTTTAGTTCATCTTTCTCATTTGTCCATTAGACTAAATGTACATTATTTTCTAATCGGCTTTCAATATGCATACATTGTGAATACTCAGTTATTGGACATACCATTTAAATCTTGCATTATGAGCCTAAAAATCTATGCGAATAAACGAATTAATGAATGTCTATAAACCAATTGTGTGGTGGTATATTCTATAAGTAGTCATATTGCCTATTCATTGCTTTACAGACACATATAGAAAAGGGGTGATGAATTTAGATGAGATTGAATCTGATAACATGATTTAAACCTTTGTTTTGATAAACACATTGAACAAGAGCAATTTGTCATTTAATTTTAACGCCATGTTTTTTTTTTACATTGCTTGAAAAGCATTATTCCTCTTATTTGAAATGCCATCATTGTGAAAGCACGTTGCTTAATGCCAATTTATGTTTTATATATATATAAACAGTGCATTCAATGGCTTCTACGTACCAAATCACCAAGCATAACGAGCCAACATTATATTTTCATTGGAAAAACGAAATGTATTATTCTAAATGAGTCTCATAACAGTTTCGAAAAAAACGTCAACTCTTTTCCTTCTTTATGATGTAACAAGTATTTAATTTTAAATGGTCATATTTTTACGTTTAAACATCTTCTATAAGTGTTCGCTATTATGATTACAAATGCATTTTTACTTTACTTTGTGAAAATAAATAACATTTAACCTGTTTAATTTAATATGTAAGAAAAGTATGTTCTTTCATGAGGCGACGTTTTTACAAAACATTCACGCTGAAACACACGCACACACACTGTTCTGCCTCACGGCAGGTGTCTTGCCTCACGGCAGATGTGGGGCGTATGTACACAGGAATTTCCTGTTTTTGATGCTAAGTTTGGTCATGTGACCAGGAAGTTGCGATTTAGGATTCCTGCTCAACCACGTGGGCGTCGGTCATTACACACATAATTCAAGATGGCGGCACACATCGCGTCCCAGTGAAGCCAGCTGCAATTGTCCATTGTGGGACTTTAAGAAGCATTGTCTGTAAGTTCGTTTATGTTCTTATAATATTGGCAATGCTGTTATAATGTTAGAATGACCATTATAATGATGTAAATGCCTTTATAATGTTGTTAAATTGTTATGATAAATACGAGGCTTGGTTAACAACGAAGCCTGCAACTTTCCTTATTGTGAATGTTACTTGTAATTTAATAAGTCGAGTCAAACTTGTACCCAAGTAACTTTATTGCGATCTGGAGAGCAAGGATGACGAAATGTCTCATTCATAGTGCAGTGTTGTGTAGTACTGTACATCTGGGGTGCAGTGTGATAACACGGAGTGCCTTTATGTAACACAGTAGCTTATGCTCTTGTATATGTATAGCTATTCAGTCGTAATGTAGGTGCCTGGTCCATCCAGGATCTATTGTTGAGAAACATGTTATCTAAGACAATGTTATGATGCTGTGGTATTCATTCGTTGTGTTGGTGTTTCCGGGTATTAACAGATGCTGTATCTGTGCTGTTTTCTTACCAGTTTTATCTCGTTAAATTCAATAAATGACGTTTTGAGTCGGACGTTCATCCTGGCTCTGAGGGTTTATTGGACGCGAGGTTAACTACTCAGCTGGTGGTGCAACGCAGCGCACAGCAAGGCCGAGACACACACACATACAAAAAATATCCCCCTTTGAATGTCACAATCTTTAGGGGAAAGTGCTACTCATGTTTCATCGCACTTTCATACGACATTTGCCAGCGACATCACGTCATGAGAGGAATCGTTGATTTGTAACTGTCGCAGTTGCATAAACCCATGCTGGAGATCGACAGAAGGCAATATTTAAGAACTACTTATGAAATCTGTTTTAAGTGACCCCCTTATCCATACAAGTGGGCAGCACATTTCCACCCTTACCATAGAGGGTAATGTTCACCGGATATGTTTAATTCCCATAGCTAGAATTGAATCAAACTTAGTATAAACACAACTTTATGTGATGTTTTGTGTGTGTGTGCAGTCTTTGGTGACCAGGCTAAGACTATTAACTCAGTCCCGGTCACCTGTCACATTTGTCTCCCCCGAGATGATGTTTACCCACTGAACCAAGTACTGTATTCATTTAAGTCACCCGAAGAGAGACCCAAAACAAGTTCAGATATCACTTGCCACTGATGACTAGGAGGATCACAGCACAGTACAAAAACACAACTGTATACCACCACTTCCCCTCCACCTGCGCCCTTTCCCTAACACACACACATTTGTCGAAATGATCTTGAGCTAATGGCTGAAGTCTGCTAGCTGTCATGTGCACCAAGACATATAATCTGAGCCTCACTCACGACACTGTGCTATTCACAGTAAATCCTATTTTACAGTACGCTCAGTGGAGGAGAAATAATCATTCCCAGCATACCACCAGAAGGAATGGCTGTGGTCAGAATTAACCTTGGCCCAGTCATTTCTCCACGCGCTTGCTGCGCCGTGGCAGGTGTGGCTGCTTGGCTGTGGGCGAGAGGGGCCAGAGATATCTGCTTGCCCGTGGTTGCCTCGCCGCTCGGCATTGTGACGAGACTGACCTTGCCGAAGCAAGGACTTCTGTGCTCTCTGGGGGGGAGCCCCGCGTTGTGTCAAGAAGATGCCTGGCCTCCTTCACGAGCGGCTCTGGAATGGCGGTATTTGTTTTCATTGATGAAAACCCTGTTGAACAGCTTGGCAAATTATAACAAATGCAGACCCAATGCCTGTTGTTATTTTTTTGTATTATTATTAATGGAACTTAATGTGTCGAATGATCAACATGTTTCAGTCAAACATAATGTCATATGAAATAGGTAATAATTCCGTAAAAGTGCCATGCCTCTGTTGGTAAAATGGTTCATGCTACGTATCAATGTGCACTACCTATGGCAGTATATTTTGCCTATATGGTAGACTGAAGCCTCTTGAGGAGGTATATTCTCTGAACATCTCCTCTAGGCATGGGTGCGATGGGATATGGGGGGGGGCATGTGATGTATTTTGTGCTTGGTTATGTTCTCTTTCAATAGCCATTGCACCAACCTCTTTCAACTATGATGAATAAAAAAGGACACACACATATATATATCCACATCCCCCGAGGCCATAGGGTGGGTAAAAAAGTTGCTACTTCAACTCGGTCAGATCCACGTCTTCCACTCACTGTTATGCCCCCTACTATGCCCTGGGCCTGAGTATATTGCTTATGGGTAATTCAATAAGAAGACTTCAAAGGCAGTTTGAGCGCGATCATTTTCATAAATGTCCTAGGTTCACAGTGCACTGTCTCGGGCTTTAAATCCATTTCCTCATCCAGTAAAAACACAATTGAATAGTTTTTTCACTGTAATTTCATTAACATTTTCTTAAATTCCCAAATGTGAATTTAAACACAAGCAGCTTGTATTATGGTCTTGTTGGAAATAAAATATTGCATATTTTAATCACTGCTAAATATGTTTTTGATATATTTTCACTCTCAACACTTAACAGGACACTAAGCTAAATCGTGGAGCATTTTTAAGTTTATAATTCTAATGACCTATTTTTGGGCATTATTGCGTCGACATTTAAATTAATATTCAGAGGGGAAAATGTTCCTGAACATGTGGGCAAGAAATACAAATTACCCATTCAAATAAAAATAAACTGCGAAAGACTTACCTGATATTGAACACATGCTAATACTTGTGCAAACAAATGAAGGGTCAGATATTTGGACTACTTTTTATTCATTTTTTACACATTTCAAAGCTCTCGCTATAGCAAGTTACAATGTAAAGTTCACACGATGCGATGGTTAAATGTAATTTGTAAATTTGTTTGAGCAGGGCCAAAGACATGCAAATTGCTCGTGAATATTCATGAGCTTCAGGCTATATGTCGACATCACTTGGGAATGTGGCAGAGGGGGGTGTGGGAGACCTTCCTTTTGGAAAAGAAAAAGAGAGAGAACAAAATCCTGTTTGACAACAAGCGGACACATTTCTTTGGTAATTTAAATTCATCCTGCATGCTTGTGTAGTAAGTATTCAGGAGGTTTTGACGACGGGGTCGGAGGCACACTTATTTATTAACACCAACTTGTGCACAGTAACGGGTACACACAGTACTTAAGGGGGTATCGTCCCCTTCACTCGGCTAACAGGGAGACACAACATCTAACCCCGCTAACCTACGCCCAAGTCCTCCACTACGGAGCTAGGGGAGGCTACCTATCCCAGCCCTGGTCAAGCTGGGATCCCGGCACCCTGAGTCTCCAGACTGGCTCTTATAAGAACGTCAGTCTGGGCTCTCGGGGCCACGCCACCAGCTTGCCCTGGTCGGCCCTGACAAGGACAGCGAGCCAGGGGAGCTCCGGGGCCTATTCTAGCTGGTCTTCAGTCTTCGCTGGTTTAAGCTAATACTCGACCCCCGGGAGGGCCCGTGGGGGATGCAGGTGCGGACGTCGGTGTGAGCACCTCCTCTGTGTATGGCCATAACCACGCCCCTTGTGTTTGTTAGCCATCCGCGCCCATACACAATTACACCTCTACATCACCCCCCCCCGTACAGCTCGCAGCCGTCCCCGGCTGCAACAAAATCAGAATAAAGGTGCATCCCTCCCCAAAACCGTGTGTGCCTCGCGTAATTTTAACAAGAACAATGACAACCATAACAACAACAACAACAACAACAGGAAACAGGAAGAAAAAAAAAAACCCGACGCACCCCCCCCGAATAAATACCCCATTCCGCAAAACCAACATATATACACGCGCTCCGGACGCCTCCCCCCACCGTCCGCAAGGGCCCCCCAACGGCTGACCTCACAATAGTCTGCGCGTTTTGGCGCGCGTTCTCGCGGCGGGCCCGTCACAAGGGTCCATCCCGGCACGCTCAGTGGCGGTTGTTGACGGTCCGGGTGCGAGAGAGTCTGGTTTCGCTGCCGAGTGACCCCCGTCCCCCCCGGGAGGGGTTGGCGGTCGTGGACCCGTCACTCCAGTTGCACCTGGAGATGGAACAGTTGATGTCAGGTTAGGCGAGAGCAGCGACGTCGGGGAGTCGGCGGACCCCTCACACGTTTGGCCATGCGTGTGTGTGTGCGAACCATGGGGCAGCGCAATGAACGGTTTCAACCTTGAGGGGTGCACGTACCACCGATGCCTCCCCCATTTGACGCGTACACATTGCGGCCGCAAGACCTGTACGACCTCCACGGGCCCCCGCCACGGCCGTACCAACTTTGACGAGGTCGCCAGCGGCACCTGGGGACAGTGCAACCATGCCCTGTCCCCTGGTTTCCATTTAAACACATGTACCCGCCCCAGCCTAAGCCTCTCGTTCGCCTTCTGGCGGAGTTCAGAATTTTGCACGGCCGCTTCTCGCGCCTCAGATAATTTGCCGATGTTAAATTTAACGTGTTCGGACAATGTAGACTTCGCCTGAGGCGCCGAGAGCTTCAGCTGGGTCGTCACAGGGGGGTTAGCCTCGCGGCCATACATTAAAAAGAAAGGGGAAAATCCGGTGGCCGCATGGGGAGCCATCCTGTAGGCTTGCAACACACCGGCAATGCGAAGGTCCCAATCTGTCTGGCATTCCGATACCTGCTGGGACAGCATGGACGTGATAGTCCGATGCAGCCGTTCCACCATCCCGTCAGTTTGTGGGTGATACGGGGAGGTCCGAATTTTCTCCGTACCCAAGAGGTCGCACACCTCGGAGTTTCCCCGAAAAATTCTTACCCTGGTCAGTCAGCAGCCGTTCCGGAGCACCCTTGTCGAGGACATAGCCCTGGACAAAGGCCTCCGCGATGGCTGCTGCCGACTGGTTGGCCAGGGGCCAGGCCATAGGCCATCTCGTGAAGTATTCGACCCCTGTCAATAAATACCTATTTCCCCTGGGTGTAGCGGGAAATGGCCCGAGAATATCTAGAGCAACGAGCTCGTTAACCCGGGAAACCTTTATGGACTGCAGCGGAGGGTTGGACCCCCTCTCTGGTGGCTTCCGCTGCGCGCATTGCGTGCACGACCCCAGGAGATCCCCCACGTCCTTTGCCATGCCCGGCCAGAAGAAATCGAGCTGGAGCATGGCAAAGGTCTTGTGAACCCCCAAGTGCAGGAGCCGCTCATGCGCAGCCCATACCACCTTACCCCTCAATGCTGCAGGCACCACGAGCCTTTGGCGGCGGGATTTTCCGTCCCAGTGCATTAAAAGCCCCTGGAACAACCCCCACGAGTCAACGTTCGCCACCCCCTGACCAACCCCCCCGGTGCGACGGCGCAGAGCGAGGAGGGAGGTGTCCTCCATTTGGAGGCGTCCCCACTCCGCGACCGACAACCCCAGCAACGAATCCCTCCCTTCTTGCTCGATAGGACCCGAAGCCGAAGGCGCATCGGCGGTGGCCACGAGGACTGAATCGGTGGTCACGTTCGGGGGCCTACAACGCCCCGAAGCCAAGAGGCAAGCGCACTCCGAAGTGGGTGGCAACCGCGACAGGGCGTCAGCGTTCGTGTGGCGGATGCCCTTATGATATGTGGTGACAAAGTCGTAGTCTTGGAGAATCTCCAACCATCGAGACAACTGCCCCGATGGTTGTTGAACCCGCAGGGCGTACTGTAGAGCCGCATGATCTGTACGGACGGTGAAACGCCGACCGTACAGATACGGGCGGTACTGCTGAACGAAATAAATAATTGCCAATAATTCCCGACGGGTAACACAGTACCGTTGTTCCGCCGGAGACAGTACCCGACTACCGTAAGCCACCACATGCTCTACGCCCCCAATGAGCTGGGACAGCACGCCCCCAATGCCCGTGTTACTTTCGTCTGTATCGAGCAAGAAGGGTTGTGAGAAATCGGGGTAATTCAACGGCGGAGCCCCCACCAGGGCATTCCGGAGGGCGCGAAAAGCAGCCTCCTCCTCCGGCCCCCAATGAAACCTGACTCCCTTGGACGTCAAGGCATGCAATGGTTTCGCGATCGTAGCGAAGTCAGCCACAAACCGTCGGTAGTACGACGCGAACCCAATGAAACTCCTGACCTCTCCCACCGAGGTGGGAGTTGGCCAGGAGCTGATGCATTCCGTTTTGGCGGGATCAGTGGATATCCCCGAGCGCCCAACAATGTGACCCAAATACCGCACCGATTCGCGGAGCAAATGGCACTTCTGCGGTTTAAATTTCAAATTGGCAGCCCGCATTTTGAGAAAAACAGCACGCAACCTCTGGAGGTGTTCCTCGAAGGATTTGCTAAAGACGATGACATCGTCCAAGTAAATTAAACACGAATCCCATTGCAAGCCTGCCAAGACCAGTTCCATAAACCGCTGAAAAGTTGCTGGCGCAGAATGTAAGCCCATCGGCAAGCGGTTAAATTGGAAGAGGCCTTGCGGTGTACGGAAAGCAGTCTTAGGTTTGGATTCGTCATCCAGAGGAAGCTGCCAGAATCCAGAAAGTAAATCCAGGGTGGAAAAAAATCGCACCCCCGCCAAGGCATCGAGCGACTCATCCATTCGAGGAAGCGGGTACGCATCTGCCACAGAAATTTTGTTCAATCGCCGAAAGTCGACACAAAACCGCAGTGAGCCGTCGTGTTTTTTCACCAAAACGATCGGCGCGCCCCACGGGCTGTTGGAAGGGGAAATAATATCGGCGGCTAGCATGTCATCAACGGCCGATTTGACATGATCCTTTTCGGCGGGACTCAGCCGAAAGGGATTTTGGCGGATTGGCGCGCTGTCACCCGTGTCAATATGGTGTCGCAGCAATTTAGTACAACCAATATCAAATTTGTGTTGACTAAAAACGTCGGCAAATTCTTTCAGGAGAACTCGCAGCTGCGCACGCTGCGAGTTGGACAGGTCCACTGATCCCGCGCAAAGTGCATCCAGCCATCCGTCATCACAGTCCGAATGCGGTCGCGACGGAGGATCGGTGGTTACCTGACCCACGAGTGGTTCCTCATAGGGTGCCGGCGTTGCGTGTGCAAGCACGGTCCCTTGAGGAACCACGGCCGTTCGCGATCCTACATTAAGGACTGCAATGAAGGGGTCCCCATCCCCTTTCACCATGGTCTGAGCCGCTAGTAAATCGGGGCCATTGACCCCGGCCCGAGATGGTCCCAACAAGACCCCCCGATCCGCAACCCCCGCAGCAAACGGCCGACGCAACCTAAGAGGGACGAGCATCTGAGCCCCCGGGGGTACGCGCACAGTTTTTGCCACGAGCGCCTGCACAGTCGCAAACGCCCGACGCTCCGTGGTGGGGGAAGACAAAAACGTTACGCGTCGACCCGACGGGAGCTCGATGCACCCCTGGTCGATCAAGATACGAATGGGCATTTTGGCCAAGAAATCCGTCCCCAACAGGCACGGAACCGCCAGTGAGAAGGAAACCAAAACAGGGCCGGATAATTTAATGTCTCCAATGCAAATTTTGGCGCGGATTTGGCCAATGATGCCTAGCGAGCCCCCGTTAGCAGCATAGCATGGCACGTCAACGGGGAGCAAGGGACGACTTTGAACGGGAAGAATGTTATAAATCAAATCAGATATAATGGTCGCCGACGCTCCTGTGTCAATTAAAATCCGCACCTCTACCCCATCAATATGACCGACCACGACCGACGATCCCGCCGACGCTGCAACGACACGATGGGCGAGCTCTGACCACTGACCCGGTTGGAGCGCTCACCGCATTTCAGAACAATCGGACGCAACGGCCGTCGATTTGCGAGCCCTGTTCGGTTGACCGCGTGAGTGTGTTTCGGATGTGTGCATGGGCCAAACGTGTGAGGTGCCCCGACTCGCCGTATTTCTCTGCTGGAGCTTGGTTGGAGACGGCGCGGCGTCCTGATGAGGTGTCGCCCCGCGCTGACGGGGAGCCCGGCATCCTGAAGCAACGTGGCCTTGAAGGCCACAGTTGTAGCAGCGTGTGAGCGCCCCAGATGGCCTGGGCTGCTCCTGGCGGCTCGGTCCATTCCGAGCCTGTGGTGCCGCCGATCTCCATTCCCCCCGCCGCTCCACCCCGCAGACCTCCTCCGATGGGAGGGTGGTGGCCGCCATGGCATGGCCGGCCACCCCCTTGGCGGCCTTGCGACGCAGGGACCGCAAGCCCCCGTGGATGTGGCGCGCGACCAGCAAGGACAACATCTCTGCGTCGTCTTGAGCCAAGACGGCGACGTCCAGCTCATCCGCGAGTAGCAGCAGCTTTTCAGCCACCATAGCGTCCACTCCCTCCTCGTCCATCCGCGGGAAAGCTGCCTTCCCAGGGGCGATTCGTTGGCGCCCCGATGACGATTGTGGAATTGCTGCCTGCAGTCCGAAGGCGGCCATAGACAGCTGACAGCAGCTGCAGCGCCAAGTGCAGCGTGGCGCGCTTTTCCTTAGGCGCCGAGGTGAGAGTAGCCAGGGCGTCGTTGTCCAGCATCGCCGGCAGCGCGCGTAGTGCTTCGGCGTCCGTCCAGTTCGCCATCTCCTGATGAGCGATGAACCGCCTTTTGAAGCCGCCCCAGTCTCCGTCCGCGCCCACAAATTCTTTGAGAGGCGGCAGTCACTGCTGTAACGCGACGTCCGTGGCTGCGGATCACGCTCCGTCGTTCCCAGCAGACGTTACAGTGTGGGCGGGCTGCGAGCATGGCATCGCCGGTCGCTCCATTGTTGACGCGCTGGCCGGTGTTGATGATGTCACGGCTTGTGCTTGGCCCTCAGCAGTCACCTGACGTGGGCCGGCCCCTCCCTCTGCTCGCACTGTAGTGATGGCGGGAAATTTAACCGCGAGCCGCGTCGGGGTGGCGGGAAATGTCGCCGCGCGTCGGCTGCCGTCGTCGTCCCGCGCAGCCCCTCCAGCCCCCAGCCGTGTGATCTCCTCCAACGCGGCGGCCGCAGCGTAGAGCAGCTCCGCCAGGCAGGAGTGAGCGAGCCGAAGTCCCTTGGCCGACGCATCCCCCCCTTCCTGTCGTAGCAGCGCGGGTGTACTCGGCCCCGGCTGCTCCGATCCGACCTCGGCCATCTCTGGTGGCGATTCGGCCGCGGTGTCCTCCATCTCCGACTCCCTGGTACGTGTCGTCCCTCGTGTGTCCATCGTTGAACGTTTACTTCTGACCCCAGATGTAGTAAGTATTCAGGAGGCTTTGATGACGGGGTCGGAGGCACACTTATTTATTAACACCAACTTGTGCACAGTAACGGGTACACACAGTACTTAAGGGGGTATTGTCCCCTTCACTCGGCTAACAGGGAGACACAACATCTAACCCCGCTAACCTAAGCCCAAGTCCTCCACTACGGAGCTAGGGGAGGCTACCTATCCCAGCCCTGGTCAAGCTGGGATCCCGGCACCCTGAGTCTCCAGACCGGCTCTTATAAGAACGTCAGTCTGGGCTCTCGGGGCCACGCCACCGGCTTGCCCTGGTCGGCCCTGACAAGGACAGCGAGCCAGGGGAGCTCCGGGGCCTATTCTAGCTGGTCTTCAGTCTTCGCTGGTTTAAGCTAATACTCGACCCCCGGGAGGGGCCCGTGAGGGATGCAGGTGCGGACGTCGGTGTGAGCACCTCCTCTGTGTACGGCCATAACCACGCCCCTTGTGTTTGTTAGCCATCCGTGCCCATACACAATTACACCTCTACACTTGCATACAAACATTCAAATAGATACATGTATATATGTTTGACAGCCAAACGTTTTTTTATTACTAGGTGCTTAAAAGTACACGAAGTATATTTGTTGGAAACTTCGTTTTTTGCACTTGTTGAAGTTATAATTTTCAAGTATAGATACATTGGTGTATTATCTTGGTTCTAAAACACTGCTTAACCGTATTACAGATGTGTTTAATTCGTTTCTCAGACCGCTTGTCGTGGTCAGGGTTGTAGCGGCAGCATGTTGTGTAGGGCAGTCCAAACCTCCCTTTCCCTGGAGACAGACTCCAGCACTACACTATTATACACAGACTCTAGCTCTTCCTGGGGAATTCCCAGGCGTTCCCAGGCCCGCCGAGCAACGTAGTCCCACCAGCGTGTCCTGGGCCGGCCCCGGGGTCTTCACCCAGTGGACTTACCCGGTAGAGTTACAGGTGGAGTCTACCGGGGGACATCCTTACCAGATGGCCAAACCTCCTAAACTGCCTCCTCTCGATCTGTGTTGAATGTAGCGGATTTAATTAAATTGCGTATACGTATATACATAAATATTACATCAACAAAAACGCTGCTGATATATGTTTTCAAAATTATTCATTACAAATCGTTATACACTGTTCCCGTTTTGGCACACATTACAATTGCAGTTTCAGCATGCACATCGGAAGCAAAATGTGGTCGTTCCAGGATAGAGTGATGCAACACCGTTGTGTTGACGTTGCTATCATCATTAATGACATCACTCAGAGAAAATATAATCTATTGACGGCTCCAAGCGGCCTCATGAAGACTTTGCAAGATCTGGGCAAGAACGACGCCATTTCTCCTTCAGGCAGACCAGTTGCTGTGGGCCTGTTGTGACCGAGAGAATATCACCATTGCTTTGGGCAGCTACTAAGCGTGTACTCTCCGGCTGTGGCACTGACTGTCGACAGAGATCGATGGGAAATCTAAAATCCTGGAAGAATCCTCCTCTACTTTCCTCACTTGCCGTGGTGTGTGCACATGATGGGCACAATACAGGCAGCAGCACTGTAACACTGCTGATTTGTATTGAACACTCCCTACGCTGAACTACATTTCTAAGCATGCATTGTTCTCTTTGCTCTATTTTGCAGGCAAAACAATATTGCATTTCACTAATGTGTAAACATTTGATAAATATGTCTGGTAATTTTGTTTAAAAAGTGTACCCATCTTCTTGGATGATGCCAACAGATTTTTCCATCTGGTCCATGAGCTGTCCTATTTTTCTTACCGCAAAGAGCAATGCTATTTTGGGAACACTCTACTTTTTTTTAAGTTTTCCATCAGTGAAATATATAATTTCTCCCCACTGTTTCTTTAAAGCTTCTTGTGGTGCGGTCACATTTAGATGCTATACCAATCCGAATTGTAATTGTAACCAGGATTTGAATTCTCAAGATTCCGATTGTGTGCCCTGCAATTTAACCACAGCACCACACAGCAGGTTGAACACTTATCTAGAGATGCTCACTGTTCCATCACACACGCACACACACACAAAACTCAATTGTCTTGTAAAAATAATGATCTAAAAAATTGTGTATTTTGGTATGTGTGATCAGGATAGGATTACTTCATTGTTTACTTGTTTATTTCGACGCAGGTGGTGCCCTTTTGTACAGACACTTTATATCGAATCGCACGAGGTCATGTTTGCTTCTCCTTATGCGCCTTCCATCTGCACGCAGCGTGGGCACAGCTTGACACGAAACTCCACGCAGTGGCATCACGAGTATGCCGAAGGATGCCATTTAAGCCGTGCCGATTTAGGTGCCTATGAATGCCCTGAAGATGTTGCATTGTCGAAACGTGCTGGAATGTATACGATGCTCTATTAATGTATAATCAGCATATTTATTGTTGTGTACATTTCAGTAGGTGTATAATTATGCATGTATGCATTCAAAGTATGTTAAGCATTTTTAATATCAACAGGTACTCTGACATTTGATGTTTTCACCGTTTATATTTTCAAATAAATTGCAGCAGGGTTAATTATCGCATGGTTCAGTGATTAAATTAATTTGGGGAAACTCAATAACCATAACTATTCCATGACTTATGTTCTAAAAATTAAATTGAGGGCCTTTGCTGCATCATATGTGGCTGACACGAATACAGACCGACATATGCGTTGGCAAAGTCGTATTTTATGTTCCCAAGTTACAAAAATATAACAGCAAAGTGTCAATATTACATGACCTGGGGTGGCAAGATCCGTTGACGTTCTGCTGAGTTTCATATACAATGTTTTATTAAACAAAAACTGCCAATATTTGTCTAGCAGAGATTGCCAACGTGAAGAAAAATTGTATCGTGTACGATTAATAATAAAACAACAAACATCCCAATGAAAACTCCCCACGTTTAAAAATACATGTTGAAAGACCATATTGGAAACGCAACTGTTTGCGCAGAGACATCAATAAATAAGCCACTAATTTTTAGTAAAGAGTTCTAAAAATATGATAAACTAACCCGTCACAGTGACCGGCCTGTAACTGAAGTCGCATGTTGTCAACTAATAGGGTACCATGGTGGCAAGATGTTAACTACCTCGCTCGGTATGCAGGAGGTCATGGGTTCGAGCCTGACCCTGACGCCTGTATATTTGGAGTTTGCATGTACTCAATGTTGTCGCGTAGATTTTTTTCCGGGTCCTCCAGCTTTCCCCGCCACATTTAGAAACATACCTTTACAGTACTTGACAATTATAACTTTCCACATAATAAAGCCACTTTCTTTTAGCTATCATTAGGGCCAAGTCGCTTCTGAAAGAGAGCTACATATCTCAGTGGGCCTTACCTGGTAAAAATAAAATGGAAAACATGTATAAGTATTTTTTTTTACTTTAACCGGGAAGGTTTACCGAGGCATATTCGGTCAACGTATCGCCAGGGCGCTTCATGGCGGCTGCCAAGAATAGGGCTCACGCAGGTCTAAATCTCAGCGAGTCACAATGCGCGCATGACTCGCTGAGTGGCAGAGTCCTCTCCGCCCCACAATTAGCTTAGCATGGCCTGAGCGGCGAGCCTATTGACTGTGGCTGTGATTTGTGAATTGGTTTCTACGAGCACAAGGCCAGGAGGCGGGCAGCATTCGCTCCCGAAAGCCTCACCAAGTATTTGTTGGGGATAAGAGTCAGGCAGAATAGTAATTTAAGGGAAGCAATCCTCAGCAATATCTGAATTTAATTATTTAATAGACAGCACTTACATAATAGGCACGCGCGAATTTCACGTACTTTGCTACACTAATGAATTTCACGATGCTAGTGCCTTTGAAGAATGGTGGATCTGGAGAAAGTAAGAGAAGGTTATTCAAGGAGATGCATCTTAGCAAAGAAATTGTTCCAGGGACTGACTACATGTGATATTTAAGGCATATATTTACGAATATGCTCTATAGTTGGAAAGCCAAATAAATGCCTAGACATGCTAAGACAATCATAATGAAGCTATTAAATGGCCATTTTACATTTTAAAATAATTCAAGTCATTAAAATACTATTGGATACTGAAAATGTGCCTGTTATGTAACTATTCATGGATAATAGTGTTGACACTTTGGGACGCATTGTTGGCGAAAAACTTGCAATGTTATTGTTCATTGTGTGTGACATGGGAAGTCAGAGTATTTGGAAATATAGACCTTAAGAAACCCATAATCATTAATAATAATTAATTAAATACATTTCTTTCTGACATCATTCGTTATTAAAACCTGGACATTGCTTGTCAGTGTCATAGCTCTTTTTTTTAATTACCCTCCAACAAAATGATGTGTCTATGGTGGCACAGCTCTCCTTTGAGAAATAGATAATGAATCTCAATTTGCATTTTACCTGGAAAAATAAAGGATATCAGTCATTAAGTTGATCAATTATACTTCAACCGGAATATAATTGGCCTCCATGAGCATCATTGCAATAATTGTATACAGTGCTTCAACGCCCTTTCTCATTTTAATGAGAGTTTGACGCGAGCATGCAGAACTTAATCATTTACCGAATGCCAATTAACGACTGCATGCATATGTATAATAAATGAGAGATCTCGACTATATCTTCAGCGCATAACACACATGGAGAGCACATTAATAGCATCTCGTGCAAACCATTTTGAAATGTATGAATCCATTATACTTATTTTGGAACTTCACGAAATAAAGTTACACATGTCTACAAATGAAACACAGATTCCCACATAAAGGCTCATAGACCATTGGACACATGCTGACCATGTGCATTAATTGTGAGGCATCCATGGCACATGAGGGAGTGGTGTATTCAGCACCACCCCGGGCCACCTCTTGTCTCCCCAGTTTACATACTGCACAAGGTATACATGCGAGGTTATGTTTGCCTATGGAAGGCCTCTTGGAATGCCATGTCCTTTTATTCAAACAGGCGGAGAACAATTGGCATTTGGAGGAGGCATTCTGTGGGTGATGATACATCAGACTTTCTAAAAATGGCTCGGCAAACTGTACAACAAACAATGTGTATAAACGTGAACACGAGATGATATTACCTATTTCAACTCCTAGAGATACCCGCTGTAGTGCTTGGATAAAACTTGAGAGCATACATTCTCAACATTGCGGGCTAAGTCGCTAAAACCATACATGGTTTGTGTTTGTTCATTGGTTGAGAATTTAGGCCAGGGTCATTGGCATCAGAGTGTGCACACACACAAACATGCAATATTGTGTCCTCTAAAATAACCAAACAGCTGCAAAAGCAGCAGCAGCAGTGGCTTTGCTTTTGGATTTATTTCTTACTAGCAGGAAGTACCCCGGCATTGCCCGGGTCTTAAACATATTTCAAAATCTTCTTAGGTTTTTTTTCGGTAAAGTCTACGTGACTTTACCGAAAAAACCTAAGAAGATGATTCCTTGCAGTCACGAAAGCTTCAAATCTACATATTTCAAAACTACTCTTAAAAATGTAACAGCAGTGCGTACTGACTGTGGTGGTACCTGCTATGATGACATCAGTGCATACTGTGGTGCTACCTGCTTTCACTACAGCAGTGCATACTGTGGTAGTACCTGCCATGATTACAGCAGTGCATACTGTGGTGGTACCTTTTTTCACTGTAGCAATGCATACTGTGTTGGTAGCTGCTATGATTACAGCAGTGCATACCGACTGTGGTGGTACCTGCTATGATTATATCAGTGCATACTATGGTGGTAACTGCTATGATTACAGTAGTGCATACTGTGGTGGTACCTATGATAACAGCAGTGCATACTGACTGTGGTGGTACCTGCTATCACTACAGCAGTGCATTCCGACTGTGGTGGTACCTGCTATCACTACAGTAGTACATGCTGACTCTATAGCAGTATTTATCGACTCTATAGCACAAAGTACTCACCTGACAGAGTGGCGTGGTGAGGTCTAGTCCCGTGCAGAGCCTCCGGCCTCGCGTAGATTGTCCAGCCGGCCGAGGTGGCACCTTAGCAGTCTGGGGCTGGGCTGCTACCCCTGCCCCGCCTCCCCCAGGCACGATGTCCTTGGCCGCTCTGCAGAAATATCTACGGCCATCTACCGACTGTATAGTAGTGATAACTGCATGCATTGTGGTGGAGGGGACATGAGACAGTGAAGAATTTACCTGAGAGTTTAGTGTATTTTTATAGGATTTTTAACACGACTCTCACTCCCACCGAAGGCGTGTGACTTGGCATGGGCAGCCCCCCCCCCCCGCCCCCACCAGAGGCTCGTGAGTTGGTATGGCCGCGCACGCATAATAAATAAATAAATAAAGGCTAAGCGCGCAAAAAACGCAGTAAATGGCTAATTAAACTAATTTAAAGTTGACGGATGTGAAAAAGGAATAGCGCTTGCTGACCGCGGGGTTTACGGTGTGGTGCCTGGCTATCTTTTTATGAACGGGGTTTACGGCGTGGTGCCTGGCTATCTTTTTTTGGGTGTAAACCCCACCATTTGAGAGCCAAGCGCGCGACCGCACACAAACCCACAATTTTTTACTTATATATATAGATTTCCACAGGTGTGACACCTGAGTCGTGCAGTGGAAAAGAAAATAGCCATATCAATCCATGCTCAGTGAATGATAGACACTAATTTTCCTGATACATCCCCAGGGCCCTCAGTTGTTAGTGATACCTGTATGGTGATTTTACATTCCAAGTTGCTTGACAGTGTAGACACTGACGAGATGATATGGAGCTGAGTGGACTTGTCAATAACTGGTACCAGCGGTGTCAAGATCGGCCTCTCTGGAGGAGGTTCGTGAAGGATGCTATTGGACAGTTGGAGGCAGACTCCCTCAAGCAATAGCGGAGTGCAGAGGAGCGACACTCACAACAACAAGTAGAGTGGCGGGCGGCTAAAATACAGCAAGTTGATATAGTAGGGGCCACAGGTGGTGCATCGGCCAGTCATCTCAGTCAACCTATTGCACCTGGGTCTGTCCCGTGACATCCTGCCAGCGGGCTTTCGACACTTCAAGTGGACTTAAAGTGCATATAGCCTGGCACAAGCGCCGTGGTGATGTCACCGCCACTTAGTGGCAAAGGGCAGTTGTTGTTGTCTGTCTCTTCTGCTTTGTGGAGAAGTGACAATAGCAAGCATTTCCTCTTACCACTCACCAAGCCGAGTCTTCAATGAACATTTTTTGAAGAACATATAGAACACTGGGGTTTTGATATTGGCTGGTATTGAAAAGCATATAACACATTATCATTTTGTAAAATCACCCAAAGCATTACAGTTGAATCAGTTGCCTATGATTCACTTAAACATTAACATTTTCATTAAAAATACATATTCAGTATCTACTTATGTATTTAAACAAAATGTTATGTTTTAAAGCTGTGCTAATTGAGCAAATTATCATCATCCAAACATTATCATCCAATAAATCATCACGTTAAAGTTCATATGCATTACTAACATGTAAACAAATGCCATCATAGAATTAAACTGCTAGCATATGTACGCATAATAAGTTTCAGAACGTATACCGTATATACGGGACGCTCTCAAGTTTATGTGCTGTCGTCACGGATTCATCCAAAACATGACCAAGCAGTGTGCCAGCAACCCTCCACAGTTATTATCTAGCCACGCGAGTGTAACAGTAACTACCATGGCACTAAACGAACTCTGAAATCTCTGCAGATTGTGTTGCTTTTGGAATGGCCTGTGCTCACCACCGGGAGGGCCAATAAGTGATAATGAGGTCTTCTGGCCATGACCCGTGAAATGAGATGCCCTTCACCTGCATGTCCAGATGTTTCATAGTCCTTTGACACAGCAGAGGTGTTGGGGGAGCCTGCCGTGTTTTCTGTGTTTTCTTTGTGACAAAGATAGGTGTGAGAATGAGGTTTCTGAGACCCGTAGTTTAAATTCGCTTTTTTCATTAGGTCTCAATCACCTGTGTACAGAGATTAGAAATACGTGCAACACAGATATGATATCATTGTCTCCCCACGGAGGTCGAATACTTGGATACGGCAGTAATTCATAGTAAGGGAAAGAGCGTATTGTATGTGGGCAATGTTTATTAAGCTGTGATGAAGCAGTGTTTAACAAAGCTTTTGATTGTGTTTTCTCTGCAAGCACGGCCATTTACTTATAGCTATAGTGTGACATTTGAATGCTTTCATTGGCTATGTCAAAAGCGATGAATCACTGTTATAAGTAAACATGGTCATGCATTTGTCAGAAAGCCTTACATAATCGATGCATATCCATTATTGTTCCACCTTGCTTAAGAATTGCTACGTGAATTTGCACCTGCATTGCACCATTGAAACTCATGTTTTCAAGTTATCATGGAAGAACAACATTTTCATTGTTACTCAAATTGTGGGTCAAGAACCTTGGCTATGTATTATACTGTGTGAGGGCACCTGAATAATTTACTAGTCTTGTTCACTCAAATAATTTGTCGAAAGTTGAAAAATGCCCAGCCCCCTACTGATATGTGACGTTTCCCCAAAGATATTACTTTTTCGTTTGTTTTACAATATCAGTTGAAGGTAAGCTGCTTCGCAGCATTTTGCCAAAAATAACGGTGCATTAAGGCTAAGGTCAACAGTGTTAAAATATTTCCCTCCATTTATAAGTTGGACCAAACCTCTTTAATAAAAGATAACCTAATAATTTATATCCAGACATATCCATTCTCCTATTATTATATGCACATGCTTGTTTGTAATATATATCGATCTTTGTTGAGCAGGACGAGTGTGCACATTATCATTGCGCACTTTCATTACGTATGCACAAAAATAGGATGGCAAGTTTCTTGAGCGAGAGCGGGGCTTTAAGATTCCCCGCAGTATATTTGGTGTCGCAAACTTATAGTCCGGTCATTCATCATGCTCATTGACACTAACTGTAAAGTGCCTATTTTTGGGAATTTTTTTTATAAATCACTTAAGGTCTCGTGCTCCTGCCGTAATTTTGTTTGGGGGTTCAAGGCACGAAGGCTGTAGTACCGTAGTGTGAGAGAAAATAACAGCTGTAGGTAGAAACAAAAAAAGCAACAAGGGTAAAGCTACTTGTCAATTTGTTTTCAGAAAAATGATAACCTCTACGAGGATGGATACACGTACAACCTGAAGGATGTAATTTTCATTATTATAAAAAATGGATATTCAAAAGTAGGGTGGCAACTGTGTTTACATGTGTACATTATGCTAATCAGATTATATAACTAACGTTCGTGATAAAATAGATCAAAAGAAGGTAGGTATAGCCCTGCAATTGCTTGCGTACAACACTTTCGTCAAAAGGGCCTCCACTAGATGTAACTCCAGAGTGCCCATCTTGAGAGTATTTTGGACTATTATTCCATGCTAGCCAGACATTTTGGAGAAGTGGGAATGGCCACAATGACCCCACCACGTCTGACATGTGATCTGCCCACCGACTACGTCCGTCCCATTTTTATTGCTAGGTGGACAGAGATGGGAAGCATAAAATAAACTTGCCACATTTCTGTATTGCAAGTCCCGTGTACTGACCGTTACACCACAGCAGCACTCCACCTGATAAAATAATTGGAATAAATTATGCATTATCGATGTATGCCATACAGTACATCATTTAGAAAATAATGAGTCCATTTAGTTGTTGAAATGCTCATGAAACCAGAAAAAACATGTACCGTAAATGTGAATGAGTTAAATAATGTATTCATTGTAAACATTCCACTTTATTATGCAAATAAAATTAGGCTTATGCACCATAACTAACGTGTCGCTTGCGAGCTCCAAAAATAAAACTGCAGTGTATAAACTCTATACAGATAATTCTGGTGATTAAATCTCGTCTAACACTGTCTGTGTGACACTGAAAGCAGGGCTTAGGTTATTTGTAATAGAAACGCGCATTTATATAATAATGTTAAATGTAACATTTAAAATGTGGATGCTGCCAAGAGCGTAGAAAATTAAATTTGTGCAAAAAATTGAGTTAGTGACAATTTGTAGTTGCCATTTATGGCACCATATTCAGGCCAAATTGGTGTTTATTTGTGCATTCATAACATGTTTCTTTTTTTGCTGCAGACTGGACATTTTCTCCCTTGGAGAATTCAGCCTGCAAATTCAAGTACAAATTCAGCCATAGATTACTGCCATTTGATGGTCGTGTGGTGTCAGGATCATGACTTTCATTGGAGCTTCACAAATTGGCAAAAATTGCAAGACAACATGCACAGAAGGACTGTACTACAAAGATAACAATAGGCATGTTTTTTTTGTTCAAAATTAATTTGGCACAGGAAAACCATACCTGTGTAATTTACATGTTTATTTACTTTGCCTGTCAGACTGATTTTTTTTATTTACAGATATGATTGATTCCCTCTACATCTTAATCTTTTTTTGCCTTGCATAAAATGTATAAATAAATTGGTGTGTATGTTGCAGGTGAACACTTTTTCAGTTCGAATATGTTGTCCAACACATTCCACTGCATCATCATTAATCAAACAGCCATGATCAATCCGCTGTTGGATGAAGGCTTCCCCAGGTCATCGCCATCCCTGATAGTTTTCCGATGCCGTCATTCATCTCGATCGTGCAGATGAGATAATCTCATCACTCCATGTCCACATACTGTACATATGTTGTCGTGTATTGCAGTTTGTCCCTCCAAAAATGAATGTCTTCTGTTCAACAAACCCAGTGTACATGTCTATTTTGCTCATATTTAACTTCAAAACAACTTTGCAGCCCTCTTTACAAATTGCAAATGTGAAAGTATTGTGTTGTCAAAGTATCTTAGTGTTTTACCAGATGGTTATCTTAATGTATTACTCTTCACTCCATTCCACTTGCTTCTTTGACAATAATTTGTTGGTAATTTATCACGTGGCAAGTATAGAGAAATTTCAGCATTTTGAAATCCCTGTCTTCTACGTTTGTCACCCTTGTTCAATGTCCTTGTCTCACATCCATATTTGAGGGTCGATCTCAGCTATCGCCTCCAATAGGGAAACATTATAGAAGTGTAATATGAGGATACACCCGGGGGGTAACTGGGCGAGGGTGATAGGCTCTGCCGGCCTCAGCCCGCAGCCAATGGGATAGCGAGCCAGGGGCATAGCCCTGTGGATGCATAGCAACATCTGGAAGGTTCCAGGGGAGAGGCTGAAGATTGGCTGCATGGTATCACGTGGGCCAGGGGTTATAAGGGGTGGAGAGAGACAGCTCGTGGGAGAGTGGAGAGGGGCTGAAGAGAGAGACCATGTCTGTGCCTCCTGCGCGCCAGCGGCCACATGGCAGGCCGGAGGCTGTCTCCCACACGCTGTCAGCCAGCGGCGTGAGGGAGCGAGGAAGCGAACGACGCCACGCTCAAGGTACGGGAAAAAGGGACCCGGTGTGTGAGGGAGCTGTGTAACCAAGGAACGAATATAGAAAAGACAACAAGACACGATATCGTCCGGAGCGGGTTTATTACAGAAGCATGCTAGTGCCTATGTGGCACGTTAGAATGGACCACTCTTTTAATTATTTCCTCGTGCAGCAAGAGAGTAAAGTGTGGTTTTATGAAAGTTCTTATATGCTGTGCAGTACATCAATGCACGTGTGTATACCAGCATGCGATAACTGAGTTGGGCCTGTAGGTGGCTTGTAGGGTTATTGATTACCCGGACTTGTACACCAGTCACGTGGTTAATGGCGACTTGGTTGAGGATTGCTGTGTGTGACACACGTGCTGCTGTATTTTACAGGTAAAGGACCCAAAGGTTGTTTTTGATCGTTATAAAATTGTTCTAGACTTGTTCTAGACTTCCAGCTTGGCTTTGAATTGTTAGTTTGTGATATATTCAATAGGACGGGTTTTAGCACTGTGCACTGTAAAGGATGACGTACTGTAGTTAATACTTGTAATTCTCTAACCCGAATACTGTTCATTCTATAACCATGCACATGCACCCAGAGTATGACAACTTGCAATGCTATGAGAATAGAACACATGATTAGTGACATCGCGGGATGTCACTGTGTAGTGCTGGCCCTAGAGAGTCATGGCGTGCGGTGTAACGACATCGCGGATACCACTATTACGTGGGTGTAGTACCGGCCCTAGAGGGGCTCGGTCGGCGCTGATTGATAGTGCTGGATGGCACCACGCTTGGCATGCAGTGCCGGCCCTACAGGATAGGGTGTGTGAGTGCCGGCCATAGGAATGGGATTAGTAAAGGCCATGGCACTCTGGTTGACCCGATAAGTCTACAAAGGGGCCCCAAGTGGGGGCTAGGGTTGGTCACGTGGTCGGGGGCAAGATCCTGCTCAAGGATTCTGGAAGGTGGTCGTGGCCAAGGGCGGAGCCAGCCACGCTGCAGAGAATATAAGTGGGTCCCCCAGGGGTACTGGCGTTGTTATTCATCCTGAGGAGGCCTTCGTCTGCATTCTACTTTCTACCGAGTCTCCAACACGTGGACCTGGACCCGAGTTGTGGTCCGGTCCGTAGTAGCTAGTTACGTTGTACCTAATGTAGTTAGCCTGGTGGTCACCACCATAGGTTGTTATTCTGTTAAGGGGCAGTTACCCCGTGTTTTGGTGTTACATAAATGTGTTGCCTCCAAGAGTACGTCTGCGACTCAGTTTACCTCACTACACATGTATAGTATTAAGTTGTACAATGGTGACAAGTACAGTACATATACTTTACACATACAGTACAGATATTGGGTGTAAGATATCGACATAAGTGGATGGTATAAATAGACATACATCTAGGATTAAAGTAAGTGCAAGGGTTATTGTCAATGACAAAGATGGTTTATCAGTAGTAGAATTGGGTTTAAGAGAAACTGGTATTGATTTACCGGACTTGGACACCAGTCACGTGATTAATGGCGACTCGGTTAAGGATTTCTGTGTGTGACACACGTGCTTTTACAGATTGACCACAATAAATGTGTTTGCCCTCGATTTGGAACACCTATTTTTTGGAAAATTGTATAAAGCATTTAAGGACTCATGCCTAAGTGCAGACAGACAGTCCCAGTCACACTCGTTTTCCCGTGAGGAGTCTAATTGCAAAAACACGCCTGCAGGCACTTCTTCCTGCGCTGAATCCATCCTGTTCTTCAAATTATATCTCCTCGACTTTTTGTTTCACGCGGTTTAAGAGTATTATAAAAAAAATGTTTGGTATGTTTCATTAAACTTATATTTTATAGTTGGTCAAATCTAAGTAGATGATCCTGTTTAAGGAAGTGGGATTCTGAATGCACGATTCCATTACCCAAGTAGCGGATATCCTCAACTACCAATGCGTGGTTGCGCCCCTGGTCTCAACTCAATGGCGCTCCTTGTCTTCCCAGTCGGAGCGAACACCGGTATATTGCCCTTTGTGGACCTCTGCAGTAGCTCTATTTGGCTTGGACAGAATTCAGAGGCGGAACTCGTCTCCATTCCTGCAGAGTTTAAAGCCGGCATTTTCCTTATCCTCGATCAGCTGCATGCCAAGGGGTAATGAACCCAATATCTGCAGGTGCTGGAATCAGGGTTTCTTTCCCGTAGACATATTTTTTTGCCTCAAGAAGTTAAGCGAGCTCTGTACTCCCTGGTTCTGAATCGGAATTTTCCTTCTCCTTACTACGGTTGGTTCACATCACTTGCTTCCGTATCATCTGGTACAGGTCCTCTAGTGGCTCAGTGGGCACGCGGGTGGCTTGCAGCAATCCAAAGGATGCGAGTTCAAATCCTGGTTTGAGGTTGACTCAGTCCTTTATCTATCTGGGGCTCTTAAAATACAATGCGTACCGCTTTAAAGGGGAAGTCAACAGTCTATCCTGTGGATAGACTCGCCCCATGTCAAGGGAATCTGGAATTTCATTACTGATGCAGGGCTCTAAAACCAGAGGTGTGGACTCGAGTCATGTGACTTGGACTCGAGTCAGACTCGAGTCATGAATTTGATGACTTGCGACTCGACTTGGACTTGCATAACAATGACTTTGTCCCACCTCTGTCTAAAACTTAGGATAGTAGGACCCCTCAACGATTGTTTTGAAGTAGGAAATAATGTTTTACTTTGACATACACTGCCCAAGGGGTTGTACCTCCACAATGTTGCATCCCAGCGAATGTACCAATAACTTTCTCTGTTTAAAGCCAACAGTGCTGTTTTTGCAATGTTACTTTGCACAGAGAGCCATGTTTAGTTATCATTTGACGACATTTTTTTATTATTATGCGACATGAGTTCATCTCCTTGGACCATTCAGTGACAGGGAAATAAAACCAGGTATGTTTCCATGGCCATTACAGGGCTAGTGCAACGTCGCACTGTCTGAATCATATCTCATACTCTATTGTTACAAACACTGGCTTGTTATCGTGTTTTCTTAAATATGATACCTAATACCGAACATTATCTTTTAAAGAAAGTCACAATGATATTCTGCTCATATCAAAGAAGCTATGTGTACTTCTATTCATAACAATACCATATAACATATGCACGTTTATATCTGGAAAACAGTTCACACTTTCTTTAAAATATACATATGTGCAAGAAAGAGGAAAATATTGTGAGGTAAACCCTTCTGCCGCCTGTGTGATTATGTCCAAAGATCCGTTCAATGATTTATCAGCCCAATGTTGGACGAGGTCCTTTAGTTATTTCCCGAAACACAAAAAAAAGAATAGCTCTGCGATCCAAAATCGCAGTACCCTTGAAGGGGATAACTAACAGGTCGTATTCCTGCAGCGCTCATATTCGATTGACAAAGTATTGCATTGATACGATCGCTGACCTACACGCACAGGCTCCCATGTATCTGCCGAACGGTTCAGCGCCATCGTTGACGCAAGTCAACTTGGCCGTTGATGCCTCGTGCGGGGTGGAGGGGGGAAGAGTCAGAAATGCACGAGCCTCCTCCGAGCCTCCCCCACTGCAGTTGTGCTTCCTGATTGATGTTGGGAAAGGCTTCCGCAGGCAAGGGGCTCATTGTGCGGAGGGAATGTTAGCAGAGCTGTCGAAAAGGAAAAAAAAGTGTCCGGGTGGCTCGCGGGGCTAATGCCCTTGTCAGGGCACTTGGACAGTGCCTCTGGGACTTCTGGGTTTTTGTGGAAAAATAAAAAATTGGGGTGATCCCTTAGAGCAACGGGGGTTCCAGTGCACTGAGTCTTTATAGCATCAGGTCACTCACCGATAACTGCTTGGTAGAAAGAAAGAAAAAAAGCACCCTGTGCTTGTACATTTGAGGTAACGCTACGCACATTCATAAGAATAGGAAATTAATACAAGGACTGTATATAAAAAACGCGGGTTACTAAAAAAAAGTTTGTTAATGACATTTTAATGAAATGTGTTATGACTTCTAAGATATGTTTTACAGCAGTTTACTCAAAATTATTACTGTTTATATATGCAGCTAGTTTATTTAATAGTATTTGATTAAGTTATAATATACTGCAGAACTCTTCTTATCCACAGTCATATGGGAAATTAACATTGACAATCATATTATCTACGTGGTTATCTGTGAATTTGCTCCATTTGACTGCCAAAATAATTGCGGGTAAACGCAATTGAATTTGTCAATGTCTCTGAAAAATGCAAACAATAATACACCATTCCACAATGTGGGGTGGGAAAGACGTGGACAATTATGGATAAAGAAAACCAAGAGGGAGAGGATAATACGCATTTTTACAAACCCTATCGGTCCCATGGACGGTAGCAGTCGTAAATAAAATAGTCACGGATCGGAGGAGTTCTACTGTAAACGAGTCAAACGCATCTATAACCAGGTAAAACACTGCAGAATGTCTCAGATGCACTGAAGACTTGTATTAGCCCACAATTTACAGGCTCAATACCTAATACCTATCAGTCACTCATATGAGGATGAACATACTGAATCCTAGTATAATTGTGCATCCAGCTGAATGTATGCTTCCGTGTGTTTTCACACAGCATTGATGCACCGGTGGAGCTTTTACAGATAAAGTCCACGCACGAGCACCCTCCAGCTTATTTATACTGGCAGTAGAGACGATAATGGAAACCCAGTTTTTAAATCAGTTTTAGTGAGGGCATGGGCACAAATCAAGGCTTTACAAATCTGTGCTGCATTTTAGTTACTTTAGCAGCATAATCTTGGGTGGGAATTCTTCATTTCGCATCTTGTCCACTCGGTAGAAATAAAAACCGTGACTCATAGCATTGCTGAGAAAATAGCAGCAGTTTTTTTTCTTTCAATCCCAACCCAGCTTATCACACTATTTTATCCTGTTTCCCAAAAAAATCGGATGCATAGGAATTCCCTTGGTGATTTTCAAATCTTCTGCTTGTGCACCATTGCACAGACTTGATCACACACATTTATGTGCACACAGAATTGGTCCACGTGTGGGATTGCTTATTGGTTTTTCATACATTTTCCAATGGACTCCAGGGTTTGTGGACAAGAACTTCTTTAGCACAGGAAACTAACATGGTAAATTGGTTTCCAATAAAGAAAAATATGTCCATTTTCAAACAGGCGTGCTGGAGTTGCTCTGAGAATTATCTCCCCAGCATCAATGCACACCGTTGGTTTTATATGCCATAAGCAATACCGTTATACGTCTGCTGAACATGTTGGCATTATGAAACATTGCTCCACTAAGTCCTTTATTATTGACCCTATATTCTCCATACTTTGGTGCAGTTCAATAATATCATAAAACTAAACGTTAAATATAAAAACTGCCAGTATTGCATGCAATGAGCACACATTTATTTTATAAACCACAGTGGGAAATTTAAAAATGCATTCACAATGCAGTGTGAAGCGTGCTCTTATAAACATTACAATCATAACACTATATCTGTGTTTGTCTACCATTATTGTGGGTGTTTTGTTGAGGTCACATTGCTAAACACCCTGCTTTTGATATACTGTAATATATAGTATTTTTTATAGTCCCATGTATAAATATTTACCACGCATGTTTGATGCCCTGTTGATGAAATATATTGAGCCATTCACGGTGTCCCACATTGGACTGTTAATTGCAGGTCATTGTGAATATTGATGCGATAATTAGCATCATTACTTGTGTACAGAATAGTTGAGGTCCACCTCTAAGCATTATTTACACTGGATAAACTATTAATAATGTAAGATGCTATTTTTAAGGAGCAATTGAAATGCAACCCCCTTAGTAATAGTACTACATTGGTAAAATAGTTCGGTGGCTATAGGACGTAATTGAGCAGTTTCCAATGCAGCGACAGGTTCCAGCGATGTGAATTAGGAATTTTCACCACTGGCACAGGTCTGTTGATTGATGTGAGCTGTATTTACTGTAACAAGAAGACATCCACCTCGGCGAGACAGAGCAATGAGATCAGCTCGTGTGCAGAAGCCAAATGGACGTCTACAACGCAGGACCGTGACCGACGCTAACAGCTTGGGGGGGGGGGGGGCTCAAACCAGCAGTAGATAGATCAAAGCTGACGATGACGTTACTGGCTCATATAATCACTGAGGAATCCAAGAGTGTAACTTAATTGATCAAAATTTGGTTCGTGCTTAGTGACGATGTGGAGTATTCATAGCTCACTATTGCTGCAAAGTGGGGATTCAAAGCCCTGTGATATTACATTGAAGAGAAGGCTAACGTCATTGGCCTTTTCTTCACATTAGCAAGAGAAAGCCAACGTGCACTCTGAGTCATAGATCATTACCTGGCCTTGCTTTGCTACAAAAATAAAATAAACTCTTTTCACCTTGCTCACTGGTCAAGATAAGAATTCTCTATATTTGTGTGGTTATTTTTATTGTCTTAAATGTTTGTCACGGACAAAAAAAATTAATGTATGGTGTATATGATACATTGCAGCAGGAATGAAAGTATAATTTAGGGTTTATAGAGTAAAACAAATTCCAGATGTCTGTCTAACATTACTTACACCCACTCACGCATCCTCCCTTTGAAATATGTTCATGTTCACTCGGTGTGATTGTATTGATGCTTCCAAATCTCCTGGGAAATTTTTACAATATTGTCCCAAGACTAAACCACCTTTGTAGTCTCTGCTCAACATCTGATATGGGGGTGTGCCAACCTGCTCTCTGTCACTCATTCTACCAATAGAAATTCAAATAGAGCCATATGGTTTCAAGTAAATGGATGCCTGTAGCATCATCACAATAGTTTGTGAGAAAATACCATTTCCAGGAACAGAATATTTCGAAGAATTGTATTTATTTATTTTGTGTTCATTTTGTAATGGATTGTTTGATCTATTTCATGTTCAGAACTTAAGTTGTTTTTATACACAATATTACAATTTAGAATCCAAATGCATTTCCGTATATATGCCTTGAAATTGTTGCTGATTCATTTAACAATCTGCAAATTGTGTTTAAACCAACACACTCCCTTTCCAACATTATTTATTAAGCCATTCATGGTGGGGATTGATGGCTCGCTATGTCCAGATTGTATGGTACATAGGGTGGGTCTGACTTCACTCCTGATTGATACATGATCCGAGACACATTAGAAGGGATTTGGTGTCGCTTAAAAAATTGGACAGGTTAATTAATGGAAATTACAAAGATTGACAACAAGATACAGCCTTTGCAATTAACTAAAATTCCTTGCACCGCTACATTAGATAATGAAAATGTTGAAGGGTTTTTTTTCTTTGAAGTGCATAAAATATTAGGATTCAACTACGGTATGTTTACTTAATGTGTGGTCATAATTATCTGTCACTGAAAATACATTGGGATAAACAAATCTCTGTGCTTCCCAATGAACAGAATAAAGGCCACGGTAAAAAGTGTGCAGTTGTAGATGTTAAGTGCCCTTTCTCGGCGAAGAATTGAATTCCATTCTCACAGCCATGATCAATCCATTGCTGGATGAAGACCTTCCCAATCTGCTGTCCTTTCTCACGATCCTGTGTAATGCAACTTCCCATCAGTTTGTGGTGGTAAGACGTTTAAAGAAAAGGGTTATATTACACACGAAAGAAGAAGAAGCTGGAAGATTCGGGGGATAGAATAGGAATGAAATGGGAGGACCCAGGCCACTGACAGCATTTATTAGACGAGAGGCATTTAACAAGTAGATTCTTACAATTATAATGCTGCATTTATGCACAGGTGCTGCTGGACCCTTGCGGAAAAAAACAAATGTGCAATCTTGCCATCACTTTATTTATTGGCCTTATGAGATATGAGCAAAAATGCAGTCAGCACCACAACACTGCAGGCAAAATCCCACGTGACAGAGTAACTGCTGCCACAGCACAAAACCATATACATACAACCTTGTTAGTCCACTGCTTTATGGCAGTTCTTGTGTAACACTCATGGGACATTAACTTCAACCCACACATTGCGAGACAGTTTTACATTTGGTGGCCCTCTGTGTGCGTGTATATGGAGCGGCAGTGTCGTGGGGGAGTGGGAGTACAGTGGTTAGCGCACTGCTATACGAATCCAGCAAACCGAATTTGATTCCCGTTCATGGCCACCATCATTGACGATTATCTGAGCCGGTCCTGGACCTCCCTAGGTGCTGGCCACCCACCCCCTCGTGTGCCATGGCGGCCTTCATAGCTGCTCGCTAACAGCACTCGCCCCAACAGTCTGTCAAGGTTATGAGGGGGAATTTAGTCTTTGTTTTTTAGATAAGTATCAAGGGGGGTTTGCATTAGTGAAAGGTGTATAATTCATATCGTCCGTATATAATGGCATCAACAATCATCAGCCATGGTCAATCAACTGTTGGGTGAACGCCTCGCCAAGCCGATAAACTCATGGACGATGTTGTAATAATGTTGACGGCTTAAAATAACAAGGGAAACAAATGTAACGGAATTATCAATTTGGAATGCTTGTATGTTATCCTATAAACAATTATCAACACACAGTACTATATTGTAGCGCGCACAACAAGTGGCGCGATTCCTTTCTCCGTGTGTAACCTTACAGGGAATAAAAAGCAAAGGGCACAATCCAGCAGTATTGATTCGCCTTGCATACATTTACGGCAACAGTGCACACTGCCTCATCACCTTGATGTTGTAAAGATTCTCAGCAATGTCGACGTAACGGTGGTACTCAAAGCAATGCGCACCAAGATGCTACAGTGATCATTGCGACCATTTAATCTCAGGCGCGTGTGGAATTAACAAGCAATCGAGCCTCGGGGAGAGGGGAGGGGGACTCTTTACAATCGACACCGTTTGATAGCAGTTACAAAGATTGCTTTGGAAGACACCTTCAAAAGAACGTACATTCATTTTAATAGTTGCCTTCTGTGGCTTTCCTTGACTGCTACTATAGGACACGGGTGTTATTGCGGCGTTGCTGAAATGCAATCCGTAAATGATTTGAGTGTTGGAATGGCACTAAATGCTGATGGCTGCAGGGCTCAACGAAGTTTCTATTGTAACGCTGGAGTGTAATTGAATGTCCGTGCTTTGGGGTGACGTGCTGGAAAATGCCTTGCACGTGAGATAAAGCTTGCCCTGTTGACTTCTCCGTATTGATTTTAAATTCCAATTCTGTCACAGTCACAAACAACAAGCAAGCCAATCCCCTTGTATTATCATCTTCCTCAACGTAAGCCACTTAACCTGACTTGCTTTACCAAATTCTTTCTCTGGGCCATCTGTGCCAATCCCCACATGTCAGTTATGTGTCCTCCCCAGGCAGGCAGTGTTTTTATTTTATTTTAAAACCCTTATTTTCGTGCTGTATTGTCATCTGCAGATTGAGGTGTCTTTAAAGAAAACGATAATATGCATTCAAGCAGGAATGTTTCGGCTATAATCCATATTTTACAGATTTTGTAATGCTTCTACACTTGTGCTTCTCATTTAAACGCATAAATGTAACTGTTGTATTCTTATGTTAAACGTAACATTTTATGCAGCTAGCTAAATGATTCTGCGCTGCAGTTTTTGTTGTACCAAATGCATAGTTGATGCTTAGAGGGTACAGATGGGAACTGTGCTAAAGACACTTTCCAACACCCTTTATTGTTTGTAATCCTTAAAGGACATTTCCAAGAGAGTTAGCGTAATGTAAGGCCATTTTACAAAGGTCCAATTAGAAGTAAGATTATTCCCTGGCAGGTGTTTGGTTGCTAACTTTATGATCGCAAATGGACCCTTGTAGTAATTGCACATAGGAATCATTCTGTTTGGTTTGCCTTTCTCACAAAATGCACAGTTAAATGCCTATTGCGTTCGAAAAGAAAATCCTAAAATGGGGTACAAAAAATGCACGTGTAGCTTCACAGTTGTGTGAACAGTCGTTTACGTGTATGCCATCATCAGCCACAATACATCCACTGCTAGATGAAGGCCTCCCCAAGTCGTTGTCATCTTTCAGGGATCTGGGACACAAACCGTGTGTGTCACTGTCACAACATGGTTACAAACAGCATTCACTCATCTACAACATTACATTCTTTTTCATGTGTATGTAGCGTGTGGTTATGATAAAATAATTATGGGTTTTGAAGCAAATGTGAGAACAAAATAATAATAAAAATTAGACTAATTGGTAAATTAATTATATATTGCATAAATACCCTAGCTGGTAGTTAACTTAATAATGGCATTCAGTGAATTATCATCATTCGTCTCTGCTCTGAATAGAGTATTAATAATACGACAAATGAAGCAGTTGCCCTGTTAAGTGTATTTTTACGTTATTATTTTGCATACATGTTCCGTGAGTGATAAGTGGTAGCAGCGACTGGAGAGTTCTAAGTATACCCTTTGAGTGGATACTACATATTCTGTGCAAACTTATTGTCGTGAGAAATGTAACTGGGCTCTTTACAAAGTGTAGTGATGCAAAATGGATCACTGCGGCGCGTAGCGCTAAGTGCTGTAAAACAAGGGAATATGGGTGCAGAGGCGAGCACAACTTGCAGTACAATAGTGAGTCACTAGGGGCGTGGTACCGGGTGCTAGAATAAAGAGGCAAACGAGCCCTACCGACAGAATAGGGAATAGCAGCCACTCCGCCAGCGCAGCGAGTAATTGCCACATACTTGGTCATGGGGGAGCATGATGAGGGCTGCTGGCGGAGGGGGGCATGTAAGGACGAGTCACCCCGGCATCGGGTGAAGCACGTGATGGGCCGGGGTGGGGAATGGGGGGGAAAGGTGACAGTGGGGACACGGGAAGTATATCCGGGAATCTTCTGGAGAGTTCCTGAAGGGGGCGTGGTTAAGGGCGGAGCCGGGCAGGTGGGACGTGCAAGGCAGTCTGGAACCTTCGGGAATTTTCCAGAGGGGGCGCGGCCGAGGGTGGAGCCAGGCCGTGCCGAGAGGGATAAAAGGGGAGCCCCGATCAAATATCGGGGCTGTCTGCAGGTGAAGTGGAACCCAGTGCTACGTTTCTGTCTCCGACATCGTGGGTCAGACAGCATATTGGCTGCTCTGACCCGGTTATAGTTATCCCATATGCGCAAGAGAAAGGCGTGTTATAGTCCCGCTTGTAACGAATGTAAGAGACAGGTGTATTGTAGTCTTGATTTGAAGCTTTCGTGACTGCAGGAGTCCATACTCTCTGGTTATTTCGGTAAAGTCACGTAGATAAAAAAATATAACAAAAGAAAACACGATGTTTCGTATCGCAACAAAAGCATCCGTCTTCAGGTGTTTTTTTTTCTATCTACGTGACTTTACTGAAAGAACCAGAGAGTACGGTGTATTGTAGTTCCGTGTGTAACAGTGTTATGTAATGTAGCATAAACGTTGCCTCCTAAATAGTGGTTCCGAAGTGACTCACTACACAAGCACTCACGGA
Organism: Lampetra fluviatilis; assembly: GCF_964198595.1. Classification (NCBI taxonomy): domain Eukaryota; kingdom Metazoa; phylum Chordata; class Hyperoartia; order Petromyzontiformes; family Petromyzontidae; genus Lampetra; species Lampetra fluviatilis. Next base: position 23,061,721 of record NC_136278.1, on the reverse strand, counting down.
ATGTCAATAGTGTTAATCTATCAGCACAGTTAATTTTGGTATTTACCTGTTCTTGATTTGTATTAAAATAAAACACACACACACTGAATCGATTTAAACACAGGCAGACAGATGGAAATATGTATTCATAACCAGGTGAGAATCCAGTGAAACGTTGCAAAAAAGTTTGCAGTAACAACTCTTCCCTAAATCCATCCGCTTTCGGCCATTCTGCTATAATGCGATGAGTAGTGTCGGTATTATTTAAATTTTGCACAGAATTGGCGTTACATGAATTGTCAAATCCATACGTTTCCAATTTTATATGGAATTGGCTAACCTTTCCGAAAAAGAGTGGTGGAATGATGGCCATTATGATGGCATGAACCAGCCTCGACTACTCTCTCTTTTAAGGGAGACGTGCATTACAAAAGGAAACCAAATTGAAATGCAGATTACCATAATATACACACACACAAAACCAAACAGAAAACACAACAATGAAACATTTGATATACAGACAAGTGCAGGCTCACACATCTAGTGAAATACCAATCCAAACAGGTTCAGGTATATGCATGTGAAATATTACAATAGGCAAACAACATAATATAGGTTTTTTGGGTTAGATCACGTAAATATGTAAATGTGTCGTTAAAACCCGCCACCACCCCACACAGCCAACTATTAAGGGTTGTCACTTAAACAGAACATGCTAATTAGTCACTAGTACAGCACACCGGTGTGTTGGAGAGCCAAACCACAACATTTACAATCTGAGCACTACGTTTCGCCGGTAATTAACTAGCTTCATCAGGCGACAGCCAGATTTGTGGAGAAGTCTTACTGTTTCGTTCCTTATATAGAGACGTAGATTGGTTGACCATCATTCAGTTACCCATGAATCATTCAGTTACCCATAATCCAACGCTTGCCTACAGTCAACTCTGTTTTTAGATTAAAGTGTTTGTTGGTTTGTAACTTTCTGACCCGCCCCTACTGGACATCCGTGAAAAAGAGCGTTATAGCTTATTTTATTTCTCCATAATAAATAACGATTCGGACTAATTCTCGATTATCCGGGGGAATGGGGGGGGGGTAAAACATTAAGAATATATATTGCGCTTTTCAAACTTACATAAAATTGGGTTGAAGTTGCAAAATGTCATCCATGGTATGGTTTCTTCAAGTAATGGGCCACTGAGTCACAGTAGGAGCAGCAGATAATAATAGAACTGGCACGTTGTATGTTTTCAACAATAAGAAAAGTAAATCTTTTACGAGCATCGTTAATGCTCGCATCCTACAGTAAATATAACCTTTTATTTCAACGCCTTATCAACCACAACGTGACGGGAAGTTGCATTATCGTGAGAAAGGGCAGCGAATTGGGAAGGTCTCCATCCAGCAGTGGACTGACAATGGCTGATGATGAAGTATGGCTGTGAGAGTGTAATTCAACTCTTCACCAAACAATCTGCATGCGGACAATTGAGAATGAAATGGTAATGTTACGTCGTAAAATTTATTATGTTATTTGAACAAAAATATGCAATGCAATACTGATGGGCAAAGCGATCTATAGCTTGTACAGACCTGTATGAAGTCAACTTTAAGCTTACATTTGAAGAGTAGTACAAAACACTGCACCGCATTGATGTTTACGTGTTTCATTTGAATGGGTGACATACGGGTAACGTGTTTGTATGCCTTGCTTTGTTTAATAAATAATTTAAATGTTTCAATTGTGCACGGTCTATTCCGTTTCCGTATTCATGAGATGGCTCCTTAAAGGTCGTCTCTTTCAACATCTGTAGCCTTGGGACTCTTAAAATGTCACCGTGTTCCAAACACAGCATATTTCAAACATCACCTGTCGAAACGTGATTGATTATTGTAGAGATACTAATGCAGTAATTAGCTAGCCTTTCTGGCCATTCTCGGCTTGAAATCCAGTGCTAAATAGCCCTGCCAACAGTCTCCCGGCCATTCTGATGAAGCTAATATAGGATATGTTTCACTGATATCTACCCAGGGGTTTAATTTAGTTTGTTTGTTATTCCTCCCTTTCTCTTTTCCTTTGTCAACCCCGCGATGCCCCTCAATGTAAAATTAGAGGTGTGTTGCATTTTCAGGATAATCTGGTAATCATTTGACTTAAAACTTTCGTGACTGCAGGAAGTCGTATTCTTTGGTTCTTTCGGTGAAGTCACGTAGATAAATAATAATAATAATACAAGTGAATATTTGTATTATTATTTTGTAAAGTGAATCTTTTTTTTCTATCTACGTGACTTCACCGAAAGAACCAAAGAATAATCTGGCAATCATTGGAAAAGTCTGCTGTGAAAGGGATGGCATGTGGTGACGTTAGTGTCATTTGAGGATGTTTTTCGGACATCCATGCGTTTGTTGATATAAAGTTGTTTCGGATAAAAGTTCGAATGAAAGGTAATCATAAAATAAAATGATTATGATCAAATCACATGAAATGTGGCATTGGGTAACGAAATGCCTACATTTCCAATGGCAGTGTGCAATCCTTGAGAGCTTTCCAAGCAACATAGAGACATCATATTGATGGGCAAAGTATGAGATCGGTGATAGAATGGCAGCAAAAGGAAATGCACCCAAAAGGATAACCACTGTGAAGATACAACAATAATATTCGTGCATGTGCATCAGCGAGAAGGAATGTGGCCTCGCAAAGACTGAGGGATGGTGACAACATCAGGAGGCCTTCATCCAGCAGTTGATAGAGCTTGGCTTATGATGATGGTTCTTTACATAATTTCTCAAAATTCGAATGAAGACTAACCACAGTGTTGTAAGAGGCCGTAACATAACTCGTGACTCGACCACCGGTTAAAGCCAGTTTGGTAAAACCCAGATCAGAGAAGGACGGGAAGGAAAATGAGAGAGGGACTGACTTGGGGAAACAATATTTTTACTTTACAGACACCCTCAGAGCTTCTCAGTTGTATACAGACCCCCTAATCATGCATGTGTGATAGGACAATTTTCTTCCCTCCAGGTGTAAGAGACACTGGTTTATCAAGACTAGGTGTATATTATCATCAGATTGTAAATGTTGTGGCTTAGCTCTACAACACACTGGTGTGCTGTACTAGTGACGAATTGGGATGTTCTGTTAACGTTACAATCCTTACGAGTTGGCTGTGTCGGGTGGTGGCGGGTTTTAACGACAAATGTATATATGTACGTGATCTAACCCAAAAACCTCTATTATGGAGTATATGATCTAGGCTTTGTCGACCAGTCTCCGAGGACAATGCCCAAGTAATACATCTATTAGAGATGGGATGTGGCGTGGCCGTGTTATGACTCATTAACATGGAGGAGATTGTGCAATGGGCTGCAACACCACCCTCTTGTGACGTGTAAACTTGTGGGTTGCCACACATTCAAGCAATGACATGTTAGCTTGTACGAGGCTGGTGAAGTAGGGTTGCTGGTCAAGCCATTACCCATATGTGGGTGTAAGCAGCCACAGTGCTCAACTCAGTAACTCCAAGAAGAGGAGTACTTTTGATGCGCTTCTGAAACGCTCTTCCTTACGATGTGAGGAAGACACTGGAGCTATGCACTTGTAAGCCTAGATTGAAAACTTATTTATTGAGAAATGCTTTTTTTCTTTTGTGTCTGCTGTCCTTCTCAGGCACTCCCAATTAGCACTGTTTGCTGTGTGTGGTGCGAAAGAAGTAAAAAAAAACATACAAGACATAATTTAAAGGTCTGCCAAGTGATGTGTGTGTGTGGAGAGTGAAAAAGACAGAATGTCTACCAGTTCTATTTCCTTTTTTTATACAGAGCACTCAAACACCCAAACTGCCTGGTGGTTACTGTGGAATCGCTCCAACATTCACCATCCTGAAAATTGCTCCAGCAGGTGCCATGAAAAACATTGGCCAAAGATACTAAATGGAATATTCTGGATAACAATTTGTAATGGGAGTGATGTCATATTGAACGTGTAGAGATGAGCAGACCGATACTTAATTGTGACATACAGTGAGGGAAAAAAGTATTTCATCCCCTGCTGATTTTGTACATTTGCCCACTGACAAAGAAATGATCAGTCTATAATTTTAATGGTAGGTTTATTTGAACAGTGAGAGACAGAATAACAACAAAATCCAGAAAAACGCATGTCAAAAATGTTATAAATTGATTTGCATTTTAATTAGGGAAATAAATATTTGACCCCTCTACAAAACATGATTTAGTACTTGGTGGCAAAACCCTTGTTGGCAATCACAGAGGTCAGACGTTTCTTGTAGTTGGCCACCAGGTTTGCACACATCTCATGAGGGATTTTGTCCCACTCCTCTTTGCTGTCATTAAGGTTTCGAGGCTGACGTTTGGCAACTCGATCCTTCAGCTCCCTCCACAGATTTTCTATGGGATTAAGGTCTGGAGACTGGCTAGGCCACTCCAGGACCTTAATGTGCTTCTTCTTGAGCCACTCCTTTGTTGCCTTGGCCGTGTGTTTTGGGTCATTGTCATGCTGGAATACCCATCCACGACCCATTTTCAATGCCCTGGCTGAGGGAAGGAGGTTCTCACCCAAGATTTGACGGTACATGGCCCCGTCCATCGTCCCTTTGATGCGGTGAAGTTGTCCTGTCCCCTTAGCAGAAAAACACCCCCAAAGCATAATGTTTCCACCTCCATGTTTGACGGTGGGGGATGTTGTTTTTGTGGTCATAGGCAGCATTCCTCCTCCTCCAAACACGGCGAGTTGAGTTGATGCCAAAGAGCTCCATTTTGGTCTCATCTGACCACAACACTTTCACCCAGTTGTCCTCTGAATCATTCAGATGTTCATTGGCAAACTTCAGACGGGCATGTATATGTGCTTTCTTGAGCAGGGGGACCTTGCGGGCGCTGCAGGATTTCAAACATTCATGGCGTAGTGTGTTACCAACTGTTTTCTTGGTGACTATGGTCCCAGCTGCCTTGAGATCATTGACAAGATCCTCCCGTGTAGTTCTGGGCTGATTCCTCACCGTTCTCATGATCATTGCAACTCCACGAGGTGAGATCTTGCATGGAGCCCCAGGCCGAGGGAGATTGACAGTTCTTTTGTGTTTCTTCCATTTGCGATAATAGCACCAACTGTTGTCACCCTCTCACCAAGCTGGTCTTGTAGCCCATTCCAGCCTTGTGTAGGTCTACAATCTTGTCCCTGACATCCTTGGAGAGCTCTTTGGTCTTGACCATGGTGGAAAGTTTGAAATCTGATTGATTGATTGCTTCTTTGAACAGATGTCTTTTATACAGGTAACAAGCTGAGATTAGGAGCACTCCCTTTAAGAGTGTGCACCTAATCTCAGCTCCTTACCTGTATAAAAGACACCTGGGAGCCAGAAATCTTACTGATTGAGAGGGGGTCAAATACGCGTTTTTTGGATTTTTGTTGTTGTTATTCTGTCTCTCACTGTTCAAATAAACCTACCATTAAAATTATAGACTGATCATTTCTTTGTCAGTGGGCAAACGTAAAAAATAATGTTTTCCCTCACTGTACGTACCACGATCAAACATTTGTAACTTTCCTCTGTTTAATAACAATGGCTCGAGCACATTGGTAATTTAAGACCACATTTTACGAGCATAATGTCTACGGTTGCCACCTCCAGAGTACAAAAACTGGGATATCTTGAAAAAAAGAACATCGCACAATACCGAAATTCCATTGCCTTGAGTCACGTGTAATTATGCAACTGACAAAAACCTGGATTTGTATTGACCTGGGAAGACTTGCCGATTTATAAGTACAGCTTCCTCAAAAAGAGGATTATTCTGAGAAAACCAGGACAGGTGGCCATGCACCATATTAATGGCCAATAACCAGCACTAGTGCAAGCCGTTAAGGTACTGCGCTTTGCATATTAGTCACTTAGAGCTTGGTTTCCAGCCACAACTGAACCTGTCCTGGTCATTCCTTTGATAAAGCAGAATTAAAGGGGTGAATATTGTATTATTTGTACTATTGTTTGCAGTTTGTAATCCCCACTCTGCAACACTTTCCCACACAAATGTATCACACGAGTGTGTTCTCACCATCATGATATGAAATTAAACATGAATGTATATCTGTTGCGGAGCAGTGCCAGCTTACATGTTATAGAATGACTTACGGAAACAGATATTACAGACCTACCTCTAAACTACCCCCGCCTCCTGTCACCAACAGTAATGTTCATCACGTGATGGTCAAACTTACATGTTTAGCAAAATTAAGTACAAAACCAAATTTTATGTGCTGGGGTTTTTTCGTGCAATCATTGGTGACCAGGCTGAGACCATGAACCATCAACTCACTCTATTTGAGGAACCCGTTTAATCACAGCGACCTGGATTTGAACCCAGGAATTTGACGATGCCAGCTTGGTGCTCTGACCGCTGATAAACCCAGCCACCTCACTATGCTTGGCGCTTAAATTAATCTTAGCAGTTCCCTGGTACATTGTTTATGAGAATATGGTGTAACATGAAAGCATCTAACATATTGCAAGGTACTGCCTTTGTAGTTAAAGTGGACATTATCTACACACATTTTCCTTGCATCTGTAATGTTTTTTATATATATACTGTTACATTAATAGCAAACTTTTATTTATATACAAAGAGCATCTCTGTTTTCCTGCAAATAGTTGTTCACACATTATCAGCTGTGCAACAATAAACTACAACTTTGGAACATTTGATTAAATCGCAATTTCGGTGTACTTATGGTGTTTGTTTATGTATATAACCACGAATCGCACTTTATAATATGCACAGCAGTAGACTAATAACAGGGGGAAACAATCCAATCTGTCAGGCATTCGAGAAGATGTGGTTTGTTCTCTAGTGGCACTTTAGCTCAGATTATATAAATCCTGGGATAATATTAACTTTAATGTATCCTATGGCATGCAGCCTGTGCTTAATGCTTGATTGCTGTCAAATTATTAATTTGAGTAGCTGCGACTATATATTTTTATGTTTTAAACATTATCCAATACTTGCAGGCAGTGTGAAAACCTTGAACTTGCAGTCCAGTATTTGCCGGTTCAATTTGATCTACATGATGGGACCTCCTTTGCCAGTACCAAAATATGAGAATAGGTTTCCCCCTTTTTCTGGCAACAAAATAGGTGTTAAGATGTTAAAACACCAAACTGAAACCTTGTACAAGGAATCATGTCTGCATTAACCACAATACGTGTGGTCAGAATGCAAACAAAAACATAATCTGATAATATATGCATTGTCTTTGAAACTGATTGGTCCACCAGAGACATCTTTCTTTAGAGCCTCGTCTCAACAGTGTTAGACCAGAGGACGCCATAAGGCGACCAGCACAAAGACAATGCACTATCAGGACATTGAGAGCTCGCGGTGAACAACTACGTGATGGGACCTCCCCTGCCAGTATCAAAATATAAAAATACTGGCAGAAAGGGTAAAACCTATTCTTATCAATTTTATCTCCCGGCGAAGCCATTCAAACAATGGGGCAAGTGATTTAAATCCGCGCATGCCTCAATGCATACAGCAGTTTGAATGGGTAACGTCACAGTCAATTTGTAGGTCACGTGTAGTGGGGTAAAGTGTGGGACTCCTCCCTCTATGAAGACATCTGCTCAGCATGGAAGTGTAGGCCAAATTCCATCTTGTGTTTATTTCATGATCTATGTCTTCCCCATTTTGTGTCTCAGTGTAATCCCAAAAAACTACCATTGCTTCTTTGTACACTTTTTAGCCTTTTGTTCCATTTAGTTTTATGATATTCTATTCTTCTGATGCATGTCATAGATGACAATATCATTGACAACGTTCTTCTTACGAAATTAAGTTTGGGATAAAAAAAAAACTATTAATAAAACAAGAGTAGGGATGCAGTCACGATTTTTGAAAACTCAATTTAGTAATTTTACTCAGTGTCAAATAGTTACCAAAAGCCTATTAAAGTGGAAATTGTTCATATTTTTTATATATATAAACAGACCTAATATCAGTTAAAGAGGTACTTTCCTGTCGTTGAATTGTACTTTCGATAGAACAAGTAGCCAATTCAATTGAACGTGCAATGTGCTGTTCACAGATCAACAATGCAAAAGTGGTCTCAATATAAGCGAATCGATCGGCTGGAAGGAATTCATGTAAGAGTCCTGTATATACATCACAGTGTCATTTGTAAGGCATAATCTATGGTCATTTGTAAGGTAACCCAAATCGGTGATTGATGTTAGTGCGGCAACTATCGTGTCATCACAACATATAGTTCAACCATTCACGTACATATTTAAATACCGTGAAGTATATTTCAAAGAACTGCACAGGATAGTTGCATACAAAAGCATATAACAAATCACTTAAAAGTCATCATGCGTTTTGTAATACATCTTTTTTTCTGGAACATCCGAGCTATGCCGGGGCCATGCTGAACTCGGCCAACGCGGACCAAGAGGGTACAGTTTTTTTTGTCCACTCCAGAAGATGAGCCGTGCCATTGACATCACACAAATTGTGTCACATTGAAACACGTGTAGCTGGTCGAGTGACACTATGTTGGATATGCACTGAACTTGACGTCACACACAATAAATGGCTTCATTAGCACTAGCTCTGCATGTCCCCAAGGTATATTGAGATGTCTTGATGCTAGTAGAGCACGGTGTGGATATTGCTCGGTGCAGCAAATCGCCAGTGGAAAACCACTCGCCTCGTGAAGCCCTCTTGCTGGCTCGGCTTGGATATTTCAGTTTGAAAATGGGCATCGGTAACCGGAAATCACATGGAAATTGGCTATAGCAGGTGCAATCGTCTTTTACACAAATGGAAAATAAAATAAACACTGACAACAGTGAAACACATTGTGAATGAATGTCCACTGTGAACGTTCTCTGACCGTATGAGTGGTTTTCACGGGCGTCTTCCGAAAAACGAAAGAGCTACATTGACAACTTTGATATTGATTTATAGTTGCTCCTAAAAGCATATGCATATGAATGTAGGACGTAGGGAAGACATGCCTACATTTTTAGACATTCATTATAAGATGCAAATGAAGCTTGCGCTGCGTTCCCATAAATAATTAAACCCGATGTGGCCTGGTTTGCAAACAGGGCAAGTAAGCTCAGACAGGATTCCCACAGCAACCTTACTTGACCATTCAAGCTGCAAGCAAGCCCCTTTATCTGGGCCAAGTACTGTAGCTCACTTTTCTGAAGGGTTATCCACTTGTAGCTGATCCACCCTCAGAAACACACGTGATGCCGTGGGACCAATGGGGAAGAGATGTGACAAACCTCCACAGGTCTGCGTCAGTGTCATATTTTTTTTTATTTTGAGAAGACCGTGGATGAAAATAATAAAACTAACATGTAACGACTTGGGATGGTGTAAGCTAATCCAAGCGCATTTAAACTTATTTTTTAATATGATGGATTCTCTCCAAGCAGAGGGAAGGGTACGTGGGGGTTTGGGAGGGGTGAGGGTCTGAGTCCACAGAGCCATGCGTTTGCGAAAAATCCAAGCTGTGAAGGCTATTCCGGGAATGTACCAGCATGGCTTGCATCTGATATGGAATACCCATGGAAACGTCGTATTGGCCCTTCAGAAATGTTAAGCCAGCATTGCTAACACCTACGTTTGTGCCTCAGTGGCCACGTGAGTTAAAGAGGTTCTCGTGTGTAATGAGCTTGGTTGTCTCACTTCATTTGTGAGACTTTCGTGTACATGTTTAAGCTATGTTAATGTGAACCACAGCAAAACAGCCTCGTTCAACAACTTTGAGGTCACAGAATGTCTTTCACAGTGTGCACAACACGTAAACAACCGGGGGGTTTTCGCAAGCGTGAAATAATCTCGCTGGCATGAAATTAACAACTGCATATTTATGGCCGTGCAGTCACAGAACCGTTTCTGCATAAGCAGCTGTCATGGGAATGTGACTGCTGGGGTTATCGCTCACAAGTTACATTTACACCAAAATAATCCGTAATGGTGATGGATTGTTGCAAGAGATCGTGAAAGTGTGTTAATTACCTGAACCAGCCGCCCTGCAGCTAATTACGAGCTTCTACGGTGAGACTTTCACGATGCACTTCACAGTGATTCTTTCACAATCATGTAAACAGTCCATTTGTAACTGGAGATATTGATTCACGAGGTGTATGGTTGATCAGCAGTGTTTTGAACTTCTGCTATTTAAACTATAACGTCTTTGAACATATTTATTTGGTGAGTTGCGGTATAAAATACAAGTACAAAGAACAAGCCACTGTTAGCATCAGACTGTTGGGGAAATTATGTTTGTGGCACCAATTATAATCTCATGAGAGGCTGGTCAAGGCAGCATAATTCATGACCACCTGTGTCTTCTCAGTGCTTATATTAAGTATTCTACACCAAGTACTCATTTTAGAGTCAGCTGTAGGTGAAACTCAATCCAGGTTCATCGGGCAAATGTTACTTGTGTTGTGCATGCCCTGGAAACCAGCATAGCTTGCCGGAATTATAGCAGTGCGATAACCACTATAACACTATGGCTCACAAATATCCACAGAGTGAATTATGCTCAACCATACAACTTTATCACAATAGCATCAGAATGGTAGGTAAATGCTTGATATCTTTTGTTGAAACGCGCTGTGTTTATGCGGTAGGAAGACAATGATGAACGAATTTCATGTAGCTCCACCAAAGGCAATCTGCTACCTTTGTGATTATTATTCCGCGGAGAGCTGTACGCTGTGATTTTGGCTCTGTGTCAGAAAAGGAAGCTAATGAGACGGCAGGCAGCCTTCCCAAGAGAGAAGCCCTAGTGTATCAATCATGGCCTCTGCACTTGACTGCCATGCACCAATACCTATTCATTTGCTTTCCTCTTGCAGAAAATGTAGTCTGGTACCTCTGCCTGACCGGTTGAACCATTTAAGCATAATATCTTCCGTAAAAATGTTCGTTGATATGTATATTGTGAACATCAAAAAGATAGGGAAATAAAACTGATCTCAAAAAAACCGTGGATGGATGTTTGTGAACAGCTCTAATGAAGGTAATTTTAACCCATCTGGAAATGTGTGTCGTGGTATGTATTCGGAATATTGTTACGTAACCTGATTTACAGCATCCCTCATGCAATTCCTGACAGCAGTGCAGAGAGTAGTGTATGAGAACTGGAATATTATGTAAGTTGCAATTTAAAAGCCCACGAACCTTCCGGAACTTATACTTTTCTTTTGAAGAAACACCTGCTTGTACATCTGCCATAATGTATAAATGTGATGGAGACAGCTATTACCACAGTGACAATCCCACTTCTTGGCCCATCGCAAATTCTTGCGATGCAACGTCTTGGCAATTTAACACGTAGGCTTTCGCGACCAATATTACTTCTAATAAAGATTTTTGGGTTAGAGCGCGTAAGTATAAATGCGTCACTCTCTTTGGTTCTTTCGGTGAAGTCACGTATAAAGATAAAATAATATTATTTAATAATATTATTTAATTTATTATTTTATCTTTATACGTGACTTTACCGAAAGAAAATAATACATTAAATATTATTTTTTTATCTTTATACGTGACTTTACCGAAAGAACCAAAGAGTAATTCCTGCAGTCACGAAAGCTCCAAATTTAAGATATAAATGTGTCGTAACCCTCCACCACCCGACACAGCCAATTAGTAAGAGATTTGTCACGTAAACAAAACTTTAATTAGTTACTACTTCAGTACACCGGTATGTTGGAGAGTAAATCCACAACATTTACAATTTTAGTACGACGTTTTGCTGGTAATTACATCTAGCATCATCGGGCGATTTGCCGGATGACAATTCTAATGTCAGATTGAATTTACATTGGAGTATTTGGAGCACATTAGCCTTGTTTGTGTAACTGTTTAATAATGAAACCTTGTATGTATTTTAATGTCAGGCAACCGTGGCTGGTTCGTGCCTGTAATTTTGTGACTTGCAAAGGGTTTACGGGTCATGCACAGATAATCTATGTGACACCTAAAGGCGGCGAACATATGCTTAGTAGACAGTACAGCATGGAGGTTGCTATCTTAGGTGTATGACATTTAGAGTGTTTCCTTCCACACTAAAATACTCAAGAAAGAAAGCATACAAATAAACCAGAAATAATCACAAATTAAGCAATACGGTACTTTGTGTTCAATAAAAATGAAAATAATTGAAAACTATAATTTTTCTTTTTGGAATACATTTATTGTAAGAAATAGATATTTACTCTGAAACATTACTGCTAGCATTAATAATTTTGTTACATATGTACTGCGCCTTTGGTAGTTTTTTTTTGCGGTGGTCATTTAAATCCATTGCTCCAACAACAAAACGTAAACATCATCCCCTTATGTTCAACACACACATCTGCAGACAGATATAAAAGATCAGTTGTCTCGACATGCCATCACACTTTCGTTGTTCAGTGAACTGATTCCTCTTTGCTCAGCTAAAACATATATATAACACTATGTAGTTCGGAAGAAGCTCTGCATTTCTCAAAATGACGAGCCTGCCGATCTTTTCACCATCAGCAATGTCCCTGATGTTGTCTATTCAACCAAAACACAATCCCTCCCTTTCTGGTGCCCACACAGCTGGTGGATGTGCTCGCTTTAATTGGCTTCCCACACGACGCTGAGAGAATCTTCGAGAATAAACTTTCTTCTAACAACTTTTCCTCTGCGTGTTCAGAGTTTGTAGGTTGTAATGCGTAGGTATTTACCAGGCACATTGGTAAATACATGTTGCTTAGCAAATAACCCAAATTTTTTCATGAATTCATGTGCACATGATAGATACTTTATACAATTAATGTTTGCATAGTCAATGCTGTATTGATTTAAATTGTGTTCTCGAAGCAACGTGTCATTTGTCTTTTTTATATTTACAATGTAATTAAACATTTTTGAATACTTGCCACTCATTAATAGAATTTTACAAACACACAAACTAGTCTGAATTTTTGGAGCTTTCGTGACTGCAGGAATTATTCTTTGGTTCTTTCGGTTAAGTCACGTCTAAAGATAAAATAATGAATTAAAATAATAGCGACGTTTCGATTGCAACACAAGCAATCATCATCAGGCATAAGAGAAATAGCAACAAAAATATAACTAGAAAACTATAGACAGACATACAAGCAGACAGACATCACAAGGACACACAGAGAGAGGACACATATCGGCACAGAGAGAGGGGTCGTTTCTGTGACGGTCCCTTAAATATAGGGAGGGGGGGCGGGGACGGAGAGAGGGAGGGGGCAGAGAAAATTAGCATATCAATGAGTGGACGGCAACGTGTTGCTGCTGCGCAAGTAAGACGACGACGTGGCACGGCACGCAAGCTTGAAAATTAGGAGAAAGACACACTAAAATTAAATAACCTCGCAAAATATCGAAATGTGATGTAATGCAACACAGAGAGTCAGTCAACACACAATTAACGCATAGCCTGGTTGATTACGTATTTCAAAGATTGCTAAGTTAGAATTTAAGTGTGAAAATTCCAAAGAGAGGACACAGGCAGAGAGAACAAATAGCCAGAGAGAGAAAAAAAGATAAGCTTAAAACTTCCCCGTAGAAGTGGTTCAATCTTAATTTTTGGAGCTTTCGTGACTGCAGGAATTATTCTTTGGTTCTTTCGGTTAAGTCACGTCTAAATATATCTTTAGACGTGACTTAACCGAAAGAAAGATATCTTTAGACGTTTAAAGGCATCCAAGTAATGCATTCTCTGTCAAAAGGTTGCTGATCTTTCGCTCGTGATTTGGACAGAAAGCCGATTGAAAACATTTTTGGATTTTGACACCAACTTGTCTGTCGGAGCTGTCCCCGATAAAGTTTTTTTTTTACAAATCATGAATACCAGAAGAAAAACATGTCCACCTGATATCAACACTTAAAGTAGTAGCCATGGCAATTCTATCATTGCATTATTCTGCAGGCATTAAAGTGGTCTCAGGCTTAAGGGTGTGGATTGCGCAATTTGTACACGTGCAACCTCAATGTTGTGTCTATTGTGCACGTGTCGGAATTATGAGCACAATGTTACTAACAAGGCAATATTTTGAAATAACTTTTTTCTTCTTCCAGGTGGTTGTTTGCAGATACCAACTGGGAAGTAATCACCAACAAGCACACGTATCCCCAAAGTTGCCACAAACACCAATGCACAAATTGTGTTTTGCAATGAGCTTGGCTCGCATTTGTGCCACGTGGGCATTGAGGATTGTGGTGTATCTGTGTTATTAATACTTTAGTCAAGTGTAGTATGCATTAAATCCCTAGGCAATGATATTTATTAATTGGCACATGTCAATATGTATTGAGTTTATCACTCTTGAACCTCACGTTTGCAGACAGGTGTGTGCATTGCAAATGGATTTTGGAAAATAAATTAGTATACAGCAAAATGTCGGTATATTGATTAACGTTATTTACAATTGCATAATGCACCTTACCCTATAGCATGACAATTTCCACCCAATGACTCTGTAGAAAATGAATATGCTCAAAGGGCTCTCATTTTGGGTGTATATGAAGGTCGTGAAAAGATGCAATTATTGTAAATGATCAGCCATAATAAATATATATGATCAAAGTTTTGGTCACCAGAAAAATAGTGTTTCATCTTCTTGGTTCTTTCGGTAAAGTCACGTAGAAGGGAAGTAATAAAATAATAAAAATAAAACACAATAACATTATTCTCACGACGTTTCGGCCACAACGCAAGTAGCCGTCCTCAGGTGAAAACCGGGTCTGTCGAGGCGACAGCGTCTGAATAATTTTATTGTTTTATTTTTATTATTTTATTACTTCCCTTCTACGTGACTTTACCGAAAGAACCAAGAAGATGAATCACTGCAGTCACGAAAGCTTTAAATCGAAAAATAGTGTTTGTATACATTTGTGACGTTTATATCTCATCATCAGTCATGGTTAACACTCTGCTGGTTTAAGGCCTCCGAGCTATCTCCATCCCTCATAATTCTACAATGCCACAATCCATCTCGTGCATTTTTATCGCACCATGATCAATCCAAGACTGAATAAAGGCTTCCAAAGCAATAATACATTAGTATGAGTGCAAAAATTAGATGCAGCATATGACATTGTTTATAAAATATATATTTTATATAATGCAATATTAAATATGGTTGAAGTGGTGTGTGATATAATGTGTATACGATAACCATTTATTCACTTTCAAATATTTGCACACAACAGTTTAGAGATATAACAATTTAGGTCACTTTTCCCACTTCCTTGAACCTTGAACCTTGCAGCCACGACAATAGCCCTGCAGGCTCTCGTAATAAACGTTGGGTGTTGTGACTCCCACGTCACTGCCCCTACCACCACCTCCATCCTCTTAGCAGCCCTGACCTTGCATATGCAGTGCGGCAGTGTCTGCTCATGCACACTGATTCGCCTCCATCCTATATAAGCAGCGCTGTAAAATAAATATGAATACCTTGACTGATATGATTTGTTTCAGAATATCAATGTGAAAGTTGAGCTTGAGGCTTCATTGAATGTAAAGTTTTCCAGGTCAGAATGGCGTGTCAGAGTGAATGCGTAATTGCATTGTTTCTGAAATATATAATTCGATACTTCATTTTTGTTTAAGTCAGAAAAAGCATGCGAAAGTACTGGTCGTCCTCATTTTCACGACTCACGACACAATTTATTCCCGGATCATTGTAAATCAGACCCTATTTTCCCATAGATAATTGAGACAGTATAAACATCACCTGCTGATGTGCTCTTTCTTTTATCAGATATCTTTAACAGGGTTTGATAAATAAAAATCCACAAAAAACCATTTGAGATTAAGAAAAGCTCCACGCCAAGTCACATTGGACACCAGACTGACTATTCAAATGTGTTCGGAATTGTCAAGTTTCTGCGTCGTCATAAATCGATACATGGTGGCATTACATAAGCGTCGTAAATGTGTGTCGCAAATTTGACCGTTGTAAACCAGAGACTGCCTGTATAGAAAAGGTGTATCCCTGAAATGACTTGCTGCCACTACTGTCAGCAGAAGGACCTACATTAGATGCAGATCTAGAGAACTCTTCTCGAGGGTTGGGGGGCAGAGTGGTGGCCCAGTTGATAGCAACTGCACTAAATTAATTTCCTGGCCACGGATGTGAACCAATATCTGAATGTGTCCTTAATTGCCTTCTTCACCAACTCACATTTAATAATATAACTCCCACTACGACTTAACAAAGGCATATTTTAATACAATGCACAGTGTATAAAGGTCCATATTAAGATTATATTGGCTAATGTAGATGTTGAATTAGGATCTAACGGTTCAGGTATCCCAAAAGACAATTTTTTTTGTAAAATAAAATGGGTTTCTTATTATTACTTTACATCTAACACTGACCGATTTACTTTCATTGCGTGTAAAAGCAACTATTTAAAGTTACGTTTTAAAATTTACCATTACCAGAATTTTAAAATATGTCGCTCAAATCCCTTGATTAAGTGTTGAACATGCAACAATCATGAACAGTCAATGCTTGTCTACCAAGCTTGAATGACTCATTAATGTCCACTTTTAAATCTCATTTTACTTGAATGCAGTCTAAATGATATCATATATGGTGAAATGTGTCAGCGTTGCTTTATTGGTGATGTGCATGCTGTTTCAACTGACCCAGATATTCAGGACGGCAGATTTTGTATTCAGAAAACACATTATTGTAGAGGCTGACATCTTATGTATCTAAATTGTGCTTGTTAATGTGCACACTTTCATACGTTTTAATATGCACTTATTATTCAACAGCTAAGCAATCATCAAACATCACTTAAAAGCGAAACGTCAGTACCCATGTACATGTTGTGAGATTACTCCCCAAAACATCGGTAATACATTTGACACGTTTGTTTTGCGTGACACTTTAATTAATCGACTGTCGGGTGGAGGAGGGTTTACGACAGACATTTTACTTATGCAATCTGAACAATTATGAATTTTAATATTGGTCGTGAAAGCCTACATATAAAATAAAAACGTGGTCTAAAACTCGATATTCCAAACATTTAGAAGTGTTTTTATTGGTCACTTGTGATATTAATTGCCCAGATTGCATACAATCAATATCAAGAAATCTTACGAGGGATAAAAAATAATCTTAACTTGTTTGTGAGAATAAAGCATGAAGGGCATTTTGAATGGCTATCATCCAGGTCACCAGCGATGGAATTGGGTTATCAGCTCCGTCTAATAAAAGGTTAAGTCATATCATTTCATGAATTGAACATCGATCACCTAATAGGGAATTTCCATGAAGGCGCCATGCTTTCGTGACCTTAGAATACCCATTCCTGTGTGGCTGTCATGAAGTGCACAACTAATTTTGAACATTATGAAATGCATGTGCTTAATCATTGGTCTATTTACTTCAATTTAGGGAATGGTTTAAAAGGGCCCAACAGTTATATGTGCCTGTTAATTTTCGAAACACGTTATCATGATATATATGCATTGAATTCATACACATTTGAAAACCACATAGATTATGTACTGCAGCATCAAATATGTGTAATAAAAGACTCCGTCAGGCACTGCTGGTCTCCGCTTGTCTTTTATTTAGGTTCTTCTCCGCACCCTGCTGGTCTCCTCCGCGGACCAGCGTCGTCTCGCGCACGCCCCGCACGCGCTCCCTCGTCAGCTCCTCCACTCTTCCTCACACCCCGCTGGTCCTGGTAAGGGACCAGTGTCTCCTCTCGCGTGCCGCGCACGCTCCTCCGTTAGCTCCTGTACTCCCGCACTCCGCACACCGCTGGCCGACAGCGTGCTGAGGTCCTTCGGCCACGTGGCCGATGGCGCGGATCTCTCTCACCACCCAACATGGCTCAGACTCTTAACTTCCCCAACTGACCCCGATCTCTTCCGGGCTCCCACTTATATCCTTTCCCCCCACGTGACCCTGACTCCTCCCCTTCCGGATCATCAGATCCGGCCATCCCATACTGCCCTGCTGGCTCCGCCCCCATTCACCTCGCCTCCCATTGGAGCCGAGGTGAACGGTGGCCTCTCCCACACGCCCCGCATACCAGGCTCCGCCCTCCAATACCCCGGGCCGTGTGATTGGCCAGAGCCCAGCAACAACCCGATTTACGCTCGCATTACATATGTGTAATAAACGCCTGGACCACGATGTCTGGCTCAGTGTCCTTTATTATTCGGTTCGTGCTGTACACCCACACGGCTGTCTTTACTCTGTAGCTTCTCCACGGTGCTGACTCCAATGTCGGCCCGATCCCCAACAGCAGCTCCGCTGCTGTTTCTCTCACACAGCCCCCCTTGGCTGTACTCTCTGCTGCTCTTCTCCCTCCGCAGCTCTCACAGCTTCTTGCTCTCTCTCTCTCCCTCCGCAGCTCCTCCTGGCAGCCACACCGCTGCCTCTATCAAGCAGCCCCCTCTCTCTCTCTCTCCGCAGCTCCTCCTGGCAGCCACACCGCTGCCTCTAACTCGCAGCCCTCCTGGCTGTCTCCTCCCCAGCTGCACACCACTCCGCAGCTTGCTCTTATCTTCGGGGTTGGCTCCCGATCGCCGTCGGCGCCCCCCCTTCTCCACACTTGCCCGCGTGGCCTCACTCTTTTCCGCTCACACCCCGACTACCTTCCCCTTCCGGTTTACCCGCTTAAAGCCCCGAACCTTACCCCCACGTCACATGACTCCACCCCCCGTGACGTCACCTCCGGAAGGTCGCTTACGCCCGCATTACACCACCCTCCCCCGTAGAAAAATCCCAGCCGACCTCGGCTGACCAATAGCAAATCGTAATGCGGCGAACCGAGCTTCCCCCCCTAAAGGACACTAAGCATATAATGTAACAACAAGAACAACAACAACGCAATGAACATCAACGATCGTACAAAAGCATGCAATAAATACAACTGTAAGAAAAAAATAACAAGACAGCAACAATCAACGAAACGTAAGCGATTTGGAACGTGTGCGGGTCGCCGGCCCGTCCCGGACGGTCGGCGGCCCACTCGCAGAACGGGAACGCGATGAAAGTCGAGGAATGACAGGGGGTAATCCCCCTGTCGCAGCTGGAAGTCCACCGACGTCCCGTGTCCCTAAAGAGTTAGTCTTGGGCTTGTCCTGTGACCGTGCCCGCAGCTGGGTCGGAAGGGCTGCAGGGCTCGAAGGTCCCGCAGACCTGGCAGGCGTCCTCCGAGCAGGGCCCCTCGTCCCCCGCAATGTCACGGCCGGCCTGTCTGGAACAGGTACGACAGGCGCTCCAGCGAGATCAATGGACGCAGGCAGGGGAGAGTCAGCAGCAACAGACCCCGGCAAGGCAACATTGGGGGATGACGCATCATGTAAGGGAGCAACATATGGTTTCAAGCGCGACGTATGCACAACCCAGCGACGAGACCCAATCTGGACGCGTGCTGTCTGTGGGTTGGGAACCGCAATGAGGCGTACGGGACCATGCCAGGGTTTGTGCAATTTCGGCGAGGTCCCCGGACGTACCTGTGGACAATGAAGCCAGGCTAGGTCCCCAACCTTCCAAGGGCACTCCCCCTCAGACCGTCGCGCATATCGCTCGTTCCGGGCCTGGGCTTTGGCCGTAGCCACGCGGGCATTCTCCCGCGCCTCCGTGACTCGGCGAACCGTGTCCTGAATGTATTCAGGAAGTGGTTTACGAGGTCCCTTCACCCCAGTTCCCAATTGCACATCCACCGGCGGCACGTTTTCCCGACCATACATAAGGTAAAACGGCGAATATCCTGTAGCCGCATGAGGCGTCATCCTGTACGCCGAAAGCACCCCGGGGATGTGCAGATCCCAATCTGATTGTTGTTCACTCACGGTGTGGCAAAGCATGGCAGACAATGTCCTGTTCAGCCGTTCAACCATACCATCCGTCTGCGGATGGTATGGGGATGTCCGTACTTTCTTAGTCCCAAGGCCCGCGCACACTTCCGCCAATAATTTAGAAGAGAAATTCCTGCCCTGGTCCGTGAGGAGTCTCTCAGGCGCCCCCTTATCCATAATATACCCAAACAAAAAGGCGTCGGTAATGGCCGCGGCCGACTGATCGGGCAACGGCCAGGCCATCGGCCAACGGGAGAGGTACTCAACCCCTACCAGCAAATATTTATTACCCCTCGCCGATGGTGGAAAAGGTCCCAATATGTCCAGTGCCACCAATTCATTGACTCGAGACACCTGAATCGACTGGAGAGGCGGCACGTAAGGATGTTTCGGCGGCTTACGTTGTGCACACGCAGGGCACGCGCGCACGTGCCCTACGACATCTGTCGCCATGCCGTGCCAAAAATAATGACGTTGCAACGTCAACAAGGTCTTCTGCACCCCTAAATGTAAGAGAGTGTCACAATGGAGGGTTCTAATCAACTCGAACCGCAAGGACGTTGGTACCACCAGGCGCCAACGTTCCTGGAACCCCTCCCGCCACATAAGCAGACCATCTCGGAGAGCGGTTTGCGGCCCCACAGCCGTACTCGGACTCCCATCGTCCTTAGCAGACCGCTTCCGCAAGGACACCAATGACTCATCCATCATCTGTTCCCGGATCCAGACAGACCGCGGCAGATTCAAAACCCCGTCAGCCGGTCCCGGTTCCATCGGAGTGTCCGACTTCTCGACGGCCAACGTGAGCGGCTGAGGGGGGTTTGGAATCGGCGAACACCTATGCGTCCCCGACTCACATTTACAAGGGGCGCGCCGCGGTAATCTGGAAAGTGCGTCAGCGTTCGCATGGCGCACTCCCTTCCGATGTTGAATTTGGAAGGAAAATTCCTGTAGCGTGTCCAACCAACGTGCCAACTGTCCGGATGGCTGGTCAATTTTAAGGGCATATTGCAAGGCCGCATGATCCGTACGCACAATAAAAGAACGACCGTAGAGGTATGGTCGAAATTGCCGTAGGAAAAAAACAACCGCCAATAGTTCTCTGCGAGTGACACAGTAGCGGGTTTCCGCAGGAGACAAGACTCGGCTACCATACGCCACGACACGCTCTACACCCCCTTTAGACTGTGATAACACCGCCCCAATACCTGTGTCACTCGCGTCCGTATCAAGAATGAATGGGTGATCGAAATCGGGATAATCCAATGTTGGGGCCGTGGCCAATAGATCACGCAGACTCCGAAAGGCCGCCTCCTCCGGCTGTCCCCAAACAAACTTCCGTCCTTTACCCGTAAGGAGATGCAAAGGCCTCGCAATCGTCGCAAAACCCGGCACGAATCTTCGGTAATACGAGGCAAATCCCAAAAACCGCCGAACATCCCCCACGGTGGCCGGAGTCGGCCAATCCCGGACGCACGCCGTCTTTTCCGGATCCGTGGACACTCCCTCAGCGCTCACAATGTGCCCCAAATAGCGGACGGACCGTTGCAGTAGGTGACATTTCTTTGGTTTGAATTTCAATTTGGCAGAACGCATCCTCGTGAACACTGTCTCCAGCCGCGTCAAATGTTCATCGAATGTGCGGCTGAAGACAATGATATCGTCCAAATATATAAGACATGTCTCCCACTGCAACCCCGTCAAAACGAGCTCCATCAATCTTTGAAATGTAGCAGGGGCCGCATTCAATCCCATCGGGAGACAGTTGAATTGAAATAACCCCTGCGGCGTACGGAATGCGGTTTTCTCCCGTGAGGACTCGTCAAGGGGAAGCTGCCAAAATCCCGAAGAGAGGTCCAGTGTGGAAAAGAACTTAGCCCCCGACAATGCGTCGAGGGAGTCATCCATACGCGGCAGGGGGTACGCATCTGCCACCGATATCTTATTCAATTTGCGGAAATCAACACAAAATCGCAATTTGCCATCCTTCTTCTTAACCAAGACGACTGGAGCGCCCCATGGGCTGTTAGATGGCGATATAATGTCCGCAGCCAACATGTCTTCCACTGCCCCCCGTACGTGTTCTCGCTCCGCAGGACTCATCCGATGCGAATTTAATCGAATAGGGGCAGCATCGCCCGTCTCAATGTGATGGTAAAGCAAGGAAGTGCGGCCCAAATCCAAATCATCGGAGCTGAACACGTCGGAATATGTCAACAACAATTTACGCAGCGCACCACGTTGCTCCATGGACAGGGAAGAATTTTCGTCACATAATTGAGCAACCCAACGATCATCCGAACTCCTTGGCTCGGAAACCCCAGCAACAACTCCCCGGCTATGTGGACAATCATGGGTCGCAAACGCCGTAGTGGCATGTGCCACAACCGTACCGGCCGGGACACGGACGTTTTCTCCCCCCGCATTAAGCACCTGTAAAAACGGTAATTGATCCGGCCGGACGATGGTCTGTGCCCCCACTAACGCCAACCCGGTTGTTATCGTGGCGGACGGTGACAACAAGACCCCTACTGCTCCTAGCCGATCAGGCAGGGGCTTCCGATACCGCAAGGGTATAAGCATCTGTGTACCAGGTGGAATGTCCACAGATGCGACGGACAGCGCCTGCACTTGTACGGCCGAAGCAGGTCGCCCCCAGGGCGACGGCAGAAACGAGATTTGACGGCCCCCCGGCAGTTCAATACAATTCTCATTGATTTTGATCAAAATGGGCATCTTAGCCAAAAAATCGGTGCCTAACAAACAAGGAACCGCCAAAGATCTCGATATCAACACAACACCCGAGGC
The DNA here is from genome assembly GCF_964198595.1 of Lampetra fluviatilis. Lineage (NCBI taxonomy): Eukaryota > Metazoa > Chordata > Hyperoartia > Petromyzontiformes > Petromyzontidae > Lampetra > Lampetra fluviatilis. The sequence goes on along the minus strand of NC_136278.1, from coordinate 23,039,028 downwards.
CGACACATCCCCAATAGATATCTTAGCATCCACCTGACCCACGATGCCCATGCTACCCCCGTTCGCAGCGACGCACGACCCATAAACCGGACGCACAGCCCCCGACGGAATGCCCAACAGATGGAAAATGACATCCGATATAATAGTCGCAGACGCCCCCGAGTCGACCAAAATGCGCACGTCCACACCTTGTATGGACCCCGGTACAGTGGACGAACCCGTAGCGGCCGCGACAACTCTCCGTGCCAATTTGCGCCACTGCGTAACTGAATGACAAGGCCCCGTCAATGGCCTTTCTTTAACAACAACAATAGGATCGCGCAACACAGGTGGTGGGTGAGGTGGAAAGCCTTGCCGAGTGTCTGGTGCGTGCCGACATGCCTGTTTCGGAGGATCTTTAGCCGACTTGACCGGTGCCGAGGCCTCCTGCTGCGGCGGAGCCGGGAAGCGGGCCCAGCAGTCTCTGGCGTAGTGGCCCCTACGCCCGCAGCGGAAACATTCGGCCTCGTTGCGCCGAAGCGCAGGCCTCGCCTCCTGACGGCCCCGTTCTGGTAGCATCGCGCGCGGTCTCGGCCCGCCGCGTCCCGTCCATGGAGCGGAGGCGGCCGTCAGTTGTTGAGGGCCCCGGTCATCCGGAACATAGACGGCCTGCGCAGGGTCCCACCCCAGCGCATCCCCTTCTTTGACGGGCCCCCCCGTCCACGCCGTCACTTGTTTCCAGCGACGGAGGTTGAATTGCGCATCGAGACACTTAGCAGCCATCCGGGAAGTTAGCTTCTCATGCCCACACACAGGCATGGGGATCCCTAGATCCCGAGACAACTCCAACATTTTCCCTAATATGAGAGGCTCAAGCAGGTCCTGTGGCGTCTCAGGATAAGCTGCCATGGCCAGCTCCAGCACCGCACCCCTGAACGCCACGGGCGACTCCTCTGGTGCTCGTTGTCGTTGAGCGAATCGCCGATGCGCATCATCTGGTGGCTCATAAGCATCGGCCATTTCTTGAAAAACACCACATAAAGTTGCCTTCTTATCGGTCGCTATGGAACGGAAGAATCGGACAGATTCGTCGTCCAGAAGAGTCGGCAACACCTCCAAAGCCTCCGCATCGGTCCATCTTGCTGTGCGTACCGCCGCCAAGAAGCGGCAGGCGAACGCGCTCCAGTCCCCACCGACGGAAAATTCTTTAACTGTTGTAAGGTGGCGACTCCGACTCCTCTTCCCGCCGTCTTCCAATGGTGGTGGTTGTGATGGCAAATTCAAAATGGCGTCGGCCCGCGGCGTGGCCAAGATGGCGGTTTGGCGCCACGGAGCGCGCAAAATGGCGGCCTCTTGCCGCGTGGGCAATGGCGGCGGCAGGACAGGCAACGTGGCGGCCCGCGGAGCACCACTTGCATCATCCATCGTCCCTGGCGCGACGAGATGGCATAGATGCGCCAGGACGTCCTGAAGTGCCTCCAGTTGTACCGCCATCGCTTGCCATCGTTGATCCGCGTCTGATGATGTCGAACCCCACTTCTGACACCAGTGTAATAAACGCCTGGACCACGATGTCTGGCTCAGTGTCCTTTATTATTCGGTTCGTGCTGTACACCCACACGGCTGTCTTTACTCTGTAGCTTCTCCACGGTGCTGACTCCAATGTCGGCCCGATCCCCAACAGCAGCTCCGCTGCTGTTTCTCTCACACAGCCCCCCTTGGCTGTACTCTCTGCTGCTCTTCTCCCTCCGCAGCTCTCACAGCTTCTTGCTCTCTCTCTCTCCCTCCGCAGCTCCTCCTGGCAGCCACACCGCTGCCTCTATCAAGCAGCCCCCTCTCTCTCTCTCTCCGCAGCTCCTCCTGGCAGCCACACCGCTGCCTCTAACTCGCAGCCCTCCTGGCTGTCTCCTCCCCAGCTGCACACCACTCCGCAGCTTGCTCTTATCTTCGGGGTTGGCTCCCGATCGCCGTCGGCGCCCCCCCTTCTCCACACTTGCCCGCGTGGCCTCACTCTTTTCCGCTCACACCCCGACTACCTTCCCCTTCCGGTTTACCCGCTTAAAGCCCCGAACCTTACCCCCACGTCACATGACTCCACCCCCCGTGACGTCACCTCCGGAAGGTCGCTTACGCCCGCATTACATATGTATGACAAATGTATTTTGAAAATATCCAATTTGTATTTCATGATCAATAAAAAGTACTGGTATAAAGTTAAGCCTGAAGACAGCTATCAGGGCCCACTTGGGCAGTTTCAAAGATTGATGTAGGTGAAATTCACCAAGAAAAAAGAAAAGTATTTCCCAGAACTGCAAACCGCAACACTTGCCAGTATGCCAGAAATAGAGGTGCGTGGACAAGTACGTAATCTCATAACAAGGCATTGGCCAGTGATAAACCATATTATTACGAATTTGGGGAAATTATAGTATAATGGGGAAATCATCCTTAGGCCAACAGTCAGGGACTATTAGCATGCGAATCCGGATACGTATCAGTCAGGGGAGTCAACTTAAGGAGTGAAAACCTCAAGGCAGAAACAGTTTAAGGACAATGCCATTTGGCCAGTCAGATGGTGATTGATCGCTTTAACAAACTGCCAGAACCCTGGGTTTGTGTTGTGTGGCAGGCAAAGCAGTGTGCTGCGTGATGTCCGCCAAAGGTAAATTTGAGCTTGCGTGTGCTATCTGCCTCTGGAGGTTAATGATTCTCTTAGCGAGAGGAGTTTCGCAGTCTGCCAGTGCCGTTCTCAGATTAAGCCATGACAATTACATCAAATCCCGCTTTGTGATGATATGCACACAATACGAGATTGGATTGCCAAAGAGTAAGTGTGTTCATTTCAAAATAATTGTATTTTTCGCATCCAAAAGCCACCGCTATCACAGAAATATGGAAACTATAAACACGACCTGAATAGACGTGACGACAAATTATTTCTGCAGTCATTCATGCGTGAAAATACCCTCAACTGTTATAATAGTTGATATTCCAGTATGAATAATCAGTCAAAACTGAAATGAAAATGGGATGCATTTGCCTTGAGGGTATACAGAAGAAAGGCAGTAGGGCCAGCTTCTGTGTTTTGGGTGCCATGTGGTAAGATGTTAAATACCTCGCCTGGTATACAGGAGGTCATGGGTTCGATATGAACCATGATGCCCATATATTTGGAGTTTGCATGTTCTCCCTGTGGTCGCGTAGATTTTTCTCCAGGTCCTCCTGTTTCTCCCTCCACACGTAGAATCAAAATGCGTTTAGAGTCTGTGGCTGCAATACATTTCCACATGATAAGCCACTTTGTTGAGCTATCATTTGTGGCCAGGTCGCTTGAAAAAGAGCTATGTAGCTCAGTGGGTGTTACCTGGTAATATATAAAATAGTAAAATAGTTTTGAAGATGTGCTTTGTGAGTAAACATGGGGAAGAAACGTTACCACATTCCATGCAATCAGTGCTTCATCTAAGCCAGAACAGCTGGCTGGTAATAAACAATTTTGGTTTTTTTTTCAAGTAGGTTTTTCAATAAAAGGTTTAAGATTCTGTATTCAATTATAGCAATATGGGGTACAATGATACATTATTTTTATGAATAAGCATCCCTTCCGCATTAATGGCGGAGCCTTATGCCAATAATCTTTACTCCAAGCCAGCCACGCAGCAGAATAATTTGAAAATATCGAGTGAGAAATTTGCCCTGCATACAACGTACATCAAATGCACCACACGTATTCTTATGCACACTATTTGATGCATGTATATCATATAATTTCATATATTTAGCTGTATACATGCCAAGTGTGTGATACCACAATCCACATCAATTTTAGCACATCCTGAAAATCGGCGTTAGATACCTGCTGATAACAATGCTTAATGGTGCCATGGGTATGTTGCTTGAAGGATTGGGGTAATTTACTCAGTCATCTAATTTTTCACGTCGACATTTTTTTGGGAAATTGATTCTCACCTGACATTAATGCTTGAATAAAGACAAGTGACAGCCTCAGGCAGACTCTTTTGTTTATTAAGAGTCAAGTCACTTGGGCATCTTGCTGAAACTGATATCATATTTCAGATTGCCGTGTATTTCCAGTCAACTATGCAGAAGTTGATTGTGCAGTGCCACCGACACTGTCAAAGTGATGGAATGTACACTAATTATTGAAGCTGTTCTCATCATTGTAAACAAACGAACAAAGTATGTGGATTATACTCAATGAGATCATAGATGAGACTAAAACACACGTGGGCTTGGGGCTGTCAGGTGGTAAAGATTTGGATTGGGTGAGCATCACCCCCTCATATGCGTGTCTTTTTTATCATTGACTTCAATTTCCTCTCATATGGCAATCACTCATTCCTAGTGTAATATGAGGATGCACCCGGGGGTAACTGGGCGATGGTGATAGGCTCTGCCGGCCTCAGCCCGCAGCAAATGGGACATCGAGCCAGGGGCGTAGCCCTGGGGCTGTATAGCAACATCTATAAGGTTCCAGGGGTGAGGCTTATGATTGGCTGTGTGGCATCACGTGAGCCAGGTGATATAAGCTCGTGGTCAGTGTGGAGAGATTGAGGAGAGACCACGTCTGCGCCTCCGGCACACCAGCGGCCACGTGGCAGGCCAGAGGCTGTCTCCCGAATGCCGTTAGCCAGCGGAGTGAGGGGGCGAGGAAAGCGAGCAAACGCCACGCTCGAGTAATGGGAGTAACGGGAATAACGGAAGTAACGGGGAAAAGGAACCCAGCGGTGTGAGAGAGAGCTGTGTAAATGAAGAACGAATAAAGACAAGACAAGAGAATACGATATCGTCCGGAGTGGGTTTATTACACTGGTGTCAAAAGTGACTATCGAGACCACTTGGACCGAGAACGATGTCCAGGCACCTCAAGAAAAATAACCCACCGGACCCGCCTTCGGACGACGACTCCCTCGACCAGAGCTTGCTGCATCAAGGGGGCGACGGCCCCGCTTGCGGTGACCGCTGCTGCACCGGGCGCCGCGCTGCGCGGAGATGCCGGCGTGGACGCGACTCCGGCTGCGGACGAGGGTTGGCGGCGGGTGGTGGAGCAGATTTAATCTCTCCGCTCGGTGCTGCTGAGCATCGTCACGTTGGTCGCGTCATCTGCAGCCCCAGGACGGCCTCAGGATGCGATGCCGAGTGCGGACGACCAAGGCCTCCTTCGGGGGGTCTCGGAGGATAAGGCCGCCATTACACCCGCCGCGTGGAGTGAACCCGCCATCTTGGGCGTGGTCGCGGCCGAGCCGCCTGTGGCCGCCATTTTTGTGGGGCCGCGTGCTGCGGGGTTGGCGGGAGCGACCGCACCCAAAGATGACAACGGTGGCCGCAGCCATCGCCTCCCCAACATCAAGGAATTTGTCGCCGGTGGTGACCAGAGCGCCTTTACTTGGCGGTTCGAGTCCGTTTTTCGATCCGTACGATGGAAGGAGGCCGAGGCGTTGGACGCTTTGCCTACACTGCTGGATGACGTGTCATTGGCAGTGTTCCGCTCCATCCCTGCCGACAAACAGAAGACGCTGAAGGACGCATTCGCTGAGATGGCGGAGGTTTAGGAGCCGCCGTCGGCCGCTCACAGGAAATTCATGCAGTGTTGTAGGGGCCCCGACGAAACGCCTCTTGTGTATTGCGGCACGCTTTTGGCGCTCGCGATGACCGCCTACCCCAATTCTTCTGCCGACCTTCTCGATACTCTCATCCTTATGAGGATGGTCGAACTGTCGAAGGAAATGGGCATCTCGCTGCCCGTGTGCAGCCATGGGCCGCTGACGTCCTGCTGGGCAGCTCGGTGTCTGGACACCAAATTAAACTTATGCCGTTGGGAGCAAATGGCTGCATGGACGGGGGACCCGGACAAAGATGGCGAACCGCTGGGGTGGGCCCCGTCTCGTGTTGTACACATTTTGGACGGGTGCCGCAGCACCGGCCGGGGATGCAACGCAACGGTGCCGGGATGCCACGGGTCGGTGCTGAGGCGGCCGGCCGTCGGGCTGCCGCGACGTGCTTCAATTGTGGCCGCTTGGGCCACTTCTCTCGAGATTGTCGGCACCGTCCACATCCTCCGTCAACTCTCCCTCCATCCTTTCCCCCGGAGACGGATCGCCATTCTGCTTGGGCAAGTCGGCATGCATCAGACACCCGGCATATTCCGACACCTCATGCATCCCTTCACACCCCGGGGGGCCCATCTGATGACAATTGTGGACACATAGATTCGGCACCACGCACTATTACCCAGTGGAAAAAATTGGCTCGGCGGGTGGTCGCAGCTGTGTCGGGGTCTTCTACGGTACCAGGCATCATTCAAGGAGTGGACGTCCGTATTTCGGTGGATACCGGAGCGTTGGCCACCATCATTTCCGATGTTATATTTCACCTGCTGTCCATCCCTGCGGGTTCAGCCGGCTTTTGACGCATGTATTGCCGCTAATGGGGGTAGCATGGGTATCATCAGACGGGTGGAGGTCCATATTGCCATAGGAAACATTGCCGCGTCAGGATCGTTCCTTATCTCATGGTCATTGGCAGTTCCCTGTCTGTTGGGCACCGACTTTTTTCGTCGGATACCTGTTAAGATCCTTGTGGATCAGGGATGTTTGGAAATGCCTGAAGGACGTAAACTGTTTTTCCTACCGTCCACCCACCTCCAGACCATGCAGTTCACGTGCTTGCTGATGTCACGGTAGAGATCCCTCCTGGTACGCAGATGCTCATCCCATTGCGTTACCGTAAACGGTTGGAGGTTGCGGATGCGGTGGCAGGTGTTTTGCTATCCCTGTCAAACTCTTTGGCTAAGACTTTCTCTCTTGTCGCGGCTCAAACCATTATTCGGGCTGGACAAGCCCCATTCTTGCAAGTCTTGAATGGGGGCCCGGCACGGGTAGTCGTTTCAGCAGGTGCGGTTTTGGCCCATGCAACTACTGCCTTTACTGGCGTCGATGGGGGCCGCCCACGTGGCTGCTAGCGTATCTCGTACCACTGATTCGGACGATAGATGGATCGCCGGATTGTGCCGGGAGAATACGTCCTTGTCCTTTCAGCAGCGTGACGCGCTGCGTTCGCTGCTGTCGCAGTACTCGGACATCTTCAGCAAAGATGATTTTTATTTGGGTCGTACCTCGCTCTTGTCACACCACATTGACACTGGTGCAGCAAGTCTGATATGTATGAACCCACACCGCATGAGTCCTGCGGAAAGGGAGCATGTGCATGGCGCGGTGGATGACATGCTAGTGGCTGACATTATCTCGCCGTCCAACAGCCCTTGGATTGCCCCGGTTGTGTTAGTTAAAAAGAAAGAGGCGGACTTTGGTTCTGCGTTGGTTTTCGCAGGTTGAACAAAATATCCGTGGCAGATGCTTACCCTCTGCCGCAGATGGACGATTCTCTAGACACCTTGTCAGGGGCTAAATTCTTCTCTACCCTGGACCTCTCATCGGGATTTTGGCAGCTTCCCCTTGATGATGCGTCGAAGCCAAAAACGGCGTTTCGCACTCCTCTAGGCTTGTTCGAATTTAACCGCCTCCCCATGGGCCTGAATGCCGCGCCCGCAACGTTCCAATGTTTGATGGAGTTGGTATTGGCAGGACTGCAGTGGGACGCGTGCCTCATATACTTGGACGACGTTATCGTCTTTAGTCGCACTTTCGAAGAACACCTTCAACGGTTGAAGGCTGTTTTTCAAAGAATGCTTTCCGCCGATCTCAAATTTAAGCCCAAGAAGTGTAATTTATTACAGCATTCTGTCCATTACCTCGGCCATATCATCAGCTCTGGCGGTGTCTCCACTGACCCAGACAAGACTTCTTGTGTCACTGAGTGGCCGACGCCCACTTCCGTAGGTGACGTGCGACGGTTCATTGGCTTTGCGTCTTATTATCATCAGTTCGTTCAAAATTTCGCCACGCTGGCAAGGCCTCTGCATGTCTTGATGGGAAAGAATCAAAGGTTCAAATGGGGATCGGAAGAGGAACTGGCCTTTCAGTCCCTCCGGGATCGATTGGCTACCGCACCAACGCTTGACTACCTGGATTTTTCGCAGCCTTTCATCCTTGACATGGTCCCTAGCGACACCGGCATCGGTGCTGTTCTGTCTCAACGTAAAAACGGCATTTAACGTGTTGTGGCATATGGCAGCTGGGTTTTATCCCTCGCTGAAACTCGTTATTGTGTCACTCGCCGGGAGTTGCTGGCGATCGTTCATTTCGTTCGCCAGTACCGGCCCTATCTTTACGGTAGAAAATTCCTCGTGCGCACTGACCATGCAGCCCTGCAATACTCATTGAAATTGGAACAACCGTCTGGACAGCTGTCATGATGGTTGGAGATGTTGCAGGAATTTGTTTTTGACATAACCTACCATAAGGGTACCCGCCATGGGAATGCAGACGCACTTTCCAGGTTGTCTCAAGGCCCTCCCTGTGCCTCTTTGTCGGGCACACATTGCTGCACGGCACCGCCTTCCCCACCCCGCCCTATTATAAGCGCGGTGCCGGAGGTTGACGGACAGGCCGCGCCGGTTGTGGCCGACAACACACTGCACCTGTCACGCTCGGTGTGGCAGCATGAGCAGATGGCCGACGCAGCGTTGGCTCCTCTGCGAGATCGGGCAGAAGGGTCGAGGTCTCACTCGTCCTGCGGGAACTCGCAGCTGATTACCACCCAGGATGGGTTGCTTACATGCAGAGAAGGCTTGTTAGGCCGATCGCGGCTTGTCGTGCCTACATCACTTCGTCATGATCTTATCCGCACGCTGCATGCCGACAAGTTGATGCATCTCAGTGTGCAGAAAACCTTGCTCACAATGCAGAGGGATTTCTTTTGGCCCAGGATGACGGCGGATGTCGTCAAGGCTATCTAGGCATGCCAGGAATGTGCGAGGCGGAAACCGCCGCGTGATAAATATATTCCGCCCTTGAAATTGATTGAAGTGTTGCGAATTAATGAGCTAGTTGCTCTGGATATCCTTGGGCCGTTCCCCCCTTCCACTAGGGGTAACAAATTCCTCTTGGTTGGAGTTGAATATTTTTCTTGCTGGCCGATGGCCTGGCCCCTGCCCGACCAATCGGCTTCGTCCATCACCAAAGCATTCCTCAATGGCTACGAGATGGACAAAGGTGCTCCGGAGAGGTTACTCACGGACCAGGGCCGTAACTTCTCCTCTAAATTGCTCCGGGATGTGTGCGCAGCTTTGGGCACAAAGAAAATACGCACTTCCCCTTACCACCCGCAGAAGGATGGAATGGTGGAACGGTTTAACCGTACCCTGTCGGCCATGCTTTGTCACACGGTGAGTGAAAAGCAAATTAACTGGTACTTGCATATTCCTGGCGTTCTGTCTGCCTACCGCATGGTCCCGCACGCTTCTACGGGAAACTCGCCATTTTTCCTTATGTACGGGAGGGAGAGCGTGCCTCCCATTGAAGTGCAACTGGCTACGGGGGGGGGGGGGGGTGATGTAATATGAGGATGCACCTGGGGGTAACTGGGCGATGGTGATAGGCTCTGCCGGCCTCAGCCTGCAGCCAATGGGACGTCGAGCCAGGGGCGTGGCCCTGGGGCTGTATAGCAACATCTAGAAGGTTCCAGGGGGGAGGCTTATGATTGGCTACGTGGCATCACGTGAGCCAGGTGATATAAGGGGTGGAGAGAGACAGCTCGTGGTCAGTGTGGAGAGATTCGAGGAGAGACCACGTCTGCGCCTCCGGCACGCCAGCGGCCACGTGGCAGGCCGGAGGCTGTCTCCCAAACGTCGTTAGCCAGCGGTGTGAGGGAGCGAGGAAAGCAAGCGAACGCCACACTCGAGTAACGGGAGTAACGGGGAAAAGGAACCCAGCGGTGTGAGAGAGAGCTGTGTAAATGAAGAACGAATAAAGACAAGACAAGAGAATACGATATTGTCAGGAGTGGGTTTATTACACTAGCATTTGGCAAAACATACCTTCTACAAAATAGAGTCATGGAACTCGGTAAGGATTTTCTGAGTAAATAATTATTGTAGTTCATTATAGGTGTGTGCACAGTGCATTCTTACACATCCACACCTCATTTACGTTCATTCACACACTAAAACTCACCTGAATAATTATTTAGTCTCCAACATATGTAAAGAAAATATGTAACTATCCGAATATATTTGCATTAGTAGTATGACTAAAACACTGACATTTAGAGAGTTAGTATGCATACTGTCCTATTTGGCATTCACAAAGATTAGATAACAATCCTTGAAATAGCAGTTTCATAACATAGAAAATATGTACAAGTATGCTAGCCATTTTCATGACTTTAGGAATCACTCTAACATAGTTAAATGTTGAACTACTTAGACTCAAGGCTTCACAGTCATGCAAAGTGAATCCAAATATAAATGTAATTATAAAATGTCTGCACAAAGCACGAAAAAATAAAGGTTATGTATCCCATGCCTATGACAAAATCGCCCAGAATGTGCCCAGTCTAATCAGATCTGGGAAGCCTGGATAGTGCGTTGACGATTGACCTATATGCATTACAGGTATTATAGGATATATGTGTGTATGTTGAACTTCTTTCGCACCGTACATAGCCAACCCTGATAATCTGAGGTGTGGAGGAAGAAGAACAAACTAACCCAAAAGCAGTTCTGAAGAAATGAATTACAAATTTCGATTAAATATATATTTTTTAATATTCCTACAGGGTAGGCAACAGAGGGCAGTGCTTTAAAATTCAATGTAGCACTGAATTGTATGCTGAATTGTATCACCAACCTGCACCAGGCCAGCATGGTGAACTGTGGTCAAATAGCCCCCATGTACTCGAAAGCTTTGGCGGCATCAGTTTTATTCCCGGCCATGGCCGACACCAGTGGCGAGTGATGTCTGAGTTGATCACCGGGACTGCCCCTTTTCACCAACCCGCAATTTGACGAGCTTGGGCAAAAATATAATCCAACAACCCCTGTGACAAAAAATTACATTGGGAGGCCTTCGTCCAGCAGTGGATCGACTGAAGGCTGTGTACTAGTATGTATGCAAAATAGTAATATTTGGAAACCACATTAACTATGTATTTGTGATTGCATCATACCAGCAAAATAATGTATGAATGGTTCTCTCACCTGGTTTTGATAAAGCTATCAACCCCATGCTGATGCCATGCTTGAGATCATCAACACATGTCCTTCATTATTTTGTTCTTGTAACTCTTGTAATTTATGTTCTTGTAATTCTAAACTCAATGACTTTAAATATCACCACGCCTACAGCACATACATGCTATTGGCCAAGAATATTCTCTGTATTTATGTATAATACTCCTGTGGACATTTTAATGATCATTAGGATATCTGAAAGGTCTTGGTCCAGTTATGACTAGAACCTATCGGTTTTTACATGTTTGACTTTTCCTTAAAATGCTTACACATTCCTATACAGTTCTGTATTTATATCCTTCGGATTTGTTTAGTGTTGGTGAAATTAACACTGGATTTTGCTGGCGTTCTGGCCATATTTTTTGAAAAATGGGCATCTGTAACCGACTATACCCTTCAAACATTATACTATCTCTGTCATTGCGGCCTATGGCCCTCAGTTCATCTGCGAGTGTTGGTACAGTATAAGGCTTGGGACGCCTTGGCAGTCAATTTGATAGTAGGTTATCTTCAGGTTGCTTCAATAGGTGTCCAGAATGATGTACAATTCCCTTTGAATGCATGGTTACTCGGCGGCTAAAATGTAGGACACCTGCTGTTCTAAAAAATAATTGATGCTGCAAAGTGCCCATGTTTTGGCAGATGCAGGTAAAGAAAACCTGAAGTCTTTTGATGCTGGCTCTCGTTGGGGTTGTGCATATAGAAGAGCTAACAACATGATTTTTCTTGACAAGCACTATCCTCACCCCTCTCAAAAGTACTTAATACAAAGTGCACCTTTGGGGCCTTTGCTGTGCACCTGAATATTTGAAGTCCAAAGTCACTTTCAATCAAAAGAGCACTCATTAAATAAACTAATTCGCAACTTGCTTCAGGGATATACAGTGAGGGAAAAAAGTATTTGATCCCCTGCTGATTTTGTACGTTTGCCCACTGACAAAGAAATTATCAATCTATAATTTTAATGGTAGGTTTATTTGAACAGTGAGAGACAGAATAACAACAACAATAAATCCAAAAAACGCATGTAAATTTTTTTATAAATTGATTGGCATTTTAATGAGGGAAATAAGTATTTGACTCCTCTGAAAAACATTACTTAGTACTTGGTGGCAAAACCCTTGTAGTTGGCCACCAGGTTTGCACACATCTCAGGAGTGATTTTGTCCCACTCCTCTTTGCAGATCTTCTCCAAGTCATTAAGGTTTCGAGGCTGACGTTTGGCAACTCGCACCTTCAGCTCCCTACACAGATTTTCTATGGGATTAAGGTCTGGAGACTGGCTAGGCCACTCCAGGATCTTAATGTGTTTCTTCTTGAGCCACTCCTTTGTTGCCTTGGCCGTGTGTTTCGGGTCATTGTCATGCTGGAATACCCATCCACGACCCATTTTCAATGCCCTGGCTGAGGGAAGGAGGTTCTCACCCAAGATTTGATGGTACATGACCCCGTCCATCGTCCCTTTGATGTGGTGAAGTTGTCCTGTCCCCTTAGCAGAAAAACACCCCCAAAGCATAATGTTTCCACCTCCATGTTTGACGGTGAGGATGGTGTTCTTGGGGTCATAGGCAGCATTCCTCCTCTTCCAAACACGGCGAGTTGAGTTGATGCCAAAGAGCTCCATTTTGGTCTCATCTGACCACAATACTTTCACCCAGGTGTCCTCTGAATCATTCAGATGTTCATTGGCAAACTTCAGACGGGCATGTATATGTGCTTTCTTGAGCAGGGGGACCTTGCAGGCGCTGCAAGATTTCAGTCCTTCACGGCGTAGTGTGTTACCAACTGTTTTCTTGGTGACTATTGTCCCAGCTGCCTTGAGATAATTGACAAGATCCTCCCGTGTAGTTCTGGGCTGATTCCTCACCGTTCCCATGATCATTGCAACTCCACGAGGTGAAATCTTGCATGGAGCCCCAGGCCGAGGGAGATTGACAGTTCTTTTGTATTTCTTCCATTTGTGAATAATCGCACCAACTGTTTTCACCTTCTCACCAAGCTGCTTGGCGATGGTCTTGTAGCCCATTCCAGCCTTGTGTAGGTCTACAATCTTGTCCCTGACATCCTTGGAGAGCTCTTTGGTCTTGACCATGGTGGAGAGTTTGGAATCTGATTGATTGCTTTTGTGAACAGCTGTCATTTATACAGGTAACACGCTGAGATTAGGAGCACTCCCTTTAAGAGTGTGCTCCTAATCTCAGCTCGTTACCTGTATAAAAGACACCTGGGAGCCAGAAATCGTTCTGATTGAGAGGGGGTCAAATACTTATTTCCCTCATTAACATGTAAATCAATTTATGACATTTTTGACATGCGTTTTTCTGGATTTTGTTGTTGTTATTCTGTCTCTCACTGTTCAAATAAACCTACAATTAAAATTATAGACTGATCATTTCTTTGTCAGTGGGCAAACGTACAAAATCAGCAGGGGATCAAATACTTTTTTCCCTCACTGTATACCTAATTGAGATTTAGATTTGTTTTTTGGTAAGATGCAAGGCTCCGATGTTCAAGGGTCACGGAAACATTATTTATGATGTTTTTTTTTTATTATCAACTGCAGGACTCTATATGCAGCCTGTCCTAATGCTGATCCAAAGGACCTGGCCTCATCTAGAGTAGTGGCAATTTTCAGGTTGTTGGTATTCTGCAGGCGCACAACAAAGCCTGTGGTCCTTGGCATTTGGTGTTTGATCTATGTTCTTGGCTTCAAGATTCTGCAGAGTCTTGATGTATCCAAGCACTTTGGTTACAGAAGTGCGTGGTTTTCTAGCTACGTGTTTCCTTTGTGAATTTTTTTGTCTCTCGCTTTGGTGCCTTGTTTTTTATTTTGTTCACATTGACGCTTAAGAGGAGGTTTTAAGAGAACATATGCCCGTCACACCTCATTTGTCAGAAGGAAAAAAATACATGTCATCCTTCTTCTCTTCCTTCAATTGCAGTCCAAATTCTTGAGATAATAATAATATCGACAGTATTGGTGAATTTTTCACGTGATATGGATTCATCATTTTAATTTGCATGCATTTTTTCCATAAATGGTGGCAAAATAACAAATGAACAAATTAATAGTTTATTGTTTTTATATATTGATGTCGTTTTATTTTATTTTGACCGGTACATTTTGCAAAGTGATTTTCTTTTTACTACAGAACTGTTTGGTTGGTTTCTCTCTTGCTTGATACACTGTCGGTGTAATAACTGGGCCACCTGCGTCACAATGGACATTAAAGATCCCGTGGCATTATTTTAAATAGAGTGGGCCATTGTATGCCAGCAATCACAAAGGCTGCATAGCAACATTGCACCCTCCTGTGAAACTACTGCAAACTACAATCATTCGTGATATATAGTGTCTTCGCGGAAACCTTGTGCTATAAGAATGGCACGAATCAAAAATGTACTAATGATTTTATTTGATACCTGATAAGAAAACCTCAGGAAATGAGACAAAAAGTATGTGAATGGCTTCGGTGGAGAACTAGAAGTACAGTTGATGACCTTCCACAGTGCATGGTGTGGATTGGAGATGTAAAGACATATCTGCTTTGGAAGAGGCCATGAGGGACCTGGGAGAGTTGAATATAACAGTAGCAAATACAAAGATCCCCCGTAAAGCCTTAACATACTGTTGGGGAAAGTTCTGTTCACCAGTAGCACCTATAAAAGCCAGCACGGCACACGAAGGGGTGTCTCCCGAGTGGAGATCTTTACACATCGCACTAGGCACTCATTTGAGCCTGAGTCGACCTAGGGGAGGCCCGGAACCGGTTCAGATAATCATCACTGGTGTAGGCCATGAGCGGGAATCGAACTCTGGCTGCCAGGTTTGTAGTGCATCACACTAATCGCTATACTACCGTTCCCAAAATATAATAGTAGCAGGCACAGTGAGACAGTGAGATGTGGATTCTGCTATTGCCCGGTGCATCGCGGAAGTGTAGAGTCAAAGACTTGTATATTGTGTGCCGCATTTCAGCGTGGTGGATTGAACATGACCGTGTCCCATGATTCGCCAGTCAAGTTGCCAAGTCCAGCATTATGGATATAAATGCTCTGCAATTGGACTTGCGTGCTCCGGTCTTCTAGTCCACATTATAATAACAGGATCTTAAAGAACATTTTTTTTTAAATAGCATCGGGCTCCTATCATTGTCATTATATCCACAACCAACCTGCCCAAAGCAGCAGAGCTGGAGATTGTAACGTAGCCAATAACAGCAACTGAATTCAAGATGGCCAGAGTCCTCATGGCATTTAAAGTAATGAATCTACTATTCACTCCACGGGGTACCAGATGACACAGAATGGCGCCAGTAGTTGACCTTCCACTTGTTGAGAGCCGTTTGTTATGCTGCACTACAGGAATACACCCATTGGGACCTCCAATTACTGCACATGGCCTTTCTTTGCACAGCCCCATGCCGCCTTGTTCAATGCCGACAGCAGGTGACTGATACTGCCAGCAGGTGACTTATCAGTTTCTGCAGAGCACAGTCCTTGCACAGAAAACGCCACACAGCGGCATGTGGCTCTCGATGGACACACGGCTCCACATGTAGCCACATGCTGCCTCCATGACCGCCTCCAGCCATGTCCTAGGCAGTTAGCAGTGGCCACGCAGGCAGCGGTCCCCTGCACCCACGCAACCACTCTCTTGTGGCAAATGCTGATCCTAGTTAGGCATCAAAACTGCTGTTCCATCCAGAAGTTAGAAGTTATATAGATGGGAAAATATTTTTTAGTGCTTCGCCACCAGACTGAAATTAAGCCTTGGTTCAGTCGTGTGGCTCATCAGCTGTTCTGCAAGTCTCATTACTGGATGTTGCTATGTCCCAAGCAGTTCCCACAGAAGAATCTCTCCATCAGTGAGCAGCAGCATTGCTCATTATATTGCTGAGATGAGTGCTGGTCCAGCTACCCCAGTGCCTGGCAAATAACTAAATATGTATCAAAGTCTTCAGAATGCCTTCGCAGCTGCAAGCTGCACTTGAAAAAAACGGCACAAGATACAGTATATCTCAGCACAGCAGCCAACAGGGCGCTTGACATGTCCATTTTTAGTGGCCACATGTCACAGCACAGTTGTTTGCTGTTGGCTATTCACAGCAGTGCAGGTGCTAGTTCAAGTTACGTAGCAAACAGTGGACAATGCTGTGCAGTCGCTGAGCTGAGCTCCAATACAAAAAAAGAGGATGATGTGACCATTTGATCTTGTCCACAGCTCTGTGCCATGCTCGTCTGCCATTGTGTGAACTGTTCCACTGTGTTGCTTGGGTCGATTTCACTACTCCCACGAAGTGTATAATTTCATGCCACAGCAGACCCGCACAAAATAATATTTACAATCACAGAAAATGTTACTACACGGTATTTAATTTAACATATTCTTGCCATGACTTCCTTTAAAGGCTCCATCCGTGCATCCACGCCACACAATGTCTTCCCAGCAGCAATCTCAAAACTAATTGACTCAAGTTCCTTGTTTTCCTCCCACAGAGCTGGAGGGGCTTTCGGATCTCCCCATACTAATCTCTGTTAAGCATACATCTACCCCATTCACCCCTCCTGTCCATCCTTTCCAAATTAATTATTAATTATGGACTGGGAAATATCACCTTGAGATGTTTAAGGTGCAGCTCACACCACTGGAAGATCCTCCACGAAAGTGAGATTTTAGAGAGTTACTCTTAATGTTACGTTGGCCTACTCTAGCACGCTGCCCAGACGTCTTGGAAACGATGGAAGTACACTGGAGAATTATAAGCATTCATATCAGGTAATGTGGGGGGGGGGGGGGGGTAACACCTATATTGTGTAAAACCAACTATTTAAAGTTACGTTTTCAAATGCAGGATTCCCAGAATTAAAAAATATAATGCCGCTTTAATCCCTTGATTAAGTGTTAAATATGCAACAATAAACAATAGTCAAAATAACCGTATACGGAGGCGTGGAGGGACATGGGCCTATGCCGTCTATTTAATCAACCTCATATGGCTGAGCCAGGAGATTAAACTCCACGCACTCGGGGTTCCTCCAGAAGCAGATCACTGTGGCTGGCCACATGGAATGTCAAAATGCTCCCCTGGTGAGGAGAGGTCACCATTCCTCTGTTGGGAGCTTGACTGATATCGCCTGGACATCTCTGGAATACAGAAGGTCCGGTGGACTGGTTTTGTATTCGGGGGCAGAGAGGTGTTTAGTCCTCTAATCGGGGTGGAAATCTATCCAACAACGGGGAGTGGCTCTTCTTCTGAATAAAAGAATGGTGGTGTGGGAGCTTGGGGCTGAAGTGTGGGAAGCTGAGTCCCAGACCAATGTCAGCTCACCTCCTCATCAACAGGAAGCAAGGGATGGTGGCGGTGGTGGCTTACAGGGGCATCTCACTCCTCGGTGCGCCGGGAAAGGATTATTCAACATCGCTTTGTCAGGCACGCTGAGGAGAGGTTTGTGGAGCCCCAATGTGGTTTCAGGAAAGGGCGGTCCTGCACAGATGCCATATGTCCTGTCTATCTGCTACAGCAGAG
Source organism: Lampetra fluviatilis (assembly GCF_964198595.1). Taxonomy (NCBI): domain Eukaryota; kingdom Metazoa; phylum Chordata; class Hyperoartia; order Petromyzontiformes; family Petromyzontidae; genus Lampetra; species Lampetra fluviatilis. Next base: position 23,021,367 of record NC_136278.1, on the reverse strand, counting down.
GTGTAGGGAATTCCAACAAGACCTGGTCAAGGACTATGATACCATCAGTAGGCCTGGGCTCTGCGTTATTATTCATGCTTTTGGAGTCCCTGACTCTTTGCTCACAATAATTAAGGACCTTCATGATGGTGAGCAGGCCCAGGTAAAACTACATGGCTGTTAGTCGGAGCCATTCTCTGTTCACCTTGGGGTGCGACAGGGATGTCCTCTGGCTCCCACATTATTTAACATCTATTTCTACCGCATAGTTCATGCAGCCTTCGATGGCTGTACCGGAGGAATTTCCATCTGGTACATATACAATGGGAGGCTTATCGATGCCTGGGTGCGGTCAAGGGATGGCTCCCTATTGGTCAACCATGTTCTGTATGCAGATGATCTGGTAGCTGCTACTCACTCAGAGGAGGAGTTGGAAGCGCTGCTGCTGAACCTGGAGCATGCCACTAAGAGGTGGGGCCTTACCCTCAGCCCCACCAAAACTAAGCACCTGCCTGAGTATTTTGTACCATCAGACACTCCACCCCTACAACTCCCAATTGGTGATGGGGCGGTTGTGGAGAGAGTGGAAAGTTCCCCATACCTGGGAAGTGCACTCATGATCGGCACTGGTTTGACAGCCAAGGTTGCACTCCAAATTAGTCGAGCGGCATTATCTTTTGATTGGTTGCATAACGCTGTGTGGCAGCTACATGGCCTGTTGCTCCACACTAAGCTTCAGGTCTTCTTGGTCACAGTCATGCCCTCTCTTCTCTATGCTTGCGAAACGTGGACCCCCATAATGGAACATCTTCGCTGGTTAGAAAAATGTAGGCTGGCCTGTGTGGAACATTAGGAATGGACCATTCTTTTACTTATTTCCTCGTGCAGCAAGGAAGTAAAGTGTGGTTTTGTGAAAGTCCTTATGTGCTGTGCAGTACATCGATGCATGTGTGTACACCAGCATCCGATAACGGAGTTGGGCCTGTAGGGGGCTGGCAGGGTTATTGATTAACTGGACTTGTACACCAGTCACATGGTTAATGGCGACTCGGTTGAGGATTGCTGTGTGACACACGTGCTGTTGCATTTTACAGGTAAAGGACCAAAAGGTTGTTTTTGATCGTTATAGAAACGTTCTAGACTTGTTCTAGACTTCCAGCTTGGCTTTGAATTGTTAGTTTGTGATATATCCAACAGGAGGGGTTTTAGGACCATGCACTGTAAAGGATGACGTACTGTAATTACGTACTGTAATTGTAATTCTCTAACCCTAATACTGTTTAGTCTATAACCACGCCCATACACCCAGAGTATGACTACTTGCAATGCTATTGATAATAGAATGCATGTACAGTCGTAAGTGGTACAATGGTGACAAGTACAGTTCGTATATTGTACACATACAGTACAGGTAATGGGTGTAAGATACTGATATATGTCGATGGTATAGATAGACATATAGCTTAGGATTAAAGTAATACGCGAATAGTGAAGTGCAACGGTTACTGTCAAAGACAAAGATGGTTTATCAGTAGTAGAATTGGGTTTAAGAGAAACTGTGATTGATTGACCACACTTGTACATCAGTCAGATGGTTAATGGCGACTCGGTTGAATATTGCTGTGTGTGACACACGTGCTGTTGCATTTTACAGATTAACCACAATACATGTTTTTGCCCTCGATTTGGAGCACCTGCCCATGTCCTTCATTTCGAGTGTGCAACACCTGCCTATGATCTATCTTGTGTTTAAGCAAGCTGGATTGTGTGAGGCGCTCACTAATCCTTGAAAGATCTGGGCAAAGTCCCATTGGTGAGCTCCTCCGGCAGGCAAGGCTGCGTTGGCTGGATCATGTAGCCTGCTTGCCCACCCATCGGATAGAGGGGGCTAAACGGGCGCGACTCGGGCTAGAGAAGAGATGGAGTGATGTGGCATGAGAGGATGTTGAGCTGAGTAGACTTGCCGATGAGTGGTGCCAGCGGTGTCAAGATCGGCCTCTGTGGAGGAGGCTCTTGAAGGACGCTACTGGGCAGTTGGCATGTTTATCATGATGCTTGGCACACGGAGATCCCCATCTGAAAATAATATAATGGGATCTTTAGCATCCAGAAGGATGCAGCCAGCTTAGGATTCCCTCTGAGGAATGGCATGCTCTGATAATGCTTGCTTTGCCACTGAGCACCACCGGTGGTGCTGGCAAATTTTGAAAAAGGCATCAATCAACATTTGACCAGCCAAATGGCCTTGTCATTAAACTATCTCTGCCTAGGGTACATCTTGTATTGATTCCCTCGCCTCACATTTACAAAGACATTTAATATAATTATCATACCTGCTGGCTTTATGAAAATTCCCCATCGCGCTGTACATCTTAAAAAAATTTTATTGAAGTGATTTGTTGGTTTCAAAATTTCATTAAAATATGCTTTGCAGGTGTATTTACTGGTGTTTGACAAGGCTGCCTCACGTAATATGTGGCTCAATTATGCCTGGATATAAACTTGTACTACAAGTATTAATGGTATATGATAGAGTGTTTTATATAATATTGATAATTGTTGACTGATTATTTAACATTTAGATGCAAGGCACGATTATGAGTATGAGTCATAATTTAAGTGAAGTCTGCCTGTAGGCTGTAACTTTTAAATGAGTAATGTAAGGGCTGTGAGGATAAAGTTGAAATAGGGGCCATATTACTTTGTTATAATTGTAACTTGAAAAGATGACTGAATGATATCCCAAATAAGTTATGCTTTGTTGTCTTATACAGAATATATGTATTGATAGTTTACTTTAATATTCTTGAACACCAACAAGAGTTTCTATAAAAGGGACTTTCAAAATTTGTCAGAGCACTGCTATTGCTGTCAAATTATACTATTATGGCCATTCATTACAGTTTTTGAAGCGTGTCACTATGCAATCTACGGATAACTTTATCTCCAGCAGTTTAACCTTCTGTGGCTTAACAAGACCCAATTCGCATCGCTTGACCCACATGAGCTCTTTGCTCCACATCCCCTTAATTCCGCCAAAAGCACTTTGTGTCTTCCCTGCAGGCAGCAATATTACTCTCCAAAAGCAATTGAGTGCCAAAAGGACCATATTTGTCCCACGCACATCATATTCCACTGCACTTGCATTTAAACTGTCAAATTTTAGTCAAACACTTTTGGAAGTGTTCATCTTTTAAATTCCCCCGGGCCTCGTGGCATTGCGTGCACTCGTCTGCTTTTCCTTTGCTTTCCTTTGGGCTTTGCTGCCTTAGAGATGTCCCCTATTTATTTTTTGAACACAAATTCCATATTTCCTATGCATGTCTCAAAGCTGCACGGGGCTTACAAATAATGTATTTTTCGGCATATGCTAGACCACGTAACACATTGTGCTGGCTCAAAGAAAATATGTAAATTATGAATACATCATTGCTATCTGCATAAAATTCAAATGCCATGCCAGTGCTGATAAAAGATTTAGCATATATGACCAATCTGTTATGACCAATCATATCTCAGTGATAGCTCATTTGCATGTTTCAATAATAGATAGTATCCCGCACATCCCTTGGACGTGACGGTCCATCCTTCCCTCCCAGCCAGCCAGCAAAACGTTTAACCTTATACTGTATAGAGGCCTGTCTCTCTCTACCTTTCAACATACATACACACATACTGTATATCCCAATTTATCTTGATTTCTCGCTTTGTCTATCTCTATCTGTTTCTCGATTCCTCTATCCACTCTTCTACTTCTCCCTCCCTCAATATTCCCCTCCTTCCTCCGCTGTATCTCACTCACTTCCATCCCATATCTCTCTATTCCCCCTCTCACCTCTCATCCTCACTCTCCTTATTCCCACATCTCCTTTGCCTGTCTCAATCTCTTTTGCCTCTCCCTAATCATCACTGCTTGTCACGATTCCTCACTCTCGTCTTTCTGTTTTGCTCTCTCTTTCCTCTCTGGTCCACGCCCTTCACTTACGATTCACCCCTCTCCGCGCCTCTCCATATTTTACTCTCTCTTCTATCTCTCTCCCTCACCTCCCTCCTAATGATAACAATGATACTTAATATAAATCTGTGGGTTATCATGGACAGACGGCTGACCTTCAAGCCCCACGTAAAACATATCTGTGAAAAGACAAAATCAAGACTCGTCATGATACAGTTACTTGCAGGAACGAACTGAGGCACCTCAGCTGATGTGCTGTGAACTGCAGCCTCTCACTGATCTATTCAGTGGCAGAGTCGCTGTGCTCCAGACTCATCCGGGAGCTCGTACACAAAACTGCTAGATGCACAGTTAAATCACGCAATGCGCATCAATCCCCTGGCGAATAATCCGCCACTAATATCCGCAGAAACGTGCAAACTGCTAAGGGGTTTACTCGTTTTCTTGCCAACGACGACCACAAACCTATCAACCAAGACCTCGAAAATCACCTCGCCACCGACTCCAGTCCCAATGCCCCTTCTGGGAATTCGCTGCTCTCACCATCTTAGAATGTCACCCAGACTGGGCAGAAGTGTGACAGCAGCATAAACGAACCCAGCTCTGAGTAGCAGGAAGCCACTCAGAAAAGTTATTTTTTTCGTAATGTTGTATGACATCATGAAGTAGACTGAAGTGATTGTATTTGTTCATTAATTATTTTGTAAACGTAATTATTAGAAAACAGTGTAAATATATAAACACTATATATGTTGCATTCATTTGACTAATTTGAAGCTAGCACACACTTTTATAGCTGGGAAAGTCACCGTAACCAGCCTGAGCCAGTGAGGCTGCAAGTGGACCCAGGACCCGAGCCCTCACAAACAGTCGCAATATCTCCAGGTCATTGTAGATCAGTGGTTCTCAACCTTTTTTGGCAACTGCACCCCTTGTTGAATTGTGTTTCAACCGAGTAGCCCATTGGCTTACCCAACATGGGTCTGAAAAATACATGTATGAATAATGAACATCTCTATATATAACCAATTCTAGATTTGAAGCTTTCGTGACTGCAAGGATTCATACTCTTAGTTTTTTCGGTAAAAGTCACGTAGGTAAAAAATAAAATAAAAAATAATAAAAATAAAATAATAATAAATCACGACGTTTCGGAGGCAACACAAGTCTGCGTCATCAGGTGGGACCGTCAGAGCCAGATTTGCTGTATCAAGTGAGGCAGGGATTCCAAGATGAAAGTTCTTAAATACAAGTTAAGGGGGAGGAGAGGGGGGGAGCTTATCAGAATGTGGTATCTTCCTGGTTCTTTCGGTAAAGTCACGTAGAAGGGAAATAATAAAATAATAAAAATAAAACATTAAATAATTCTCACGACGTTTCGGCCACAACGCAAGCAGCCGTCCTCAGGTGAAGAACAGGTCTGTCGGAAAGACAGCGTCTGAATGAACACCACCATGCTTGGCAGTGTATATTTAAGCTGGGTTGGAGGGGGAAGAACGCCTTGACAAAGGAATTTGCATATCAAGAGGAATTTAGCATATTTATGGGAAATGCAGATATGGGATTAGTCATTACTTGTGGAATGCGTAGGAGGTGGGCGGGGGGTTTTCAAAGTCATATAATGCCCGTGCATTATGCAGGATTAGCAGCATCAAAGGGAGGGAGTAGGGTTAGCATTAATAAAGGGAAGGAATGAATGGAACGTATCGGGAGGGGGGGGGCTAAAAGAGAGCACGAGGTGCACGTAGACGTGGACGTGTTTGTGCGCAAGTCCCTGTTGGTGCACATGATAGAAGAGCACGAAAATGCCCATGTTGTTTATACCAGTGTTGGCTGACAATAAAGAGAGTACTGTTAAACGATGGGGATGTTAACACTCGGTAAAGTAAAATAGTGCTTGTCAGATAAGATGGTCCAAAAATGTGTAGTTAAATCATTTTTGCATGGTTAATAATATCCCCAGCGTTGAACAGTACTCTCTTTATTGTCAGCCAACACTGGTATAAACAACATGGGCATTTCCGTTCTCTTCTATCATGTGCACCAATAGGTACTTGTGCACAGGCATGTCCACGTACACGTGCACCTCGTGCTCTCTTTTAGCCCCCCCCCCTTCCAATACGTTATCATGCGCACTAAAAGGGACTTGCGCACAAACACGTCCACGTCTACGTGCACCTCGTGCACCCTTTTAGCCCCCCCCTCCCGATACGTTCCATTCATTGGCTACCCTCTCCTCCCCCTTAACTTGTATTTAAGAACTTGCATCGTGGAATCCCTGCCTCACTTGATACAGCAAATCTGGCTGTGACGGTCCCACCTGATGACAGAGACTTGTGTTGCCTCCGAAACGTCGTGATTTATTATTATTTTATTTTTATTAATTTTAATTTCATTTTTTACCTATGTGACTTTACCGAAAAAACGAAGAGTATATAACCAATTGTCTATTTTGTGAGGTATAACTAGCTAGTAACTGCAAGCGAATAAATAAAATCAACGAACACTCTACGCGCGTGATGTGATATGTTTGTGCTCGCTGGTTACTCTTGGAAACCACATCGTTTTCAATGAGTGAGTTTAGAAAAGTATTTCATATCGTGCAAGGTTACCATGTAGATTTAAATTGTATCGTGAGTTATTTTATGTTGGCAAAATTCATAGATGATTAATCTTTCACCAACGACTCTCACGTATGATATAATTTCGCACATTTATAAATTACCTCACGTACCCCCTGGGACATTGCCACGACCCCAGGGGTCCCGTACCTCCGGTCCAGCACAGCTAATGTAGAAGAGTGGCCTCATGCACCTGGCCCAGCTTGTGCCTGAAACAAATCAGCTACAGCAGCCATGGCGCATCATCAACCACATGGCCTAGATAAACAAAGAAACTCACAAATTTGGTGTAAATTTATCATGAAACTGGCCACGGCGCTAGAATCCAAGGGCTACGACTGTGCCCAGGAGAACGTAACAGCTGTCGTAGAGCAGGAATATTACATATGGCCTTATGCGAGCTCACGGGGGAAATCTGTGAGAAAAACTCACCCCTCATATACACTCATGGGTAAGCCATGGTGTGCTAGGCGGCAGTGGGTGGGAAAGCTGTGGGCGAACATTTGACTCGCACAGACACTGCTATATAAAGGGTTAGGATTAGAAAGACTAGGCGGGGGATGCTCCGAACCTCCCACCACAAAGAGAAGAGCCGATACTATACTGCTACTCCTCAATCTGCAGGGGAAATAACATTGATTTTTTTTAAAATGTCTTCCGATTTAATTTTTAATGTTATGGAGCGATGAAATTGGTCTGCGAGCAGGTGTTGGGTGAATTGTTGCATCACGTGATTTTGAGAGGTGGCGGTGACTTGGTTGGCCATGGCTGATTATGATTAAATATTTCCAAGGATAATCGAGGCAGGCTCTTTCTAGCTCCCTGATTTAATTGCAGGAGCCCGGCTCAGAAACTGGCTGTGCTGCAGGATCGTAAGAATGACTCGACCCAGATTTAACTGGTGAAAGGGATAACCAGTTCTAGACTACGGTGGGCGAGGTCTTCTGGAGGGGGTGGATTGCACTGATTGTAATAGCCTTGCACACACACATGGCACGAGCACCAGTCAGGGTCGTTTGAGCTCAGTCGTGTGACTGGAGGATGGGACTGCAAATACATTCGAGACTGTATGGGCTTTATTATAATGTCTCTCTCTCTGGATTCCATATCTCTCTGCTATGAAGAAGAAACGTAGGCTCTATTTATTTATTATTATTTTCCTTTCAGGGTAGCGTTATTGACCGATGTGTTGAGCTTTTGTTTGTTGTGCTTATGCATCACTGACAATGCATGACGGCAAATTTTGTACAATGTACTTTGTACTTAATATAATTGTCAGCCCTGTAGAGGCAGATGTGACTGACCACGAATATGGTGTCGTCCACACCACTGTCTCATGTGGTGTACGTGCTCACAATCTGAACTTTGTTTTTGCAGTTTGTAAAGCTAAATAAGGCATAATTATATTTGGCATGGTGCAAGAAACGCAGTGACACAGTCACAGCATGCTCAACAGTATGAAGCCTACTCAATTAGTTGCAATTACATTTTTGCACCACTGTTTTGATGACTTTCCAGTAGTCTCCAAAATCAATTACGGTGCTGTCATTTCCGTGGTTTAATTTAACACCCAAACAAAACAAATCTTTGGTAAACCTATCGTTAAGAGTGATTTTTTTCGTATCAATGCCTGCATATACTGGCACGCTCTTAACAAGTTGTAATTGGAATTGGTTGTTACATTTTCTTCTTGAAAGGTAAAGAAAGTCGTCAACATAATTAAACATGCTTATAATATGGATGGCATCAAGTTCCAAACCGCACAAAAGGGCTTCCACGACACGCTGTGTGATGTGTGACATTGAGAGATGATGGCACGTGGAGAAAAGATGAAGCCATCACCTTGCGAATACCAAAACTATTTCATAGTAAAATCTCCATTTAGAATAGATCAATTTGCGAGTCCCCCTAACCCCCCCCCCCCACTCATCCCTGCCACTTAGATGGAGATAGTATGGATTCAATCTTATTTGAAAATAACTGATACAAGAACATTACTATTTAGGAAATAAACTGCAGGTTTCAGTTCTATGACAAGGAAATTAAGCAATGTTGAATCTAGGTCAATAGAAATGAACATGTAATGAAATATGCTGTACATACAATTGCAGTCTAGATGCTATAACAATGTGTAACTTTTATAATGGGCATAATTGGTGAATGAAGTAGATTTGAATAAATTGTTTTTTCCTCCTTGGAATAAGGACATTGATGACAACAATATATTTATCCAAATAAGCATTTATATTGATATGAATTAAATATGTGGCTAGGACAGAATAATATTGTCATGATTATATTTAACATGAATCTTAAATGATTTAACATTGTAAAACGACACTGATATGCGCAGAAAGTGTTTGGATTGCACTACATCATATTGGTCACATTGGAACAACCTAAAGTTAGTGGTTTTCGGTTAATTATTGGACATTTGATATCATAGAGGATACAATGACCCAGAACAACCAAATTCTTATTTTACATAGAGAGGAACATTATGCAAAAAGGGGAGAAGTTAATGGGTGTCGGCTATATGGCTGAGATATTTTTTTTGTAAAAGTAGGAGACAACAATAGACACGTTCATAAGCAATTTCTGGAGACCCGCAGGTTGCAATGAGAAAGCTGATGTGAAGTTGGTTCAGCAGATTAGACTGTCATCAGAAATGGGGAATATTATTGTCATGGGGGACTTCAATTTTCCAGATATTGATTTGGGGCTGATTGAATCTCAGACTAGAGATGAAGGGTTGGGGTGTATTCTTTTTAAAGCACTGTTTTTAAAGCAATTTTTGAATAGACCAACAAAGAATGGGAGTAGATGCAGTACTTTGGTATAGAATGAGGAATGGCCAGGAAGTCGAGCTATTGGCTTGAAATCATGATTGAAGTCATCATGGCCGTATTAAATTTCATATTACCATGAGGCTTTAGGTAGAGCAAATATTAGCACAATCCTAAAAAACAAACTTTAGTAAAGCATACCAGAGCATGGAAATGAAATGAACGAATTGAAAATTATCTTATGGATAATTCTGTAAAATCAATGGAAAAGTGGAGTGAATGTGCCCTTCTTAAGACTTAAGAAATAGGTGTGCAGAAAAAGCCAATCAGATCAAATGAGCCATAAAGACATTGGTGTTTGGGAATGTAAATAGACAAGCCAAAATGAATGTAAAGTAGAGCAAAAACATATATTTCATGAAATCAAAAGGAGAATAAATGGTAAATTACACAGCTTTAGGACCTGTATTGTCCATTGTCCATGTCAGTATTTGTATTAAGTATACACTGAACTGAATTCATATTTCATATCACTCACTGGATAGTGTCCCACGTTTAGTGGTATGTCATTTAATTAAGCTAAACTCAAGAGTCACGTGGACAAGACGTGTATTAACATGCTTCTACTATGCAGTTATGCATAGACGTGGTAAACGGTGCTCAACAATCAATTAGTTACTGCGTCATTGAAAAGCTAAAAAGGATCATCGCTCATGAGTGTACTTGAAAGCTATAAAATAGATATCCGGTGTGAATATAAGCAATATTCTTATCTTTAAAATTAAAATCAATGTAAATCCATAAATAGTTGGACTGCGTGGGATTTTTTTCCTTCCTATTTTTCAAAGTGCATACATGCATGTTATATTGCTAGGATTATTTACAATGAGGTGGTAAGGTGAATGGTGGGCGGTGGTTGGCATGCATGACAATTTTGAAATTGGCAGACTGGTAAGTGGGGAGGTCAGGATTAAGAGCATTAATGCCAAAAATAATATCAATAAAAACTCTTTAAAAGCAAGTTACTTTTTTCCTCCTCTCACAAAGGTCGTGAAAAAGGCAAGCTTCAGGTGAATGTATAAAGGAATAACATAGCAGTCCAAGCATGCCCACCTTTACATTATTATAATGCATTACTCTGACAGTCTTAAATTGGTTAGAGAAGCTCAGTCGTCTGGGAGACCCTGATCAAATATGGGATATTTTTAAGCGAGAAATTTTGTGGCTGCCTTGGGATCAAGCCCAGAACAAAAAAACAAGAGCATTGAGTCTGGTGAGACGCTTCAGACCATTGAGTGAAGTTGCACAGTCAGGGTGGAGCACAAATATGGTCTGCACAGACAGCTGAGTCATCAGGTGCAATCCTCTTTGGGGAGGGACATGGATCATTGGGTTCAACGTATTATTCGCAAAGTCGAGAGCCACCGTCGGTCAAATGACCCTCATCTTTCTTATCAAGCGCTCATCTTATCTTTGCGTAATTTATCTGGCGTCTTGGCTAAGCACTGTACAGATATTATGAACGGTACATACAAACGTAATGGTGAAGATGGGATAAATACAATAGATGAGAGGAAATAATTGGCGAAACTGTAATGCGTGAATTAAGTAAAATATAAATTGACGAGAGCAAATGATGATTCATGGATTGAATGTATTGGATGGATGGGGAGTGAGCGGTAGCCATGGAGAGAGATTATGAGGAAGAAACAGGAACGGTAATGGTGAGAACGTGGAGATTGAGAGATCGTGGGATGAGCTAGGAGAAAAAATGTGAGTTTTGAGGGAGGAGCGGAAACTAGTGAGTGAAGATGAACTGCTGCGTTCGAAACTCGTGTCTCAGGGAACTGCCATTAGGGTAACCGATGATGGTCAGATATCGTCTGATACTGTTGTATGTAGGACCTATTGGGCTGAGTACTTTGAGCATCTGCTTATTTTGTGCCTGGCTTTTGAGTGACATTGAGCTTGGCTCCATGCCTCAGAGTTATGATCATTTACGTCTATGAAATATTGAGCGTGTTACAAATGGCATTCTTATTATAATGTATGCTGCCTTTTATTTTCGGCTTGACATCAGAAGATGTTGCCGTTGTGGCTGCTGCCCACCATGAGGTGATTCGGCACTGCAAATTGAAGAAACTTTATTGACAGTGGGCAACCCGCCAGTGTGTGGAAAAGCTGCCAAATGCCGAAGTTGGAGGCATGACATGATCGTGACGGGGTTACATGCGGCTCTGTGTGCCGTTTGGCATTTCTGGTATCTCCACAAACTGGAAATTAGGACTTGTGGTCCCAATATGCAAAAAACCATGGAGACCAGCAGGATTGGAAGACCTGGTATGGTGTTAATTTGTTCTCAGTGTCTGGAAAAATTCCAGTTTGTGCACTTTTGGCAAGGGTGTGCGATCATCTGCTGCTGACTGCGGTGAGAAAATTCTGCCTTCACACCCAAAACCTTAACGGTTGACGGAATATTCACACTTCTTGCCATTGTTGAATTTCTTTTCAGCAGTTCTGGCTAAAATCTGCTTCAAACTTGCATTGATGTGAAAAAGTATGTTTAATTCAGTGCATCAGGATACACTATGGGAGGTCCTGCAAGAGTTGAAATTTCGGCAGAGATGATTGATTAGATGGCTGGTGAGGCACTGACTGTATGTCAGGTAAGGGGTCTGAGAGAAGACTGCCCCATTAAAACTTTACAATAGGGTGTAACTTGTTGCATCCCTAGTCTATATGACTGGTCCAGGGCTCAGTACAGCATGTACACAATCACAGTGTAACACTGGATACACCCACCCTGCACAGTTGCATGTCCTGCAGCCTCCTGTAAAATCTGGCTGTAACCGGTCAGTGCTTCTGCACCATGTGGACTTAGAGACCTCGTGTGACACTTGTGTACTGTACAAGCACGTGGAATTAAGTCACTGGTAGTGTGCATGGTAACGCGTGTGTTCACATAACGTGTTTTCACTATAACGCGGTTTTTCCATTTGGGAACACTTTTCGCACAATGCGGAACGCGCACCCCCATTATAACGTGGAATATGAGCGGTCGACGACGAACTACTTTCTTTATCTGAGCGGATGAGCGGTGCGATACAGAACAGTACGCGGAATCATATAGTAACACGGCGGCGTTCCCTCATGTGTCCCGCCATCTCACTATGTGTGTGTACATCGTATCTCCCCAAACTTTATCGCGACATTCTTAATTTTTTCACTTAAAGCGACAATTTTCAGGAACGCATCTATCGCATTAAACAAGGTCTTACTCTATTAGATATAGCTATGATGTAGGGATTACTGGGATAAGGTTAGAGAGCGTTAAGAATTTAATATGCGGCTTAGCGTATATGGTGGCTGCAATGTGATAAAGTTGTTAAACGCATATTACTAACTGAATATGGTTATTTCAGTGTTCAGACTTACGTAGAGAACTTGGATTATTCTTAATACTCCTTTCTATGGGTGTGATTAAAAGCACGTGAGAGTAAACAATGCTGTTATGAACATTATTGAATAATGCGCCGTTCATGCTGTGATTACTGTACAGTGAATTATAGTGGTTTAACAGTGATAGTAGAAATAATAATTACGATTATTATGAAGAGATAAGACCTATGAACGAGTTTTTAAATGTTTTTTGCATATTTTACTCATGCCATAATGTCAGTGAATAATTATTAATGCGATCTGAAAATAATTTCAGTTTAAGTCTGTTAAGGATGATTAAACAATGGTTTCACAATTATACAGTGACAGTACAAAGTACCATTAACAAGAAATGAGACCAGATATATGAAAGTATATTAGAAACGTTCATTATATGAAGTGATTTATATAATTAGTCTAGAACAGTACAATTAAATGTTGCCTTTGTATGTTTACTGTATACTGATTCATGCTAATGTAGTTGATTTAGATCGTGTCGCTTATGGATAAAGGAATAGTTAATGTTAAAGAGTTTGTGAGTTGTTACATGAGTTCATCTGTAAAATTGCATTACCGCTATTTCATGTAAATCATATAGTGTTTATATTGCATAGTACCAGTTGTAAGCCATGAAGGAGATAGCAACGCCTCTACACCATGTGGCATGAAGAGGCCTAGTGTGACACCTCGGAAAAGATTTTTAGTTGGAATTTGAGAATAAAATGGAACCTACCTTGAGGAAGTCCCCACCTTTCATCATGTGCATGCTACATCCAGATCCACTGGCATACTAACTTCAAAACAATCAAATGCTCCACCACCAAACTGGACATACAGTGAGGGAAAAAAGTATTTGATCCCCTGCTGATTTTGTACGTTTGCCCACTGACAAAGAAATGATCAGTCTATAATTTTAATGATAGGTTTATTTGAACAGTGAAAGACAGAATAACAACAAAATCCAGAAAAACGCATGTCAAAAATGTTATGAATTGATTTGCATTTTAATGAGGGAAATAAGTATTTGACCCCTCTGCAAAACATGACTTAGTACTTTGTGACAAAACCCTTGTTGGCAATCACAGAGGTCAGACGTTTCTTGCAGTTGGCCACCAGGTTTGCACACATCTCAGGAGGGATTTTGTCCCACTCCTTTTTGCAGATCTTCTCCCAGTCATTAAGGTTTCGAGGCTGACGTTTGGCAACTCGAACCTTCAGCTCCCTCCACAGATTTTCTATGGGATTAAGGTCTGGAGACTGGCTAGGCCACTACAGGGACCTTAATGTGCTTCTTCTTGAGCCACTCCTTTGTTGACTTGGCCGTGTGTTTTGGGTCATTGTCATGCTGGAATACCCACCCAAGACCCATTTTCAATGCCCTGGCTGAGGGAAGGAGGTTCTCACCCAAGATTTGACGGTACATGGCCCCGTCCATCGTCCCTTTGATGCGGTGAAGTTGTCCTGTCCCCTTAGCAGAAAAACACCCCCAAAGCATGTTTCCACCTCCATGTTTGACGGTGGGGATGGTGTTCTTGGGGTCATAGGAAGCATTCCTCCTCCTCCAAACACGGTCAGTTGAGTTGATGCCAAAGAGCTCCATTTTGGTCTCATCTGACCACAACACTTTCACCCAGTTGTCCTCTGAATCATTCAGATGTTCATTGGCAAACCTTCAGACGGGCATGTATATGTGCTTTCTTGAGCAGGGGGACCTTGCGGGCGCTGCAGGATATCAGTCCTTCACGGCGTAATGTGTTACCAACTGTTTTCTTGGTGACTATGGTCCCAGCTGCCTTGAGATCATTGACAAGATCCTCCCGTGTAGTTCTGGGCTGATTCCTCACCATTCTCATGATCATTGCAACGCCACGAGGTGAGATCTTGCATAGAGTCCCAGGCCGAGGCAGATTGACAGTTCTTTTGTCTTTCTTCCATTTGAGAATAAGCGAACCAACTGTTGTCACCTCACCAAGCTGCTTGGCAATGGTCTTGTAGCTCATTCCAGCCTTGTGTAGGTCTACAATCTCGTCCCTGACATCCTTGGAGAGCTCTTTGGTCTTGGCCATGGTGGAGAGTTTGGAATCTGATTGATTGCTTCTGTGAACAGGTGTCTTTTATACAGGTAACAAGCTGAGATTAGGAGCACTCCCTTTAAGAGTGTGCTCCTAATCTCAGCTCGTTACCTGTATAAAGACACCTGAGAGCCAGAAATCTTTCTGATTGAGAGGGGGTCAAATACTTATTTCCCTCATTAAAATGCAAATCAATTTATAACATTTTTGACATGCGTTTTTCTGGATGTTCAAATAAACCTACCATTAAAATTATAGACTGATCATTTCTTTGTCAGTGGGCAAACGTACAAAATCAGCAGGGGATCAAATACTTTTTTCCCTCACTGTATCTCTTTTTCAGAAGTGATACCCTGGCGTGTATTCAGAAACTACAGATTGGTTTACCTCTGGCCTTTTCCCCCAGTGATTTCTAGGTAAGGCAGCGGTGTGTTCTTGCCCCCTACGGTTTTTAATATTTACATGATAACTGGGTACTTGGTTGGGTAGCAGATCAAGGTCTTTTTACAGCTATTGGTGAAGTGAACATCGCTGACCTTTCATTTAAAAATAATGGTGATATTTTAGTTTTCATGGAGTAGGCTCGAATTCTTTGTCTTCGATTTTGAGGCTGTGGATATGGAGATAAATGTATTTCCATTGCAGATCTCCAGGGTAAAATCTAATTCCAGGCTTACCATTACTCTTTGCATGGTGAGAATATGTTTTCCCCTTTTTTCTGGCAACAAAACAGGTGTTAAGATGATAAAACGCCAAACTGAAACTTTTTCACAAGAAATCATGTCTGCATTAACCATACACCTTTTGAGACTAGGCTCCAAAGAAAGTTGTCTCTGGTGTGGACCAATCAGTTTCAAAGACAATACATATATTATCAGCGTATGTTTTTTGTTTGCATTCTGACCACAAGTATTGTGGTTAATGCAGACGTGAGACCTTGTAAAAGGTTTCAGTTTGGTGTTTTAACATCTTAACACCTGTTTTGTTGCCAGAAAAAAGGGGAAAACCTATTCTTTGGATGGTGTTGTGCAATCTCTCGCAAGTGTGTGGTAAGAATGCAGATGTCTTGGATATGTTCACATAGTATCATTCACAGGAATGGAAATTGGGAATCAAAAAGTCTCATGACAACTGGATTCGGCATTCAGATTAACGGAATTGCTTAACATCGTGTTGTGTGTTACGTTAACAGAAGGCCAAAGCCCGATATTTAAAAGTTTTTGTGTTTACTGTCTTGGTTTGCGGAGCTGAAATGTGGACATTTAAGAAACACTGAGGGCAACAACTGGACTCTTGTTGCCAGATTTCGACATAATTTTACAGCACCGATGGCGAGACTTTGTGTCTAACCATAGGCTATACTACAGCAAACTAAGATGAGATTTCCTACCTGCCTGATACGAGATCACTTACTGTGACAATTGCAGAATGTGGCTCCTCGCTCTCCCTACCCACCACGTGCTCTATGCAAGAGAACCTCGTGGGTGGAGGCCAACAAGCTGGCCATGGTCGAGACTATGGAATAGGAAGGGTGCTCGCTTGGAATATTCCAAGGAGGAACCCGAGGTATTGGCACAAGGGGGGGCGGATGCTGTTACGTGCTCTCTCTCCGCGTACACTCTCACACTTGTGTAGTGACTGTCTTGGAGACGTAACTCTTTCAGCCAATTATTTAATTTAACACCGAGCACACTGTTAAACACTCTCTGCTGTTACACAACGCTCTGTCTCTCTCGCTTAAACACAACTCTATCCTGGTTGCTAGCCTAGAACACAACGCTAGCCATCTGACACTGACGGCACTGAGCTAAGACAACCAACTGCTGCTAGCGGCGCAATTATCAAGTGGACGACAACAGCGACGAAGGCACGATATGACAGCGGCGAAGGGGACACCAGCTAAAGACGACGACAACGAGGGGATCCCACTCCAACGACGGCCCCGATCCCCTGCTCAAGGTCCCCTTTTATTCTGTTAGCGTGGCCTCGCTCCGCCCCGGCCATGCCATCCTTCTAGAACACACGAGCGGGCTCACGACGCGTTCCCTCCGTAACCTTTACCCTAGATTCCTCTCGGGTCTAACACGTGGCCTGCTATCAATCAGGGCTGCTTCACTCTGCAGATCCTCTTACCTACCAGCAGCCAGCGCTATGCTATGTAGTGACCCATTTCATGTCACTACACTTGTAAAAGCTCGTGGCAGTATAACATTCAACAATGTATGATACAGCAATTTTATTATTGCACAAAAGTTGGTTAAATGATGAAAAAGAGAATGCAACGTTTTTACATCTCTTTGAACCAAACCCTTACGAGTGAATCCTTCCAGAGGGTATACACCATATCAGCCATTATTTTATTGTAATTTTAATAGGTGGGCATGTTTAAAAAATGTATAGGTGTCCTGCATCTTCAAATAGTCCTGCATCTGTATAGCTATTTTGCTGTTTCACAAGCATAATTAATACATTAATATCTATTTTGTATTTACAAGAATAGATACATTTAGGCTATTACAATAATCATTTAGTTTTAGAATTACTAGCATATAAAATACCATGTCCTCCGTTAGTGTTTACTTAAAAATGCTTCTCGTATTCTACCTGACATCTTTAGGATTTATACTGTTGAAACTCTTTGCTTACGGTTTTTTCCTGGAAACATTTTTTGAGTGGTTTTAATTTCAAAATAAGCATTAGATATAATGGTGTATGGGTATCATACTGTAAAGTTTTGCTGGCTGGCACACGGGCGGATCGTGATATAACCGCATATCTGCGTGACGACGGGGGGGGGGGGGTGCTATTGTCACGGATCCCCTTCACCTTGGGGTTATATCCCGCACAAATACGCGGGCAGTGCTAGTTGTAAATACAATTTAAGGAAAAATGTATGGGTTTGCACAACAAAAAACATCTTGGGCCCATATCGGTCTATTTTACTTCTAAGAGAATGCATTTTTGTGAACACTAGCCATAGAATGAGATAATTACTTTTGCTTGTTTCAATAACTTTTAAATTGCAATTAACCAGTTTTATTTAATGAGTTTTTAAAATATATATTCTGTTTTTGTGCATACAAATATTTGGAACAGTGAACACTCCGCATGGCAAGTGTATATTTGTTCATGATACTGTATATGTATATTGCAGTGTTCATTGTGCACAAACATTTAGATTGAAGCGAACCACAACTCGCAAAACACATCCTTAATATCATGTAAACTTAATAAGTGGTAGATTATTTAGTCTAACAAGCTGTATTATTATATTTATTATATTCAATTGATGGTATTATTTTACATGCATTATCTTGTATCACCTGTGTTATATTATTCACAACATAGGGTCACTGTTTCCCTGACCTCCCAAAAAATGCTCTCAAGTGCTGAGAAAAATATTTGGACCATAGATTTACCAGGATGACATCCCTTCGATTGGCACTTAGTTTACTCTTTGGCGATGGGAAACATGTTTACATGGGCAAGTCAATAGATACACATTCAGTCTACTAATCTTCCATTTGCCTCTGCACCAGGCGTTATCGCGTTTGGGGAAGACCCTTCAAAATACTCGCATCATGCAATGCCTTTTGTTGTGTTTAAGTGTTTAATGGTACGATCCATAATTTCATGACCAACTGTATGAAATATTTAACATTTAGATTATTAAAAATGTCATTGCTACGAAATGTATTCCTGATAGTGAGATAATGTACGATAAATGCTGGAAGAATAGTACGTCAAAAAGTACATTAAATAAATCATAATTAAGTACTCGGAAAAAATGGCATGTTTTGTATACAATTTTACACACATCGCAATGCTGTTAACATTTTTAGTTAATGTCACGAAACACGTGGTGAAGTTGAAGCAATGTAGGACCTTTTCCATTACCTTGTCGTTTTAAATAGCATGTGAATGACTGCTACAGTTTTTTGTTATAATCACCTCAAGCACAATATTTCAAACTTAGCTTTGTGAATATTGCTATCTGAAGTTCCTTTAGAGCATCATTGCATTTAGTTGCCCTATTTGAGCACGCCTTGCTAAAAAACAATAACGTGGTTACGTGTTGAGCTTTTTGAAATCAAACAAACCTGGATTGCTATTTATTGGTCAACATTTTTTCTGTTACAATGTAGGAATATACGTGGAATTTATTTTGCACCATACGTAGCCAACTGTCTTAATCGGATGCGCAGTGGAAGGAAGATATCTAAACACACGAAAAAACTGGTCTAAGGAAATGGGTTTTCAATCTAGATTTAAGAGTGCGTCCCTCCAGGGGCTTCCTAATATGAGAAGGAAGAGCGTTCCAGGTGGCTGCAGAGACGTATCTGAAAGCACACTATGCAGTGGCCGTCTTTGTTCAATAGTTAACCAAAACCCACTGTGAGGATTACCGGTGTTTGCGTAATGGTTTATGCTCATTGGTGAGATCAGCAAGGTATTTGGTTCATACATTTGTAATGAGCGACTTTCCCCGACACGTCGTGTAGAGGGTACTTCTTCTTTATTACTCAAACTGGGCACAACACAGGCCAACACTTGTTCTTCCTCACACTGAGTATAACTCTATGCATTAACATCTCTACCAGCTACACACACAGCCGATCACTCAGCGTGGTCCCATCACCCTCACTCGGCTACACCGATGGCTGGTGGCGTGACGATAACGGTGATGGAAACCACGCAGGAGATCTTCCACGTGGCCGGACAATGGGGAGAGATGTCGGCGAAAAGTGATGCAGCCAGGAGCTAAGACCCCACACACGAGCCCCGAGCCCTGGGTCCGCTCCCCCTTATATTCCCCCAGGCGTGGCTAGGCCCCGCCTATGGCCACGCCCTCTCGTGGAACCTTCGAGCAAGTTCCCGGAGTATTTCGGCTAATCTCACCTGTTACCTTTGCCCCAGAAACACCTCATTCTCTGATTTGTTGATACTTAACCGTGCCCTTACCTGTGATTCCCTTTCTGGCCAGCAGGGGTCACCCTGTCATTACACATTCGCAAGGTGGATGCTCATGACATTTACACTAGGTGGGGCTGTTGTGAGTGACCTCTGAAAAGATGGTGTTCTAATTAAGAAAAAAACTTGTGTTTGGCCTTCCCATGAAAGATATATAACTGCCATATCTAGCAACGGTAGGCATTTATAAACAATATGAAACAAAACAACAAAGCACTAAAATGCTGTCCCCATGACCCTCAAGTCCACACTACACAACCCCTTTGACACTGCCAACAGCCTAGGGCTGTGACCTGCTACATTTGCTCAGTTCAACCTAGCGTTATGACGCCGTCATTACAGCCATTGGCGGATTTTCAACACCCTGAATGGGTCTCAAATGGTGTGGCTACATTGCGAAGTTGATTGCAACGAATGAAGGGGCTATTTCTCACTCGGACGCCTTCACAGACACCCTGATACCTCCCCGAGGCACAAATCAGACTGTGTTGCAGTGGTTTCTAATATGAACAACTCAAAATGTTATCTTCATCAGGCAATTCACGTTAAAAGAATCATATTTTAATTGTTTTAAATACAACAAAACAATTTATAGAAATGTATTTTAGTAGAAAAATAATTTTTCATCTCCATCTGCTTGGTGGGGTGGCGCTCCGACACCCTTAGTAGACGAACCGCGCCTGCATTTACAAAAGAAAAGACACATGCACCGTATTATAACTTGTTAAGCAGTTTGACTGACTTAAAGGGTTTTTTAATTATCAAATATTGATTAAGTGAGATTGGCAGATGTAGTGAGATGGCAGGATAGTCTAACTTAATTTGAATGATTGAGGAACAAAATGACAGGATGTGCCAACATTGGCATTCAACTATTGAAAACCCCCACTGAAGTGATTGATTATGTAAGTCTAAAAACCTTTTTAACATAGGAGGCTTGAAATTCCCCAAGCTTAATAGAAATCAGTAGAGTGCACCAAGTGCAGAGCCAGAAAGTGGATAAGAAATCTGTTTAAATCTTGGTGTCTACAGGTGTGAGTAATTGCCTGATATTAACTGCATGCAGTGCGGTCTGCTCAGATTCAAGCCGGCATTCAGGTAATGAATCACACCTACCAGCAAGTATTTCCGCAGCCCAGATAACTCAGAACAGATTGTTTTTTTTGGAAATTCATTCATATTAACACTCCATAATCCCAGGTTACATTGCTTCAATTTAAAATGGCCCAACGCATTTGTGTTCTTCCATACACATGTAAATGATTTGAAGTGAACTTCGTAATATGTTACTCCAGCAGAAGGATGAGAGCGCTTGTGTTAAACGATAATGGTGCTATATAATATTACAGTCAGCAAATATCTATCCCATTGTTTATCAGCACATCGTAAGTCATGCCCTATCCACTACTGGATGAAGGCCTCCCCAAGCCTCCCCACCAGCTTTCACGATCATGTGATGATTTCATGGCTCCATCTCCCCAATAGGTGTTCATGAGGAAACGATCCATTCCCATCGTATTATTCACAAGCAATATGTTTTCCCCTTAGATGTACAGTATATACCTACAGTGAACTGATTGGACATCGGAATCTAAGCAGGTTTAAGCCTGGCCAGTGTAGTCAGTAAAGTAATACCTCAGGTTTACGTCGGAGATGCGTTTCTGAAAGGTGCAATAACGAATATCTAAACAACGTAAATCAACACTATGGGAACCTCAATTTCGATTTAAAGCTTTCGTGACTGCAGGGATTCATCTTCTTGGTTCTTTCGGTAAAGTCACGTAGAAGGGAAGTAATAAAATAATAAAAATAAAACATAATAAAACAATTCTCACGACGTTTCGGCCACAACGCAAGCAGCCGTCCTCAGGCGAAGAATGAGAACATTATCAAGCTAGGAGCTTATATAGGTGTAGCGAGGAGGAGCGCCTTAACAAAAGAATGTGCATATGAAGAGGAATTTAGCATACCAATGGACAATGCGTAGGGGGTGGGCGGAGGGGTTTCAAAGTCCCATTATGCCCATGCATTATGCAGGATCAACAGCACCACGGGGGGGCGCAAGGAACAGCGTTAATAAAGGACAGGAATGTTAGTGATATGTAGCTGCATTTACCAAACAACCACGTAGAAAACCGAAGTGAAAACTACATAAAAAAAAAAACTAAAATATAAACTGATACTTACTATACTCTACAATAAGCTGAGTTACTAACAACAAATAATAAAATCACAATTCTACGTCGTAAGAAGTATATAATATACTTCCATCTAAACTTTATTCTCTTAGCATATACAGTACTATATACTGCCATAGATAAACCCAACATTAAATTATATACTGTATTGCTGTAAACCACCCTATACTTTATACATTTTAATATAACACTATGTATTATTCAACTCACCCTAATGTGTATCGAAATGGTTTATTACGTCCTTCCAATGATTGCTAAGCCTGAATCCATCTTCTCGGTTAAAATTGTCTCTGTGTTTGTATATGTGGATCGCCTCATGAACGAATCTCTCATGATAGCCAGATGGCTTGCAGAGAACCTCCGTCTTGGAGAAGTCAATGTCATGTGAGCCCACTGAGTTGTAACAGTGGTCTGCCACGGCTGAGGTGTTTGTCCTACCGTGTTTTAGATCAGCTTTATGTTCACGAATGCGGTCTGAGACGTGTCGTTTGGTTTCCCCAATGTAACTGCTACCACAGAGGCAACTTAGTTTGTAGACGCCAGGGTACTGTATGTCTGGAATCACATCTTTTACAGATGGTACCAGATCACGGATTTTATGTACTGTGTTGAATCGGACCTGGATCTTGTGTTTAATCAGGATTTTGGAGATCTTTTTTGTGACCCCAGCAATGTAGGGTAAGGTGATGGTCTTGAAAGGCTCCTCAACAGGATCTTTCTTGATGGTTGGAGTGATGGCTTTGCGGATTGTGTAGTCGGAGTAACCATTAGCCTTAAGAGCTTGGCGTACGTGTTTGAGTTCACTGGAAATGTGTTCATGGTCGGAGATGCATTGGGCTCTATGATATAGAGTCTTGATGAGGGAATTCTTCTGGGATGGATGGTGGTGGGAATCCGGTTTTAGATAAGCATCCGTGTGGGTGGCTTTCCTGTAGACAGAGTGGCTCATTGAACCATCAGGTCTCCTTTTGATTAGGACATCCAAAAAGGGTAGCTTGCCATCATTTTCGACTTCCATGGTGAATCTGATGGCTGGGTGTATGGAATTGATGTGGTCGAGAAATTGGTCTAGAGCAGGCCGGCCATGTGGCCAGATGACAAAAGTGTCGTCTACGTACCTCTTCCATAAGGTCGGGCGTAGAGTGGCAGTCTGGATGGCGTCCGTCTCAAATTTTTCCATGAAGATGTTGGCTACAACCGGAGATAGGGGGGAGCCCATTGGGGTGCCCTCAATTTGCTTGTAGAAGGTTCCATTCCAGGTGAAGTATGTATTGGTTAAGCAGTGTCTCACCAGGGGGGGTACCCCAGCATTTAATCCTTGATGAACCAAGTCTTCAATGATTGCGATGGTGTCAGGCACAGGCACCTTGGTGAACAAGGAAACCACATCAAAACTGACAAGCAGGTCCTCTGGGGACAGGGCAATCCCCTTGATTGTCGATACCAGGTCAGTAGAGTTTAGTACTGCAGAGGTGGTTTTTCCAGTGAAAGGCCGTAGGATTTCGGACAAAAAACGAGCCAGTTTGTAAGTGGGGGAGTTGATAGTAGAGACAATGGGACGAAGAGGTGTATCTTCTTTATGTATCTTTGGCAAGCCGTACAATCTTGGTGGCCTGGCTGCAGAAGGTTTCAACGAGAACTGTTTGGTCTGATCAATTAATGCGGTTGAAGCAGAAATGATGTTGTTGGTTTTGGAGACGAGGCTGTTGGTGGGGTCTCTTTTTATTTTTGTGTAGCTGCCATCGTTGAGTAGTTCTTGAATTTTGTTGTTGTATTCTATTTTGTCCATGATGACAGTGGCATTGCCTTTGTCGGCTGAGAGGATGACAATGTCATCCCTCTTTTTTAATTGAGCTAATTCAAAACGCTCATCTTTGCTGATGTTGCTAGCTGGCATCTTAGCGTTTTTGAGGGTTACAGAGATTTCAGATCTTGCTACGTCTGCAGCGATGTGACTCAAGCCCTTGAGAGCTACATCTACTCGAGCAATTATATCATTAACTGGTATGTGTCTAGGTGTGACTGCAAAGTTTAGTCCTTTAGCTAAGACGGATTTCAAACCTTCAGAAATAGGACTGTTACTGCGATTAATTACGACTTTGTTAACATCTAGCTTTTCAATGTGTGGGTCCGGTTTCTTGTTTGAGAGGCGGTTGAATTTGGAAATCAAGTTGTCCTTACATTTAGTCGACATAGCGGCAGCTGAAGAGGCAGTCATTTTTTCCACGTGTTCCCAATCCGATGTGGACATTGTTGCACTCAAAGATAAGTGTGATTTGTAGAGTGTCTTGTCTAACTGATCTAGTTCGGTGCGCGTAAGTCTGATTTTCTCTGAGATAAGAGCTAAGCTAGTTCTAGACAGAATTCGTTTCGCATTAGAAGAAGTTACAGCAGCAGATGTTAGTGTAAATGCGTTTGGTATTACCTTAGAGTCGCGGCATCTCTTCAGAAAGGTGAGAGACTCGATTAGCTGAGCCTTCTTATCCCGGAGCTTGTTGAAGGATCTCAAAGTTATGTGGAAACCCTCCCCGTAGAGGCGGTTAAATTTCGATTTAAAGCTTTCGTGACTGCAGGGATTCATCTTCTTGGTTCTTTCGGTAAAGTCACGTAGAAGGGAAGTAATAAAATAATAAAAATAAAACATAATAAAACAATTCTCACGACGTTTCGGCCACAACGCAAGCAGCCGTCCTCAGGCGAAGAATGAGAACATTATCAAGTTAGGAGCTTATATAGGTGTAGCGAGGAGGAGCGCCTTAACAAAAGAATGTGCATATGAAGAGGAATTTAGCATACCAATGGACAATGCGTAGGGGGTGGGCGGAGGGGTTTCAAAGTCCCATTATGCCCATGCATTATGCAGGATCAACAGCACCACGGGGGGGCGCAAGGAACAGCGTTAATAAAGGACAGGAATGTTAGTGATATGTAGCTGCATTTACCAAACAACCACGTAGAAAACCGAAGTGAAAACTACATAAAAAAAAACTAAAATATAAACTGATACTTACTATACTCTACAATAAGCTGAGTTACTAACAACAAATAATAAAATTACAATTCTACGTCGTAAGAAGTATATAATATACTTCCATCTAAACTTTATTCTCTTAGCATATACAGTACTATATACTGCCATAGATAAACCCAACATTAAATTATATACTGTATTGCTGTAAACCACCCTATACTTTATACATTTTAATATAACACTATGTATTATTCAACTCACCCTAATGTGTATCGAAATGGTTTATTACGTCCTTCCAATGATTGCTAAGCCTGAATCCATCTTCTCGGTTAAAATTGTCTCTGTGTTTGTATATGTGGATCGCCTCATGAACGAATCTCTCATGATAGCCAGATGGCTTGCAGAGAACCTCCGTCTTGGAGAAGTCAATGTCATGTGAGCCCACTGAGTTGTAACAGTGGTCTGCCACGGCTGAGGTGTTTGTCCTACCGTGTTTTAGATCAGCTTTATGTTCACGAATGCGGTCTGAGACGTGTCGTTTGGTTTCCCCAATGTAACTGCTACCACAGAGGCAACTTAGTTTGTAGACGCCAGGGTACTGTATGTCTGGAATCACATCTTTTACAGATGGTACCAGATCACGGATTTTATGTACTGTGTTGAATCGGACCTGGATCTTGTGTTTAATCAGGATTTTGGAGATCTTTTTTGTGACCCCAGCAATGTAGGGTAAGGTGATGGTCTTGAAAGGCTCCTCAACAGGATCTTTCTTGATGGTTGGAGTGATGGCTTTGCGGATTGTGTAGTCGGAGTAACCATTAGCCTTAAGAGCTTGGCGTACGTGTTTGAGTTCACTGGAAATGTGTTCATGGTCGGAGATGCATTGGGCTCTATGATGTAGAGTCTTGATGAGGGAATTCTTCTGGGATGGATGGTGGTGGGAATCCGGTTTTAGATAAGCATCCGTGTGGGTGGCTTTCCTGTAGACAGAGTGGCTCATTGAACCATCAGGTCTCCTTTTGATTAGGACATCCAAAAAGGGTAGCTTGCCATCATTTTCGACTTCCATGGTGAATCTGATGGCTGGGTGTATGGAATTGATGTGGTCGAGAAATTGGTCTAGAGCAGGCCGGCCATGTGGCCAGATGACAAAAGTGTCGTCTACGTACCTCTTCCATAAGGTCGGGCGTAGAGTGGCAGTCTGGATGGCGTCCGTCTCAAATTTTTCCATGAAGATGTTGGCTACAACCGGAGATAGGGGGGAGCCCATTGGGGTGCCCTCAATTTGCTTGTAGAAGGTTCCATTCCAGGTGAAGTATGTATTGGTTAAGCAGTGTCTCACCAGGGGGGGTACCCCAGCATTTAATCCTTGATGAACCAAGTCTTCAATGATTGCGATGGTGTCAGGCACAGGCACCTTGGTGAACAAGGAAACCACATCAAAACTGACAAGCAGGTCCTCTGGGGACAGGGCAATCCCCTTGATTGTCGATACCAGGTCAGTAGAGTTTAGTACTGCAGAGGTGGTTTTTCCAGTGAAAGGCCGTAGGATTTCGGACAAAAAACGAGCCAGTTTGTAAGTGGGGGAGTTGATAGTAGAGACAATGGGACGAAGAGGTGTATCTTCTTTATGTATCTTTGGCAAGCCGTACAATCTTGGTGGCCTGGCTGCAGAAGGTTTCAACGAGAACTGTTTGGTCTGATCAATTAATGCGGTTGAAGCAGAAATGATGTTGTTGGTTTTGGAGACGAGGCTGTTGGTGGGGTCTCTTTTTATTTTTGTGTAGCTGCCATCGTTGAGTAGTTCTTGAATTTTGTTGTTGTATTCTATTTTGTCCATGATGACAGTGGCATTGCCTTTGTCGGCTGAGAGGATGACAATGTCATCCCTCTTTTTTAATTGAGCTAATTCAAAACGCTCATCTTTGCTGATGTTGCTAGCTGGCATCTTAGCGTTTTTGAGGGTTACAGAGATTTCAGATCTTGCTACGTCTGCAGCGATGTGACTCAAGCCCTTGAGAGCTACATCTACTCGAGCAATTATATCATTAACTGGTATGTGTCTAGGTGTGACTGCAAAGTTTAGTCCTTTAGCTAAGACGGATTTCAAACCTTCAGAAATAGGACTGTTACTGCGATTAATTACGACTTTGTTAACATCTAGCTTTTCAATGTGTGGGTCCGGTTTCTTGTTTGAGAGGCGGTTGAATTTGGAAATCAAGTTGTCCTTACATTTAGTCGACATAGCGGCAGCTGAAGAGGCAGTCATTTTTTCCACGTGTTCCCAATCCGATGTGGACATTGTTGCACTCAAAGATAAGTGTGATTTGTAGAGTGTCTTGTCTAACTGATCTAGTTCGGTGCGCGTAAGTCTGATTTTCTCTGAGATAAGAGCTAAGCTAGTTCTAGACAGAATTCGTTTCGCATTAGAAGAAGTTACAGCAGCAGATGTTAGTGTAAATGCGTTTGGTATTACCTTAGAGTCGCGGCATCTCTTCAGAAAGGTGAGAGACTCGATTAGCTGAGCCTTCTTATCCCGGAGCTTGTTGAAGGATCTCAAAGTTATGTGGAAACCCTCCCCGTAGAGGCGGTTAAATTTCGATTTAAAGCTTTCGTGACTGCAGGGATTCATCTTCTTGGTTCTTTCGGTAAAGTCACGTAGAAGGGAAGTAATAAAATAATAAAAATAAAACATAATAAAACAATTCTCACGACGTTTCGGCCACAACGCAAGCAGCCGTCCTCAGGCGAAGAATGAGAACATTATCAAGTTAGGAGCTTATATAGGTGTAGCGAGGAGGAGCGCCTTAACAAAAGAATGTGCATATGAAGAGGAATTTAGCATACCAATGGACAATGCGTAGGGGGTGGGCGGAGGGGTTTCAAAGTCCCATTATGCCCATGCATTATGCAGGATCAACAGCACCACGGGGGGGCGCAAGGAACAGCGTTAATAAAGGACAGGAATGTTAGTGATATGTAGCTGCATTTACCAAACAACCACGTAGAAAACCGAAGTGAAAACTACATAAAAAAAAACTAAAATATAAACTGATACTTACTATACTCTACAATAAGCTGAGTTACTAACAACAAATAATAAAATTACAATTCTACGTCGTAAGAAGTATATAATATACTTCCATCTAAACTTTATTCTCTTAGCATATACAGTACTATATACTGCCATAGATAAACCCAACATTAAATTATATACTGTATTGCTGTAAACCACCCTATACTTTATACATTTTAATATAACACTATGTATTATTCAACTCACCCTAATGTGTATCGAAATGGTTTATTACGTCCTTCCAATGATTGCTAAGCCTGAATCCATCTTCTCGGTTAAAATTGTCTCTGTGTTTGTATATGTGGATCGCCTCATGAACGAATCTCTCATGATAGCCAGATGGCTTGCAGAGAACCTCCGTCTTGGAGAAGTCAATGTCATGTGAGCCCACTGAGTTGTAACAGTGGTCTGCCACGGCTGAGGTGTTTGTCCTACCGTGTTTTAGATCAGCTTTATGTTCACGAATGCGGTCTGAGACGTGTCGTTTGGTTTCCCCAATGTAACTGCTACCACAGAGGCAACTTAGTTTGTAGACGCCAGGGTACTGTATGTCTGGAATCACATCTTTTACAGATGGTACCAGATCACGGATTTTATGTACTGTGTTGAATCGGACCTGGATCTTGTGTTTAATCAGGATTTTGGAGATCTTTTTTGTGACCCCAGCAATGTAGGGTAAGGTGATGGTCTTGAAAGGTTCCTCAACAGGATCTTTCTTGATGGTTGGAGTGATGGCTTTGCGGATTGTGTAGTCGGAGTAACCATTAGCCTTAAGAGCTTGGCGTACATGTTTGAGTTCACTGGAAATGTGTTCATGGTCGGAGATGCATTGGGCTCTATGATATAGAGTCTTGATGAGGGAATTCTTCTGGGATGGATGGTGGTGGGAATCCGGTTTTAGATAAGCATCCGTGTGGGTGGCTTTCCTGTAGACAGAGTGGCTCATTGAACCATCAGGTCTCCTTTTGATTAGGACATCCAAAAAGGGTAGCTTGCCATCATTTTCGACTTCCATGGTGAATCTGATGGCTGGGTGTATGGAATTGATGTGGTCGAGAAATTGGTCTAGAGCAGGCCGGCCATGTGGCCAGATGACAAAAGTGTCGTCTACGTACCTCTTCCATAAGGTCGGGCGTAGAGTGGCAGTCTGGATGGCGTCCGTCTCAAATTTTTCCATGAAGATGTTGGCTACAACCGGAGATAGGGGGGAGCCCATTGGGGTGCCCTCAATTTGCTTGTAGAAGGTTCCATTCCAGGTGAAGTATGTATTGGTTAAGCAGTGTCTCACCAGGGGGGGTACCCCAGCATTTAATCCTTGATGAACCAAGTCTTCAATGATTGCGATGGTGTCAGGCACAGGCACCTTGGTGAACAAGGAAACCACATCAAAACTGACAAGCAGGTCCTCTGGGGACAGGGCAATCCCCTTGATTGTCGATACCAGGTCAGTAGAGTTTAGTACTGCAGAGGTGGTTTTTCCAGTGAAAGGCCGTAGGATTTCGGACAAAAAACGAGCCAGTTTGTAAGTGGGGGAGTTGATAGTAGAGACAATGGGACGAAGAGGTGTATCTTCTTTATGTATCTTTGGCAAGCCGTACAATCTTGGTGGCCTGGCTGCAGAAGGTTTCAACGAGAACTGTTTGGTCTGATCAATTAATGCGGTTGAAGCAGAAATGATGTTGTTGGTTTTGGAGACGAGGCTGTTGGTGGGGTCTCTTTTTATTTTTGTGTAGCTGCCATCGTTGAGTAGTTCTTGAATTTTGTTGTTGTATTCTATTTTGTCCATGATGACAGTGGCATTGCCTTTGTCGGCTGAGAGGATGACAATGTCATCCCTCTTTTTTAATTGAGCTAATTCAAAACGCTCATCTTTGCTGATGTTGCTAGCTGGCATCTTAGCGTTTTTGAGGGTTACAGAGATTTCAGATCTTGCTACGTCTGCAGCGATGTGACTCAAGCCCTTGAGAGCTACATCTACTCGAGCAATTATATCATTAACTGGTATGTGTCTAGGTGTGACTGCAAAGTTTAGTCCTTTAGCTAAGACGGATTTCAAACCTTCAGAAATAGGACTGTTACTGCGATTAATTACGACTTTGTTAACATCTAGCTTTTCAATGTGTGGGTCCGGTTTCTTGTTTGAGAGGCGGTTGAATTTGGAAATCAAGTTGTCCTTACATTTAGTCGACATAGCGGCAGCTGAAGAGGCAGTCATTTTTTCCACGTGTTCCCAATCCGATGTGGACATTGTTGCACTCAAAGATAAGTGTGATTTGTAGAGTGTCTTGTCTAACTGATCTAGTTCGGTGCGCGTAAGTCTGATTTTCTCTGAGATAAGAGCTAAGCTAGTTCTAGACAGAATTCGTTTCGCATTAGAAGAAGTTACAGCAGCAGATGTTAGTGTAAATGCGTTTGGTATTACCTTAGAGTCGCGGCATCTCTTCAGAAAGGTGAGAGACTCGATTAGCTGAGCCTTCTTATCCCGGAGCTTGTTGAAGGATCTCAAAGTTATGTGGAAACCCTCCCCGTAGAGGCGGTTAAATTTTGATTTAAAGCTTTCGTGACTGCAGGGATTCATCTTCTTGGTTCTTTCGGTAAAGTCACGTAGAAGGGAAGTAATAAAATAATAAAAATAAAACATAATAAAACAATTCTCACGACGTTTCGGCCACAACGCAAGCAGCCGTCCTCAGGCGAAGAATGAGAACATTATCAAGCTAGGAGCTTATATAGGTGTAGCGAGGAGGAGCGCCTTAACAAAAGAATGTGCATATGAAGAGGAATTTAGCATACCAATGGACAATGCGTAGGGGGTGGGCGGAGGGGTTTCAAAGTCCCATTATGCCCATGCATTATGCAGGATCAACAGCACCACGGGGGGGCGCAAGGAACAGCGTTAATAAAGGACAGGAATGTTAGTGATATGTAGCTGCATTTACCAAACAACCACGTAGAAAACCGAAGTGAAAACTACATAAAAAAAAACTAAAATATAAACTGATACTTACTATACTCTACAATAAGCTGAGTTACTAACAACAAATAATAAAATTACAATTCTACGTCGTAAGAAGTATATAATATACTTCCATCTAAACTTTATTCTCTTAGCATATACAGTACTATATACTGCCATAGATAAACCCAACATTAAATTATATACTGTATTGCTGTAAACCACCCTATACTTTATACATTTTAATATAACACTATGTATTATTCAACTCACCCTAATGTGTATCGAAATGGTATATTACGTCCTTCCAATGATTGCTAAGCCTGAATCCATCTTCTCGGTTAAAATTGTCTCTGTGTTTGTATATGTGGATCGCCTCATGAACGAATCTCTCATGATAGCCAGATGGCTTGCAGAGAACCTCCGTCTTGGAGAAGTCAATGTCATGTGAGCCCACTGAGTTGTAACAGTGGTCTGCCACGGCTGAGGTGTTTGTCCTACCGTGTTTTAGATCAGCTTTATGTTCACGAATGCGGTCTGAGACGTGTCGTTTGGTTTCCCCAATGTAACTGCTACCACAGAGGCAACTTAGTTTGTAGACGCCAGGGTACTGTATGTCTGGAATCACATCTTTTACAGATGGTACCAGATCACGGATTTTATGTACTGTGTTGAATCGGACCTGGATCTTGTGTTTAATCAGGATTTTGGAGATCTTTTTTGTGACCCCAGCAATGTAGGGTAAGGTGATGGTCTTGAAAGGTTCCTCAACAGGATCTTTCTTGATGGTTGGAGTGATGGCTTTGCGGATTGTGTAGTCGGAGTAACCATTAGCCTTAAGAGCTTGGCGTACATGTTTGAGTTCACTGGAAATGTGTTCATGGTCGGAGATGCATTGGGCTCTATGATATAGAGTCTTGATGAGGGAATTCTTCTGGGATGGATGGTGGTGGGAATCCGGTTTTAGATAAGCATCCGTGTGGGTGGCTTTCCTGTAGACAGAGTGGCTCATTGAACCATCAGGTCTCCTTTTGATTAGGACATCCAAAAAGGGTAGCTTGCCATCATTTTCGACTTCCATGGTGAATCTGATGGCTGGGTGTATGGAATTGATGTGGTCGAGAAATTGGTCTAGAGCAGGCCGGCCATGTGGCCAGATGACAAAAGTGTCGTCTACGTACCTCTTCCATAAGGTCGGGCGTAGAGTGGCAGTCTGGATGGCGTCCGTCTCAAATTTTTCCATGAAGATGTTGGCTACAACCGGAGATAGGGGGGAGCCCATTGGGGTGCCCTCAATTTGCTTGTAGAAGGTTCCATTCCAGGTGAAGTATGTATTGGTTAAGCAGTGTCTCACCAGGGGGGGTACCCCAGCATTTAATCCTTGATGAACCAAGTCTTCAATGATTGCGATGGTGTCAGGCACAGGCACCTTGGTGAACAAGGAAACCACATCAAAACTGACAAGCAGGTTCTCTGGGGACAGGGCAATCCCCTTGATTGTCGATACCAGGTCAGTAGAGTTTAGTACTGCAGAGGTGGTTTTTCCAGTGAAAGGCCGTAGGATTTCGGACAAAAAACGAGCCAGTTTGTAAGTGGGGGAGTTGATAGTAGAGACAATGGGACGAAGAGGTGTATCTTCTTTATGTATCTTTGGCAAGCCGTACAATCTTGGTGGCCTGGCTGCAGAAGGTTTCAACGAGAACTGTTTGGTCTGATCAATTAATGCGGTTGAAGCAGAAATGATGTTGTTGGTTTTGGAGACGAGGCTGTTGGTGGGGTCTCTTTTTATTTTTGTGTAGCTGCCATCGTTGAGTAGTTCTTGAATTTTGTTGTTGTATTCTATTTTGTCCATGATGACAGTGGCATTGCCTTTGTCGGCTGAGAGGATGACAATGTCATCCCTCTTTTTTAATTGAGCTAATTCAAAACGCTCATCTTTGCTGATGTTGCTAGCTGGCATCTTAGCGTTTTTGAGGGTTACAGAGATTTCAGATCTTGCTACGTCTGCAGCGATGTGACTCAAGCCCTTGAGAGCTACATCTACTCGAGCAATTATATCATTAACTGGTATGTGTCTAGGTGTGACTGCAAAGTTTAGTCCTTTAGCTAAGACGGATTTCAAACCTTCAGAAATAGGACTGTTACTGCGATTAATTACGACTTTGTTAACATCTAGCTTTTCAATGTGTGGGTCCGGTTTCTTGTTTGAGAGGCGGTTGAATTTGGAAATCAAGTTGTCCTTACATTTAGTCGACATAGCGGCAGCTGAAGAGGCAGTCATTTTTTCCACGTGTTCCCAATCCGATGTGGACATTGTTGCACTCAAAGATAAGTGTGATTTGTAGAGTGTCTTGTCTAACTGATCTAGTTCGGTGCGCGTAAGTCTGATTTTCTCTGAGATAAGAGCTAAGCTAGTTCTAGACAGAATTCGTTTCGCATTAGAAGAAGTTACAGCAGCAGATGTTAGTGTAAATGCGTTTGGTATTACCTTAGAGTCGCGGCATCTCTTCAGAAAGGTGAGAGACTCGATTAGCTGAGCCTTCTTATCCCGGAGCTTGTTGAAGGATCTCAAAGTTATGTGGAAACCCTCCCCGTAGAGGCGGTTAAATTTCGATTTAAAGCTTTCGTGACTGCAGGGATTCATCTTCTTGGTTCTTTCGGTAAAGTCACGTAGAAGGGAAGTAATAAAATAATAAAAATAAAACATAATAAAACAATTCTCACGACGTTTCGGCCACAACGCAAGCAGCCGTCCTCAGGCGAAGAATGAGAACATTATCAAGCTAGGAGCTTATATAGGTGTAGCGAGGAGGAGCGCCTTAACAAAAGAATGTGCATATGAAGAGGAATTTAGCATACCAATGGACAATGCGTAGGGGGTGGGCGGAGGGGTTTCAAAGTCCCATTATGCCCATGCATTATGCAGGATCAACAGCACCACGGGGGGGCGCAAGGAACAGCGTTAATAAAGGACAGGAATGTTAGTGATATGTAGCTGCATTTACCAAACAACCACGTAGAAAACCAAGGTGAAAACTACATAAAAAAAAAAACTAAAATATAAACTGATACTTACTATACTCTACAATAAGCTGAGTTACTAACAACAAATAATAAAATTACAATTCTACGTCGTAAGAAGTATATAATATACTTCCATCTAAACTTTATTCTCTTAGCATATACAGTACTATATACTGCCATAGATAAACCCAACATTAAATTATATACTGTATTGCTGTAAACCACCCTATACTTTATACATTTTAATATAACACTATGTATTATTCAACTCACCCTAATGTGTATCGAAATGGTTTATTACGTCCTTCCAATGATTGCTAAGCCTGAATCCATCTTCTCGGTTAAAATTGTCTCTGTGTTTGTATATGTGGATCGCCTCATGAACGAATCTCTCATGATAGCCAGATGGCTTGCAGAGAACCTCCGTCTTGGAGAAGTCAATGTCATGTGAGCCCACTGAGTTGTAACAGTGGTCTGCCACGGCTGAGGTGTTTGTCCTACCGTGTTTTAGATCAGCTTTATGTTCACGAATTCGGTCTGAGACGTGTCGTTTGGTTTCCCCAATGTAACTGCTACCACAGAGGCAACTTAGTTTGTAGACGCCAGGGTACTGTATGTCTGGAATCACATCTTTTACAGATGGTACCAGATCACGGATTTTATGTACTGTGTTGAATCGGACCTGGATCTTGTGTTTAATCAGGATTTTGGAGATCTTTTTTGTGACCCCAGCAATGTAGGGTAAGGTGATGGTCTTGAAAGGCTCCTCAACAGGATCTTTCTTGATGGTTGGAGTGATGGCTTTGCGGATTGTGTAGTCGGAGTAACCATTAGCCTTAAGAGCTTGGCGTACATGTTTGAGTTCACTGGAAATGTGTTCATGGTCGGAGATGCATTGGGCTCTATGATATAGGGAACACGTGGAAAAAATGACTGCCTCTTCAGCTGCCGCTATGTCGACTAAATGTAAGGACAACTTGATTTCCAAATTCAACCGCCTCTCAAACAAGAAACCGGACCCACACATTGAAAAGCTAGATGTTAACAAAGTCGTAATTAATCGCAGTAACAGTCCTATTTCTGAAGGTTTGAAATCCGTCTTAGCTAAAGGACTAAACTTTGCAGTCACACCTAGACACATACCAGTTAATGATATAATTGCTCGAGTAGATGTAGCTCTCAAGGGCTTGAGTCACATCGCTGCAGACGTAGCAAGATCTGAAATCTCTGTAACCCTCAAAAACGCTAAGATGCCAGCTAGCAACATCAGCAAAGATGAGCGTTTTGAATTAGCTCAATTAAAAAAGAGGGATGACATTGTTATCCTCTCAGCCGACAAAGGCAATGCCACTGTCATCATGGACAAAATAGAATACAACAACAAAATTCAAGAACTACTCAACGATGGCAGCTACACAAAAATAAAAAGAGACCCCACCAACAGCCTCGTCTCCAAAACCAACAACATCATTTCTGCTTCAACCGCATTAATTGATCAGACCAAACAGTTCTCGTTGAAACCTTCTGCAGCCAGGCCACCAAGATTGTACGGCTTGCCAAAGATACATAAAGAAGATACACCTCTTCGTCCCATTGTCTCTACTATCAACTCCCCCACTTACAAACTGGCTCGTTTTTTGTCCGAAATCCTACGGCCTTTCACTGGAAAAACCACCTCTGCAGTACTAAACTCTACTGACCTGGTATCGACAATCAAGGGGATTGCCCTGTCCCCAGAGGACCTGCTTGTCAGTTTTGATGTGGTTTCCTTGTTCACCAAGGTGCCTGTGCCTGACACCATCGCAATCATTGAAGACTTGGTTCATCAAGGATTAAATGCTGGGGTACCCCCCCTGGTGAGACACTGCTTAACCAATACATACTTCACCTGGAATGGAACCTTCTACAAGCAAATTGAGGGCACCCCAATGGGCTCCCCCCTATCTCCGGTTGTAGCCAACATCTTCATGGAAAAATTTGAGACGGACGCCATCCAGACTGCCACTCTACGCCCGACCTTATGGAAGAGGTACGTAGACGACACTTTTGTCATCTGGCCACATGGCCGGCCTGCTCTAGACCAATTTCTCGACCACATCAATTCCATACACCCAGCCATCAGATTCACCATGGAAGTCGAAAATGATGGCAAGCTACCCTTTTTGGATGTCCTAATCAAAAGGAGACCTGATGGTTCAATGAGCCACTCTGTCTACAGGAAAGCCACCCACACGGATGCTTATCTAAAACCGGATTCCCACCACCATCCATCCCAGAAGAATTCCCTCATCAAGACTCTATATCATGGAGCCCAATGCATCTCCGACCATGAACACATTTCCAGTGAACTCAAACACGTACGCCAAGCTCTTAAGGCTAATGGTTACTCCGACTACACAATCCGCAAAGCCATCACTCCAACCATCAAGAAAGATCCTGTTGAGGAGCCTTTCAAGACCATCACCTTACCCTACATTGCTGGGGTCACAAAAAAGATCTCCAAAATCCTGATTAAACACAAGATCCAGGTCCGATTCAACACAGTACATAAAATCCGTGATCTGGTACCATCTGTAAAAGATGTGATTCCAGACATACAGTACCCTGGCGTCTACAAACTAAGTTGCCTCTGTGGTAGCAGTTACATTGGGGAAACCAAACGACACGTCTCAGACCGCATTCGTGAACATAAAGCTGATCTAAAACACGGTAGGACAAACACCTCAGCCGTGGCAGACCACTGTTACAACTCAGTGGGCTCACATGACATTGACTTCTCCAAGACGGAGGTTCTCTGCAAGCCATCTGGCTATCATGAGAGATTCGTTCATGAGGCGATCCACATATACAAACACAGAGACAATTTTAACCGAGAAGATGGATTCAGGCTTAGCAATCATTGGAAGGACGTAATAAACCATTTCGATACACATTAGGGTGAGTTGAATAATACATAGTGTTATATTAAAATGTATAAAGTATAGGGTGGTTTACAGCAATACAGTATATAATTTAATGTTGGGTTTATCTATGGCAGTATATAGTACTGTATATGCTAAGAGAATAAAGTTTAGATGGAAGTATATTATATACTTCTTACGACGTAGAATTGTAATTTTATTATTTGTTGTTAGTAACTCAGCTTATTGTAGAGTATAGTAAGTATCAGTTTATATTTTAGTTTTTTTTTATGTAGTTTTCACTTCGGTTTTCTACGTGGTTGTTTGGTAAATGCAGCTACATATCACTAACATTCCTGTCCTTTATTAACGCTGTTCCTTGCGCCCCCCCGTGGTGCTGTTGATCCTGCATAATGCATGGGCATAATGGGACTTTGAAACCCCTCCGCCCACCCCCTACGCATTGTCCATTGGTATGCTAAATTCCTCTTCATATGCACATTCTTTTGTTAAGGCGCTCCTCCTCGCTACACCTATATAAGCTCCTAGCTTGATAATGTTCTCATTCTTCGCCTGAGGACGGCTGCTTGCGTTGTGGCCGAAACGTCGTGAGAATTGTTTTATTATGTTTTATTTTTATTATTTTATTACTTCCCTTCTACGTGACTTTACCGAAAGAACCAAGAAGATGAATCCCTGCAGTCACGAAAGCTTTAAATCGAAATTTAACCGCCTCTACGGGGAGGGTTTCCACATAACTTTGAGATCCTTCAACAAGCTCCGGGATAAGAAGGCTCAGCTAATCGAGTCTCTCACCTTTCTGAAGAGATGCCGCGACTCTAAGGTAATACCAAACGCATTTACACTAACATCTGCTGCTGTAACTTCTTCTAATGCGAAACGAATTCTGTCTAGAACTAGCTTAGCTCTTATCTCAGAGAAAATCAGACTTACGCGCACCGAACTAGATCAGTTAGACAAGACACTCTACAAATCACACTTATCTTTGAGTGCAACAATGTCCACATCGGATTGGGAACACGTGGAAAAAATGACTGCCTCTTCAGCTGCCGCTATGTCGACTAAATGTAAGGACAACTTGATTTCCAAATTCAACCGCCTCTCAAACAAGAAACCGGACCCACACATTGAAAAGCTAGATGTTAACAAAGTCGTAATTAATCGCAGTAACAGTCCTATTTCTGAAGGTTTGAAATCCGTCTTAGCTAAAGGACTAAACTTTGCAGTCACACCTAGACACATACCAGTTAATGATATAATTGCTCGAGTAGATGTAGCTCTCAAGGGCTTGAGTCACATCGTTGCAGACGTAGCAAGATCTGAAATCTCTGTAACCCTCAAAAACGCTAAGATGCCAGCTAGCAACATCAGCAAAGATGAGCGTTTTGAATTAGCTCAATTAAAAAAGAGGGATGACATTGTCATCCTCTCAGCCGACAAAGGCAATGCCACTGTCATCATGGACAAAATAGAATACAACAACAAAATTCAAGAACTACTCAACGATGGCAGCTACACAAAAATAAAAAGAGACCCCACCAACAGCCTCGTCTCCAAAACCAACAACATCATTTCTGCTTCAACCGCATTAATTGATCAGACCAAACAGTTCTCGTTGAAACCTTCTGCAGCCAGGCCACCAAGATTGTACGGCTTGCCAAAGATACATAAAGAAGATACACCTCTTCGTCCCATTGTCTCTACTATCAACTCCCCCACTTACAAACTGGCTCGTTTTTTGTCCGAAATCCTACGGCCTTTCACTGGAAAAACCACCTCTGCAGTACTAAACTCTACTGACCTGGTATCGACAATCAAGGGGATTGCCCTGTCCCCAGAGGACCTGCTTGTCAGTTTTGATGTGGTTTCCTTGTTCACCAAGGTGCCTGTGCCTGACACCATCGCAATCATTGAAGACTTGGTTCATCAAGGATTAAATGCTGGGGTACCCCCCCTGGTGAGACACTGCTTAACCAATACATACTTCACCTGGAATGGAACCTTCTACAAGCAAATTGAGGGCACCCCAATGGGCTCCCCCCTATCTCCGGTTGTAGCCAACATCTTCATGGAAAAATTTGAGACGGACGCCATCCAGACTGCCACTCTACGCCCGACCTTATGGAAGAGGTACGTAGACGACACTTTTGTCATCTGGCCACATGGCCGGCCTGCTCTAGACCAATTTCTCGACCACATCAATTCCATACACCCAGCCATCAGATTCACCATGGAAGTCGAAAATGATGGCAAGCTACCCTTTTTGGATGTCCTAATCAAAAGGAGACCTGATGGTTCAATGAGCCACTCTGTCTACAGGAAAGCCACCCACACGGATGCTTATCTAAAACCGGATTCCCACCACCATCCATCCCAGAAGAATTCCCTCATCAAGACTCTATATCATGGAGCCCAATGCATCTCCGACCATGAACACATTTCCAGTGAACTCAAACACGTACGCCAAGCTCTTAAGGCTAATGGTTACTCCGACTACACAATCCGCAAAGCCATCACTCCAACCATCAAGAAAGATCCTGTTGAGGAGCCTTTCAAGACCATCACCTTACCCTACATTGCTGGGGTCACAAAAAAGATCTCCAAAATCCTGATTAAACACAAGATCCAGGTCCGATTCAACACAGTACATAAAATCCGTGATCTGGTACCATCTGTAAAAGATGTGATTCCAGACATACAGTACCCTGGCGTCTACAAACTAAGTTGCCTCTGTGGTAGCAGTTACATTGGGGAAACCAAACGACACGTCTCAGACCGCATTCGTGAACATAAAGCTGATCTAAAACACGGTAGGACAAACACCTCAGCCGTGGCAGACCACTGTTACAACTCAGTGGGCTCACATGACATTGACTTCTCCAAGACGGAGGTTCTCTGCAAGCCATCTGGCTATCATGAGAGATTCGTTCATGAGGCGATCCACATATACAAACACAGAGACAATTTTAACCGAGAAGATGGATTCAGGCTTAGCAATCATTGGAAGGACGTAATAAACCATTTCGATACACATTAGGGTGAGTTGAACAATACATAGTGTTATATTAAAATGTATAAAGTATAGGGTGGTTTACAGCAATACAGTATATAATTTAATGTTGGGTTTATCTATGGCAGTATATAGTACTGTATATGCTAAGAGAATAAAGTTTAGATGGAAGTATATTATATACTTCTTACGACGTAGAATTGTAATTTTATTATTTGTTGTTAGTAACTCAGCTTATTGTAGAGTATAGTAAGTATCAGTTTATATTTTAGTTTTTTTTTTATGTAGTTTTCACTTCGGTTTTCTACGTGGTTGTTTGGTAAATGCAGCTACATATCACTAACATTCCTGTCCTTTATTAACGCTGTTCCTTGCGCCCCCCCGTGGTGCTGTTGATCCTGCATAATGCATGGGCATAATGGGACTTTGAAACCCCTCCGCCCACCCCCTACGCATTGTCCATTGGTATGCTAAATTCCTCTTCATATGCACATTCTTTTGTTAAGGCGCTCCTCCTCGCTACACCTATATAAGCTCCTAGCTTGATAATGTTCTCATTCTTCGCCTGAGGACGGCTGCTTGCGTTGTGGCCGAAACGTCGTGAGAATTGTTTTATTATGTTTTATTTTTATTATTTTATTACTTCCCTTCTACGTGACTTTACCGAAAGAACCAAGAAGATGAATCCCTGCAGTCACGAAAGCTTTAAATCGAAATTTAACCGCCTCTACGGGGAGGGTTTCCACATAACTTTGAGATCCTTCAACAAGCTCCGGGATAAGAAGGCTCAGCTAATCGAGTCTCTCACCTTTCTGAAGAGATGCCGCGACTCTAAGGTAATACCAAACGCATTTACACTAACATCTGCTGCTGTAACTTCTTCTAATGCGAAACGAATTCTGTCTAGAACTAGCTTAGCTCTTATCTCAGAGAAAATCAGACTTACGCGCACCGAACTAGATCAGTTAGACAAGACACTCTACAAATCACACTTATCTTTGAGTGCAACAATGTCCACATCGGATTGGGAACACGGGGAAAAAATGACTGCCTCTTCAGCTGCCGCTATGTCGACTAAATGTAAGGACAACTTGATTTCCAAATTCAACCGCCTCTCAAACAAGAAACCGGACCCACACATTGAAAAGCTAGATGTTAACAAAGTCGTAATTAATCGCAGTAACAGTCCTATTTCTGAAGGTTTGAAATCCGTCTTAGCTAAAGGATTAAACTTTGCAGTCACACCTAGACACATACCAGTTAATGATATAATTGCTCGAGTAGATGTAGCTCTCAAGGGCTTGAGTCACATCGCTGCAGACGTAGCAAGATCTGAAATCTCTGTAACCCTCAAAAACGCTAAGATGCCAGCTAGCAACATCAGCAAAGATGAGCGTTTTGAATTAGCTCAATTAAAAAAGAGGGATGACATTGTCATCCTCTCAGCCGACAAAGGCAATGCCACTGTCATCATGGACAAAATAGAATACAACAACAAAATTCAAGAACTACTCAACGATGGCAGCTACACAAAAATAAAAAGAGACCCCACCAACAGCCTCGTCTCCAAAACCAACAACATCATTTCTGCTTCAACCGCATTAATTGATCAGACCAAACAGTTCTCGTTGAAACCTTCTGCAGCCAGGCCACCAAGATTGTACGGCTTGCCAAAGATACATAAAGAAGATACACCTCTTCGTCCCATTGTCTCTACTATCAACTCCCCCACTTACAAACTGGCTCGTTTTTTGTCCGAAATCCTACGGCCTTTCACTGGAAAAACCACCTCTGCAGTACTAAACTCTACTGACCTGGTATCAACAATCAAGGGGATTGCCCTGTCCCCAGAGGACCTGCTTGTCAGTTTTGATGTGGTTTCCTTGTTCACCAAGGTGCCTGTGCCTGACACCATCGCAATCATTGAAGACTTGGTTCATCAAGGATTAAATGCTGGGGTACCCCCCCTGGTGAGACACTGCTTAACCAATACATACTTCACCTGGAATGGAACCTTCTACAAGCAAATTGAGGGCACCCCAATGGGCTCCCCCCTATCTCCGGTTGTAGCCAACATCTTCATGGAAAAATTTGAGACGGACGCCATCCAGACTGCCACTCTACGCCCGACCTTATGGAAGAGGTACGTAGACGACACTTTTGTCATCTGGCCACATGGCCGGCCTGCTCTAGACCAATTTCTCGACCACATCAATTCCATACACCCAGCCATCAGATTCACCATGGAAGTCGAAAATGATGGCAAGCTACCCTTTTTGGATGTCCTAATCAAAAGGAGACCTGATGGTTCAATGAGCCACTCTGTCTACAGGAAAGCCACCCACACGGATGCTTATCTAAAACCGGATTCCCACCACCATCCATCCCAGAAGAATTCCCTCATCAAGACTCTATATCATGGAGCCCAATGCATCTCCGACCATGAACACATTTCCAGTGAACTCAAACACGTACGCCAAGCTCTTAAGGCTAATGGTTACTCCGACTACACAATCCGCAAAGCCATCACTCCAACCATCAAGAAAGATCCTGTTGAGGAGCCTTTCAAGACCATCACCTTACCCTACATTGCTGGGGTCACAAAAAAGATCTCCAAAATCCTGATTAAACACAAGATCCAGGTCCGATTCAACACAGTACATAAAATCCGTGATCTGGTACCATCTGTAAAAGATGTGATTCCAGACATACAGTACCCTGGCGTCTACAAACTAAGTTGCCTCTGTGGTAGCAGTTACATTGGGGAAACCAAACGACACGTCTCAGACCGCATTCGTGAACATAAAGCTGATCTAAAACACGGTAGGACAAACACCTCAGCCGTGGCAGACCACTGTTACAACTCAGTGGGCTCACATGACATTGACTTCTCCAAGACGGAGGTTCTCTGCAAGCCATCTGGCTATCATGAGAGATTCGTTCATGAGGCGATCCACATATACAAACACAGAGACAATTTTAACCGAGAAGATGGATTCAGGCTTAGCAATCATTGGAAGGACGTAATAAACCATTTCGATACACATTAGGGTGAGTTGAATAATACATAGTGTTATATTAAAATGTATAAAGTATAGGGTGGTTTACAGCAATACAGTATATAATTTAATGTTGGGTTTATCTATGGCAGTATATAGTACTGTATATGCTAAGAGAATAAAGTTTAGATGGAAGTATATTATATACTTCTTACGACGTAGAATTGTAATTTTATTATTTGTTGTTAGTAACTCAGCTTATTGTAGAGTATAGTAAGTATCAGTTTATATTTTAGTTTTTTTTTTTTTATGTAGTTTTCACTTCGGTTTTCTACGTGGTTGTTTGGTAAATGCAGCTACATATCACTAACATTCCTGTCCTTTATTAACGCTGTTCCTTGCGCCCCCCCGTGGTGCTGTTGATCCTGCATAATGCATGGGCATAATGGGACTTTGAAACCCCTCCGCCCACCCCCTACGCATTGTCCATTGGTATGCTAAATTCCTCTTCATATGCACATTCTTTTGTT
The DNA here is from genome assembly GCF_964198595.1 of Lampetra fluviatilis. Classification (NCBI taxonomy): domain Eukaryota; kingdom Metazoa; phylum Chordata; class Hyperoartia; order Petromyzontiformes; family Petromyzontidae; genus Lampetra; species Lampetra fluviatilis. Next base: position 22,977,860 of record NC_136278.1, on the reverse strand, counting down.
AAGGCGCTCCTCCTCGCTACACCTATATAAGCTCCTAGCTTGATAATGTTCTCATTCTTCGCCTGAGGACGGCTGCTTGCGTTGTGGCCGAAACGTCGTGAGAATTGTTTTATTATGTTTTATTTTTATTATTTTATTACTTCCCTTCTACGTGACTTTACCGAAAGAACCAAGAAGATGAATCCCTGCAGTCACGAAAGCTTTAAATCGAAATTTAACCGCCTCTACGGGGAGGGTTTCCACATAACTTTGAGATCCTTCAACAAGCTCCGGGATAAGAAGGCTCAGCTAATCGAGTCTCTCACCTTTCTGAAGAGATGCCGCGACTCTAAGGTAATACCAAACGCATTTACACTAACATCTGCTGCTGTAACTTCTTCTAATGCGAAACGAATTCTGTCTAGAACTAGCTTAGCTCTTATCTCAGAGAAAATCAGACTTACGCGCACCGAACTAGATCAGTTAGACAAGACACTCTACAAATCACACTTATCTTTGAGTGCAACAATGTCCACATCGGATTGGGAACACGTGGAAAAAATGACTGCCTCTTCAGCTGCCGCTATGTCGACTAAATGTAAGGACAACTTGATTTCCAAATTCAACCGCCTCTCAAACAAGAAACCGGACCCACACATTGAAAAGCTAGATGTTAACAAAGTCGTAATTAATCGCAGTAACAGTCCTATTTCTGAAGGTTTGAAATCCGTCTTAGCTAAAGGACTAAACTTTGCAGTCACACCTAGACACATACCAGTTAATGATATAATTGCTCGAGTAGATGTAGCTCTCAAGGGCTTGAGTCACATCGCTGCAGACGTAGCAAGATCTGAAATCTCTGTAACCCTCAAAAACGCTAAGATGCCAGCTAGCAACATCAGCAAAGATGAGCGTTTTGAATTAGCTCAATTAAAAAAGAGGGATGACATTGTCATCCTCTCAGCCGACAAAGGCAATGCCACTGTCATCATGGACAAAATAGAATACAACAACAAAATTCAAGAACTACTCAACGATGGCAGCTACACAAAAATAAAAAGAGACCCCACCAACAGCCTCGTCTCCAAAACCAACAACATCATTTCTGCTTCAACCGCATTAATTGATCAGACCAAACAGTTCTCGTTGAAACCTTCTGCAGCCAGGCCACCAAGATTGTACGGCTTGCCAAAGATACATAAAGAAGATACACCTCTTCGTCCCATTGTCTCTACTATCAACTCCCCCACTTACAAACTGGCTCGTTTTTTGTCCGAAATCCTACGGCCTTTCACTGGAAAAACCACCTCTGCAGTACTAAACTCTACTGACCTGGTATCGACAATCAAGGGGATTGCCCTGTCCCCAGAGGACCTGCTTGTCAGTTTTGATGTGGTTTCCTTGTTCACCAAGGTGCCTGTGCCTGACACCATCGCAATCATTGAAGACTTGGTTCATCAAGGATTAAATGCTGGGGTACCCCCCCTGGTGAGACACTGCTTAACCAATACATACTTCACCTGGAATGGAACCTTCTACAAGCAAATTGAGGGCACCCCAATGGGCTCCCCCCTATCTCCGGTTGTAGCCAACATCTTCATGGAAAAATTTGAGACGGACGCCATCCAGACTGCCACTCTACGCCCGACCTTATGGAAGAGGTACGTAGACGACACTTTTGTCATCTGGCCACATGGCCGGCCTGCTCTAGACCAATTTCTCGACCACATCAATTCCATACACCCAGCCATCAGATTCACCATGGAAGTCGAAAATGATGGCAAGCTACCCTTTTTGGATGTCCTAATCAAAAGGAGACCTGATGGTTCAATGAGCCACTCTGTCTACAGGAAAGCCACCCACACGGATGCTTATCTAAAACCGGATTCCCACCACCATCCATCCCAGAAGAATTCCCTCATCAAGACTCTATATCATAGAGCCCAATGCATCTCCGACCATGAACACATTTCCAGTGAACTCAAACACGTACGCCAAGCTCTTAAGGCTAATGGTTACTCCGACTACACAATCCGCAAAGCCATCACTCCAACCATCAAGAAAGATCCTGTTGAGGAGCCTTTCAAGACCATCACCTTACCCTACATTGCTGGGGTCACAAAAAAGATCTCCAAAATCCTGATTAAACACAAGATCCAGGTCCGATTCAACACAGTACATAAAATCCGTGATCTGGTACCATCTGTAAAAGATGTGATTCCAGACATACAGTACCCTGGCGTCTACAAACTAAGTTGCCTCTGTGGTAGCAGTTACATTGGGGAAACCAAACGACACGTCTCAGACCGCATTCGTGAACATAAAGCTGATCTAAAACACGGTAGGACAAACACCTCAGCCGTGGCAGACCACTGTTACAACTCAGTGGGCTCACATGACATTGACTTCTCCAAGACGGAGGTTCTCTGCAAGCCATCTGGCTATCATGAGAGATTCGTTCATGAGGCGATCCACATATACAAACACAGAGACAATTTTAACCGAGAAGATGGATTCAGGCTTAGCAATCATTGGAAGGACGTAATAAACCATTTCGATACACATTAGGGTGAGTTGAATAATACATAGTGTTATATTAAAATGTATAAAGTATAGGGTGGTTTACAGCAATACAGTATATAATTTAATGTTGGGTTTATCTATGGCAGTATATAGTACTGTATATGCTAAGAGAATAAAGTTTAGATGGAAGTATATTATATACTTCTTACGACGTAGAATTGTAATTTTATTATTTGTTGTTAGTAACTCAGCTTATTGTAGAGTATAGTAAGTATCAGTTTATATTTTAGTTTTTTTTTTTATGTAGTTTTCACTTCGGTTTTCTACGTGGTTGTTTGGTAAATGCAGCTACATATCACTAACATTCCTGTCCTTTATTAACGCTGTTCCTTGCGCCCCCCCGTGGTGCTGTTGATCCTGCATAATGCATGGGCATAATGGGACTTTGAAACCCCTCCGCCCACCCCCTACGCATTGTCCATTGGTATGCTAAATTCCTCTTCATATGCACATTCTTTTGTTAAGGCGCTCCTCCTCGCTACACCTATATAAGCTCCTAGCTTGATAATGTTCTCATTCTTCGCCTGAGGACGGCTGCTTGCGTTGTGGCCGAAACGTCGTGAGAATTGTTTTATTATGTTTTATTTTTATTATTTTATTACTTCCCTTCTACGTGACTTTACCGAAAGAACCAAGAAGATGAATCCCTGCAGTCACGAAAGCTTTAAATCGAAATTTAACCGCCTCTACGGGGAGGGTTTCCACATAACTTTGAGATCCTTCAACAAGCTCCGGGATAAGAAGGCTCAGCTAATCGAGTCTCTCACCTTTCTGAAGAGATGCCGCGACTCTAAGGTAATACCAAACGCATTTACACTAACATCTGCTGCTGTAACTTCTTCTAATGCGAAACGAATTCTGTCTAGAACTAGCTTAGCTCTTATCTCAGAGAAAATCAGACTTACGCGCACCGAACTAGATCAGTTAGACAAGACACTCTACAAATCACACTTATCTTTGAGTGCAACAATGTCCACATCGGATTGGGAACACGTGGAAAAAATGACTGCCTCTTCAGCTGCCGCTATGTCGACTAAATGTAAGGACAACTTGATTTCCAAATTCAACCGCCTCTCAAACAAGAAACCGGACCCACACATTGAAAAGCTAGATGTTAACAAAGTCGTAATTAATCGCAGTAACAGTCCTATTTCTGAAGGTTTGAAATCCGTCTTAGCTAAAGGACTAAACTTTGCAGTCACACCTAGACACATACCAGTTAATGATATAATTGCTCGAGTAGATGTAGCTCTCAAGGGCTTGAGTCACATCGCTGCAGACGTAGCAAGATCTGAAATCTCTGTAACCCTCAAAAACGCTAAGATGCCAGCTAGCAACATCAGCAAAGATGAGCGTTTTGAATTAGCTCAATTAACAAAAAGGGATGACATTGTCATCCTCTCAGCCGACAAAGGCAATGCCACTGTCATCATGGACAAAATAGAATACAACAACAAAATTCAAGAACTACTCAACGATGGCAGCTACACAAAAATAAAAAGAGACCCCACCAACAGCCTCGTCTCCAAAACCAACAACATCATTTCTGCTTCAACCGCATTAATTGATCAGACCAAACAGTTCTCGTTGAAACCTTCTGCAGCCAGGCCACCAAGATTGTACGGCTTGCCAAAGATACATAAAGAAGATACACCTCTTCGTCCCATTGTCTCTACTATCAACTCCCCCACTTACAAACTGGCTCGTTTTTTGTCCGAAATCCTACGGCCTTTCACTGGAAAAACCACCTCTGCAGTACTAAACTCTACTGACCTGGTATCGACAATCAAGGGGATTGCCCTGTCCCCAGAGGACCTGCTTGTCAGTTTTGATGTGGTTTCCTTGTTCACCAAGGTGCCTGTGCCTGACACCATCGCAATCATTGAAGACTTGGTTCATCAAGGATTAAATGCTGGGGTACCCCCCTGGTGAGACACTGCTTAACCAATACATACTTCACCTGGAATGGAACCTTCTACAAGCAAATTGAGGGCACCCCAATGGGCTCCCCCCTATCTCCGGTTGTAGCCAACATCTTCATGGAAAAATTTGAGACGGACGCCATCCAGACTGCCACTCTACGCCCGACCTTATGGAAGAGGTACGTAGACGACACTTTTGTCATCTGGCCACATGGCCGGCCTGCTCTAGACCAATTTCTCAACCACATCAATTCCATACACCCAGCCATCAGATTCACCATGGAAGTCGAAAATGATGGCAAGCTACCCTTTTTGGATGTCCTAATCAAAAGGAGACCTGATGGTTCAATGAGCCACTCTGTCTACAGGAAAGCCACCCACACGGATGCTTATCTAAAACCGGATTCCCACCACCATCCATCCCAGAAGAATTCCCTCATCAAGACTCTATATCATAGAGCCCAATGCATCTCCGACCATGAACACATTTCCAGTGAACTCAAACACGTACGCCAAGCTCTTAAGGCTAATGGTTACTCCGACTACACAATCCGCAAAGCCATCACTCCAACCATCAAGAAAGATCCTGTTGAGGAGCCTTTCAAGACCATCACCTTACCCTACATTGCTGGGGTCACAAAAAAGATCTCCAAAATCCTGATTAAACACAAGATCCAGGTCCGATTCAACACAGTACATAAAATCCGTGATCTGGTACCATCTGTAAAAGATGTGATTCCAGACATACAGTACCCTGGCGTCTACAAACTAAGTTGCCTCTGTGGTAGCAGTTACATTGGGGAAACCAAACGACACGTCTCAGACCGCATTCGTGAACATAAAGCTGATCTAAAACACGGTAGGACAAACACCTCAGCCGTGGCAGACCACTGTTACAACTCAGTGGGCTCACATGACATTGACTTCTCCAAGACGGAGGTTCTCTGCAAGCCATCTGGCTATCATGAGAGATTCGTTCATGAGGCGATCCACATATACAAACACAGAGACAATTTTAACCGAGAAGATGGATTCAGGCTTAGCAATCATTGGAAGGACGTAATAAACCATTTCGATACACATTAGGGTGAGTTGAATAATACATAGTGTTATATTAAAATGTATAAAGTATAGGGTGGTTTACAGCAATACAGTATATAATTTAATGTTGGGTTTATCTATGGCAGTATATAGTACTGTATATGCTAAGAGAATAAAGTTTAGATGGAAGTATATTATATACTTCTTACGACGTAGAATTGTAATTTTATTATTTGTTGTTAGTAACTCAGCTTATTGTAGAGTATAGTAAGTATCAGTTTATATTTTAGTTTTTTTTTTATGTAGTTTTCACTTCGGTTTTCTACGTGGTTGTTTGGTAAATGCAGCTACATATCACTAACATTCCTGTCCTTTATTAACGCTGTTCCTTGCGCCCCCCCGTGGTGCTGTTGATCCTGCATAATGCATGGGCATAATGGGACTTTGAAACCCCTCCGCCCACCCCCTACGCATTGTCCATTGGTATGCTAAATTCCTCTTCATATGCACATTCTTTTGTTAAGGCGCTCCTCCTCGCTACACCTATATAAGCTCCTAGCTTGATAATGTTCTCATTCTTCGCCTGAGGATGGCTGCTTGCGTTGTGGCCGAAACGTCGTGAGAATTGTTTTATTATGTTTTATTTTTATTATTTTATTACTTCCCTTCTACGTGACTTTACCGAAAGAACCAAGAAGATGAATCCCTGCAGTCACGAAAGCTTTAAATCGAAATTTAACCGCCTCTACGGGGAGGGTTTCCACATAACTTTGAGATCCTTCAACAAGCTCCGGGATAAGAAGGCTCAGCTAATCGAGTCTCTCACCTTTCTGAAGAGATGCCGCGACTCTAAGGTAATACCAAACGCATTTACACTAACATCTGCTGCTGTAACTTCTTCTAATGCGAAACGAATTCTGTCTAGAACTAGCTTAGCTCTTATCTCAGAGAAAATCAGACTTACGCGCACCGAACTAGATCAGTTAGACAAGACACTCTACAAATCACACTTATCTTTGAGTGCAACAATGTCCACATCGGATTGGGAACACGTGGAAAAAATGACTGCCTCTTCAGCTGCCGCTATGTCGACTAAATTTAAGGACAACTTGATTTCCAAATTCAACCGCCTCTCAAACAAGAAACCGGACCCACACATTGAAAAGCTAGATGTTAACAAAGTCGTAATTAATCGCAGTAACAGTCCTATTTCTGAAGGTTTGAAATCCGTCTTAGCTAAAGGACTAAACTTTGCAGTCACACCTAGACACATACCAGTTAATGATATAATTGCTCGAGTAGATGTAGCTCTCAAGGGCTTGAGTCACATCGCTGCAGACGTAGCAAGATCTGAAATCTCTGTAACCCTCAAAAACGCTAAGATGCCAGCTAGCAACATCAGCAAAGATGAGCGTTTTGAATTAGCTCAATTAAAAAAGAGGGATGACATTGTCATCCTCTCAGCCGACAAAGGCAATGCCACTGTCATCATGGACAAAATAGAATACAACAACAAAATTCAAGAACTACTCAACGATGGCAGCTACACAAAAATAAAAAGAGACCCCACCAACAGCCTCGTCTCCAAAACCAACAACATCATTTCTGCTTCAACCGCATTAATTGATCAGACCAAACAGTTCTCGTTGAAACCTTCTGCAGCCAGGCCACCAAGATTGTACGGCTTGCCAAAGATACATAAAGAAGATACACCTCTTCGTCCCATTGTCTCTACTATCAACTCCCCCACTTACAAACTGGCTCGTTTTTTGTCCGAAATCCTACGGCCTTTCACTGGAAAAACCACCTCTGCAGTACTAAACTCTACTGACCTGGTATCGACAATCAAGGGGATTGCCCTGTCCCCAGAGGACCTGCTTGTCAGTTTTGATGTGGTTTCCTTGTTCACCAAGGTGCCTGTGCCTGACACCATCGCAATCATTGAAGACTTGGTTCATCAAGGATTAAATGCTGGGGTACCCCCCCTGGTGAGACACTGCTTAACCAATACATACTTCACCTGGAATGGAACCTTCTACAAGCAAATTGAGGGCACCCCAATGGGCTCCCCCCTATCTCCGGTTGTAGCCAACATCTTCATGGAAAAATTTGAGACGGACGCCATCCAGACTGCCACTCTACGCCCGACCTTATGGAAGAGGTACGTAGACGACACTTTTGTCATCTGGCCACATGGCCGGCCTGCTCTAGACCAATTTCTCGACCACATCAATTCCATACACCCAGCCATCAGATTCACCATGGAAGTCGAAAATGATGGCAAGCTACCCTTTTTGGATGTCCTAATCAAAAGGAGACCTGATGGTTCAATGAGCCACTCTGTCTACAGGAAAGCCACCCACACGGATGCTTATCTAAAACCGGATTCCCACCACCATCCATCCCAGAAGAATTCCCTCATCAAGACTCTATATCATAGAGCCCAATGCATCTCCGACCATGAACACATTTCCAGTGAACTCAAACACGTACGCCAAGCTCTTAAGGCTAATGGTTACTCCGACTACACAATCCGCAAAGCCATCACTCCAACCATCAAGAAAGATCCTGTTGAGGAGCCTTTCAAGACCATCACCTTACCCTACATTGCTGGGGTCACAAAAAAGATCTCCAAAATCCTGATTAAACACAAGATCCAGGTCCGATTCAACACAGTACATAAAATCCGTGATCTGGTACCATCTGTAAAAGATGTGATTCCAGACATACAGTACCCTGGCGTCTACAAACTAAGTTGCCTCTGTGGTAGCAGTTACATTGGGGAAACCAAACGACACGTCTCAGACCGCATTCGTGAACATAAAGCTGATCTAAAACACGGTAGGACAAACACCTCAGCCGTGGCAGACCACTGTTACAACTCAGTGGGCTCACATGACATTGACTTCTCCAAGACGGAGGTTCTCTGCAAGCCATCTGGCTATCATGAGAGATTCGTTCATGAGGCGATCCACATATACAAACACAGAGACAATTTTAACCGAGAAGATGGATTCAGGCTTAGCAATCATTGGAAGGACGTAATAAACCATTTCGATACACATTAGGGTGAGTTGAATAATACATAGTGTTATATTAAAATGTATAAAGTATAGGGTGGTTTACAGCAATACAGTATATAATTTAATGTTGGGTTTATCTATGGCAGTATATAGTACTGTATATGCTAAGAGAATAAAGTTTAGATGGAAGTATATTATATACTTCTTACGACGTAGAATTGTAATTTTATTATTTGTTGTTAGTAACTCAGCTTATTGTAGAGTATAGTAAGTATCAGTTTATATTTTAGTTTTTTTTTTTATGTAGTTTTCACTTCGGTTTTCTACGTGGTTGTTTGGTAAATGCAGCTACATATCACTAACATTCCTGTCCTTTATTAACGCTGTTCCTTGCGCCCCCCCGTGGTGCTGTTGATCCTGCATAATGCATGGGCATAATGGGACTTTGAAACCCCTCCGCCCACCCCCTACGCATTGTCCATTGGTATGCTAAATTCCTCTTCATATGCACATTCTTTTGTTAAGGCGCTCCTCCTCGCTACACCTATATAAGCTCCTAGCTTGATAATGTTCTCATTCTTCGCCTGAGGACGGCTGCTTGCGTTGTGGCCGAAACGTCGTGAGAATTGTTTTATTATGTTTTATTTTTATTATTTTATTACTTCCCTTCTATGGGAACCTCATTTGCCAGTAAAAATATGATAATTGGTTCTTTACCCTTCTATCTGGTAACAAAACTGACACCTTTTTACAAGGAGTCATGTTTGCATAGACCGAAATACCTGCAGTCATAATACAAACAAAAGAACATAACTCTGATAATGTGCACTGTCCTTAAAGTTGATTGATCCACACCCGAGACAGCTTTCCTTAGAGCCTAGTCTCATATGGGTTGGACCAGATGACGCCAAAAGGCGCACAACTCAAAGACAATGCACCATCAGAGTATGAGAGCTCGGGGCAAGCATCTACACTATGGGAACCTCATTTGCCAGTAAAAATATGATAATTGGTTCTTTACCCTTCTATCTGGCAACAAAACTGACACCTTTTTACAAGGAGTCATGTTTGCATAGACCGCAATACCTGCAGTCATAATACAAACAAAAGAACATAACTCTGATAATGTGCACTGTCCTTAAAGTTGATTGATCCACACCCGAGACAGCTTTCCTTAGAGCCTAGTCTCATATGGGTTGGACCAGATGACGCCAAAAGGCGCACAACTCAAAGACAATGCACCATCAGAGTATGAGAGCTCGGGGCAAGCATCTACACTATGGGAACCTCATTTGCCAGTAAAAATATGAAAGACCCAAGGAATATGTTTTCCATGGTTTCAAAGTTATATGGCAATGCTGCATTGGCAGTGGTGCGCAGGCACAACGACAATCATTTGTAAATAACAGTTGCCTTTAAAAGGAAGTGTTGGGAAATGGCCTTTCTTATAGTGCATTTGTTCTGTGGTTTCAAGTAATTTGTTCTCGTCCCTTTCTTGATGTGAAAATGTCCGCAATGTTCAGAATTTTTCGATGCACTTAGGAATAAATCGTGTGATATAAAATTATAGTACGTACAATGATATTACAGTAATAAAATAGGAATATGAATATGGCATGTTTATCACTAAAACATTGATATACTGTAAATGACGATTGCAACGGTTAAGGGTAATACAGCTCTTTTCAAAAGATCACATGTTTCCCCATAAAGTGTGTACGTTTTATAAAAATGTTCAATAGTGTGTATATAACTTGTGAATTTCCACGCAATAAAACAACTGCACATTGATATTGTTACAAAGTGATGTGACATGCTGCCAATTCACAATGCCATTTCATTACTTAATTGCAATAATCACATTTATAATTATTAGTAATAGTGCTAAATGTAGTTGTGATAATTACATTATTCATTGATATTTAAGTGTGGCACATTAGGAATTGATCACTCTTTTAAGAATGTCCTTGTGCAGCAAGGGAGTAAAGTGTGGTTCTGTGAAGGTCCTGATGTGCTGTGCAGTGCATCAACGCATGTGTGTACAGCAGCATGTGATGACTGAATCGGGCCTGTAGGTGGCTGGCAGGGTTAATGAATAACCGCACGTGTAAACCAGCCACATGGTTAATGGCGTCTCGGAAGAATTGCTGTGTGTAACACGCGCTGTTGCATTTTACAGGTAAAGGACCCAAAGGTTGTTTTTGATCGTTATATAAATGTTCTAGACTTGTTCTAGACTTGTTCTAGACTTTAAGCTTGGCTTTGAATTGTTCGTTTGTGATATATGCAATTAGAGGCGTTTTAGCACTGTGCATTGTAAAGGGATGACGCACTGTAATTAGTTACTGTCATTGTAATTCTCTAACTCTAATACTGTTTAGTCTATAACCATGCCCATGTACCCAGGGTATGACTACTTGCAATGCTATTGAGAAAAGAACACATGTAAAGTAGTAAGCTGTACAATGGTGAGATACAGTATGTATACTGTACACATACAGTACATATAATGGGTGTAAGATACCGATATAAGTGGATGGTATAGATAGACATACAGCTTAGGATTAAAGTAATAGTCGAATAGTGATGTGCAAATGTGATTGTCAAAGACAAGGATGGTGTATAAGTAGTAGAATTGGGTTTAAGAGAAAGGGTTAATGAATAACTGCACGTGTAAACCAGCGACATGGTTAATTGCGTCTCGGAAGAATTGCTGCGTGTAACACGCGCTGTTGCATTTTACAGAGTAACGGTGCGGTTCTTCACAAGATTGATATTAACTACAATAAATAAATGTGCTTGCCCTCGATTTGGAGCACCTGTCCACGTCTTTCATTTCGAGTGTGCAACATAAACTTTGTTTGATGCCTCTTTAAAATCTAAGCCATGTTAATATTTCATACATTTAACGTGTAGGCTTTCACGACCAATATTCATCATAAAGTTTTTTTTTGGGTTAGATCACGTAAATATGTGTCATTACCCACCTCCAATTCTGGCAAATCGCCTGATAAACCTGGTTGTAATTTACCAGAAAAACTTTGTACTCAAATTGTAAATATTGTGGCTTTGCTCTCCAACATACCGGTGTGCTGAAGTAGCAACTAATGGCACGTTTTGTTTGCATGACAAACCTTACCAATTGGCGGTGTCGGGTGGTGGTGGGTTAACAACACCTTTGTATTTATGCGATTCCCCCCCCCCCCCAAAAAAAAAAAACTAATATATCGTTATTATAAATTTAATATGTTGTTCGTTTTGGCTTGTTCACTGGTTAATATCACATTTTCTCTCAGAGATTAAATGTCTTTTTTTGTGTTTCCTCAATTGATCTGCTTCTCAAAGGCAGCTTTAGTGCTTCTTTATTTGCTACGTGAATTTGGGACAAAAAGATACTTGAATGCATGGTATTCTCTCAATATGCGGGCATGAACCATTCAGTCTCATCTAGTTGGAAGGCAGAGTGTGTATTGGGATTGTTAAGCACTCTGACATGCTCTCAATCACCTTTTTATTCCATAATTTCGATCCTGGTCCTTCTATAATAACCATCCCAGGTACAATACAGATTCTGCTATTTTGCCATTTGTGTCTCTCCGACAAATGTAAGATTCTTTAGGGAACTTGTACATGACCTTTAGCTCATATTTACCCTTCGTCTATTGTATTAGACATTTCTATACGTGCGGTAAAACGAAAACCATGTTTTAGTGTGCATGCAGTTAACGTTGTGCAACCCCTCATTGAAATAATGAATGTTGAAATGTAATTTTAAATATATGAACTGCATCCACTTCAGTGCTGTATACATATAACTTTTGCTATATTCAGTGCATGTACGAGATCACCGTGTGCAGGAGTTTGCATATAATCCGCTGAAGGACACTGTGGACAGATGTTCTATTCTCAAAGCACAACACAAATACTCCCTGCTACATGTGCCTACCGGCATGCTTACCAGTGGGTTAGCCACAGTGTAAAACTGAGCTTGACATTATCTGACAAGTATCCTGCACGTTCTGCCAAGATTTCGGTATGGTCAAAGTTTTTTTTTATGTGTTTCTATATGCAACAACTGTTGTTGTTTTTGTCAATAGAATTACCTCTGGGTTCTCTACGAGACTTGTTATCGCTGGATAGCGTAATAGGGGAAAAGCTAATCAGACAGCTTGCAGGAAGACATTGTAAGCTTTTCCAGCGATGGAAAAGGATGATTAATATGGCCAGGATGCAGCAGAGTGGCCTTTTATGTGGTCACTTTATCAGAAGTGGCATCTGCAGTCTGTACATTAGTTTGCATCACCTGCGAATGCAATTAATTAGTGTCAATAACATTTATGGATTAATTTCTAAGCATGTAGTGGGCATTATAAAAGACCAATGACCCTTTCTCTTTGGATGTTCCAATGCAAATTGTAGCACATCTGGACTGTGATTCGTCACACAGCAGGTGCGCTTAATTTAATATGAAGCAACCTTAAGAAAGCACGTCTGTGTGAAGACAGTATGCAATACTCATTTAAGATCCTGTACTGGTTCTCTGTAATAATGACGTTTTCGTCGTTTTGTTGTTGATGTTGTGCTCACACCCCACGGATATCTCTTGTAAAATAGCCAGGACACTGCAAAAAAAACGGAAACATCTGTGTAACAAATGAAATAAACATTAAAGCAGAATTAGCAATTTGTAATAAACAATTACTGATATTTTGACTTACAACTTTTGTGACTGCAGGAATTCATATTCTACGGTTCTTTCGGTAAAGTCACTTAGATAGAAAAAAAAGATATTAAAAATATCACAACGTTTCGAACGGTCGTCAACAGGAACAGGGAGGTTAGCCTCTGAGGGCAAGCTGTTTATAAATGTTTAGAGTTAGGCGGGGCAGCTAATGTTAATGTAGGAAAAAGCTCCGACACCGGCAGTTGGTCTACACCAAAGTATTGCACTTCGCTCCACACACCCACATTGCTGACGGTGGAGATTGACAAGAAAACACAAATCAAGCCATAGCCCAAAGTGATCAGCCACGGCAGAAGTATTGGTCCTACCGTGTTTCAAATCAGCCTTATGCTCACGAACACTGTCCGAGACATGTCGCTTAGTGATCTGATCCCATCTGTGAAGGACAAGATTCCTCACATGCAATATCCCGGCGTCTACAATCTAAGCTGTATCTGCGGCAGCAGTTACATTGGGGAAACTAAGCAACATGTCTCGGACCATGTTCGTGAACATAAGGCAGATTTGAAACACGGTAGGACCAATACTGCTGCCGTGGCTGATAATGATTTTAATGCAGCTGGCTCACACGAAATTGATTTCTCTTGACGATGGAACTTTGCAAGGCCACTGGCTATCAACAAAGATTTGTTCATGAAGCCATCCATATTTACAGAAACAATTTCAACCGACAGGATGGTTATAAGCTCAGCAATCATTGGAAAGATGTCATCAACCACTTTGGGTGATGACTTGATTTGGGTTTTCTTGTCAACCTCCACCGTCAGCAATGTGGGTGTGTGGAGCGAGGTGCAATGCTTTGATTGGTGTAGATCTACTGCCGGTGTCGGAGCTTTCTACTACATTAACATTAGCTGCCCTGCCCATCTCTAAACCTTTATAAACAGCTTGCCCTCAGAGGCTAACCTCCCTGTTCCTGATGACGACTGCTTGTGTTGCGATCGAAACGTCGTGATATTTTAATCACTTTATTTTTGTATTATTTTATCTACGTGACTTTACCGAAAGAAGCATAGAACAATAATTACTGATATATATATTTAATCAACAAAAATACAAATGCTAATTTCAAATCTATTTTGTACAACACAACTGAAAGGTCTAATTTCGGCTGCAGGTTTATAATTACTATTACAATCAGTGCATATTCAAAGGAGGCAAGTTTGAACAGGTTATTGAAACATCATTTTCCTCCAGTAATGTTTAATTTCTTACCAAACTCATTCTTGACCAAAGTATTTCTTTGATGTGTGCATCCATGTGTAAATATATATTGTCTGTGGGAAGCAGTAGGGCTAGGAAACCCGGTAACCCGAGTTCGATTCCCGCCCATGGCCAACACCAGTGACGATTATCTGAACTGGTCCTCAGTACATGGTGCGATGTGTGAACATCGCCTCTCGGGAGACAAAGGCGACCGGATGTAGTGCTGGCGTGGTGTGCCATTCCGGCCTTCATAGGTGCTCGCTAACACCATTTGCCTAAACAGTCTGTTAAGGGTATACGGGGGTCTTTGTCTTTGATACATGCATTGCCTCTACGAAGGTGAATTTACCATGAGTGATGTAAGTCATGCTTAAAATCAGGGCAGGCGAATGCAGCACAACAGCCATGGATTGAGACACCAGGGCTTTGTTGTATGTGTTGGGATTATGAAATTTTGATAAAAATAATAAAAATTAATAATTTTCCGAAAAATGCGCAAACCGCACTAATTATGTTAATGTGTGTATTAATATGCATAAATTATGATAATGTGTGTAATTATCTGCATAAATTATGATAACCACGGAGATAATCGTAGTAATTTATGCGGATGCTTGCGATTATGTTAATGTGTGCAGTTATGATAATTAAGCTTAGTTTCGTTTATCCAGAGTTATATCAATCAGTATAACACGATTATCATTGATTAAACATTTACCGATTATCTTAGTGTGTGTTATGTTATTTTAGGTCTCCAGTTTCATATCTCATCACAGGATACAGTTCTAAGGAATAAGACAGTTTTGCATGAATTTGGAAAGAAGCACTCGAGACTTGGTGTTAAGCAATTTTAATTCTAAACAAACACATGACACTCTAGTATGCAAAAGCAAGTATACGTCAATAAATTCATGGGCAAGATTATGCAATTAACGAAAATAAATGACTAAAACATTCCTTATTCATGTAACGCGACGGCAGCAACTGCTTTGCACGATCAGTTGATGTTGAACACACAACCTTGAAATGGCAACCCTTTTTGAAACACAAATAAAAATTTTTTGAAAGTCTTATTCGTGTGCGTGCTGTGTGTGCGTTGTCCCCTTGTAATATTAATCAAATTTCTTAGAGCCAGGAGTTGTGTCGTTAGCTTGTGTGGTGTGGGAGGGAATATACAAACAGCGGCCAGGTTCTCTCTGGGTTGGGCGTGGCCGCAGCGAGCCGTGCTGCCTTCCTTTCTCCACTGCTCGATTGAGTTTTCACGACGCTCGCCGTCGTGGTGCGCGATGATTCCGTCGTCGGATAGCGCGCAGCTCCTCCACGAGTCGGCACGACGCTCGGTGACGTCCGAGTCGTGCTGCTCTTGCGCTCTCTCTCCCTCTACTGCTAGATGACGAGTTGGCACGATGCTCGGTGACGCCCGAGTCGTGCTGCTCTTGCGCTCTCTCTCCCTCTACTGCTAGATGACGAGTTAGCACGACGCTCGGTGACGCCTGGGTCGTGCTGCTCCTGCGCTCTCTCTCCCTCTACTGCTAAATGACGAGTTGGCACGACGCTCGGTGACGCCCGGGTCGTGCTGCTCTTGCGCTCTCTCTCCCTCTACTGCTAGATGACGAGTTGGCACGACGCTCGGTGACGCCCGGGTCGTGCTGCTCTTGCGCTCTCTCTCCCTCTACTGCTAGATGACGAGTTGGCACGACGCTCGGTGACGCCCGGGTCGTGCTGCTCTTGCGCTCTCTCTCCCTCTACTGCTAGATGACGAGTTGGCACGACGCTCGGTGACGCCCGGGTCGTGCTGCTGCTGTCGCTCTCTCCTTGATCGCTGCCAACTTCACACGGACACTCGCCCTTGCTTCAGGCTGTGTTGGCTTGTGGCTCTGGACGACGCGGCTATGCTCACTGGGTGTTGGTCGGTCTGTGTATCAAACACACTGCGCATTCGATGGCGCTTTCTCTCTCTTGGTGGCAGCCCCCGGCTTCTCCACTGCTCGATTGATTGTTGGGTCGGCACGACGCTCGGTGACGCCCGGGTCGTGCTGCTGCTGTCGCTCTCTTCTTGATCGCTGCCAACTTCACACAGACACTCGCCCTTACTTCAGGCTGTGTTGGCTCAGGCTCTGGACGACGCGGCTGTGCGCGCTCACCGGCTTGGAGCGCTCTGGCGATGAACGATGTCTTTTGTTGCTCATCCGCTGCTGCTCGTCCTTTTCGATGCTCGGTTGGTCGACGCTTGGCGATTTCCGCCCTTTTACAGGTTGATTGCTTGTCGTCACTCGTCACTCTCTCTTCTCCGTGCTTCCTTTGTTCGTGCAGCTGCCAGCTTCACTCGCACTTAACTTCGTTCTGCGAGAAGCTACACCTGCTATCGGCATCAGTGTTTACTCCCTCACGACGCTCCGCCAGCCGGAGCACGGCTGAAACCCAGCCTCGACCCAGGTTGAACTCAGACTTCTGCGACTCGAACGACCCCTCCTCGTTCCATCTCTCCTCGAGGCACGATCTGCCCCAGCTCTCTTGCGAGCCCCGTCGCAACGCTGCGTCGCAAGCCGAGTTGCGAGACTGAGCGCGACTCGAACCAGACTGCACTCAGGCTGTCACCTTAACGATGTCTCGTCGTCCCATCTCTCCTCGAGGCACGACTGCCACAGCTCCCTTGCGAGCCCCGTCGCAGCGCCGCGTCGCAAGCCGAGTTGCAAGACTGAGCGCGACTCGGACCAGACTGCACTCAGGCTGTCACCTTAACGATGTCTCGTCGTCCCATCTCTCCTCGAGGCACGACTGCCACAGCTCCCTTGCGAGCCCCGTCGCAACGCCGCGTCGCAAGCCGAGTTGCAAGACTGAGCCCGACTCGGACCAGACTGCTCATTCACTATGTGCGCTTGTGCTTAAACTCAAAAATGTGACTCCCCTCTCTGCGCATCCCTTGCGAGAAGGAAACAAAACACAAACAGAGCGAGAAGAACCAGACACCCCCGCGACCCCTCCTCGCGACCTTTCCTAATCCGCCAAGCATTCATGGGCCATCTCTTTGTGCCGGACCGTTGGAGACAAAGGTGGCTGAGAAGATTTTTGCAATACATTTATGTGGTCCTGTGTGTTACATTTATTCTTGAGTTATATTTGAATGTCCTGAGGTTAAGTGCAACTAAGTTTCCACTTACGCTTCCTTAACTGTTGGAATTCGTAATTATTATTTTTTTTGGTCAGGTAGATAGAAACATACAATACAAAATAATATATATATACGGTGAATACGAGTAATACAAGGGAATTACTAATAAAAAGCCCCTATTGTTTGTTGGTTAATTATTTTTGTTAAGTTTCTACTTTTCGGTACGGAAAACGTTTAAGGAAAACGCGAGTTGCAAAAGTTGTTTTTCTCTGCTCTGCACCCCCTCCGTGCATCTCAAGATGTCTTGGGAGGTCAGGCTATCGATCTTTGTCCATCTGGATGTATCTGACCTCTCTATGACCGAATTCTTATCGTTTTAATGGCCCTCCATGTTTCATAGATTCCTGGTATAGCCGGTGGAGAAGTGGGTTGTTTTCATTATTCAATTAAATATATATATATAGATATAATAAAAAAATATATATATATTTTTATTGTTCTTAATAAAAAAAGGGTATAGACACAACAGCTTAAAATAGTTTTCATTTGCGGTCGTGTTCCAAACTTCAGTGCAACCCATAGGGAGTTGTGTGGATCCTTCAGGGCCAACTGTTGTTCGTTCCACTAGTTGTTGGATCGTAAAAGCTGTTTGGAAAAGTTTCCAGGATGTCTTTCAAAATGTTATCTCGGTGACCATGAACAAATCACATTCACCATCAGTTTTAAAGTGCTGCGGTTGGGGCTATTTTTCCATCACCCACTTATCACACAACCATGTGGGCCTCTGCTACACATGTTCGAAAAGTTTAGTGATGAGTTGCTTAAGGCTGACACTTGCAACTGACCTTATCTGACCCTGAGTACTATTTAGACATCTAAAGCCTACATAAGCTGCCCTGGTGCAGTCCCAGTGGCTGTGGTCGCGAAAGCCTGTGTAATCCCAATGAGTCAGTGAGCATGGCCCCTGCAGCTCACCCACTGGGAAGTCTCATCGCTTTCGTACACCAATGTTGAACAACACGGTAGCGCATAGCTCTATGTAGGCTGTCCTCATGCCACAACGAATAACTGCTTAGATTGAAACGTCATGATAGAATAATATTATCCAAGACCTAATCCTGTATTGTATTACTTGAGGGGCAGTTACGCAAGTTCTCAGTGAAAACATTAACCCTTTGTGGCCATGTTTCCCCGAATGCAGATAATGGCTGGATGGTAATTAGTGATAGGATTTATGAATGTGAAGATCTCCTGCTGCTATACATATATTTTGAGAGTACCAGCTTGTATAGCTGTTAACATTCGAAGGCTAAGGCAAGGTTTGCTGTTAGTGTTATCTTTTAACGATTACCATTCTTTGGCACAGAAAACCATGAACCGTGCATACGAAAGGTCATAAAACACTTTGTTTCCTTTCACCTAGAACGATGATATAGTATATAGTCATAGAATAATGACGCACAACTGGATATTGCATCTAGGCAGTTATGCATTGATGTCCATGTATGCATGTGATTGCTGCCGAGGCTGCCAAGACTGAATAGAATCACATAAAAACAAGTGGACAAAAACATTGTTTGCATGTGAATAAATACGTGAAGCATGAAGGTTATTTTTCCTTCTGGTTGAGGAGAAAAGAAGCAATGGAGTAAACAGGGTACCGCTCCGCATGCAAGCTTTACAAAAACCTCCACATCCGTGCGTTCAATGCCCCTCCACTTAAAACCAAAGACATCATCAAATTTGATTTCCCTGAAGGACCTTTCTCTTTTCAACCTGGAAATACACGTGAGCTTTTTTTTCTCTCCACAATCCCACTGACGTATTTCGGCTTTTTAGAGTTCCAAACAAAAAAACGTATTGGAGCAGCTGACCGTCTACGTAGACACAAACGTGGCATTTCCCCTGTGCGGAAGCACGCAGGTACGACACGGCTGAAATGTCTAACTTTTTTCTTCCTCCCCCATTAACTGTTGCATGCACCGGCTGGCTCTCAGAGATTGCTCGCATAAAAGTGCACAGTGCATCAAATGTACTCACCGGTTGCCCTACACATTGAACGAGCAACCCAGTGACCCCCACGTTTGATTCTTAGCTCGATGAGTCACGTGCGCAACCCCCAATGGCAATTGGTGTCTGAACCTAGTCTGCACCTTCCCTTCTGTTGATTTAGCTAAAATGTCATATCTGGTGTGATCTAGCCAACATACGTATTATATTGCCAGACATACGTAGTGCTGACCACACCGCATCACTATCTCGCTAGCTTTGCCAGTCTTCGGGGTTCTTGGGAAAGACACTAGACTCAACAGTCTATTTTGCTGAACAAGGGATCGTTTTGTTTCTATATTGTTTTGCATAAGTTTGTACACGTGTGCATGACATTTGTCGATATGTGCAGGCTTTCTTTCTGTGATCTAGCTGCTGTAAACACACAACAACAAAAATAGCATATGATTGAGATGCGATAATTGTAAGACAAATGGAAGATTGGGTGATTCAATCATTGAATAATTGCATGAATCAAAAACAATTGAAGAAAAAAGCCTTCATTGTTTGCTTTTGTTTTAAATCTATGGTAATGATCCCATTTAAAAGGCTAATTAGATACATTTCAACAAACTCTAAAGATTACAGAATATTATTTGTCATTTAAGAATGCAATTTTATCAGACAGTCTTCAGATAAAACAGCAGAGCTTTAGAGGACACTGCGTGATGTAAAAGTCCTTCATTTCATCAGGCTCATAGAGATAACACATGTTCTTGTAAGAGTTGAAAGGGATGTAATTTTCTCTGGATAATAATGTTCTGAACAACATGTGCTGATTGAGTTACACTTGTTCTTTATTCTTTACAAGAACACTCCTCCATGGAATTGGCCAAACATCTCAATGCTACTTGCTTTTGCTGGCCTGCAAGGGCCAGTATCCGTTAAGCTCGCTGTGGCCTGTGTGTGGCAGCCATCCAGTGAGGCCTGGGGCAGGCTCACAGGATACAAGTAATTCCCCTCTAACATTGGGGTGAGGGAAGCTGTTGCTGAACATCTCGACGTGTACACACGCCGGTTGGGCTCAGGACGTTGCAGCTACCAGACCAGTTTTTGCTACGCACTGGATATTCTATCAGACAGTGGTTATAGGAGATGCTTAAAATGCCCAACTCCAACAGTCTTGATACACAATTATAATTTGCTGGATACAGTTACATTATAAATCATATTTTCTGAGAACTTTATGTTTGGCATTGCTGACATAACATTCGTTTCTTCACCTACTGATAATAATTCAGAAATAAAACACCAATCTAAATTAACTACAGGAAATAACTGAACAACTAAACAAAGACGTTTGGTTCAAAATTAATGAGTAAAACATTTATATTTAGGACATTTATTGATGGCATTTTGGGATAAAAATTGTGAAATAGACAACAAAAGCAAAACAAAGCATGTTTATAAATATAGATTTAATCATGAATTCAACATACCGATAAGCGAGATGGGTGGAAACATCATATGACCGTTGTGGGGAGGCTTTCCTTCAGCAATGTACAGATAATGGTAAACGATGAATGCCATGTAGTTCACGAAAGCATTCAAGGTTAATTTATGCTATGAAAGTTAATTACGTCGGGAAAACAAAATTACGTGCAATTAAGTTACAACTTTAAAATCACATTCATTATATGAAGAGATAGAGACAGAGGGTTATGTGAGGAGAGAGAGGGCTACATTGTGGTAAGTCCTAGGGCAGCAGTTATACCTATACATTTTGGAGCAGGAGATGGGTTGACTGGGTACAGGTTGGACGTGAGGCCACAGGAGCCCAGGGCGAGCAAGGTCTATGGAGAATGATGGGGAGTAGAGACAGGAGGACGAGTGGACGTGACAAGGAGTGAGCAGAAAGGAGGAGGGGTAGTTGGAAAAGGGTAGACCAACTCAAAAATATGGGCAAACAGAAACATCCGCATGTAAGAATAGACTAGTTTATACGTACATAGGTAGTCAAGATGCAGCCCTGCAATTGCTTGCTCACACCACTGCTTTTGGAAGGGCATCCACAAGAGGGAACTCTAAAGAACCCTTCTCCATGGGATTGGCCAACTCCTTCATGCTGGTTTGACATATTGGATGTATTTATCCCCACCATAAACGGCATGCCTATAACCTGCGGTTGTACCTATTTGTATGATTAGCACGGTTGGTTACGTACGGTGCGAAAGAAGTTCAACATACATACGTACGTACATACGTGGGAGATTTAAGAAACTTTACTGTTGTTTCAACTGCTGTGCCGAGAGAATGAACTACGAACATCTGGACTGCAAGTCTAGTGTGCTAACCATATCACCCGACACTGATATTAAGGATGCTTTTGCCCATCAGTGACGACACCCACGCAGCAACACACTTCTCCACTAATAGCAATTTCCCTTGGCACATTGTGCCGACCTGCTAAGCGCAATTAAATGCTTTTTTTTCCAGTACCAGTCACCTCCATCCTTCCCACTTTTGAGGATGACGTATTCCTCCCACCTCACTTATTCAATAACTAAGCCAACATAGTAATGACAAACCCAGCAGTTTTTCTTGCATTTCTCTAAAAACAAACATGGGAACCAACAACAGCCATTACTAGTCCTTTCAGGAACAGCAAAGAAAAATAACCACTTTAAATGCACCACCACAACTAAAAATACAATAATGGAGAAAGCCACAACATATTCTTAGGTTTTTTCGGTAAAGTCACGAAAAAAACCTAAGAATATGAATCCTTGCAGTCACGAAGGCTTCAAATCCAGAATTAAAGCCACAAAAACGTACTTTTGACTATACCCTAACTTCTGACCTCACCTATTGCATGCAATAAACAAATGATTCTGTCAACAAAATCGGAGTCCGTTGAACAAAGGTCGGAATGGAAGTTGTGGGCATCAACACAAAATATTCCAAAATGTATAGAGTAATTTACATTGCGGGATTTATCTTCTTGGTTCTTTCGGTAAAGTCACGTAGAAGGAAAATAATAAAATAATAAAAATAAAACATAATAAAATAATTCTCACGACGTTTCGGCCACAACGCAAGCAGCCGTCTTCAGGTGGAGAACAGGTCTGTCTCTCGACAGACTCTCGACTCTCGACAGACTCTCGACAGACCTGTTCTCCACCTGAAGACGGCTGCTTGCGTTGTGGCCGAAACGTCGTGAGAATTATTTTATTATGTTTAATTTTTATTATTTTATTATTTTCCTTCTACGTGACTATACCGAAAGAACCAAGAAGATGAATCCCTGCAGTCACGAAAGCTATAAATCGAAAAATTGCGGGATTTATTTACAAACAAAACATAGAGTACGGCTCTCACGGGCACATCGTGTGGTAGTGTGGTCACCCGAAGTCACAGGTTCACTGATTATGTCGGTCTGCCACGTGGTCTGCTGGAAGTGATTTTCTCCTATTGGACATTCATTTTCTAAATAGACTAAACCAAATACAGCAATCCTTCGCCAATCGCGGACTTGCCAACCACGGATCCTTGTATATGTAGTGGTGGTGTTGACACGCGCCGACAGTGATAGATCACGGGGCGGCGCGGGGTGCGTGGTTGTGCGCGCTGACACAAGGTGGGAAAGAGGATCGTGGGCAGCGCGCAGTGATTGGTCAACTGGGGTGGGTGCTTTCAGCGACGTCCGCATGAAGGACTATAAAGGGGGACGCGCGGGAGCACTCGGGGAGTTGATAACCAGTTGAAGATCGAAGACGGAGTTGAAGAGGTAGGGCCCTGAGACCCCTAGTCCCGCTGTCCTTGTAAGGGCCGGGACCCTGTGTGGCTCGGAGGCGAGACTGTGGAACCCGTGGTCTGACGTCCATGTGGGACGAGGCTGTGGGACCCAGAGTCGAGACGGACACCCCAGCCGGGTGGGTTCCGAGAAGCTACGGGGCGTAAGAGCCCGTGTGGGTGTAGCCAGGGGAACTCCGTGGGTTAAGGCTGCAGTTAGCCACCCGTGTAATATAAGTTGGTGTTAATAAAGAGTGTGCTACCCGTAAGGTCGTCTCCCGCCAAGTTACTACATTACATATACATGGTTTATTATTTGTATACTGTACCAATTTACTAATTGTCCTGAAAATTCGAGTATCCACGGGTAAGCACGGGTCGGCAACGCGGATTTACAAATTTCACGGGGCAGCGGTTCTCCTCCATGCTCCAGCGCCACCCATGGCACTGCATAGCTGATCAGCTGTCCGTCTTTTTTCTTGTATTGTACTATAATTCTTGCAGCGCATAAATCGCATCGCAACCGCATTCACGCTTTCCCATTCCAAGACGTCTGCAAGTTGCACAGTGGGTCCCCGTTCACCGCTGAATCTCGGAACGTGCAAGCGGTTTGCGTTAATTTTATTAAGAGAGGCATACCCTCGTTGTTTTTAAATACATTGTACTCACTGCAGATAACTGTAGCGACACAATCGCATTGATATTGTCCTTCACAAAACTGTGCAAGTAATGAACAAAGTAGTGCATCTGGCATTGTCTTGAGATTAAGCTTTGTTTCAGTGCTCATTTATTAAAGCTGGTGTGTTTAATTCCTGCAGAGTAGAAATATGCCAGGATATCGCATATGTGTGCACTTCCATGTGTCAGAGAAATGCAAACATAGAATGTCCTACTGTTTGTAAATGGCAACATATAATGGGAACCTTGTTTAAGGAGTCTTCTAGAGGCGCTGTCTAAAGCTCACTCAAGTGAACGTCCATCCACCAGCAGTGGCATGCACAATCAATTGCAGGGCTGCACCTTTACCTTTTTACTTAAGGAATCTAATGAGTAGACTATATATAGTTGGGTGAGCATAGCTCACAATATGAACATGGTTGCGAGTTAAAATCCTGATGTGGAGTCAACTCAAGCCCTTCATCCATCCGCGGAAATATACAATGGGTAGCACTTTGTGGGGAATTCAACAGCCGTTGTGTGAGAGAATCCTTGCCATCTTCCGACCTGAAGACGTACCGGTAAAGTTATTTAATTTTAGTTTTCTTCTGATTCCTTTTCGATGATGTACACCTGCCCACTCCTTTGTCATTGATGTCATGGAAGAAGAGGGGTATGGTGGGCTGAGCCCTGCCTCCTTCTAATCACCCCTTCCCCCATCATCTCATTGTCATCATCGTCAATACAGGGTGCTTCAAAAAATGTTTCAACTTCTGAGAATGTTTTACAATACCACGAGAAATGTCCCTCCGGGCTCTGGAGACCACCTGGTGAAGATTCCAGGCATGTGTCGACAATGATGGCAAACAAGTGGAGACTTTGCCTTTTTGAAGCAATTAACATACATTTGTTATTATGTTACAGCGTATTATCCGTTCTTTTTCCATTAAAAACGATAGTCCCTTATAGGTGTAAAAAAAAATTGAAGCACACTGTATTAAAGGTGTAGTGGGTTCCATGGAGGCACACACTTGACTTGGAAGCTACACGTTTATTTTCACGCTCCAACAGGGTAACTACATAAACGTACACAGTACTAGACCCCAACAGGTTAACTACATAAACGGAGCAGGTCAGCAACAAACTGCCTGATCTACGATGCCGAGCGTAACGACCGAAGAACGACGACCGAAGACTGAAGACCGAAGAGACGTATCACCGAGGGTTTCGTTCCAGCAGACAGCCGCTATTGCTCTTGGGACCTCACTTTTATGCTCCCGAGCATGGCCTCGCTCTACCCTCAGCCACACCCCCCTTCTGGATCTCACCAGAATATTCTCGACCGAGCACCACGTGTCCCTCAAGCCATGTCCTTTATTGCCCTCTCTCTGACAGTCACCAGAACCATGCCCCCTATGGCCTGCTTCCATGCCATATCTACTCTGGTGCCAGAGAGAGGCTCAAGACACACAGTTCCACTCTTTGATAGCAGCTGGGACTAAACGCCATACTGACTTCACTTACGTCACTACAAAAGTATGTAAAGTGAATGTCATGTTTCTTTATGTTTTACTATGTTATTGTGCAATGTACCATATTTTATTCGGTGTTTTGTTATTAAAAAGGCAAGTTACTAAAGCTTTGACGAGTATGGCCGTGGTTGGACCTAATCCCCTATTTCCCATAGCCCCTTGTATTATATTAACCGCGGAATTGCCTACCATGGCTTTTCCAAGAATCTAACCCCCGTGATTGGCGATGGATTGCGTTCAACTTTTAATGAACTACATATTTTGTAAAAAAATATCATATGGAGCAGTCTGCGGAATGACCATTCGCAGCGTATTCGGTGCAGGAGTGTGGTGTTCTCACTGGGATATTGGGAATATTCAATTTTCTTTTTTAAAAACTGGAAATATTATATATGTACTAAATTAGACAATGTAATTACTTGTAAAGAAACACTTTAATTTACTGATTATATTTTGTTTTATTAAAAGTCTGCATTTGTAAGGCCTGACGTCCACTCCACTGCCATCACTGGGCAGGTGGGGTGCCACGTCCACCCATTCCGCTCCCTCCTCCACTGCGTCGGTTGGCTCCTGCTGGGCCACCGCCGACTGAGTAATGGGGCCCCCCGTGCTAGCACCCTCTCTGAGGGACATCCTCGTGCTGCTGGCTTTGGAGCCACACGGACTTGCACCCCGCAGCTATCGCTAACAAAGCGGGCCATGAACACGCTCGCACCTTCGACCCATTACCTTGTAATGCACACCCGTGCACACCGCAGCTATCGCTAACACAGCGGCATGCACGCGTTCACACCTATGAGGGATTACCTCTTGATGTGCACGCTGCGGCCCCACGTTCACTCTCGCCGTGCGTCCCCCTACACACAGAAATCACAGATACCACACCTATGCTCTATGCTAACTTTTATTCCCCACACTACTCGGGGTGGAAGATATTTTGCGAGAAGAGCCTAGCCTACTGCTGCTTCAGTCCCCAGATTATAAAACACCCTGCCACGTACCTCGTAGCTGTTCTCACGGCGTCGCACAGATGCTGTGAGAGTCGGAGGGAAGAGGACGAAAAAAACCTTGCCTATCACTGCTTTGTAGCAGCACTCGCTGGCATCACAGATGCTTCAAGCGGCTCAAGAAGGCAGGACGGCAGGGGGGGGGTCTTGGCGACCAAGAGTCTCCTTTGAATGGCCTCAGGCTCCCCTTTCATCCCCATCACTTCAAAATCCCGGGGTCGAGTTGCACCGCACGGCCAATCGTGTGCCTACCTGTGATTACAGCCCGTGTATTTATAACTCACCCTTGTTAATCCGGAATGACGCCCAACTGGCGAATACACACCCTGCGACTGAGTATTCAGTATGGGGGTCGGGGGTGGTCGTGGCGCTGCGATCCCCTGATCTCATGGTCTGCCCTTCTCACTTAATATTCCACCACAGCCCCTCTCGATGTGGTGAATGACTCATTGCGGCTTGCTCGGTGAACCTTTTTGCGCCCATACAATATTAAGTCAACTCAGGGACACTGCAATGTAACCTGTCCTGCGAGGGTCGGCCAATCTCCTGGCAACGGAAAACCGTGGGATTTTCCTCCTAGGGACCCTAGGAGGCCATGGGGGGTCGCGGCACTTACAGAATTGCTTCGAGGCCATGGCACCACACATAAATGTTTAGCGGACCAGTTATATTTAATGTTATGGAAATCAGGTCAAAATGTCTGAGCATATAACTTTCATAATCATATACATGCAAAGACATTGAGAAAATATAATTTTCATTGTAATTATTTTTTCACGTTTCTTTATACAACATTGAATATATTTTAAATCCTTTAACTGCGATGCAGTTCGTGCGTTTTAATGATTTTCACATAATATGTGATCTTTCATGCAAAGAACATACAAAATAGTTAGGGGTGCATATTGAAAAGTGAGAGTTTTATAATTACAGTGAGGAAAAAAAGTATTTGATTCCCTGCTGATTTTGTACGTTTTCCCACTGACAAAGAAATGATCAGTCTATAATTTTAATGGTAGGTTTATTTGAACAGTGAGATACAGAATAACAACAAAGAAAACCAGAAAAACGCATGTCAAAAATGTTATAAATTGATTTGCATTTTAATGAGGGAAATAAGTATTTGACCCCCTCTCAATCAGAAATATTTCTGGCTCCCAGGTGTCTTTTATACGGGTAACAAGCTGAGATTAGGAGCACACTCTTAAAGGGAGTGCTCCTAATCTCAGCTTGTTACCTGTATAAAAGACACCTGTTCACAGAAGCAATCAATCAGATTCCAAACTCTCCACCATGGCCAAGACCAAAGAGCTCTCCAAGGATGTCAGGGACAAGATTGTAGACCTACACAAGGCTGGAATGGGCTACAAGACCATCGCCAAGCAGCTTGGTGAGAAGGTGACAACAGTTGGTGCGATTATTCGCAAATGGAAGAAACACAAAATAACTGTCAATCTCCCCCAGCCTGGGGCTCCATGCAAGATCTCACCTCGTGGAGTTGCAATGATCATGAGAACGGTGAGGAATCAGCCTAGAACTACATGGGAGGATCTTGTCAATGATCTCAAGGCAGCTGAGACCATAGTCACCAAGAAAACAGTTGGTAACACACTACGCCATGAAGGACTGAAATCCTGCAGCGCCCGCAAGGTCCCCCTGCTCAAGAAAGCACATATACATGCCCGTCTGAAGTTTGACAATGAACATCTGAATGATTCAGAGGACAACTGGGTGAAAGTGTTGTGGTCAGATGAGACCAAAATGGAGCTCTTTGGCATCAACTCAACTCGCCGTGTTTGGCGGAGGAGGAATGCTACCTATGACCCCAATAACACCATCCCCACCGTCAAACATGGAGGTGGAAACATTATGCTTTGGGGGTGTTTTTCTGCTAAGGCGACAGGACAACTTCACAGCATCAAAGGGACGATGGACGGGGCCATGTACCGTCAAATCTTGGGTGAGAACCTCCTTCCCTCAGCCAGGGCATTGAAAATGGGTCATGGATGGGTATTCCAGCATGACAATTACCCCAAACACACGGCCAAGGCAACAAAGGAGTGGCTCAAGAAGAAGCACATTAAAGTCCTGGAGTGGCCTAGCCAGTCTCCAGACCTTAATCCCATAAAAAATATGTGGAGGGAGCTGAAGGTTCGAGTTGCCAAACGTCGGCCTCGAAACCTTAATGACTTGGAGAAGATCTGCAAAGAGGAGTGTGACAAAATCCCTCCTAAGATGTGTGCAAACCTGGTGGCCAACTACAAGAAACGTCTGACCTCTGTGATTGCCAACAAGGGTTTTGCCACCAAGTACTAAGTCATGTTTAGCAGAGGGGTCAAATACTTATTTCCCTCATTATAATGCAAATAAATTTATAAAAAATTTGACATGCGTTTTTCTGGATTTTGTTGTTGTTATTCTGTCTCTCGCTGTTCAAATAAACCTACCATTAAAATTATAGACTGATCATTTCTTTGTCAGTGGGCAAACGTATAAAATCAGCAGGGGATCAAATACTTTTTTCCCTCACTGTAGTTTAACACAATTGACATCATATGGTGGAATAAAAATATGACTTTCAATGAGACCACACTTGGTGAATCTCTGCACAACCTTCAGTGTCGAAGTGCCCCCGCCTTGTGCTAAAGCTGTGCTTTTAAAGGCAGTGCAATTGATGCAGCACTCATGAATGCAAGAAACATCAAACAGTGATCTTGTCTGCATCACATCCTGAGCACTTCTCTGATTAAGTGTTTGTGTGCCTGGCATTCCAAAACTCTCCACATTTTATATTGAAAAAAATAGTCTTGCTTGTAAGGACCACAAGCTGTGCTGTGGGTTATAATGTATCTCCATGGTAACACAATGGTAGCAAAAATGTTAATTAGAGTGAGCATTTTTCAACATTTAATCATCAGCACAGGCATTGATATTGCCAATGAAATACATTTAAGATGTCCACGTTCTCATCGAAGTTGACTGCATTTCATGAGGAAAACAGGCTAATTTGTTTAGGTATCTTGCATAATCAATTAACATATAAATGGTAGTGTTGCATCCTATATCAACACAAGATAGAGATCGGTATAATCGCTCAAAATAAGTAAATTTCAAAGAGGTCTCCCATGCTATTGAACACGAGGCAATCCTCATTCCTATCTAGATCCTTGAGCCAACGGTGGAATTTCCACATATGGTGGGGCAATTATTCTCTCACCCAACGGCTTTTGAATTCCCCACAAAGTGGTACCCATTGTATATGTCTGCGGAGGGATGAAGGGCCTGAGTTGACTCCCGATCAGGATTTTAACTCGCAACCATGTTCAAAATTGCGAGCCTCTAACTCTGTCGCTATGCTACTTCTGGTTGAAAGGCGTTCAATCTAGTGAGCTTTAGACAGCACTTCTAGAACTCCTTGCCATTTAGAAACAGTAGGACAATCTTTTTCGATTTAAAGCTTTCGTGACTGCAGGGATTCATCTTCTTGGTTCTTTCGGTAAAGTCACGTAGAAGGGAAATAATAAAATAAGAAAAATAAAACATAATAAAATAATTTTCACGACGTTTCGGCCACAACGCAAGCAGCCGTCCTCAGGTGAAGAACAGGTCTGTCAAGAAGACAGAGTCTGAATGACACACTCCAGGCTTGGAGCGACTATTTAAGCTGGGATGGAGGGGGGAAGGGCGCCTTGACAAAATAATTTGCATATCAAGAGGAATTTAGCATATTTATGGGGAATACAGATATGCGATTAGTACTACTTGTGAAATGCGTAGGAGGTTTGGCAGGGGGTTTAAAGTCATTATGCCCGTGCATTATGCAGGATTAGCAGCATCAAAGGGAGGGGATAGGGGTAACATTAATAAAGGGAAGGAATGTTAATAGTAAGTAGCTGCAGTAATTAAACCACCACGTAAACTACATAGTATCATCAGTATACTGATGATACTATGTAGTTTATACTTTAGTACAAGGTGAAACACCGATTTACAGCTCCCTTGAAACTTTTATTAACATTACTGTTCATTCATTGCTATTACTGCTATTTAATATTGAAAGATTTTAAGTTCTATGGTTATTCATGTATTTATTACATGTGAAGTATTGGAAAATGACGGCAGGAAACTCCTTGACGGGAACACACTTCTTTTATTAAATCTTGACTTGTAACAATACAACGCGTGGCCTCTCTTCTTCACAATGCGCTTCTCTTGACTCTGGATTCTGTGCTGCCGGCTCTCTGTGCCTCGTGTAGACTCCGCGCCTCGGCTACACTCCTCTCTCGCCTCGTGTAGACTCTGCGCCTCTGCTACACTCTCCACTCGCCTCGTGTAGACTTTGCATCTCTCTCGCTGGCTACACCGTATGCATACTCGGCTCGTGTAGACCTTCCTCTCTCGCTGGCTACACCGTATGCATACTCGGCTCGTGCAGACCGTTCTCTCTCGCTGGCTACACACTATACATCACTCAGCTCGTGTAGACCGTTCTCTCTCGCTGGCTACACACTATACATTACTCAGCTCGTGTAGACCGCTCTCTCTCGCTGGCTACACACTATACATTACTCAGCTCGTGTAGACCGTTCTATCTCGCTGGCTACACACTATACATTACTCAGCTCGTGTAGACCGTTCTATCTCGCTGGCTACACACTTATACCTTACTCTCCTCTACTCTCCATTACTCTCCATTACTCTCCTCTCCGGGCTCTATCTCTGCACCTTCGTCTCTCTCTCTTAGATGGTTCCACTTCTGCCCCTGCTCCTCTGTGCATCACCTTATATACCCCTTCTTCCCGGGAGACGGAGCGGATGCGGACCTCAACGTCGGCACCGCTCCTCCGTTACCCAATCCCCACGCGCTATCCCCACGATCCGGTTCCGCTCAGCGCGTGTTTCCACTCTCCGACCAATCACACCGCGCTGCTACCCGATCACTCCCTCTGGGCGCGTCACCGGCACACAGCCAATCAGCAGCACTACCCCCACCCGCGCACTGACGCCTGCTCCTCCCCGTCAGCGCGCGTCACCACACACACACCCGTACATACGCGCTGGCACACGACATATACACCCAGCGCGTATCACCACTACACATGCACTGCTCGATGCGTGCCAAAGCACGCATATGCGCATGCTGGACCCTACCAAGTCACGCATTTGGAGGGGGGGAGGGGCCAATTTTCATTCGTAACACACATTTGCAGCTCCCTTAAAACATTCATTCACATTGCTATACTCTTTGGTTCCTTCGGTAAAGTCACGTAGGTATAAAATAAAATAAATTAAATCACGACATTTCAGGCGCAACACAAGCGTTCGTCATCAGGTGGGACAACCACAGCAAGAAATAATTGCTCAAGTGGGCAAAAGGGCTGCTGCAACAAGAGGCCATATAGGCAAGAGAAGGAGGGGAGGAGCCGGTGGGGGTGTGGGGTAGGGAGGGCACAAGTACGGCAAGACAGGGAGGGTGGGGGTGTGGGGTACGGGGAGTGGATACTACAAGTAAGACGAAAGCACAGCAAAAAATGCCAGGGTGCGGAGGGGAAGTGGACGGGGCTGGGAGTGGGAGGGTTAGGAGCCAGAGAGGAGATACAGGTAGTGGTGGGGCAGGGATAGGGAGGACACAAGTACGGCAAAACATTTAGGGGTGATTGAGGGGAAGTGGGCAGGGCTGGGAGTGGGAGGGTAAGAAGACTGGAAATGCAGATATGAAGGCAGGCCAAAAGCAGTTATGGTTTTACCTGGTTAATAACATCCTTCCAATGATTGCTCAATCTGTATCCATCTTCCCGGTTGAAGTGATGTCTATGTTTATATATCTGGATGGCTTCATGAACAAACCTTTGATAGTAGCCCGAAGGTTTGCAGAGCATCTTGGTCTCGGAAACAAAACTTCAAATCTAGATTCACATTGCTGTTTACTCATTACCATGACTGTTATTTAATATTAAATGATAGGGATTAACCAATGTTTGATGATGGTTCATCTAAGTAACACGATTTCTCTCCCCGACTACTAAGCGCTACTTTCAAAGTGTTATATACAAAATACATGCATTACGTGGAGGGGAGGGCGCAATTCTCTATCGTGTCGACACAAGGTAACACACACAACCATTTGCAGCTTCCTTAAAACATGTATTACTTTTGCTGTTTGCAATCGCTATTCCGATTTTGCGTCCGTCGCCTTCAAAGTACTTTAATTAGCTATTTAGTGCTGATTTATGTTCTTTATTAATTACCTTGCGCATCACAGCGCGCCAAACCACGCATATACGCATGCGCACCCCTACCGACACACGTGTTCGGAGGGGGGAATTCTCATTCGTGTGGCCACAAGGTAACACACATTTGCAGCTCCCCATAAAACATTTCTTCCCAATGCTGTTTACTCATTACCATTATTGTTCTTTAAAATGAAATGATAGCAATTAACCAATGTTTGATGATGGTTCATCTAAGTAACATTATTTTTCTCCCCGACTACTAAGTGCTACTTTTAAATTGTTATATATAAAATACACGTGTTAGATGGGGGAGAGGGCTCAATTTTCATTCGTGTGGACAAAAGGTAACACAGATTTGCAGCTCCATTAAAACATGTATTACCTTTGCTGTTTACTAATTACCATTACTGTAATTTAATATTATATGATAGGGATTTACCAATGTTTTATTATTTTTCTCCCCGAATACTAGCTACTTTAAAATTTCGATTTAAAGCTTTCGTGACTGCAGGGATTTATCTTCTTGGTTCTTTCGGTAAAGTCACGTAGAAGGGAAATAATATCAACAGGGGAATTTAGCATATTTATTTATTTTCATGAATATGCGCCCTCCTCCTCGAACCCAGCTTAAATATACGCTGCCAAGCTTGGTGGTGTATCATTCAGACACTGTCTTTTCGACAGCCCTGTTCTTCACCTGAGGACGGCTGCTTGCGTTGTGGCCGAAACGTCGTGAGAATTGTATTTTATTATGTTTGATTTTTCTTATTTTATTATTTCCCTTCTACGTGACTTTACTTTAAAATTGTTATATAGGAAATGGCTGTTATTACGACCACGTATTTATGCGAGGGAATGACACTTATGCAGACTTTTCTCTTTCTTAATAGCTACATTTCTAAATATCACTGTCCTGCTCACAAAAACGTAGTACAGTCTGTTAAGGCTATACGGGGGATCTTTGTTGTGTGTGTGTGTTAGTCGATGTGTGAGTGAGTCAATATATGTGTGTGTGAGTCGCTGTGTGTGTCCGTCGATATGTGTGTGTGTAAGTCGATGTGTGTGTTTGAGTCCATATGTGTGTGTGTGTAAGTCTATGTGTTTGTTTGTGGGTCGATGTCTATGTGTGTGTGTGTGAGTCGATATATGCGTGTAAGTCGATGTGTGTGTGTGTGGGTCCATGTCTGTGTACGTCGATGTGTGTGTGTAAGTCCATGTGTGTGTGTGAGTCTATATGTGTGTGTGAGTCGCTGTGTGTGTGTAAGTCGATATGTCTGTGTCAGTCGATATGTGTGTGCGTGGCTCTATGTGCGTGTGTGAGTCGATGTGTGTTTTTGTACATTGATGTGTGTGTCTGTGAGTCCATGTGTGTGTGTGTGAGTCTATGTATGTGTGTGTTTAAGTCCGTGTGTGTATAAGTCGATGTGTGTGTGTGAGTCGCTGTGTGTGTACGTCGATATGTGTGTGTGTGTAAGTGGATGTGTGTGTGTGTGAGTTGATGTGTCTGAGTCCATATTTGTGTGTTTGTAAGTCGATGTGTGTGTCTTTTTTACCCAGGCAACGCCGGGTACTTCTCGCTAGTCATCATGTATGTGTATGTATTTGTGCTCAGCGTATAAGCATTCATAGTTTAGGCTTAAGGGATTATAAATAACAATAATAATGATAATACAACAATTTAGAGCACATTGTCAATAGACTATCCAGACCAACGCATGTTTACTTTGTTTCAGTCATGCAATTGTTTGGCCAAACCATCTGTTTAGTTTGTTGTTTCTATTGTGTTTGTTGTTCTTCTCCCGCACCTCCGATTAGCATGGTTAGCTACATACAACGTAGATACTTCACCCCGTTGATTAGTGGGGATGTTAGTGAAATATATCACTCACAGCTCATGTTAGCCATGGGTTTATAGTAGTGTGCAAACTACTGTGCCACCACTACCTTCTTCAAGTTTCCATTGCCTGCCAAGTCATGCATATATTTTCGGCTATTTCATATAACAGTGCTTTGATGTGCTACGTTTAAAAACAAAACAGCATGCATTTCAATTACTTAGTCGTTATTAAGGAAGTGGTATTGAAACTGATTATTCTCTTCTTCTGTTATGTCCCATGAGTAGAAAGTTTGACTATCTTAGACCAGCCAGTCATTATCATTAGATAATGCCACAAAGTTATTTCGAAATCAGTAACACTGCCATTTCACTCAATATAGTGTCAACCCTGAGAGGATTATTTAGTGACTGGGGAGAGCAGAAATTCCTAGTTTCACTGACTCCAAGTGAGTTAAAAGCACATTGACCGAACAAAAGGAAGGATATTTATTTTCCATAGCCCAGTCAATTGAAAGTAACTTTTTCCCAAAATGATTGGTTGCAAAAGGGTCATGGTCTTCACCTGCACTCATAGATTTTTACAAACCAGTATCGAAATGAAAAAGATATACCCAAGTTGCAGATGCAACTGCTGCTGCATATTGTTTTGCCGTATTCCATGTACTGATGCAAGCTTCTCTCCATATTAGCATGACAAAATAAAACCTAACTTTGTTTCTTTGCACATTTAGTGTTACTGAATCTGCGATGATGTTCGTAGACTATTGGCACAGCACAGTAATATGAATACAGTATATATTCTTTATTTTGTATATACGTTATGTTATTATATATACTTCGGTCTTTATAGTGTGACATTGCCAATTAAAATATGCAGTTGTCACCTTTGGCTGAGCACTTTTATGACACGTGGCACTATGAGGACAGGACCCTTCGTCAAAGGACAACTGAGTGTGTCTTTTAGTTGCTGTGTGCCAGGATGATTTGTATAGTGCAGCTGTAAAGCCATTCAGGGCGGGCAGACTTCAGTAGAGGATGGATGTGGAGTTTGTTCACAGTGCACGGGAAGTGTCTAAAGTGTGATGGCTCTCAAAAATATGGAGTTGTTCACTGAAACCATGCTTCAAACTGTGTGGGTGATAGGCATCCCCTATTTTGAGCCATTGATCACAGTGCCACATGGAAATTTCAGGTTTGAGACCAAAGCCACCGATCTTTCATATGCTTACATCAAAGTGGGTGGAAGACCCGGGATTTCCTCTAAAGATTTGAGATATACCAAGGGCACTGGGCTGTTTTGTCGGACTTTGTTCAAAAGGAATGCAATTGGTCTTCCTCTGATTGCAAAAGTTTATATTTGGCATTATAAATCACTTTCAAATAAATAAATGTTGACTCCTACCGACAGTCAAACTTTGTGCGGTTGTTTGTTGAATTTTGATTCCATCGCCTCAATTAATAATATAATTATTTATTATACTGCCAAAACCAACTTCAAATTTGAAATTGTTGTGAAGTATAATATTGCTTTCTACAGTATGTGCATAACATGGAGACATTTTTTTTTAATTTGAAGAACGTCAGTATGTTAAGATGGCACATTTAAAGAATTTATCAAACCCGAATCTTGCTATTTGTTTAAAATACATAATTAATCATGATTGTGAATCAGACTCACTCAGTCAAATGGAATTGACTACACATTTCTCAAACCTTTTTAGTTGGCATGCACACATTTTAACAGGAAGATTCCAGCCAATATACATGTTTGGTTCGCTGCAAAAATGTTGTAAGCAGTATGGATATGTGACTGGAAGATTTTATGTGTACTGATAATGTCTGAGGTGATAATAATTAAAATTACGATAAATGGGCTGGTTTTGCATGCATTAGGAGGCAGCATAAGCATTGAGTTGAATCCTGAAAGTAAATCAATACAAATTTAATGCAACTTACATTTATAATTCCAGCTCTGCAATGTCCCTCATATTGACATTGTATTAAATCTCTAAACAGCCCTCGAGAGATAGTACAATAGCGGTGAACCCAAAAACCTTTAATATGAATATTGGTCGCGAAAACCTATGTGTTAAACAGAACCTGGCCTACTCTTCCATGCTGGCCAGATATGTAAATATTACATTATCATTTGAATGAGCTAAAAAACGACATATCATTAGCTTCATATTCATCAATTTGTTGTGACTTTTTTTTGTAATAACGACATTGCTGTTTGCCTAACCGACATTCATATGTGCCCATTACTTAGTATGACATGTTAAGAGTCAATAACATAGCATTACTGCTGGTAGGCAAAGGTAAACAAGTAATTCACAAACAGCACTTTGCTCAAAACTACAGTTATAGCTTTCCCAAAGATAGCAAAATGGTTTATAAAAAAAAAGTGTTGATTGTGACATCATCACCAGCCATGGTCAATCCACTGCTGGATGAAGGCCTCCTCAAGCTGTCTGCCTCCTAGCACGTGCACTAGAATCGATGTCATTGCTCCAACTCCTTGTTGTACGGACTCTAATATGAATTATATTCCTTGTATGTGACACAGATTATGTACTATAGCTATGCACTATCTACGTTTTGTGTATAGGTATAGTGTATATTTACAGAAAGTGTATAGTAT
This sequence comes from Lampetra fluviatilis, assembly GCF_964198595.1. Lineage (NCBI taxonomy): Eukaryota > Metazoa > Chordata > Hyperoartia > Petromyzontiformes > Petromyzontidae > Lampetra > Lampetra fluviatilis. The sequence goes on along the minus strand of NC_136278.1, from coordinate 22,940,562 downwards.
ATGACACAATCGCCACTTGTACTATTTTTTTAAATACTGCAGTGTTTAGTATATGTCACTGTCGATACTTGTGTACAGTACTGCAGGAAACAAGCAAACAAAACAGCTTCTTCATCGGCGGAGGCCGCTTTTGTCAATAGCGGATGCTCTATATTGCAGTGTTCCATGAAAAACTTTTCAAAGCGCCTGCACATGCAATTTAATCTATAATAGCAGCATGTATGAAGGAGTTCACAAACGGTACTCCGGCTTGTGTACATTGTCTGAATAGAATAGGCAGTACTGGTTCATGAGCCACACTCTAGTCATGCTGTTGTGGGAGGGCACTGGTTGGACATTTTTATTTTACAGTATTTTTTTTCATTTCCACTTTATTTTTTGAATTGTAATATATATAATTTACTATTCTGCTAGCGTATTACACGTGGATCTGTGTAAAGGTGTCCAGGTATGTGTGAAAAGTGGCAGGAGATAGAGAGAAGAGTATAATAAGGGTTAAGTAGATTTATAATTTCACCCTTCTTCACCCCAGCCTTAGAGTATGAAGTTTGCTGAAAGAAGTAACAAACTTAAACCTTTTTTTGACTCTTACAAACTAGTTGGAGGACGTAAACAAGGCGATCGACATCCAGCAACTTCAATGAATCTTTAGCTTTGGTTATCGCTGTTCAATTTGTGTCCAGTGCTTTTGTAGTGCATCCAACTGAGTCGCAGACGTTGTTCTTTAGAGGCAACACATTTATTCGTAACATCAACACGTAACACAAAGGGGTAACTGCCCCTTCACCAGATACAGCCTAGGATTGTGGCCACCCAGCTAACTACCCTATACGAAGGAGTTACAGCAACGAAGGGTCTGACCCTCACTCAGGTCCCAACCACGTGTTGATGCTTGTAGAGCTTCCAGCTTGTAGGATGTAGAGCTTCAGCTTGCAGAATGCAGTGACCCCGGTCCCTCTCAGGGACCCACCTTATATCCCCCCACTGGTCGGGGATGCTCTGCCCCTGGCCCCGCCTGCCGTCTGGAGCCTTCTAGCTCCATCTCGATCCCTCTCGAGAGCTCTCCCCAGACACGTGATCACCCCCTAGTCCCCCCACCTGGGGGTCTCTCTGTGGACACTCCAGATCATGTGTCTGCGGGGTCAACCAGAGTGCCATGACCCGGGGCAACCCTGCCCCTAGGCTGACAATCTCCTACTTTGTATGGAGCCCACACTACACGCTATTCCAGCGCATGCCAAACCCCGCTAGGGCTGGTACTACACCCACCTACGGGGTGTACGCGATGACAGTGCATCGCGTGCCGTGGCCCTCTCAGGCCTGCACCATACAGTAACATCCCCGATGTCACTACACTTTGACAGAATGAGAATTAATTTCCGCCCTTCTTTCCAAGTGCAATTTGCAGTCGAGGTTGTGATTCCAACCCCAGATCACAACTGTAGTGAGTTCAACTGAGTCGCAGACGTTATTCTTCAGAGGCAACACATTTATTGTAACACGTATATACAAAGGGGTAACTGCCACTTTAACAGATACAGCCTTGGGTGGTGACCACCCAGCTAACTACACTATACGTAGGAGTTACAGCTACGAAGGGTCGGACCCTCACTCGGGTCCCCGGCCACATGTTGATGCCTCGTAGGACGTAGAGCTTCCAGCTTGTAGAACGAAGCGACCCCGGTCCCTCCCAGGGACCCACCTAATATCCTCCCGGATCGGGGCTAGCTCCGTCCTCGGCCCCGCCCGCCTTCTCAAGCATTCTAGCTCCCTCTCAATCCCTCTTGAGAGCCCTCCCTGGATACTTTATCACCCCCTAGCCCCCCCACCTGGGGCCTTCTCTGTGTACACTCCAGATCACGTGTCTACGGGGTCAACCAGAGTGCCATGGCCCGGAGCAACCCTGTCCCTGGGCTGACAATCTCCCGCTCCGCCTTGTGGGAGCCCACACTACACGCTATGCGTGGTGCCCGTGCTATCCCAGCGCTCGCCAAGCCCCGCTAGGGCTGGTACTACACCCACCTACCGGGTGTACGCGATGATGGTGCATCGCACGCCGTGCTGTGCTAAAGCCAGCCTCACTCAGCAACAAACACGGTGCTGTCCGCGATGTAAGTACGTCACACGCCACGGCCCTCCCGGGCCGGTACCATACAGTGACATCTCCGATGTCACTACACAACTAATGATCCACACGGTTGTGTACATATGGCCTGTGCGAAGAGCACAGGCCATATGTGCACGCAAATAATACATTCGTTTTAACTACCTGATCCTTCTTTGTGAGTAATAATAATGTACGTCCACCAGTTTCTCAAGTAACGTGAGTTGATGGTAACAGCCTGCTTCCAAATGACAATAACATAAAAAAAACTCACCTCATTTTTAATGATTACATTTCTCATAATGAGAATTTAACTTGTAATGAAACCGTATGAACAGGCTTTTGAAAGCGTATGAAATGTGTGTCCATATTGCACGTAAAGAGATGCCCATCGCAGGAAATTGAGAAGCACCACAGTTCTTTAACAATATCTTACATTGACATTCTCTAACTCAGTGTAATGCACTGCTAGCTGCGAGAGATTCAATGCAAATGTCTTTATCTGATGACATTGCTCGCACAATTGGGTTTATAACTGGGGGGAGGGGGGTTAAACATGTCCAAAGACCATTTTTAGTATGTAAAAAAAATATTCCCCATAATTCAGTAGTTTAGTTCAAAACAATTAAATTTTTCGTGTGATTTAATGCCCTGGTAGAATATGTAGCGATGCATAACATTTACATTTTAGCAATGGATTTTAGAACTGACCCTTAAGCCTCTCTGGCTGTGCCCCTGCTGGCTAGGAACCACTCATTAAGCTGTGACTCTCAGGCGATTACCCCATGTATTACATGGCCTCATACCTTTATAATTGAAAGTGTGTGTGGTGTGGTTCACGCACATTTGGTGTCGTGTGATCAAAATGCATGTTCTGTTTCCGCGCACATCAATACTATAATCTAATCCTGAATGAAAGTGCCCATATGGTTGGCGAGTCATACATGTGAGACGAGTGGCAGTGATTAAGCAACCTGTTGAAAATTCTTGCCACTAACGATGGCTTAAGAATTATATATGGGACATGGAATATTAAACCATTAGGTCTTGGAGCAAAAAGTAAATCACAGCATGAATGCATTGCTAAAAAACAACAGCAGCCCAATTGTCAGGCGCAAATAAAACATTGTGAAAATGTGTGAAAAAAGATTTAGCATAGACTGTACTGATGTTTATAAATAAATGGACCAACATGGCGATTGCTAACAACGACGTTTTTTTCTCAAACCGAAGAAAGGTATGGAAATGAAATACGCAAATGATGATGTCAATATTCTTTATAGCAACATAGTAATAACAGTCATGTTAACATTTCCTTTATTCGTGACAACTTGAATCAATGATGACAATTACATTATTTCACAACTGTTTTATGTAAGTATAGTATGACAGTTTTATAGAAAACAACTACAGTAATAAAAGCTTAAATTTTGATTTAAAGCTTTCGTGACTGCAGGGATTCATCTTTCGGTAAAGTCACGTAGAATGGAAATAATAAATAATAAAAATAAAACATAATAAAATAATTCTCACGACGCTTCGGCCACAACGCAAGCATACGTGACTTTACCGAAAGAACCAAGAAGATAATAAAAGCTTGTCTATGTGCTTCGTCTAATTACCATTTGTCCCTATGTAGATTTTAGATGTCCATTATGCATCGAGAGTTACACATTTCTGATTGTGATACAAGCGCAATGGAGTCCCTCTAAATCCACCCCTGATTTGAATTTTGATGGGCTTTGGCATGGCAAGAGATGCACGGTTATGCGTAGATGTCAAGTGGGTTTCAGAGCTACAAGGAGTGAGTGAGGCGGTGGGCAGGCATCCACACAGTGCTGCTGCTATTGATTTCGTGCCACTCAGTATGCAGCATATAATTATTGATGTAAAAATCACACCCCATGCTTATTGGGTAACAAGGGTGCTATTATCACTTCAGCTACACAAATTAAGCCGCTGTGGACATGGGACCTTATTGCCTGTAGTAACCTCCGTGAGGTCCAGCTGTAATTTTAATAATATATGCTGCTAATAATACCGTCAGTTGGTGTAGCAATGCAATCCAATTTATAAGCCTGATTTGTTGTATGCACCATGCACATGAGCGGTGTACCTGTCATCTGTATGTTTACGAAACGCGGTGAAGCAGCACTTGCACCACCGTGATTGGAAATGGTGGGAAGATCAGAAGTTATTTTTGGAAAAAAAGTTAATGTAGAAAACCAGGAACAATTATAGATCATCATTAATAAAGAGATTAGTGGGCTCTAGACGATTTATATTAATGATATTTACTTATACGACTTCTAGACAGATTTCATGGCCATGTCATTGCAACAGATATGCATTAATTAGGAAGCAAACAAAGAAAACCTATGACTGACGAACATAGAGATGATTTATGCTTGCGTAGTGTTTATAATGGGTGTCATTATTACACCTGGAGCACCTAGAAGAAACCGTTAATTGTATTTGAAACACTTTTCGAGTTTAACTCTGGTTCAGAAAGAATACCGTGTTTGATTTGATAAATGGAACTGCTCAGTCTACTGAAAATGTTCACATTTAGTGAGATCAGATTGGGTATAAGGAGTAGAGAATGGGATTGTATTCATTCCATATTGGTGAGAGACAATTTTGGTACATACTATATCAAAGACAAAGATCTTCCATGTAGCCTTAACAGACTGTTGAGGCAAGTGCTGTTAGCGATTACCTATGAAGGCCTTCACGACACATGAGGGGATGGGTGGCCAGAAACATTCCCGACCGCCTTTGTCTTCCCAGTGGCGATGTTGACACACTGCACTAAGTACTCATTTGAGGCTGAGTCGACCTAGGGGAGGCCCAGAACTGGTTCAGGCAATCGTCACTGGTGTTGGCCGTGAGCGCGAATCGAACTTGGGTCGCTGGGTTCGTAGCGCAGTGCGCTAAACGCCACCCTACCGCTCCCCACATATAATATATGCACATACATATTCTAATTATTCCACACTACTCTCTCTAATCCTGACATGTCTTTCAGCACAGTGCCTCAGTTTGATGCTTTGAGATTTTTGTGCATCTATACTCAATATCAAAAATCTAATTTTTTAAAACATGTTAAAGTGTTGCATGCTCAGTGATTCTGCTATTAGTGCACTCAATACTTTCATTGTTGATATATGTTTTGTTTAAGGCAGTGACAAACTTTACAAACCAGTTGAGTGCCTTGGAAATATTTTAAAATTTCCATAACCGTCTTTTATCTGGAATGAACATGTATAACAATGGCTGTATTTGTGACTTTGCATTTCTTAATTTAAATGTCATTGTGACATAAATGCGATCACATAATTTAACCGTATAGAAACACCACAATATTTTTTGGTTGTCTACTTCACCTCTGTCCTAAATCCTCCAGAGCCAAATAACACAGCCAATGAGCAGGAAATTGCTTAGCTGAGATGTGCATTAGACGTTGCTTAATGTGAGATTTTGTAGGTAAATAAGCCCCGTTGGGAAACAGCTGGGGAAGAAACAAAACATCAAAATGCAATCACATTGTTCTCCTTTTACAAGGTTCCCCTACCTCAAAGGGCAATAGACATTCAGTGAAGCTCTGATTATCTTACGCTACGTGCTCCCAAATGATACACTATTATAACTCAATTTTCCCCCTGCAATAATGTGGGTATGAATTGCCTGTGCCTTAAGAAAACAGAAGCGGTTGTGATCTACATGACCGGCGTGCTTATTGTGAGTGCATTTAAATTGGGAAGCTTGATATGAGTATCATTGTTGGGAAAAAGGACGGGCATTTGTGCTTTAACCGTGCACCGACATAAAGTGGAGTCACACACTGAGCACACATTTTCACACAGGATTCCCAGTAGAGAATACCTTCAGTATGCACTAGCATTGGATTAATATGGAACGAAGTTGTACAGAAAATCGTGTCAGCGTTAATGGGTACAGAGTGTTTTATTCTTCTATATTTTAATTTTAACAATAGATGTGACATGCTTTATACTATATTCCTGTGGTAGGCGTAGCATGTATGGTGTGTGTGTTAAAATGGTGTTAAAATTGGTGAAAAAACATGCAGAAATTAAATGCATCCATCAAATTGTTTCACACGAACTGAGAAAATGTTGTATTTTTTTCGTCTTCATATTAAATTCAGTGAAAATTGCCATTTCTATGTTTTACCAATTTTAATTAATCAATCTACAGCAGATTATTACGCATAAACAACAGATTCATTTAATACACATACATGTCTAATTCCTGAGAAGTAATTCACATTTCACGATTTAAGCAAGAACATATTCCGAGGATCACTGCGGTTATTTCCAAATTTATAAAAAGTAGTTTTTCCTTATTTTGGATTGCTTCATTCAATTGTACTGTTCAGAGCAATGCAACATCAAAGAACAACCACAGAACAATTGATTAAAATATGAATATAAATAATACTATAGTAATTATGACACTCAATTGCTGCTCTCAAGTGAATCTTTATGTTGTTACATTTTCTTCTTTTGGATGGCATGTAAGCAATAGTTTCTATAGATGTCATAGTTGAATGTTAAGGTTCTTCAACCAATCCAAGGCGGCAGTAGATGCTGTAGGGATTTCAGCGATACAGCCAGGGTGTGTGTGGTTGGCACACTCGTCGGTGATGTGTTTGATAGTTTGGGCTTTACCACAGTCGCAGATTGGTGAATCTTTTATTTTAGATTTATGGAATGTGTGCGCACATCTCACATGTTGTGTCAGAGCGTGGTTCAGTGTAGTCCACATCCGTCGTGATAGAGAATCCCGGCACTTCCACAGTCGGGTCCTCAATGATGTTTTTGTTTGACACGTTCATAGCCATCCACCCTTCAGATCATCGAATGCTGATGTCTTTATTTTCAGCCGCCAGAGCGGAAGCGCATATCCACAAAGGCTTCCTGGATTTAAGCCTCAGGCGTGGGGGTTCTTTTATGTCTTGGTGGAGTGGCAGGGCGAAGTTTTTCACGATCTTGTTGTAATCCGAGATCGTCGCGGAATTACGTCGGATGTTGAATGGAGCGATGTTCGCAAGGACAGGAAGCCACGGGAGTGGAGTGAACTTCAGGGTGCCGTTGATAATACCAAGTGCAGTGTTAATTTCGACGACGAGGTTTGTGTGAGGACTGGCACTCCACACTAGAGCACAGTACTCTGCTGAAGAGTGGACCGAGGCCTATGTTGATATCTTCAATGTGCGGGCGTCGCATCCCCACGTTGTTCCCGCGAGTTTCTGGATCAAGGGCGTAATTCAAATATGCTCAAAATGTCCCCCCCCCAATATATTGCTATAGAAATATTTTAAAATAATAATAATCGCGATGCTATGTAAATAAAAACAACAATTTGCTAAACCTTGGCCACAATATCTGGACTTGTCTTCATATAACAATGCATAGATTTATGTTGATATGATTGTGGTTATGGTTGTACTTTATTAATCCCTAATCTCTGCCATCACATACAATGAAACAATAAAAGGTAAAAAAAGTAAAAACAGAGCAATGTAATACAATACACTATGAGACATTATTGTAAAAATCTATAAAAAGTCTATCCCATGTGTTAGTGAATTTTTTTTCTATTTTAGGCCGGAAATGGCAGGAAATGAGTTTTCAAATTTAGATGTTTTTTTCTGGGAGGGGGGACCCCAGACCCCCTGGAAGATTTGGTCCCCCCCAATGTTGACTCCATGGCTACGGCCTTGTTCTGGATAATGTTCACTCATACTTTTGTTTTAAATTTGGCTTGTTCAAGGTGGTGCCAGTAGTTGAGCGTCTGGTCTAGGGTAACTCCTATGTACCGCAGAAGTTGAAATTGTATGTTTTTGTGGCTTTCCTATTGTTCAGGTGGAAGATAGAGATGATGCTTTTGGAAGTGTTTGGCTATAGGCGCCAATTCGTAAAGTATGCTTCTCAGGTCTTGAGACATTTTTCGAGAACTTTTACAGTGTTCTCTATTGTCCGTGCTTGAGTAGCCAGTGTGATGTCATCCACGTATCTGAACTTACAGGAGGATGTTGCCAGAATGTCGCTGGTGTAGAAATTGAATTGCACTGGGGCAAGAACAGATCCCTGCTGGAGTCCATTATTTATCGGTCGCTCAGCAGTTTGGTGATGAGTCTGATAATTGGGCAGCAAGGCGCAGCTGTTGCAAGCTTTAACACGAAAGCCTTCCGCCATACGGTATCATATGCCGAGAAGAGGTCGATGAATGCTGCTCCTGTTTTGATCTGGCATTCGAGACCAGCCCCGATGTAACTTGTAAAAGTTAGCACCTGGTTGCAGGTATTTAACCATGAATTCTGGTTAAATACCATCGAGGTCTAAGGCTTTACCGGTCTTCATCTGGGCAATACCAGCATCTACTTTCTCCATTTAGAAAATGACTATAAAAAGCGGAGGTTTGTTAGCAGCAGTCAAGAGTGTGGTAGAATTTTTTATAAATTTGCCCTCTTATGTTTGTATTGATAGGTGCTCATGAGTTGCTGATTCTCTGTCCGGCAATGTTGTCAGGACTGACTTGTGGAGGTTTGTAGGTTGGCGTGGCTGCTGCTCCCAGCATCCTTAGAAGGCTCCAGGCTTTACGGCTCAATTTTGTAAAATCAAGCGCCTCTACTATTTCACACCACCATGTTGTTAATTGAAGTTAATAAAATTACCATTTGCACATATATGTGTTGTGTAGTAGAAGCACGTGGAGACGAGGAATGCTGTCAGGGCAATTGCCATTTATTAACACTGTTGCACACAACACTCTCAACTCACACCAGAGGTAGGTGCTCTCTATCTGGTCTTTTACCCCGGACACTGAACATTATCTGATCCTGCTACGGCGATCATTATGGGCTCTCTCACTCGGGAACCCTCTCTCTCAGCTAATCCTTATTGAATACTCGGGACCCTACTCTCGGCTATTCCCTTGGCTCTCCCACTCGTCTGCCCAGAGCGGGGGCTCATCCTACACCATCCGGGAACGAGGAGGGAGACACCTTCCAGCCGATCCTTGCCCTGGCTCCCCACGACGACCACGCCTTCGTCAAGGGGTCCCGCTTAAGTACCCCTTTGGCAGCTCCTCCCCCTAGCTCGCACCCGCCTTTGTTCCCGAAGTTACGTCATACACCACCCGTGACATGACGTAATCCCTAACTGTCAACTCGCTCGCATCTCCCTCTGTTTGCCCCCTCATGGTTGCTCACACTACTCCTCTACATATGTATACAAACAATACTCAAATTATCCGTGGATAATTAACCTATGGGCACACTACAGACTGGTCAATGTAAAGAACTCACCAATGTAATTGTTACAATAACCTAAGTTTATCATGTATTTATGTAAATAATTATAACATTACATTGTTGCATCATTAAATGTTCACAAAATGTTTCAATGTACACTTTTATGTCAGTGTTGGAAAGGCTTTTCAGTGAATTGTCCATAAGTGTGTTAAATTATTTCTTAATTCATGTTATCTTTTGGTACCTTAAGATAATTGATTGTAGGCACATATACACTATTAAAGACTGCAATGTTGGATAACATTTCCGATCAAGTTTGTTTATGTAAGTAAAACTTGCTGGCATTTTAAAAGTTAATATTTTATTTCCGAAAATGATATTTACGTAAATTGTTATGAAAATATGTTTCTGAAAAATACATGCCATCTATATTGTGTGTGTTGTGCAGAGCAAAGGTTATATTTATGTTAAGGTCCTGCATATGCCTAAATGTGTTAAAATTTGCATGCGTCATGAAGCTCATGATGAATACATAGAAATTACAGGTCAACAAGAACGTTTCAAATATGGCCCCATAGCTTGTGCTCATTTCCTTCAAGAGCAGTGAGGAGAAATTATTCGTTTTAGTGGATCTGCTCTCATGGGAATGTGCATTTACTGAATAGACCTCTTAGCAATTCTTTCCTCCAACAGCATATATGCTGTTGGCACTAATAAGGCTTGCTTGAGCGAAATTGATGCAAGCTATTCTCTGTGCTGCCGTAGGGATTGTCAAGCACAAGCCTCTTTGAAAGAAATCCGAAGAAGCCCTGCAAAAATCTTCACAACACAGTTCGCGTGCTGTAGTTTAATCATTCTGGTTACACGATTATATCACGTTTTCTTTTGTTTTACCCATTATGTATGTGGAACGACTTTCGCACTGTATGATGCCAACCGTGCTAATTTGAGGTGTGATTATTGGTATGTATACCACTAGTAACAAACATAAACACTATGCAGTGCTCCAAAAAACATAAAATGTGAACCATTTTGTTTTGGAGAACGTTTCTCATTCCTACCGTGGTATAATTATGGTAACCATTTATTGTTGGACTCATGCCCCGTGTATTTCTCTTTGTGTGTGTGCTTGTTTACAATGCACTATCTTCCTGAAAACATCGTAGGGAATTTTATCATACATGATTAGTGTGGGACTACTTATTCTAATTTCTTAAAAGTATTCTGAAAAATGACGTTGGCTTAAATGAATGATTTTTTTTTCATTATACAGATTTTTTTAAACTTTAAATTCATCATTCATTTGGGAACATATATTATCTCCCTCGCTCAGTCCCACTTGTAACACGAAGCCTATGCATTTATGCAATTAGAGGCCACGTTATCATTCTCACTGTAGAGTGGCCATATAACGGTATGGTAATGAGGGCTGCATGAATAAGTCACATGCCTTAGGTTACTCAGACACCCTGACCCTCACTTCCCGGAAGCCGCTGTGGGACACGGAGCATCAGGGTCAAACCCCCCGATTCCTCAAACACCGACAAGAACTAAGGGATACACAGGGCAAGAATTCTGCAGGACATCCAGATAGAATGGTTGAAAGGGGAAATCTGTGATCCGGGCCAAAAGACTGTTCAACCACATATTCTTTGTGTTATGTCTGCGAATGTTGTGAATAGCTAATTTACACATTTTTAACCACAGTGATACCCTGTGTTATTGTTTTAATCTTGTGTGTGTGTGGATCCTAATAACACTAGATACCTTACATTGTATAACTTACATTTATTTGCTTGAGGGAGTTTGTACAACACATGCTAAAATGCAGACTCGATAAAATATCACAATTGAACATATTTATGCATTTGCTTCAATATCAGTCGGTTCGTCGGTTTATTTCGGTTCAGGCCCATTGAACTAAAGCGCTCTTTTTCAATGACAACCCGGCCAAAATGGCAAGCATGTTTAAAATCTAATTCCTCACCATTCATCTTTTTTATCTTTTGTCAATCCACAGCTGGATGAAGGCATTACCACTTTGCAATGATGTTAACCATAACAGGGTATCAAACGCAGGTCAATGATCGATAGAGCAATGCAGTGCAAACAAATGCCCTCCTGGTCCCCACCAATACATTTGGTGAAGAGCCTCAGAAATATGTGGGTAGCTCGAGGACTTGTAGGGTGCTGCCCTGACTGCCCTGGCTGTCCATGGGGATCGTTGTTGGTGCTAGACCCCATGTACTCTCTCCCCTGCCCTTAACCTCGCCACCCGTCCCCTCTTCAATCCGAATGTAGTTTCTTCTGCTAAAATGTCTATATAAATTCTAACAGTTATTGTTGTTGTTCTTGAATCCAACTGGATTTTGAATCATGAACTGCATTTGGAGTTGGGGGTAGTTGGGGGTTGGGGACGAATCATTGCAATCATTGAACCCCCCCCCGTAATTGTTTCATAGCAATCTGAAGCAAACATAACTCCTGGCATTTGATACATATCACGTGTTGGTGCTGACGCTTGAGACTTACTCGCTCAAGCAATTACAATGTGTATGCACCACATGTGTCGGGAATGCCTGCATTTACTATCGGCACAATTTCAAAGGAAATGACTAATATATGTATTGTTCAACAAGTATGGAACCAACCATGTTCATCCATACTCTTTAACAGTGACCTGTACACCTAAGCCTTAGATGAAAATATCTCAGGACGTTGTGTTTACTAGCAATGTAAAATAAACATGTAAATGCATTATCCATGGTTTGTTTCAGGCATGGGAATGCACTACGTTGTGGCAGGCTCTTATTCAAATGCACAAAGTTGATCATGTACAGTGAGGGAAAAAAGTATTTGATCCCCTGCTGATTTTGTACGTTTGCCCACTGACAAAGAAATGATCAGTCTATAATTTTAATAGTAGGTTTATTTGAACAGTGAGAGACAAAATAACAACAACAAAATCCAGAAAAACGCATGTCAAAAATGTTATAAATTGATTTGCATTTTAATGAGGGAAATAAGTATTTCACCCCCTCTCAATCAGAAATATTTCTGGCTCCCAGGTGTCTTTTATATAGGTAACGAGCTGAGATTAGGAGCACACTCTTAATGGGAGTGCTCCTAATCTCAGCTTGTTACCTGTATAAAAGACACCTGTTCACAGAAGCAATCAATCAATCAGATTCCAAACTCTCCACCATGGCCAAGACCAAAGAGCTCTCCAAGGATGTCAGGGACAAGATTGTAGACCTACACAAGGCTGGAATGGGCTACAGGACCATCTCCAAGCAGCTTGGTGAGAAGGTGACAACAGTTGGTGCGATTATTCGCAAATGGAAGAAACACAAAAGAACTGTCAATCTCCCTCGGCCTGGGGCTCCATGCAAGATCTCACCTCGTGGAGTTCAAATGATCTTGAGAACGGTGAGGAATCAGCCCAGAACTACGCGGGAGGATCTTGTCAATGATCTCAAGGCAGCTGGGACCATAGTCACCAAGAAAACAGTTGGTAACACACTACGCCGCGAAGGACTGAAATCCTGCAGCGCCCGCAAGGCCCCCCTGCTCAAGAAAGCACATATACATGCCCGTCTGAAGTTTTCCAGTGAACATCTGAATGATTCAGAGGACAACTGGGTGAAAGTGTTGTGGTCAGATGAGACCAAAATGGAGCTCTTTGGCATCAACTCAACTCGCCGTGTTTGGAGGAGGAGGTGGAATGCTTCCTATGACCCCAAAAACACCATCCCCACTGTCAAACATGCTTTGGGGATGTTTTTCTGCTAAGGGGACAGGACAATTTCACCGCATTAAAGGGACGATGGACGGGGCCATGTACCGTCAAATCTTGGGTGAGAACCTCCTTCCCTCAGCCAGGGCATTGAAAATGGGTCGTGGATGGGTATTCCAGCATGACAATGCCCCAAAACACACGGCCAAGGCAACAAAGGAGTGGCTCAAGAAGAAGCACATTAAGGTCCTGGAGTGGCCTAGCCAGTCTCCAGACCTTAATCCCATAGAAAATCTGTGGAGGGAGCTGAAGGTTCGAGTTACCAAACGTCAGCCTCGAAACCTTAATGACTTGGAGAAGATCTGCAAAGAGGAGTGGGACAAAATTCCTCCTGAGATGTGTGCAAACCTGGTGGCCAGCTACAAGAAACGGCTGACCTCTGTGATTGCCAACAAGGATTTTGCCACCAAGTACTAAGTCATGTTTTGCAGAGGGGTCGAATACTTATTTCCCTCATTAAAATGCAAATCAATTTATAACATTTTTGACATGCGTTTTTCTGGATTTTTTTTTTGTTATTCTGTCTCTCACTGTTCAAATAAACCTACCATTAAAATTATAGACTGATCATTTATTTGTCAGTGGGCAAACATACAAAATCAGCAGGGGATCAAATACTTTTTTCCCTCACTGTACGTAACATATGTAGATGATGTGGATGGTGAAACAGGTAGACGAGGTCTTCATCTAGCAGTGGATTTATAAATTGATTCGCATTTTTTTACGGCAATCAAGGGCATTTCCCTGTCCCCAGACGACCTGCTTGTCAGTTTTTACGTGGTTTCCTTATTCACCAAAGTTCCTGTACCTGACACCATCGCAATCATTGAAGACTTGGTTCATCAAGGACTGAATACTGAGGTACCCCCCCTGGTGAGACACTGCTTAAACAATACATACTTCATCTGGAATGGAACTTTCTACAAACAAACTGAGGGCATCCCATTGGGCTCCCCCCTATTTCCGGTTGTTTTCATGGAGAAATTTGAGATTGACAGCATCCAGACTGCCACTCTACGCCCGACCTTATGGAAGAGGTACGTAGATGACACTTTTGTCATCTGGCCACATGGCCGACCTGCTCTAGACCAATTCCTCGACCACATCATTTCCATACACCCAGCCATCAGATTCACCATGGAAGTCGAAAAAGATGGCAAGCTACCCTTTTTGGATGTCCTAATTAAAAGGAGACCTGATGGTTCAATTAGCCACTCTGTCTACAGGAAAGCTACCCATATGGATGCTTACCTAAAACCGGATTCCGACCAGGAACACATTGCCAGTGAACTGAAGCACGTACGCCAAGCTCTCAAGGCTAATGGTTTCTCCGACTACACAATCCCCAAAGCCATCACTCCAACCATCAAGAAGGATCCTGTTGAGGAACCATTCAAAAACATCACCTTACCCTACATTGCGGGGGTCGCAAAAAACATCTCCAAAATCCTGAATAAACACAAGATTCAGGTCCGATTTAACAAAGTACATAAAATCCGTGATCTGGTCCCATCTGTAAAAGATGTGGTTCCAGACATACAGTACCCTGGCGTCTACAAACTAAGTTGCCTCTGTGGTAGCAGTTACATTGGAGAAACCAAACGACATGTCTCGGACCGCATCCGTGAACATAAAGCAGACCTGAAACACGGTAGGACAAACACCTCAGCCGTGGCAGATCACTGTTACAATTTAGTGGGCTCAAATGACATTGACTTCTCCAAGACAGAGGTTCTCTGCAAGCCATCTGGCTACCATGAGAGATTCGTTCATGAGGCGATCCACATATACATATACAAACACAGAGACAATTTCAACCGAGAAGATGGATTCTGGCTCAGCAATCATTGGAAGGACGTAATAAACCAGTTTGGATCTTAACTGATTGTGTTCACGTTTACGGTGACTTTCAGACCGCAGTCCACTCACTGGCATTGACTATATATCTTTTGTATTCTCCGCAAGGAAGGGAGTCTTTGCTCCTCTGCAAGTCCCACGCTGCTACTCTCCCATTGACATATTTCGTTGCTTCATCTTAGTACATTTCACGCGACGGTCAATGATACAGTGTATAGCAGATTGTATAATAATAAATAGTATAAAAGTGTAATGTTTAATATAATGTATAAGGTAATATATAATATCGTAATTGTATAGTGAATATACAGCAGTGTGGTATACAGTACGGTGGGTAGAATAATACATATTGTAATATTACAATGTATAGTCTAAGGTATAGGGTGGTATATAGTAATGCAGTATATAATTTAATTTTGGGTTTGTCTATGGCAGTATATAGTACAGGGTAGATCCGTGTGATGTAAGGAAAAAGTTTAGCTGGAGGCAAATTATATTTTTTGCGACATAGAATTGTAATGTATGACTTACTGTTAGTAGCACAGCTTTTTGGAGAGTATATTTAGTATATTGATGATATTGATGTAGTTTCTATTTTAGTTTTTTACGTGGTGGTTTGGCTGCTGCAGCTCCTTACTATTAAAATCCCTTCCCTTTATTACTGCTAACCCTACTTCCTCCCTTTATTACTGCTAATCCTACATAATACACGAGCATAATGACTTTGAGACCCCCCCCCACCTCATACACATTCCACAAGTAGTGACTAATCCCATATTTGCATTTTCCATAAATATGCTAAATTCCTCTGTTGATATGCAAATTCATTTGTCAAGGCGCCCTTCCTCCTCTAATCCAGCTTAAATATACGCTGCCAAGCTTGGTGGTGTTCATTCAAACGCTGTCTTTCCGATAGACCTGTTCTTCACCTGAGGACGGCTGCTTGCGTTGTGGCCGAAACGTCGTGAGAATTGTATTTTATTATGTTTTATTTTTATTATTTTATTATTTCCCTTCTACGTGACTTTACCGAAAGAACCATGAAGATGAATCCCTGCAGTCACGAATGCTTTAAATCGAAATTTAAGCCTTTTACTAAGACGTGGTCGGAAGTCGCTCACTACACTATCATCACCATAATCACCTTCATCATTATGCTCATCCTGTTTATGTAGCCCTCATATATACGTGTAACGTAACGCCACAATAGTTAATGATGATGTAGGGTAGATATGGACACAGATATGGACAGAACCGGATTGGTCAGCTTGTTCCATGAGTTGGGCGAGTATGCTGATGTCAGCACGCATGACCTGATTTCCATTGTCACACTCCCAGCTGCTAGTTGGCTGCAAGGTTTTGTATATAATTGGCTAAAGAAAACTGCACAGTACAATACATGGATTTGGTACAATAGCTTTGTTTCCGACTTTCCGGCAATAGCCATAAAATGCACAAGAGCGTGAAACTAAATCAGGGCTCATAAAGACAGACACTTAATTCATTTTCGTGGACCTCTGGAGCAAGTGTTGTCAACGAGCACCTATTAAGGTCAGCATGGTTCACAGGGTATTGGTGGCTGCCTGTCGGTCCTTGTATTTGAAGTGCTGATGTTTGAAGTAATACGCCAGATACTCAATTTAGGCTGGGTCAACCTAGAGGAGACCCAAGATATTCAAACACCACTTGTCACTTATTTTACCTATGGCCAGGCGTCAAACACAAGCAGCCAAGTGTATAGTGCAGTGCGTTAACCACTGCTCTACAGCTACCACACACATGTACATACCATGAAAAATAGAGATGGGAAATAAATGTTCCACATGTAAATAGCTTGTTGTGGTTGCAAGGCATCTAAGGTCACTCTGTTGCATATGTAACACGTACTATTTACTTTTGGCTTGTTTAGCATTCTGAAATCTTCTAACAACTGTATAATGAACTGCTTTAAAAGTAGATCATTATCTTGCAGAGGTGGGCTGCAGTTGTCATGGGGGAGTAGTTGTCTTTCATATCAGATGTTTAAATCAATTCCCCAGTAAATACGTTTTTGTTACACTATTTTAATGACACTCACTCAAGTATGCATCGTCTTTGGGGTATCAACTTGGTCTTTTTTTTCTGTGGGGCGTCACGTGGTTGCAATGGATGAAGCAGTCCAGCATGTTCACCTTTTTTTGTCATGATACTGCTGGATGATGGTCTCCTCAGACTATGTGGGACATAGGGGGTTACGTGACCATACTTCTCCATACTGGACAAACTGGGTTTGTAAAGGTGGTGAGAATTTGTGTGAAAAAACAATACACACGGTACAACAATGGATCTTTCTGCATTGCCCTCTGTTGCTACACTGGACAACTCTTAGCCCCACAAAATGTTGACTGGTGGTTACCCACCCATGCACTCACTGTGATTTGGAATTCATATTGAAAGATCCAATAATATCAAGTAGTCTTTTTGAGATATGGTCAGTAAAGCAAATGTGGCTGAGTTGCATAATTTGTAGTTAGTGTCTGGATGTTAAAATTAATCTTGAAAATGCCACGTCACTATGACATGGAGATGCATGCTAGTAATTGCACTGAGAGACCGAAAGAAGAATGCATGATTTTGACAACATGAAATATTTAAACGGTCACGAAATTAATTTACCTTGGGCAGGACACATTGCTCGAAGGGATAATAACCAATGGTCAAGAATTATGATGGAATGGTAGCCAAGGATTATAATGCATCCGCAAGTATGTTAAGCTTGTGTGCAGCCCCGATGTGAATTATTACATCACATGATCGTGAGCAGATTGGGGAGGCCACCTCCACTAGTTGATTGATCATAGATAACGACGATCGTGATGACCCATTTCCTATGCAAAAAAATACAACCAACCCCCTTAGATACTAATTGTAATCACCATGTGCTACCCACCATATAGGAATAATGGTTTTATTCAACTGATAGAGCAGTGCAAGTCACAATTAAAAATGTGTCATTCTTTCCTTTTTATCATGCATTGATGTGAAAAATCAGTGTCTTTTTTTTCTCCCAATAATGTTACTGGATGGTCGGGTGTGTGGGGTGAGATAAAGCAATTGCACATCGAGAATATATACATCTTTTTTCAAGCCACTTGAAAAAGCACACCTACATTCACGCCGATTAATATATTGACCACTTGTTTTACCCAATCGATGACTTGAGAAGATAAATTAGTTTGTGCTTTGGCTGCGGTGGATTGCGGTTAAACTTCTGGCATAGCCTGCTGTACCTGGTGAGCTTACCCAGGACCCCGCATGTTTAGGGGTCCTTGTGCCGACAACTCACCGTTAAAGTAATGCGCTGGTGCCACATTGGGTTCCTTTTGCCTCCATAACAAGAGCTGCGCTCGCCAACAGTATAAACGTTGCTGTCAGTGGGCTTCAACAAACATGTATGTTGATCTTTTTCCGCACCGCACGTAGCCAACCGTGCTCTCATCGGAGGTTCAGAAGGACAACAAACTTAACGCAAAAAGGAGAAGTGTGATTCATTTTCAGGGCGAACAGTGCAAATGGCTATAATATTAACATTTTCTCTGGTAAAATTTCCACCACCGGCTAAGGGGCAAATGAGGTAATCACTTTTTTTATCTGTACTGTATTATGATGAACACCCCCCCCCCTGCCCACCCCACTCCTCCCCTTATTTGAAATCAAAAGTTGGGGATGCCTGATTATATAAGTTTAGGGTGTGTTTCACTGTCCTTAATGTCTTATAATCTGGTACTAGTACAGTACATGTATTAATACGAATCATTATAACAGATAGTAAATTATTATAATTCACAGTATATATTTTTTATTTGCTATCATCATGAGCACTGAAACATTTAGCAAAATAATTATGCAGATTTCAATAGCTGTTTTAAAATGCAACTTGGTTTTTTAAAAAAACGTGAACATATTCTGATTGCATTGACAAACAAGATACAAACGCTATTTGCTATCATTGTGTGGTAATCATGAAATTATAATCCATAAATAAAACAAAATGAGCTGACAACGCATGAACGCAAAAACCCTGTAAAATTGTAGATGATAATTTGAATCGATGCATATATAGTAGTGAGTTAGTGATGCATATGTATTTGCATGACTGCATTGTCATTGCATTTGTTTGCCTCTGTTTCCATTTTGTGACTGTCTATTTACAGAAATAGCAATAGGATTGCCAGCCAGACAAACATATCCGCTAATATATCTCTAGAGGATGGAGAAATTAAATATGTGCACGTTTCTCCATTCTGTGCCAGTGCCTACAGCTTTGCCTCTCCTTTAAGCAAAGCTTTTGCTGTGGGGAAATAGTAAAATGCAACATATATGACTTCTGCATGCGAAATTTAATGTATTGCTTTCATTGTTTTTGGACGTTTGAAATGCCCCCACGGGACTGTGATTATCATTATTTTATTTTACATTAGATGCCTGCTGTGGTCAACTGGCCGTTGGGTACCGCTACTTATTAGAACTGCCTTAGTATAATTTTCTGGCCTTTATATTTGCACATTTAAGCTGTTCACAACTCCCACTTCATTGTGATGATTAACGTGAGGATATATATGTTTACATCAGCTTTGTTAAGTTACGTATATATTTATTCCAGAGAAAGCGAGATGATGGATTCATAGTAAACTACTAGGGGTTGATCGGGGGCGCCATTTACGGCCTTCGGCCAGGAAAGTCACCAAAAAAATTGCACACGAACGAAGCATTCACGCAAGCACCCGATGCTCCGTTATGCAGTTTTAAAATGAAACATCTTTGAATTGTATTATGTTTTGAATTAGATAATAGTATTTTCTCATTAATAGATTATATCATTTTACATGTGGAAGACTTAATTGAAAAGGACATTTGGTGTGAATTTTCTCTCGCCTTTAAGTAGATGGCCTTGCTGGGGGTTCGGTTCGATGCGGACATTCATCTGTTTGGGATTGCAGAATCGAGATAAGGCGACATAGAGCTGGCCGTGCGAGAAGACCGCCATCTGCATATCGATTCCAACGTTATCGAACGTCTGTCTCTGCGCCTCTGTCGTTCATGCAGGGGGTGCGTAGGTTTGCAGCGCCCCCTGCATGAAAACGACGGAAAGTGCAGCGTTCATCACAGATAGACAAAGTTGTGCACTTTTATAAGAGTATACTTTTAATTGCTTTTGGGTACTGTGCCTGTTTATTAATAGTTATTAATATCATATCACATCATATACTGTACTAGCTTTGTATTTACATGCAAATGAAGGAATGTTTTATTTTACAAAGTAATTATTTCAGAATCGTTTACCTAGTATAGCTTGCATTAGTATTTAAACAATTTCGTTCGATGCGGCAATTGGAAAATTTGGCCAAAAAACTATTTGTGTTTTTTCTCCAAATTATGTTCAAACTGTGCAATAGGTGTTGTGTTATGAGAAACATGACATTTGCCTGCAGAACTTTTGTGGTGAGCAGTACACTATCTTGTGCATGGCCCAGAAGTTGTCACAAAACTTCTGCAGAACTACTTCTGAACTCCATTCGATCGACATTTTTAATCCCATCAGGTGCCCATACACGCGTTATATAATGTACTGCTATTTTATTGCACACAAACGACAGGAGGTTTACCATATGAATAACCAAACCGGAAATGGGTGCCTATTGTAATGTATATGCATTAATTAACCCCCCCCCCTTCGCACATGAAGGGCTCACAAGTGACGTCATCGCATAAATCCCTCTATTTAAGGAACGAAACAGCAGGATTTCTCCACAAATCTGGCTGTCGCCTGATGAAGATAGTTGTAATTACTGGCGAAACGTCGTGCTCAGATTGTAAATGTTATGGATTAGCTCTCCAACACACCGGTGTGCTGTACTCGTGTAGTGACATAGAATTGGTCACTACATAGCATACCCCTGGCTGCTGGCAGGGAAGGGGATCTGCAGCTTGTAGCAGCCCTGACTGACAGCAGGCCACGTGATAGACTCGAGAGGGATCTAGGGTAAAGGTTATGGAAGGGACACGTCTGGAACCCGCTAGTAGGTTCTAGAAAGGGTCATGGCCGGGGCAGAGCGAGGCCACGCTGGAAGGATAAAAAGGGACCCCGAGCGGGAGCTCGGGGCTGTCGTTTGGAGTGGGATCTCTGTCGTCGTTGCTGTTTAAGATCGTTGTTTCGTGCCTTCTTCGCTATCGTCTCCACTTGATAATTGCACTGCTAGACATAGTTGACTGTCTTAGTTCAGCGCCGTCAGTGTCAGACAGCTAGCATTGTGTTGTAGGCTAGCAACCAGTGTAGAGTTGCGTATAAGCGAGAGAAAGAGAGTGTGTAACAGTGTAGGGTGTGTATTGTATAAAGTGTACAAAGTGTGCTTGGTGTTTAATTAAAGAATTGCCTCCAAGAAGTTACATCTCCAAGTCAGTCACTACACTAGTATCGAATTGGCATGTTCTGTTTACGTGACAAACCTTACTAACTGGCTGTGTTGGGTGGTGACGGGTTTAATGACACATTTATTTTTACGCGATCTAATCGAAAAAAACTATATTATGGATGTACGAAGAGTGTTGGTTAAATCATAATCACAATTGAAGCTGCAAAATATACCAAATTAGGTTTTAAAAACAAATACAGTACATTGTGATTTTTTTGGCACTAATAGTTGATCAGGCTGAGACCATCAACTCACTACACTTGAGAAACCAATTTAACAATGGGTTGCTTCTCAGATTCATACCCAAAATCGCAGAGGTGTCGGCTTAACGTTTTCTCATATTAGCCAACCGGATTCACCCGGCCACATCTGGCTTCATATATTTATACACATAGAGGATAACATGAATGTCTTGAAATCTTCGACACATATGGGAGTTTAACACACATGCCACAGACAAATTAGAAATCTACTTGATACACTGTTCCAACTCTGTGCGATCTACGAATCTCCCATATCTCTTGCTGGATTTTGCAGGTGTGCATCATCACCCCCGGTAATTATGATTACACTTAAACCTTATTACAATGAGGATTTTATTCTCGTCGTTTTACACTTTGTTTCATTTGTTAAAATAGTAATTCTAACCTTGATCTCCCTTGAAAAATATACTTATAGTCCCAATGAGCTCCCACCTGGTTGAAATGAAGGTCGACTGACTGGTTATTCTCAATCAAGTGCATATACTGACACCAAACGTTGTCACTGTGAAGTCCTCAGTGTAAAATGTGTTGTACAGAACTCTTCACACGAGGCCAGTATTATCTTGATTTGAAGCTTTCGTGACTGCAAGGAATCATCTTCTTAGGTTTTTTCGGTAAAGTCACGTAGAAAGTAAAATAAAATAAAAAACAAAAATCACGACGTTTCGGAGGCAACACAAGTCTCCGTCATCAGGTGGGACCGTCACAGTCAGATTAGCTGTATCAAGTGAGGCAATGATTAAAGATGTAATCCCTTAAAAGCGAGTTGAGGGGGGAGGGAGAGGGAGGGGGGAGCTCATCAGACTATGGTAGCCAATGAAAGGAACGTATCGGGAGGGAGGGGGGGCGAGGCCAAAAGGGTGGGCGATGGACAAGCGCTTCCACGTCCATCGCCCACCCTTTTGGCCTCGCCCCCCCTCCCTCCCGATACGTTCCTTTCATTGGCTACCATAGTCTGATGAGCTCCCCCCTCCCTCTCCCTCAACTCGCTTTTAAGGGATTACATCTTGAATCATTGCCTCACTTGATACAGCTAATCTGACTGTGACGGTCCCACCTGATGACGGAGACGTGTGTTGCCTCCGAAACGTCGTGATTTTTGTTTTTTATTTTATTTTACTTTCTACGTGACTTTACCGAAAAAACCTAAGAAGAAAAAACAGTATTATCTTGTTTTTGCCCGCTCTAAATGGATGAGCATAGCTGTGGAAGACGTAATTTGTAATCGCATGACTCTTGATTCCCAAGTAAATTTAGCGTTAACCTGAGATAAATCTCCTTCAGCTATGCTCTTTGCCATCCTAATTACACGTCAGCTGTCACGCACGATAACCCTTTGTTTATCAACTTTATTCAAACATTGTATCTCATTCATGTTTATGTTAAGTAGATATTGATCAAGTTTAACTTATTTTAAACATTCATTTAAAAAAAGTTAACTGTCATAAAAGCAGCAATAAAAAATGATTGCGTGGAATATTAAACCGTGAGTGATAATATGTTTTTATTATGGCATATTAGTGAGTTAATAACTGCAGTGAAAACTGCTGCTAGTATTAGTTTTACTCAATGAAAAGTACTTCACCATAGTAACTCATTACACTAGGTCATGGTTTGTTTACAATATAAACGTTATTTTAAACACAATTATATTGGGACATTTTTCATTCTTGTTTAACCCTGAGCTAAAAAATGTTTCACGTGAAATGCATTTAAAATGTCTGCCTTTTAGGTATAATGTATTTCATCTGCAACATACATGCATGCTCGCACATACACCGAAGCAACCAGATATGTACACACACACACATAGATATCCATAAATAAGGAAAAATAATAGTGCTTAAACATTGGCAGAATAACTCCCTGTAAAATGGTACCTTAGGGTAACATTTAGACGGTTGTGTTGTGTGCTGGCCATTGAAAAGTTATTGATGATCGGCTTATAAATGATCCTTAAAAAAAATTTTGTATTCCAAAACCTTTTCATTTAAAGCATCTAATTTATTCCCCCAGCTGAAGACAAATTTGCAATGCAGTACGTGCTTTTCAAATCCAGAGAGACTTGTGTAAAAATAGGCATAATGATGAAATTCATAACACACATACAGTGTGTGTATTTACGGTGTATCTTTTAGGGTGGAGTGGTGGTGCAGCGATGAACTCGGCGGGAGCCTGAGATAGATTCTCAGCCACGGCGAACATTAGTGGCAAACGACTTCAGAATCTGTTCTGCCCTTCACGAAGCCGCACTGACTCGCATGGTGGAGTATGGTAAAAAAAAAATGCCCATGCCTGAAACGGCATTGGAAGGCTTTTGTTACTAGTAGATTAAGAATGTCTGGTAATAACAAAATTAAATTCAAATGTCAAAAATAGAGATGCACGTTGCTTAGCGATAATCAAATAAAATTAATATCCTTACAGAACAACTTCCATGAAAAAAGACGAGACATATTTCCCTCGTTGATGTTACAAGCTCGCTAATGTAAAATCTACACTTTGTCTATGAATAAATATGATTTTTTTTTTCAAGCCTAAAAAAATACGATTTGCCCTTCGAAACGTGTTAATAATGACAATAATGAAGAACTGGTCATTAAACAATCCTTCATAATGATTAACCCAGTAATTGCAACCACTTGTCACCTATCCTTGTAGTTTGTAGTGCTGGGATTTATGGATGCTTTCAATTTCCTTAAGTGATGTTGTAAGAGGGGAAACAGAGAGATCGAGATAATTTGGCAAACTGCAAGACATTCTTGTTAGACATTGCTCAATTGAACAACCTAAGGCCAGCCTTGAAGGGAACTCTGAATCTAGGAAAAATGACGCTTGTTAGATGTTTACTGCATAGACTCCCCCGTCTTTGCTGAGGCGTGACTGTGTCTCACAGAATAAGCTTTGCTGGGATAAAAAATCTAACATTTGTGTTTTAACTTGTTTTGTGTTTTATGAGCACGCCAAAGGACAAGAAAATAGTATTACCATTGTCGTGTCAGTGATCTGTAGACGAGGGTGTAGGAGGCACCTTTTTGTTGGAACATTCACGGTCTCGCGTGCACACTCTCTACAGTTAAATTTCGATTTAAAGCTTTCGTGACTGCAGGGATTCATCTTCTTGGTTCTTTCGGTAAAGTCATGTAGAAGGGAAGTAATAAAATAATAAAAATAAAACATAATAAAATGAAATAAATCTCACGACGTTTCGGCTACAACGCAAGCAGCCGTCTTCAGGTGAAGAATGAGACACTACCAAGATAGGAGCTTATATATAAGCTGGGTTGGAGGTGGAAGAGCGCCTTAACGTCCCATTGTCTCTACTATCAACTCCCCCACCTATAAATTGGCTCGTTTTTTGTCTGAAATCCTACGGCCTTTCACTGGAAAAACCACCTCTGCGGTACTAAACTCTACTGACCTGGTATCGACAATCAAGGGGATTGCCCTGTCCCCAGACGACCTGCTTGTCAGTTTTGATGTGGTTTCCTTATTCACCAAGGTTCCTGTACCTGACACCATCGCAATCATTGAAGACTTGGTTCATCAAGGACTGAATGCTGGGGTACCCCCCCTGGTGAGACACTGCTTAACCAATACATACTTCACCTGGAATGAAACTTTATACAAGCAAAATGAGGGCACCCCAATGGGCTCCCCCTATCTCCGGTTGTAGCCAACATCTTCATGGAGAAATTTGAGACGGACGCCATCCAGACTGCCACTCTACGCCCGACCTTATGGAAGAGGTACGTAGACGACACTTTTGTCATCTGGCCACATGGCCGGCCTGCTCTAGACCAATTTCTCGACCACATCAATTCCATACACCCAGCCATCAGATTCACCATGGAAGTCGAAAAAGATAGCAAGCTACCCTTTTTGGATGTCCTAATCAAAAGGAGACCTGATGGTTCAATGAGCCACTCTGTCTACAGGAAAGCCACCCATACGGATGCTTACCTAAAACCGGATTCCCACCACCATCCATCCCAGAAGAATTCCCTCATCAAGACTCTATATCATAGAGCCCAATGCATCTCCGACCATGAACACATTTCCAGTGAACTCAAACACGTACGCCAAGCTCTTAAGGCTAATGGTTACTCCGACTACACAATCCGCAAAGCCATCACTCCAACCATCAAGAAGGATCCTGTTGAGGAGCCTTTCAAGACCATCACCTTACCCTACATTGCTGGGGTCACAAAAAATATCTCCAAAATCCTGATTAAACACAAGATCCAGGTCCGATTCAACACAGTACATAAAATCCGTGATCTGGTACCGTCTGTAAAAGATGTGGTTCCAGACATACAGTACCCTGGTGTCTACAAACTAAGTTGCCTCTGTGGTAGCAGTTACATTGGGGAAACCAAACGACATGTCTCGGACCGCATCCGTGAACATAAAGCTGACCTGAAACACGGTAGGACAAACACCTCAGCCGTGGCAGATCACTGTTACAACTCAGTGGGCTCACATGACATTGACTTCTCCAAGACAGAGGTTCTCTGCAAGCCATCTGGCTATCATGAGAGATTCGTTCATGAGGCGATCCACATATACAAACACAGAGACAATTTTAACCGAGAAGATGGATTCTGGCTTAGCAATCATTGGAAGGACGTAATAAACCATTTCGATACACATTAGGGTGGGTAGAATAATACAATGTGTTATGTTGAAATGTATAAGGTATAGGGTGGTTTATAGTAATACAGTATATAATTTAATGTTGGGTTTATCTATGGCAGTATATAGTACGGTATATGCTCGTGTGATGTAAGAGAATAAAGTTTAGATGGAAGCATATTATATAATTTTTACGACGTAGAATTGTAATGTATTACTTGCTGTTAGTAACTCAGCTTATTGTAGAGTATAGTAAGTATACTGATGGTGCTATGCAGTTTATACTTTAGTTTTTATGTAGTTTATACTTTAGTTTTCTACGTGGTTGTTTAGTAACTGCAGCTACATATCAATAACATTCCTTTCCTTTGTTAATGCTACTCCCTGCACCCCCCCTTGGTGCTGCTGATCCTGCATAATGCATGGGCATAATATGACTTTG
Source organism: Lampetra fluviatilis (assembly GCF_964198595.1). Classification (NCBI taxonomy): domain Eukaryota; kingdom Metazoa; phylum Chordata; class Hyperoartia; order Petromyzontiformes; family Petromyzontidae; genus Lampetra; species Lampetra fluviatilis. The sequence continues at coordinate 22,913,734 of NC_136278.1, read as the reverse complement.
AAACCCCCCCACCCACCTCCTACGCATTTTCCATGAATATGCTAAATTCCTCTTCATATGCACATTCTTTTTGTTAAGGCGCTCTTCCACCTCCAACCCAGCTTATATATAAGCTCCTAGCTTGGTAGTGTCTCATTCTTCACCTGAAGACGGCTGCTTGCGTTGTAGCCGAAACGTCGTGAGAATTAATTCATTTTATTATGTTTTATTTTTATTATTTTATTACTTCCCTTCTACGTGACTTTACCGAAAGAACCAAGAAGATGACTCTCTACAGTTCTTTAGCCTTGCCTGTACACAACACTAGCCGTCTGACACTGATGTCACTGACAGAGACAGCCAACAACTATCTAGCAGCGCATTATCTAGTGAAGATGGCAGCGACAACGGCGACGAGACGACAGCAACGACGAGACGATTCCAATCCCAGAACCGGCAGCCTCGAGCTCCCGCTCTCAGCTCCTTTTATCCAACCAGCGCGACCTAACTCCGCCCTGACCGCGCCTCCCTTCTCGAAGCCGCTAGCAGGTTCCAGGAGCTTTCAGACGGGGTCCTCCGTGACCCTTGCCCCAGTTCCTCCGCCCTGCGAACACACCTGTGTATATGCTCACCAGCGTGTGTACTACAGTAAGGGAAAAAAAGTATTTGATCCCCTGCTGATTTTGTACATTTGCCCACTGACAAAGAAATGATCAGTCTACAATTTTAATGGTAGGTTTATTTGAACAGTGAGAGACAGAATAATAACAAAAAAATCCAGAAAAACGCATGTCAACAATGTTATAAATTGATTTGCATTTTAATGAGGGAAATAAGTATTTGACCCCTCTGCAAAACATGACTTAGTACTTGGTGGCAAAACCCTTGTTGGCAATCACAGAGGTCAGACGTTTCTTGTAGTTGGCCACCAGGTTTGCACACATCTCAGGAGGGATTTTGTCCCACTCTTTGCAGATCTTCTCCAAGTCATTAAGGTTTCGAGGCTGACGTTTGGCAACTCGAACTTTCAGCTCCCTCCACAGATTTTCTATGAGATTAAGGTATGGAAACTGGCCAGGCCACTCCAGGACCTTAATGTGCTTCTTCTTGAGCCACTCCTTCGTTGCCTTGGCCGTGTGTTTTGGGTCATTGTCATGCTGGAATACCCATCCACGACCCATTTTCAATGCCCTGGCTGAGGGAAGGAGGTTCTCACCCAAGATTTGACGGTACATGGCCACGTCCATTGTCCCTTTGATGCGGTGACGTTGTCCTGTCCCCTTAGCAGAAAACACCCCCAAAGCATAATGTTTCCACCTCCATGTTTGACGGTGGGGATGGTGTTCTTGTGGTCATAGGCAACATTCCTCCTCCTCCAAACACGGCGAGTTGAGTTGATGCCAAAGAGCTACATTTTGGTCTCATCTGACCACAACACTTTCACCCAGTTGTCCTCTGAATCATTTAGATGTTCATTGGCAAATTTCAGACGGGCATGTATATGTGCTTTCTTGAGCAGGGGGGCCTTGCGGGCGCTGCAGGATTTTAGTCCTTCACGGCGTAGTGTGTTACCAACTGTTTTCTTGGTGACTATGGTCCTAGCTGCCTTGAGATCATTGACAAGATCCTCCCGTGTATTTATGGGCTGATTCCTCACCGTTCTCATGATCATTGCAACTCCACGAGGTGAGATCTTGCATGGAGCCCGAGGCCGAGGGAGATTGATAGTTATTTTGTGTTTCTTCCATTTGCGAATAATTGCACCAACTGTTGTCACCTTCTCACCAAGCTGCTTGGCGATGGTCTTGTAGCCCATTTCAGCCTTGTGTAGGTCTACAATCTTGTCCCTGACATCCTTGGAGAGCTCTTTGGTCTTGGCCATGGTGGAGAGTTTGGAATCTGATTGATTGATTGCTTTTGTGAACAGGTGTCTTTAATACAGGTGAAGTATTGGAAAATGACGGCAGGAAACTCCTTGACGGGAACACACTTCTTTTATTAAATCTTGACTCGTAACAATACAACGCGTGGCCTCTCTTCTCACAATGCGCTTCTCTTGACTCTGGATTCTGTGCTGCCGGCTCTCTGTGCCTCGTGTAGACTCCGCGCCTCGGCTACACTCCTCTCTCGCCTCGTGTAGACTCTGCGCCTCTGCTACACTCTCCACTCGCCTCGTGTAGACTTTGCATCTCCCTCTGGCTACACCGTATGCATACTCGGCTCGTGTAGACCTTTCTCTCTCGCTGGCTACACCGTATGCATACTCGGCTCGTGTAGACCTTTCTCTCTCGCTGGCTACACACTATACATTACTCAGCTCGTGTAGACCTTTCTCTCTCGCTGGCTACACACTATACATTACTCAGCTCGTGTAGACCTTTCTCTCTCGCTGGCTACACACTATACATTACTCTCTCGCTACTCTCCATTACTCTCCTCTCCGGGCTCTATCTCTGCACCTTCGTCTTCATTCTTAGATGGTTCCACTTCTGCCCCCTGCTCCTCTGTGCATCACCTTATATACCCCTTCCTCCCGGGAGACGGAGCGGATGCGGACCTCAACGTCGGCACCGCTCCTCAGTTACCCAATCCCCACGCGCTATCCCTACGATCCGGTTCCGCTCAGCGCGTGTTTCCACTCCCCGACCAATCACACCGCGCTGCTACCCGATCACTCCCTCTGGGCGCGTCACCGGCACACAGCCAATCAGCAGCACTACCCCCACCCGCGCACTGACGCCTGCTCCTCCCCGTCAGCGCGCGTCACCACACACACACCCGTACATACGCGCTGGCACACGACATATACACCCAGCGCGTATCACCACTACATCACCCCCTCCCACATAGCTCGCAGCCGGCCCGGCTGCTAACAACAACCAACCGCGACGATAAAACGACAACCAACAAAAAAAAAAACCCCGTAACCCCCCGAGTGTGCCCCGTAACATAACACAACAACAACAACAACAAGAATAACTATGTACAGATTGACAATGAACCCGAAAAGTCAACAATAACACGATACGAGCAAATTCGAAACGAACGCGCCCCACGTCCCTGCGACTACACGCAGTGACGAGGCGCTCCAACTGCCCCGACTCCTCACGAGGCAGGTCATGCAAAGTAGCACGACCTGGCGCGAGTCCGTCTGGCTGGTCCATCGTATGGAGCGGGACACTGACGACCGTCCGGCGGTTCCGGCTGCTCCAGACGGCGCGGAACGGGCCTGAAAGGGCCGGCCCCGCCGCGGAGATCCGGCCGCCGGTGATCGGCAGCTGTCAGTTCCGAGACACCTGGGAGCAGATCAGGCGAAGATACGTGTGGATCAGGCAGAGACATTTCCCCCTCTGGGTCGCCGGTCACGTCACACGCCCGGCCATCACGACACAAGGGGAGGCCATATGGAGGCGAGAACGGTTTCAGTCGGGAGGGGTGAACGTACCACCGGCGCTTTCCCCACTTTATCTGAACGCACTGGGGCCGTGCAACGCGCACGACCTCCACGGGTCCCCTCCACGGTCTCAACAATTTAGGCGACGTAGCCAAGGGTGCCTGAGGGCAATGCAGCCAGGCCCTGTCACCTGGTTTCCATTCGTGCATGGACACCTTCCGTGCCCGCAACCGTTCATTAGCAATTTGGCGAGCCCGCGAATTAAGCCGCGCGGCCTCCCTTGCCTCTGTCAGCTTGTGAATATTAAACTTAATATGTTCTGCCAAATTAGAATTAGTTCGTGGAGCGGACAGGCCAAGTTGCGTTTGTATTGGCGGGTCAGCTTCCCGACCGTACATCAAATAGAATGGGGAAAACCCCGTAGCTGCATGGGGGGCCATTCTATACGCGGCAAGGACTCCCGGGACCTGCAGGTCCCAATCTACATGTGCCTCGCACACCTGCTGGCACAGCATGGAAGTCAAGGTTTTGTGGAGTCTCTCCACCATCCCGTCAGTCTGCGGGTGGTACGGGGAGGTACGCACCTTCTTGGTACCCAACAGATCGCACACCTCTTGCAACAATTTACTCGAAAAATTTTTACCTTGGTCGGTCAGCAGGCGTTCGGGAGCCCCCTTGTCCAGGACATAGCCCTGGACGAAGGCATCCGTCACAGCCGCTGCCGACTGGTTAGCGAGAGGCCACGCCATAGGCCATCGGGTAAAGTATTCGACCCCCACTAACAAATATTTATTCCCTCTCGGCGTGACTGGGAAGGGCCCCAAAATATCGAGTGCAACGAGCTCGTTGGTACGCGAGACCTGAATAGATTGCAGCGGTGGATTAGCTGCCACGGCCGGTGGTTTACGCCTGGCGCACTCAACGCACCCCTTCAGAATATGCACCACATCACTTCCCATTCCCGGCCAGTAATAGTCACGCTGAAGCAGGGCAAGCGTCTTATTAACTCCCAAGTGCAAGAGGCGTTCGTGTGCCGCCAAGACAACCCTCCCCCTCACAGCGGAAGGCACCACGAGTGCGTTCCGCCGGGACAAACTGTCCCATTTCAATAACACGCCCCGCTCAAGTACATAGGAGCCGGTACGCTCCTGGTCCCCCTCGGGACCCCCAACCTTGCGGCGCAATGCTAGCAGCGAGCTGTCCGCCATCTGGAGGCGGCCCCATTCGCTGAGCGACAGCGAGAGCAGCGAGTCCCGACCCTGAGAGGCAGTGGAATCATCCCCGATCGGTGCGCCCGCTGTCGCAGCCAGTGCCCCCATCTCCCCCGCAAGCGTCGGTTTACAGCGCGCCGATCCCGACAAACACGCGCATTCATCACAAGGCAACAACCGCGACAAGCAATCGGCATTCGTGTGTCGCAACCCCTTACGGTACGTAGTCGTAAACTGATAGTCCTGGAGGACTTCCAACCAACGCGACAACTGGCCCGAGGGCTGGGCGACCCTCAATGAATACTGTAGCGCCGCGTGGTCCGTTCGGACTGTAAAGTGACGACCATAAAGATATGGCCTAAACTGCTGCACAAAAAAAACAATGGCAAGCAGCTCGCGACGGGTGACACAGTAGCGCTGCTCCGCCGGAGACAACACCCTACTACCGTAGGCGACAACTCTTTCGACACCCCCAACGACTTGGGATAGCACCCCCCCAATGCCCGTGTTGCTAGCATCCGTGTCCAGCAAAAAGGGACTGGCAAAATCGGGATAACACAAGGGTGGGGCACCCACCAAGGCGTCCCGGAGGGAGCGAAACGCGGCCTCCTCCTCCGGTCCCCATTTGAACTTCACTCCCTTCGCCGTTAGAGCGTGCAAGGGTTTTGCAATAGTGGCGAAGTGCTCAACGAACCGCCGATAATAAGAAGCAAACCCGATGAAACTACGCACGTCAGAAACGGACGTAGGTGTCGGCCACGAACCGACACAATCCGTCTTCGCGGGATCGGTGGAGATCCCCGAAGAATCGACAATGTGACCCAAGTATCTAACGGACCTACGAAGGAGGTGACATTTGGCCGGTTTAAATTTCAACTTAGCCGATCGCATTCGCAAGAACACCCCTCTCAATCGCCGGAGGTGTTCCTCAAACGTTTTACTGAAAACAATGACATCGTCCATATAAATCAAGCATGTATCCCACTGCAAGCCCGACAAAACCAGCTCCATAAGTCGCTGAAACGTCGCTGGAGAGGAGTGAAGTCCCATGGGTAACCGGTTAAACTGGAACAGCCCCCCTGGAGTCCGAAATGCTGTCTTAGGTTTCGACTCTTCGTCGAGCGGCAACTGCCAAAACCCCGATAACAAATCAAGAGTCGAAAAATATCGCGCACCAGACAATGCATCGAGGGACTCATCCATCCTGGGGAGCGGATACGCGTCAGCCACAGAGATCTTATTCAGGCGACGGAAATCAACGCAGAATCGCAGGGACCCGTCCTGCTTCTTAACCAGCACAATAGGCGTTCCCCACGGGCTAGAGGAGGGCGAAATAATATCGTTAACAGCCGACTGAACATGTTCCTTCTCCACGGGACTCAGTCGGAAGGGATTTAGCCTGACCGGCGCCGCATCGCCCGTTTCAATGTGATGGTGCAACAAATCCGTGCACCCAATGTCATACTTATGTTTACTGAATACATCAGAGAATTCAATGAGCAACTCGCGCAGCGCACCCAACTGCGCCGCCGACAAATCGTCCGAGGCGGCACATAACGAATGGACCCACTCAAGGTCTTCCCTTGGCTCAACGTTCCGCGCGGGGCTCGAGCCCACCTGCGCAACCAACCCATCATCCCCAGGGACCTGCGCCGCGTGAGCCAGCACGGTGCCCTGCGGAATGACAGCTGGTCGCGACCCCGCGTTCAAAACCATCACAAACGGATCCCTGTCAGCCCGCACCAAAGTGTGAGCCACCGATAAATCAAGACCCCCGACAGCCTTGTTAGAAGGACCCAAAAGCATACTCTGTCCCGAAACCTCCCTCACCCATGGTTTCCGCAACCGGAGGGGAATCAACATCTGTGAACCCGGGGGCACTTGCACTGTCTGCGTCGCCACCGCTTGTATCGTAGCGCACGCCGTCCGAATGTCAGTAGGGCCCGTCAAAAATGAAATCCGGCGACCCGATGGCAGTTCAATGCATCGTTGATCGATAAGAATTTTAATGGGCATTTTAGCCAAAAAGTCAGTGCCCAAAAGACACGGAACTGCCAAAGAAGACGAAACAAAAACGGGTCCCGACAATTTGATATCTCCAATGCAAATGGACGCCCTAACCTGACCGATAATGCCCAACGATCCCCCGTTAGCGGCGTAAAATGGCACATCCACTGGAAGCAGCGGACGACATTGGACCGGAAGAATATTATAAATGAGGTCCGATATAATAGTTGCCGATGCCCCCGTGTCCACTAACACCCTAATCTCAACCCCATCAATAGATCCCGTAACAACGGACGAACCCGCCGAAGCAGCCACAATTCTATGCCCCAATTCCGCCCATTCAATGTCTCCCTGGTCCCGGCCGAACCCCCCTCGCCGAACCGAATCCCCGAACCTTAACCGGCCCTCCTCCGCCGCAACGCGGCGTCCCATGTGTGCCGAATAAACAGGCCGAGCGTGTGAGGTGCCGCGACTTGCCGGGGATTGTAGAGATGACTTGGGCTCTCGGTCGTCGTCCAGCCGAGCTCCCATGGCGCGCTGCCGCGGAGCGCGGCACCCGGACGCCACGTGGCCCCGGAGGCCGCAGTTATAGCACGTGACGAGGGTCGGAGTAGATCTTGGTTGCTCCGACTTTCGGCCCGATCGCAGAGGCGACCGGGCCCCCGGCCTCCAGTCCCCTGGTCGTCCCGTGGCGAACGCCTCCTCTCGTGGGCTGACGACTTGGGGTTCGGCGACCACCAAACCCGGGGCTGCGACGACAGCAGCGTTGCAACCAACGCCTTGCTTCCGTTGTAGGGCCTCGTGCGCTTGAATACTCGTGGCGACTCTCAAAGAAGAAATATCAATCTCGTCAGCTGTGTTGATAGGGACCCCCAGGTCCTGCGCCAACTTGAGCAGCTGCTCCAAAACCATCGCGTCTTGGCCCTCCTCGTCCATCCGAGGGAACGCAGCATCAGCAAGAGCCAGCAACGCCGTGCGATAGGCCAGCGCGGTCTCCGTGGCCGTTTTCCGTCTTGCGTAGAACTGGTGGCGGCACGTAGAGGGAGGCCCGTAGACCCTGGCCAACAACCCCAGCGCATCCTTCAGCGTGGAGCGGTCCGACTTCCGTGCAGCCCTGAAGGCCGCGAGCGCATCGTCGTCCAGCATGGCGGGCAATGCCCGCAGCGCCGTAGCATCGGACCACGCTGACATCTCTTGATGGGCCAAAAACCTTCGCTGAAATTGGCCCCAGTCTCCGCCTTCCGCCTTGAAGGCTGACAACGTGGGCAGGCGCTGCTGAAAAATGAAGTCATCCGCCTCGTGGTTCCTCTCCGCCTGTCCGTCGGTGTCTAAGATGGCGGCTCCAGCAGCAGACGTAAGATGGCGGACCCCCTCGCGCGCTGATGACGTCGATGCGCGCGCTTGGGAACCCACCACCACGTGGCGCTCGCCGTTCCCGCCAAAAGTAGGCCCAGGCGCAATGGCGGGAATCCCCCATTCGTTTTGGCGGGAATCTGCGGGGCGACCTTGTAAAATGTCCCCCACCGTCCCCGCTCCTCCCGACGAGCTGATCTCCGCCAAGATGGACGCGGCGGCGAGCAGCAGCTCCGCCAGTCGGGAGTGCGCCTCACGAAGCCCGGCGTCTGTCCCCGGTCGCTCGGCCGGCGCCGTCGACGGACCCTGCAGCGTGGGCAAGTCCTCTTCCTCACCCCCCGCCACCAGCGGCCCCGAGTCGTCCAGGTCTTCCTCGCGGTCAATCCCGTGGGTCCTACGGGTCTTCCTCGTCTCCATACTTGGAAGCCCGTTTCACTTCTGACGCCAGATGAAGTATTGGAAAATGACGGCAGGAAACTCCTTGACGGGAACACACTTCTTTTATTAAATCTTGACTCGTAACAATACAACGCGTGGCCTCTCTTCTCACAATGCGCTTCTCTTGACTCTGGATTCTGTGCTGCCGGCTCTCTGTGCCTCGTGTAGACTCCGCGCCTCGGCTACACTCCTCTCTCGCCTCGTGTAGACTCTGCGCCTCTGCTACACTCTCCACTCGCCTCGTGTAGACTTTGCATCTCCCTCTGGCTACACCGTATGCATACTCGGCTCGTGTAGACCTTTCTCTCTCGCTGGCTACACCGTATGCATACTCGGCTCGTGTAGACCTTTCTCTCTCGCTGGCTACACACTATACATTACTCAGCTCGTGTAGACCTTTCTCTCTCGCTGGCTACACACTATACATTACTCAGCTCGTGTAGACCTTTCTCTCTCGCTGGCTACACACTATACATTACTCTCTCGCTACTCTCCATTACTCTCCTCTCCGGGCTCTATCTCTGCACCTTCGTCTTCATTCTTAGATGGTTCCACTTCTGCCCCCTGCTCCTCTGTGCATCACCTTATATACCCCTTCCTCCCGGGAGACGGAGCGGATGCGGACCTCAACGTCGGCACCGCTCCTCAGTTACCCAATCCCCACGCGCTATCCCTACGATCCGGTTCCGCTCAGCGCGTGTTTCCACTCCCCGACCAATCACACCGCGCTGCTACCCGATCACTCCCTCTGGGCGCGTCACCGGCACACAGCCAATCAGCAGCACTACCCCCACCCGCGCACTGACGCCTGCTCCTCCCCGTCAGCGCGCGTCACCACACACACACCCGTACATACGCGCTGGCACACGACATATACACCCAGCGCGTATCACCACTACACAGGTAACAAGCTGAGATTAGCACTCCCTTTAAGAGTGTGCTCCTAATCTCAGCTCGTTACCTGTATAAAAGACACCTGGGAGCCAGAAATCTTTCTGATTGAGAGGGGGTCAATTACTTATTTCCCTCATTAAAATGCAAATCAATTTATAACATTTTTGACATGCGTTTTTATGGATTTTTTGTTGTTATTCTGTCTCTCACTGTTCAAATAAACCTACCATTAAAATTATAGACTGATCATTTCTTTGTCAGTGGGCAAACGTACAAAATCAGCTGGGGATCAAATAATGTTTTCCCTCACTGTATCTGTTCACAGTTGCTGCTGCTGTCCACCAGTCGGCGCTATTACACTACACCATTATTAAAATGGCGGCATATCCTTGACATTTCATGAGCAAATATGGAAGGAATCCCATGCCAATATCTTTTATATTGGGTTAGATGTTACATAATGTGTATATACAGTTATGTGGGAAAGTCTGCATGCAGGTGTTTTTTCATGTTGAGTAGTAATAGTTCAAGGTAGATCTTGTTCCATTTAAAACTTAATTTCCAGTACATTTTTTGGAAGTCAATTGAATGCATAAAAATAAGCAACCCCTTGTTTTTAGTCTTATATACTCTTGAGGCAAGTGCTCATTGTGAGCAACTATTATGGCTGAAACAGCACGTGAGGAGTTGATGTAGCCTGAACAGACTGTAGGAGCAAGTTCTGTTACCGAGCACCTATGAAGGCCGATAAACCTTTGTCTTCCGAGTTGCGATGTCACACACCACATAAAGTACTCATTTGAAGCTGAGTTGACCTAGGGGAGGTCCAGGACCGGTTCAGATGATCGTCACTGGTGTTGGCCGTCAGCAACAATTGTACCAATGTAGCCTAGTTCGTAGCGCCGCTCGCTAAACGCTACACTAATGCTTCCTGCTCCCGCTGATGTTAATACACCATACCAGGCACTCATCGGGTGACATGTTAACATGAATAGGAATTGTAACTAGGCTCGATTCCTGTCCTCTGTGATTGTAGCACAGTGAGCTAACCACTGCAGAGTACTGCTTATTACACACACGCATACTAAAAATACTATCAAGTTTCATGGAATGTGATATGAAACATACAGTACTCCCAAATTAGTATGTTACCTTGTCATGGGACTCCTTTGCCAGTACCAAAATATGAGAATAGTTTTTCCCCTTTTATCTGGCAACAGAACAGGTGTTAAGTTTTTAAAACACCAAACTGAAACCTTTACAAGGAATCATGCCTGCATTAACCACAATACTTGTCAAAATGCAAACAAAAAAAAGTTTTGCAGACATGATTCTTTGTAAATACAATAATGATTCATAGATATTTATGTAAAATAAATATTTCAAACTTCATGCCGGTGTGCTCAAAAAGTTAGCACTGTCTCTATGATATATCAAACTGTGTGTGAGAAAATTAATGCAATAAAATATATACATGACTTAATCTTCATGGTATATATATTGTTTTTCACGGGCTGGCAGAGAAGCAACCGAAAACAAAATTGCCAGCGCCTTGCTTCAATATATTAAGGTGTCTGAATTGCACGCACCACTCTTGATGTGTGTTAGTGCCAACATGCTAAATGCAACGCAAGAGCAGTACTGACAGCGTGAATCGATTACGTAGAGAAACTAAACCGAGGTTGTATTGTAACTAATTTCTTGTCAAGGTGCAACCAGTAGCTCCCGGCCATTGTTTGTACGTTTATTTTATAACGGATTCCAGAAATGGCACAATCAACCATGTCCTATCTGCAGGCTACAACACAGTCTACTGTAGGGTAATCAATTGGAAACACGCGTTGGCATAATTGAATTGCGATTCGATATTCGGACCGTAATGGATGGAAGGAATCGGTGTACGGGTGTCCTGCAATTTACTTCGGGTCTGTCAAACTTTACCCATTGTTGTTGTGATCATAGTTTCGGATAATGGTGTTTTACGAAATATAGCCTTTCATTTAGTTTTTCAGATAAAGCCAAACCTTGTAACTTTGTTTGAATGCCCTTTATCGATATTGATTTTATAATAGTAATGCATCAGATAGGTTAGTTATGTTATTCCGATTTTCCCATCAACCTGCTTCAAAATGTTAGCAATGTCGTACATGTACAGCTTTTTTAAAGCCACTATTGGATGAAAATATCCTCATGGTATGTGGGCCATGGAGTTATTTAATCATAATTGACTGCTGCTTAGTGTAGATTTGTGAAGGTTTGCAGCACAGATGTGGGAGCGTATAAATGCAGAACAGCAAAAAAGATGTCTGCAGTCTTCTGCTGGCTCGAACGTAGACTCCCCCATAATGCATAACACTTCAGCATTCCTTGCATGAATGGGCTAAATCATTTGTCTGTGAGCTGCATTGTTGCTAGTAGAGTTGTGTGACTGGTTTATTACCATCACTGAACTAATTACACTATCAGAGTGCTGGCGAGGATCATGGAATTAAGTTTGCATCTAACGATCTCTGTTCGTACTTTTTTTTTAAACTTGGGCCTGCAGTTTCTGAAATATTCACCAGATTAGAACAGTTAGTGGACTGACAGCTAGGGGATTGAACATGCCCAGGAGGATGCACACCAAGAAAACGGAGCAATGAAATCAGTTCGTGTGTCGGTGCTAGGTGGGTTATTACATCACTGGATTGTGAGAGTTGGTAGCTTCAGGAGGCCTTTATCCAGCCGTGCAGAACAAAGGCAAATGATGATGACAGTTAACCCTCTCAAATTGTAGAGTGCAACCTGTGCTCCGCAAAAAAACATGTCTGAGCAACCCGGGGAGGAGATAGAATGGGCATTTTCCTATCACCAGCTCAGCACTCTCTGGGTCGTCATTTCTTTGCATATACATTTGCAAATAGATATATTGCTTTTTTATGAACATGATATAGCCATCCGTGTTTGTACTTATAAAGGTGCTATCATCATACATTACTTTCAGAGTTATCACAAACTATAGGTGTAGCTTTAGCTCCAATTCAGAAGGGAAGCATGCATGAATGTGAATCCGCGACCCAAGAATATTCACGCGTTCTGCTAAAGCTAACGGTTTTGTTGATGGTTCTGTTGAAACGTTCCATTGGTCTCCTGCCTGTTCAGATAAGGGCTTTAGAGGGATACAAATGCAGTGCATGTGTTAGCTAAGCAAATCGCGTTTTTTATCAGCAGTGAAGGCAAGCTGATGGCCGAGTGGCCCTTTCATCTTTGTCATTTTTGCATGTCTACTTCTACACTCAGAATATACCATTAGCCAACGTGAAAATAAAGGACGTTATTTGCCGAGATATATTTGAATGTATATTCACATGCCGACGAACAGTCTGTTCCCAAAGAGATACCGCAGCAAGCAGGGTTTTAATCTTAAGTGAGCAACGCTGTTACGATAATGGACTAAAATGCCTTCATGGGTCTACACAGAGCCTCAATATCTGTATTCTGTCTGAAATGTGTTTGCTTAAGTGTGGTAAAAAAAAACTCGGGCTTTATTTCCTTCCACGCATTACATCTGTACTATCGTACCACTTTATTGTGGTCGCTTGTCAATAGGTATTTTCCAGAATGAGAGTCCCGCAAACATTGGCAGTGTGTGGGTGTCCTCGCCCGCGCTGCAAGTCGCATGGAAAGTGCAGAGCCACGCAAGTGTGCAAATTCTCGACGCTATTTATAGCACACACTTTGCCAACAGTGCGCGCGCGCGCACACACAGGTAACTGTCCCCGCATATTTGAATCGCCTAACCGTGAACTTATAAAACAGCCCAGTAACTTCAAGTCCAATTGGGAGAGCGATTATTCTACTTTTGTATATGGAGCGGCTTATCCGAAGGACCGCTTGTCACAGTTTGAAGGGAAATGTATGATGAGAGAAAGTCGACGAGACTCCTGAAGGTAAATCATGGATACTCCATACCTTGGAGCACTCTATTATACTTCTCAGTTTGCAAACCTGCGCATTCCAACCTAACACAAATATGGAATAGAAATATTGGTGAAACATAGCTAATTAGAATCATTAATGAAATATAATATGATATTACTTTGATCCAAGGCCGTAGCCATGGAGTCAACATTAGGGGGGGACCAAATCTTCCAGAGGGTCTAGGGGTCCTCCCCCAGAAAAAAATAAAAATCTAAATTAGAAAACGAATTTCCTGCCTAAAATATAAAAAATGCACTAACACATAGGATGGACTTTTTTTTTTACAATAATGTCTAATAGTGTATTGTATTACATTGCTCTGTTTTTTCTTTTTAACCATTTCTTGTTTAATTGTATATCATGCAGAGATTACGGTTTTATAAAGTACAACCATAACCACAATCATATAAACAGAAATCTATTTTATAGCAATGTAATGGGGGGGACATTTTGAGCATATTTGAATATTGGGGGATGTGTCCTCCCCAATATATATTATAATTACGGCCTTGCTTTGATCGTCATCGATGGTACTGACCTATATTTGAATATATGTTTTGAGCAATGCGCCTTCTTCAGAGAAGACCTAGAAAGGGCAGCAGAAAACATGGTAGTGTTTTGCAAAATGGTTCCAAGGTGACCATGGCTAATCAGAATCAGAATATGTATTTATGCTGGAAGAATCCGATGAGCTATGAAGCTCTTTTTTCACAGATGTCCAGTAAGGGCAGGTCAGAACGTTACAACAACAAACAATGTCATTGATACCACAGTACTTCGCCGTCATACCCTTCTTTCCACTAGATCCAGTGCTTGTCGAAAATGTGATCCGTGATCCTGCAAGGGTTGCTCTGTTAGTATTCAAAAAAACACCTTTAGGTCTTCCCCCATGGTCACTGACCTCTGGGCACCATTCCAGTGCCTGTCTCAGTCACCTGCCCTTCTCCATGCTGCCCATGAGACTTACCCACCACAGCTTTCTCTCCTGTTTATATCTGCAACGCTGTGTTGCCACGTTCCCTTAAATAACGTTTGTCATAGGCGGCTATGTCAAACACTCGACCTCCCCTCCCTCTGTGTACTGCAGAAGGGCCATTGCCAAAATAAACTTTGCACTTTTAATTTATCAAGCATTTTTTGTTCTTTCCACAACATACCACGTGCACATACTGTACGTTACTTCTCATTGCAAATAAGCCTATGTCAGCTGGATGGCATTTCATTAGAATTTACTTGCCGAGAAATTCAACTGGCTACATTGCTTTTTTTAGATATGTAGTCGACTTACAAATAATTTGTCGAAAGCCCTTTTGCCACCTCGTTTATGTCACGTGTTAGAATGTTCAGCCATCAACAATTGGCAGGTGGTCAATGCTGAAAAACGATAAATCCCCAAAACAATTATGCCTTTACTGTGTACAGATCGCTGAGCGTGTGTGTGCAGTTCGTGCGTAAGTATATAATGAAGACACAAAACTACGTTGGATGTTGATCTGAAATAAATAAACAATCATATGAGCTACTGTTGGGATTGCTGAATTCGAGCATTTGGTAAAGGTTCAGTGCCACTTTACACTCTGCAATGATGAGTTTAACTGCATAATTTTAATGAATTGTGCTAAAGGTTGGCAAAATTAAAAGGACTAAGACATTTATGGGGGGAAAACACTTGAGAGAAGCATACGACTATCAAATTAACAGTTTGCTTAATTAAGGAACAATTTACAAAGGTTAGATGTGTGCACAATATTATTTGTATTCAGTGATCGTGTTCAGCTGGCTTGCCATTGCGGTTTGTTACAGCACAAATAAAAAATACAAAGTTTGTGAGTTCTAATCCCAGCCAACAGTTAATTAATCTCCTCATCCCTCCCTGGTCAATACCATCAGTACCACTTTGCAGGGGTGTATATCTCACCCCTGCCATGGGAAAATGCATTTTTCATGACTTTTTATTGAACTTCAGTTGTTTATATAGGCCGAGATATACAACACTCGAAGGGGTATCGGCTCCTTCACCCTCCTAACAGGGAGATCCCACAATCTCTGTCCCGGCTAGCCTACTCCCAGGTCCTCCACTACAGGGCTAGGGGAGGCTAGCTGACCTAGCTCTGGTCAAGCTGGGATTACGGCACCCTGAGTCCCCAGACCGGCTCTTATAAGAACATCGGCTCTGGGCTCTCGGGGCCACGCCACTGGCTTGCCCTGGTCGGTCCTTAGAAGGACGGCGATCCAGGGGAGTCCCAGGGCCTATCTAGCCGGTCTTCTTTCTTCGCTGGTTTAAGCTAAACACTGAACCCCGAGCCCACCGGCTCACCGCCTTATATAGCAACTCCCCCACCGAGGGGTGGGGCCGTGGGGGATCCCAGCGCCGTTTAAGCCCCCCAGGCTAAACGGTGCGGACGTGGATGTAAGCATCCTTCCACGTGTGAACATAACCACCCCCGGTGTGTTTGTTCGCCCTCCCGTAACACCTCTACATCACCCCCCCCCCCCCCCTGTACAGCCCACAGCCGTCCCGGCTGCAACAAGATTCACAATAAAGATGCATCCCCCCCAAACCCGTGTGTGCCTCGCGTAACTAACAACAACAGCAACAACAACGACAATAACAGTAACAACAACTACCGAGAAAAAAAAAATAACCCGACGCACCCCCCCCCCCCGAATAAATACCCCATCCCGTAAAAAAAACAACATATATACAATTTCAAGGACCCCCCCCCCACCCCGCGACCCCAGCAAGGGCTGCACAAGCGGCAGATCTCACAAAAGTCTGCGCGTTTTGGCACGCGTTCTTGCAGCGGGACCGTCACAAGGGGCAGCCCCGGCCGGCCCAGCGGTGGGTGTCAATAGTTCGGGTGCGAGAGTGTCTGGCTTCGCCGACGAGCGACCCCCGACCCCCCCCCCCGGGAGGGGTTGGCGATCGCGAGCACGTCAATCCTGGTGCACCTGGAGGCGGAACAGTCGGTGGCAAGTCAGGCGAATGCAGCGAAGTCGGACTCCGGGAGTCGATGGACCCCTCACATGTTTGGCCATGTGTGTGTGTTGTAGGAACATGGGGTGCAACGAACGGTTTCAACCTCGAGGGGTGCACGAACCACCGACGCTTCCCCCATCGGATACGTACACATTGCGGCCGCAAGACCTGCACCACTTCCACGGGCCCCCGCCATGGCCACAACAGCTTGTACGAGGTCGCCAGCGGAACTTGGGGACAGTGCAACCACGCCGTGTCACCCGGTTTCCACTGGAGCACATGTACCTGACCCATCTTGAGCCTTTCATTCGCCCTCTGGCGGAGGTCTGAATTTTGGATGGCCGCCTCCCGCGCCTCTGTCAATTTAGCGATGTCGAATTTGACATGGTCGGTCAATTTGGATTTATCATGCGGTGTAGAGATCTGCAGCTGAGTCATGACCGGTGGGTTAGCCCCGCGACCGTACATTAGGAACAAGGGCGAAAATCCGGTCGCCGCATGAGGAGCCATTCTGTAGGCCACCAAAACCCCCGGAATATGAAAGTCCCAGTCGGTCTGGGATTCAGACACCTGTTGGGACAGCATGGACGTGATAGTCCGATGCAGACGCTCCACCATCCCGTCAGTTTGCAGATGATATGGGGAGGTACAAATTTTTTTCGTACCCAAGAGCTTGCACACTTCGTGGAGAAGTTTACCCGAGAATTTTTTTCCCTGGTCGGTCAGCAGCCGCTCCGGAGCACCTTTGTCGAGGACGTAGCCCTGGACAAAGACCTCCGCGATGGCTGCTGCCGACTGGTTGGCGAGGGGCCAGGCCATAGGCCATCGCGTAAAATATTCCACCCCAGTCAATAGGTATTTATTTCCCCTAGGTGTAGCGGGGAATGGGCCCAGAATATCAAGCGCGACGAGTTCGTTAACCCGGGAAACCTTGATAGACTGCAATGGTGGGTTGGACCCCCTAGCTGGTGGCTTCCGTTGGGCGCACTGAGTACAAGACCCTACAAGATCATCCACGTCCCTTGCCATGCCCGGCCAAGAAAAATCCAGCTGGAGCATGGCAAGGGTTTTGTGAGTCCCCAGGTGCAGGAGTCGCTCGTGAGCAGCCCACACTACTCTACCCCTCAATGTGGAAGGCACCACCAGCCGGTGGCGGCGGGATCTCTCGTCCCAATGCATCAAAAGACCCTGGAATAACCCCCACGAGTCGACATTTTCCACCCCCCGATCAGCTCCCCCGATGCGACGGCGCAACGCGAGGAGGGAGGTGTCCTCCATTTGGAGGTGCCCCCACTCCGCAACAGACAATCCCAGCAAAGAATCCCTCCATTCTTGCTCAATAGGACCCGCAATTGTAGGCGCATCAGCGGCGGCCGCAAGGACCGAATCAGAGATCACATTCGGAGGTCTGCAATGCCCCGAACCCAGGAGGCAAGCGCACTCGGAGGTGGGCGGCAAACGCGACAGAGCGTCTGCGTTCGTGTGGCGAACGCCCTTACGATATGTAGTCTCAAAATCGAAATCTTGGAGAATCTCCAACCATCGGGACAATTGTCCCGATGGCTGTTGAACCCGCAAAGGTGTACTGCAGCGCCGCATGATCTGTGTGGACGGTGAAATGGCGACCGTACAGATTTGGGCGATATTGCTGAATGAAGTAAACGATTGCCAATAGTTCCCAACGGGTAACACAGTACCTCTGTTCCGCCAGAGACAAAACCCGACTGCCGTATGCTACCACATGCTCTACGCCCCCAACAACCTGGGAAAGCACGACCCCAATGCCCGTGTTGCTTGCGTCTGTATTGAGCAAGAAGGGTTTCGAAAAGTCGGGATAACTTAATGGCGGAGCCCCCACTAGGGCATCCCGGAGGGAGCGAAAAGCAGCCTCCTCCTCCTATCCCCTGTGAAACTTGACCCCCTTTGATGTCAAGGCATGTAAGGGTTTAGCAATCGTCGTGAAATCAGTGACAAACCGTCGGTAATACGACGCGAATCCAATGAAAGTCCTGACCTCCCCCACCGAGGTGGGAGTCGACCAGGAGCTGCCACATTGCGTTTTGGCGGGATCTGTGGCAATACCTGACCGTCCGACAATGTGGCCCAAATACCGCACCGATTCGCGGAGCAAATGACATTTCTGGGGATTGAATTTCAAATTAGCAGCCCACATTTTGAGGAAAACAGCCCGCAACCTCTGGAGGTGCTCGTCGAATGTTTTACTAAAGACGATGATATCATCTAAGTAAATCAAACAAGAATCCCATTGCAACCCAGCCAGGACCAATTCCATTAATCACTGGAAAGTCGCTGGCGCTGAGTGGAGCCCCATCGGCAAGCTGTTAATTTGGAATAAGCCGTGCGGCGTATGGAAAGCTGTTTTAGGTTTAGATTCATCATCCAGAGGGAGCTGCCAGGACCCTGACAGTAAATCCAATGTAGAGAAGAACCGCGCCCCCACCAGGGCATCAAGCGATTCATCCATCCGAGGGAGCGGGTATGCGTCGGCTACGGAAATCTTGTTTAGCCGACGAAAATCGACACAAAACCGCAATGAGCCGTCGTGTTTTTTAACTAACATGATGGGTGCACCCCAAGGGCTGGTAGAAGGAGATATAATATCCGCAGCTAGCATGTCGTCTACGGCCGATTTGACATGATCTTTTCAGCGGGACTCAACCGAAAAGGATTTTGGCGGATTGGCGCGCTGTCACCCGTGTCAATATGGTGTCGCAGCAGTTTAGTACAGCCAATATCATATTTGTGTCGACTAAAAACGTCGGAAAACTCACGCAGAAGGGTTCGTAGCTTCTCACGCTGTGAGTCGGACAGGTCCGATGATCCCGCACAAAGCGCATCCAGCCACCCCTCATCACGGTCCGAATGCGGTTGCGACGGAGAAGCGGTGCTCACCTGTCCAATGACCGGTTCCTCACAGGGTACCGGCGTTGCGTGCGCAAGCACGGTCCCTTGAGGAACCACAGCCATTCACAACCCAACATTGAGGAATGCGATGAAGGGGTCCCCGTCCCCTTTCACAATGGTGTGGGCCGCTATTAAATCAGGTCCGTTGACCCCGGCCCTAGACGGTCCCAACAGAACACCCCGATTAGCGAATAGTCGACGCAGCCTAAGAGGCACGAGCATCTGAGCTCCTGGCGGTATGTGTACCGTCCTCGCAACAAGCGCTTGTACCGTCGCAAATGCCGTACGGACAGTAGCGGGGGAGGACAAGAACATCATACGTTGGCCCGACGAGAGTTCGATGCAACCTTGGTCGATCAAGATTCGAATTGGCACTTTGGCCAAGAAATCCGTCCCCAACAGGCATGGAACTGCCAGCGAGGAGGAGACCAATACTGGCCTGGATAATTTGATGTCCCCAATACAAATTTGCACGCGGATCTGTCCGATAATGCCCAGCGAGCCCCCGTTGGCAGCATAGCACGGAACATCAACGGGGAGCAAAGGACGGCTTTGAACGGGGAGAATGTTATAAATTAAATCAGACACAATTGTCGCCGATGCTCCCGTATCAACTAAGACCCGCACCTCAACCCCATCAATATGCCCCACAACGACCGACGACCCCGCCGACGCGGCAACATCGCGATGGGCCAACTCAGACCACTGGCCCGGTTGGAACGCCCTCCCCATCGTGGCACATTTCGATGCAACGACAAGCGATTTCTGACCCCCGTTCGATGCAGTACGTGAGTGTGTTACAGGTGTGTGCGTAGGCCAAACATGTGGGGTGCCACGACTTGCCGGAGTTTGCTGGTGAGCCTTGGGTAGAGGCGCGTCATCTGGCCGAGGCGTTGCACCGCGCTGTCGAGGAGCCCAGCATCCTGAAGCCACATGGCCCCGGAGGCCACAGTTGTAGCACCGCGTGAGCGCCCCAGACGGCTTGGGTTGATCCTGGCGGCTCGGTCCGTCCCGAGCTGGCCGTCCCCCGGATTTCCACTCCGTCGGGCGACCCACAGCGCAGACCTCTTCCGATGGGAGGGTGGTGGCAGCCACGGTATGTCTTGCCGCCGCCTTGCTGGCCTTGCGATGCTGGGACAGTAAGTTTGCGTGGATGTGTCGTGCGGCCCGCAGGAAACACATCTCCTTGTCGTCTTGCGCCAAGACGACGATGTCCAAATCGTCCGCCAACAGCAATATCTTCTCAGCCACCATAGCGTCCACCCCTTTCTCGTCCATCCGCGGGAAAGCCGTCTTCGCCAGGGCCAGGAGAGCTGTGCGGTATGCCAGGGGCGATTCCTTGGCGCCCCGCTGACGATCGTAAAACAGCTGTCTGCAGTCAGAAGGTGGTCCGTAGACTGCAAACAGGAGTCGAAGCGCCATCTACAGCATGGCGCGCGCCGATCTTGGTGCCGAGGTGAGGGTAGCGAGGGCGTCACTGTCAAGCATCGCCGGTAGCGCGCGTAGTGCTTCGTCGTCCGTCCATCGCGACATTTCTTGGTGAGCGAGGAACCGTCTTTGGAAGGCTCCCCAGTCACCGTCTTCCCCCACAAACTCTTTGAGGGCCGGCAATCGCTGCTGGAACGTGGCCTCCGCAGCCGTAGATCGCCAACCGTCGTTCCCACCAATCCGTACAGTATCGGCGGAAAGGACGGGCGCCATCCGCGGTCGCACTGCTGGTGACGCGCTGGCTGCTGATTGGTGTTCGGCGTCGCTGGCCGCTGTTGATGACGTCGCGGCTTCTGGTTGGCGACTGTCAGTCACCTGATGTAGCCCGGCCCCGCCCTCAGCACCCACTGGACTGATGGCGGCAAATCCAACTTCCAGTCCCGTTGAAATGGCGGGAACTGGCGTTGTGTGTCGTCCGACGTCGCCCCGTGCTGCTCCTCCAACCCCCAGGCAAGTGATTTCCTCCAACGTGGTGGCTGCCGCGTAGAGTAGCTCCGCGAGGAGGGAGTGAGCCAGCCGCAGTCCGTCAGCCGACGGTCCCCACCCGTCCGACCGCTGCGGTGTGGGTGGACTTGGCCCCGGTTGCTCAGATTCACCTTCGGCGATCTCGGGCTCTGAGTCGGCCGAGGTGTCCTCCTACCCCGGTTCCTTGGTACGAGCCGTCCATCTTGTATCCATCCTTAGAAGACCACTTCTGACTCCAGTTGTAGTAGGTTCAAGGAGACTTGGACGACATAGTCAGAGGCACACTTATTTATTGAACTTCAGTTGTATATACAGGCCGAGATATACAACACTCGAAGGGGTATTGGCCCCTTCACCCACCTAACAGGGAGATCCCACAATCTCTGTCCCGGCTAGCCTAGCTGACCCAGCTCTGGTCAAGCTGGGATTACGGAACCCTGAGTCCCCAGACTGGCTCTTATAAGAACATCGGCTCTGGGCTCTCGGGGCCACGCCACTGGCTTGCCCTGGTCGGTCCTTAGAAGGACAGCGATCCAGGGGAGTCTCAGGGCCTATCTAGCCGGTCTTCTTTCTTCGCTGGTTTAAGCTAAACACTGAACCCCGAGCCCACCGGCTCACCGCCTTAAATAGTAACTCCCCCACCGAGGGGTGGGGCCGTGGGGGATCCCAGCGCCGTTTTAGCCCCCCAGGCTAAACGGTGCGGACGTTGATGTAAGCATCCTTCCGCGTGCGGGCATAACCACCCCCGGTGTGTTTGTTCGCCCTCCCGTAACACCTCTACACATGTGTATTGACATAGGACGTCAGTGTTAGTGAGTTGAGGAAGATGGTCACTACCTTATGTACAGTGTTATATTACTTACCGTTCTAATAGTGTTGCCTCCAAGCTGTGTGTGTGCACCTAATTCGAACCCACTACACATGCAGCAGGTAAATGTGATAAAGCAGCCCTGACCTTGTTTGTTTCACGCCACTACTGGTGGAAGGCCCTCCATGAGAGGGATCTCTAGAGAACCTCCGTAGAGAGGTTATGATGGCCTACTCTTCCATACTGGCCACGTGACTTGGAAGAGGTGGACGTACCCATATTATACCGCACCGCATGGTGCCTGCGCATGGACTAACTATGGAGTACCCATTTCTAATGCTGAATGGACAAAAGGCTGGAGCATTTAAGATACTTGCCCATGGTTTTCAACTGCCACTCGACCTCTGGATTGTAAGCCCCACGTGCTAACAATGATGCCTTGGGAGCATTCATATATATGTGTAGTGAGTTAAACTGAGTCGCAGACGTAGACTTGGAGGCAACACATTTATTTAACTCCAACACACGGGGTAACTTCCCCTTAACAGAATAACAACCTATGATGGTGACCACCAGGCTATCTACACTAATTACAACGTAACTACTACTACGGACCGGGACCAACAGCTCGGGTCCAGGTCCACGTGTTGGAGACTCGGAGGACGTATAATGTTTCTTCCAGGATGAACAACAATAACCCTGGTCCCTCTCGGGACCCGGTTTATATTCTCTGCGGCGTGGCTGGCTCCGCCCTTGCCCACGACCACCTTCCAGAATCCTCGGGAAGGATCTGGATCCCAACCACGTGGGGCCCCTTTGTAGACTTAACTGGTCACGTGCCCTCTCAGGTCAACCAGAGTGCCATGGCCTTTAGTAACCTTATCCTACGACCGGCACTCCCACACCCTGTCCTGTAGGCTTGGCACTGCACGCCAAGCGTGGTGCCATCTAGCGCTATCAATCAGCGCTCACTGGGCCCCTCTAGGGCCGGTACTACACCCACACCCTTGTGGTATCCGCGATGTCGTTACACGACATGCCGTGCCTCTCTAGAGCCGGCACTGCATGTTGACATCCCGCAATATCACTACATATGTAATGCATTTTTGGGTTAGAATTGTAATAGGAGATTGAAAGTTTGGCACAAATGGTGACAGCTGGTTTCATGCTGATTCCACATGGCCACTACACACATGGCCATCTGCAGCAGCGTTATCTCTGCGTTGGGAAGAAAGGTGGGTGATCTTTCTGCTCCTGAACTCTTCAATGTTGTCTCTTTTCCCACACAATCGCTCCACTGATAATACAACATGAGTTGTCCAACTATAAAAGTCAATTTTACTGATTATATTGCTAAACAATCAAGCAATGAAACGGAGCATGTGGCTTATTTAGGACTTGAGGTGAGTGTGGAGGAGAAAAATGAATTATGGCATACATGTTTTGTGAGCCTGGGATTATTTGCGAATTTGTATGAAGCTGTGCAAATGATAGGAAGCAATGATTGCCATGGGGTCGACAGTAGGAGGCTAATGTGTCTCTCAATTGAAGTGATGTTCTCAAGTAGGGGTTGCCTTGGGAGAAAGTTTAATACCTTAGCTTGTATTTATCGACCAATGTATATGCAAACCTTAACAATACTGTCACAGCATAATACATTGAGCAGCACAGTGCTCATAACCTTGAACTAAATATGCTTATGTAGTCCAACAATACGCAGAGCATGCGTGTCTCAATTTCAAGTGATGGATTTGGGGGTAATTAAAAGCATTATCAATTGCTATGGCTGCCTGACCACAACAAGCATGTTGGTGGGAATAAAAAAACAGAAACATTAATCTTGAGAATTGGGCCATGACACACAGTACACAAGGGTGTTCACAAAGGTTTCAGGGACCTTTCGTCTCTGTCGGCACCAGATTAATTCAAGTGACACTCGTGTATGCCTCTTCCATGTCTATAGAGACCATGTGAGATTTTTTTTTCGTTTTCCACATATTTGCTTTTTAACGTTCAGAGCCTAAAAAACGCATCTACTTTTGACCTGCAGGTTATTAAGCGACACTGGTTCTTGTACGTTCGCTGGTAGTACATATACTAAGCGACTCTAGTTCTCATTTATCTCTACTTTTGCACCACGGTGGCAAGATGTTACCTACCTCCCCTGGTATAGAGAAGCTTATGGGTTCGATCCCAACCTTGTCACCTGTATATTTGGAGCTTGCATGTCTCTCTCCCCGTGCTCACGTGGATTTTTCTCTGGGGCCTCCGGGTTTCCCTCCACATTTAGAAACATGATTTGAGAGTATTTGGTCGCTGTAAATTTCCACATGAGAAACCACTTCGTTGAGCTATCATTTGCAGCAAGGTCGCTTCTGAAAAAAGTGTATAGCTCTGTGGGCCTTACCTGGTAAAATAATATGGATGTAAAAAAATATGCTCTCATTTTCTTTCCAACGCGTTTTCTCTCAGCTTCAAGATATTGCTTATCAACTGGACACCTAAATAGCTCGCACTCTTTGACAATAAAGTATAGTTTGCAAAATGTTCAGTAATAGTTTTTTTTGGAATGTATGCATGCATATCGTATCGCAAATTACAAATAACAATGTTTGATTACCAATTCAATGAACGATAATGAAATGAAATGTACAATCTGATAAATTAATACGCAACCCACATTGTTCTATTGCAATTTTGGTAAACAATGTAAAACACTGAAGCAATAATGATAATAATGTGCACCTGTAAGTCTGAACAGAGATTAATCGTATGCAGGGTATTTTGTTTTCACTTAATTGAAGACGTTACATGACGTTTTTCAAATATGCATTATTGTGTTGATGAGGTCTGTGGAGAGGCATTTGATTAAGTAGCATGTTTTGCATTTTAATGGGAACTAACTTGAAAAATCAGATTTCACACTTGAATACATTCACTTATAGAAAAAAACACACTGCACACAAATCAGAAGTGAGTTTAAGCTGTCCGCCATTAATTTAATATGGCATATATTAATTCAAATGTTTCTCACATATTGCGTCTATCCTATATGTTCATGAATATTTCCATGTGAACATTCGCACATCGTCCTTTGCGGACTGCTCTCAACAGCACAGTTTATATGCCTGTTCACATAAGGTTGTTTATTTATTGGGTTTGTAATGGAGGTGTTTCCAAACAAATACAGGGTCTTTATTATTTCATTATTTCAATGTTAGGCTGGTTTGACAGACAACTAATAATATATTGGCTCATTCCACAGTGGATACCATTGGCTTTACGCCTTCTGATGGCATACCGAGGCTTTCTGGAGAAATATAAGACCGGGTCAAAGATGATAACGAGCACGCCTTGTTATGGGTATCTGGTGGCCACTGATGGAGAATGGAATGATTTTTTCTGTGAATTAGGGTAATGGCATAGACACATCGAAAATGGCCGGGTTTGAATGGCTGATGTGAGAGACATGCTCATTGCTCGTGTGCCCCATCTGGTCCCTGTTTTGTTCTAGCCCACCTGGGCCTTTATCTGGAAAATCGAATCCCTCTTTCTTTTCAGTGGCTGATGGGGCCTGCCCGCTTTCATGTGAGTCACAATTTGCAAAATAGGGAGACGGAACGACGTGACAACTATCTAGCGTCACGCATTTGTTTGAAATTGCTGTCACACAGTCTACAGTCTGCAGCTTTCTAATGTATTTACATGTCTCCATATCGGTCTGTGATACCGTGTGCTTCTAGCTGTAACAGCGGCAGAAGTTGTGAGACTTGAGCGACTCAGACCTGGTAAGTAAAAGTGATTACGAGTTTGTCTGAGTGCAACAAAAGCAAAAGTTGCAGCAGATGCCAATTTGAGACTTGGGGGAAGCACAGCTAGAGGCCCCTGTTTCTGAGATGTGATGAAAAGAAATTCTGCAACCCAGCAAGCCAATACACCACCATAATGTAACACAGCTGCCGAATAGACTTCCATACATGGGTAGAACTATATAAATGCATGCATACTGTATGTATAAGTATACCAATTGCAGTGTGATGAACAAATACGTGGAAATATATATCCGGGACATTGCAAACATTTGGACGAACTATAACTTGTCTAAATAGATGTATAGATTATTATTTTAACGTTCAAATGTGCTTTGCACGTATGTTCAAAAACAAAATCTAACTGTAGATAGCACATTACACATATATCTAAATAATAATGACGTTAGGTTCCGTGAAATATATAATGAAGATGTAAATCTGTGTAAAATATAGGAAAAACCCATCTGAACGCCACTTGACCTTTATGACATTGACGTTGACCTTCAGGTAAGCATCGACGATGGAATATTTTGCCTCATCCTATGAGTGCATGACCTGCGTGTAATGTATCTACCTGCTTATAACAATACCGTCAAATATATATTTTTCATGCGCTGCTGGGTCTACTAAAAAGATTGAGTTGCGTCCGTCAGCGTGTGCAACTTGCCTTTTTTTCCTTTCATCTAGGGCTGAAGCAGCATTAACATAATTCTAATATGTATGCATGTTGCAAGCAGGAAAAGCCTGTTTGCCAAAACATTGACCTTTGTCCTTTCCTATTTCACAAAGTTGTAGCACTGTTTTTATTGATATTTATATATTCTCTTTGCATAGATTTCAATGCAGATATTACTTAGATGGGATATGCAATATAACAATTTGGGGTGCACCATTTTTTCAATTGGAAATCGGAATTGAACCGATTTGCTTAACTATACAATTAAAAATCAAATCTTTACAGATAATTATCTTAAGGCCACAAACTGCATCGCCTGCGACAGGAATTAAGTTTGGAATACGCAAAATATGTTCAATCGTACGTACGTGTGTTCTGATATTAGCTTAAATAAATTCCCATGAAATGAATAAAATCTTCATTCTACATGCAGAGTGGCGCCCTGACAAAAGTGGCTGTTGTAGTGCATGATGAACCAGGGCATCTGAGTCTGTTTCCTGAATACTTCTTGCATCAGTGACGAGCGATATATCAAACAGTTCTGGCCCTCTCCATCCCCCCTTGCCCTCACCATCTTCATCAAGCTCCACTGACCAGCATGGTGAAGTATGGTCAAATAACCCCCATGATTGACACAGCATGGGCAGACCCTCATCCAGAGGTGGACTGACAAAGTGGCTGCACAGTAAGACCTCAATAAACCAGAATGATTTTGGGGATATTTCAGGTGATGGCAGATATGTGGCATCCTACAGATAATTACAAAAATATGGCATATTATTACAATTACATGTATCTTTTTCTCTTGTTTTATTTATAGAGTGCCTTATCTCAAGCAGCTACAACATTCGAGTGATTTGTATGGCAGAGGAGTGCAAGGGCCAAGGAATAATTTACAACAGAGGGCACACGGGGGTAACGAAAGGGCAGGGGAGGGATGGTAAGGAGTGCAGGGATGAGGGCAGGGAAGAGGAAGGGAATGGCCAATGGAGAACAGGTGAGCTTTTAGAGAGGATTGGAAGGAGGTTAAGGAGGGGGAATGCTTAATCTACGGGGGAATATATATTCAGTAAATATTTACAGCTAATGTAATTGCCCATCATATGACGGGTATTTTCACGTCGTATATGTAGTTTTTTTCGATTTAAAGCTTTCGTGACTGCAGGGATTCATCTTCTTGGTTCTTTCGGTAAAGTCACGTAGAAGGGAAGTAATACAATAATAAAAATAAAACCTAATAAAATTATTCTCACGACGTTTCGGCCACAACGCAAGCAGCCGCCCTCAGGTGAAAACCAGGTCCGTCGAGGCGACAGAGTCTGAATGAAACAGCACACGAGCTTGGAGCATATATATAAGCTGGGCGCCTTGACAAAGGAATTTGCATATCAAGGGGAATTTAGCATATTTATGGGAAATGCAGGAATGTGATTAGTACTACATATGCATGTGCATTATGCAGGATTAACAGCATCAAAGGGAGCTCAAAGGGAGCTGCAGTTGCTGCTGCTGCTGCAGCAGCAACTGCAGCAGCAGCAACTGCAGCAGCAGCAGCAACTGCATCTCCCTTTGATGCTTGTTAATCCTGCATAATGCACATGCATATGTAGTACTAATCACATTCCTGCATTTCCCATAAATATGCTAAATTCCTCTTGATATGCAAATTCCTTTGTCAAGGCGCCCAGCTTATATATATGCTCCAAGCTCGTGTGCTGTTTCATTCAGACTCTGTCGCCTCGACGGACCTGTTTTTCACCTGAGGACGGCTGCTTGCGTTGTGGCCGAAACGTCGTGAGAATAATTGTATTATGTTTTATTTTTATTATTTCCCTTCTACGTGACTTTACCGAAAGAACCAAGAAGATGTAGTTTTTCTTGACTTTGTCGAATTACGCCATCTCTGCTGTCTTTCTCTGTTTAATCAACGTCTTCTTTCGTCTGCAGACTCTTCTGGATTAATCTGAATGAAATCTGAATCATGGAATGTGGTGTACTGAATGTAATTTACTCTTTCTGAGCATAATTTATCACAAACCTGTAAATAGAAAATGACAATTGTAAATCACCTTTATCGTAGCGCCATAAGAGTTGTTTGAGTTACCTTTCTATCAGGAAGAAAGTAAACAAAATCTTTCAATAAAAAATTGGTTTTCCAAACTTACATTTTTACTAACCTGCGAGTGAATAAAAAATATGAACACTTGGTTCTCCACTTATTTTTGTTGAAAATGTGTAATTATTTTAGGAACGGTTTAATTATTTTAAGTATCTACCCACTGGATTCTGTATTTATGTGAATGTAAACAAATAAACTATTTATAAACCGGAAGGACATGTTGTGTTCGCTAATTTTCACACATTTTCGCAAAAAAATGTGAGCAGAAGGTCGCTTTTGCCAAAATGAATTTGCACTCGGTCACAATAACTTACTGGATTCTGAATTGATGTGCATTAGAAAAAAAAGCGACTTAGTGATAGGAAAGAGAGAGGTCGGTGTTCACTAATTTGCATGAAAAACTAAAACATATCTAAAATAGCATGAAAATCCACGGAGCCTACCCAGCGTTACACACAATGTACAGAGTGTCAGGCATTAATTACAGATCACCAACACTATATATGAATAACACTTCACACATCACAACAGTGTAATCAAATGTAGCATTTAAATACAGTTTCGCGTTAATGGAGCATCACTCCAAAGCATGCTCAGCTTTAGGCTTTTTGTGCAATTTTCAGCTTTTATTTCATTTTCTTTGTCAAATCATATAGTGGGTTTGAGGAGGGGACATGTTGCAATGAAGTGATGGCTCATAGTCGAGAACTCAGTACTGAGTGGCAGCAGGAGGAAAGAACACGCCGAGTGTGACCGCGGCAGAGATGCGCCACAGGACCGCGAGAGATGGCCACGACTTCAGGAGGCTTTCGTCGAGCAGCGGATAGATCATGGGTGATTATTATGAACGATATGATGAGCAAACGTTGTGCTTGGACATTTACCAACACACAGGCCCGAGTGCTACTGCAGAAGTAGAGTCTCAAACTGAATCTAAGACGATTCAGCAACCTGCGGCTCCGAAGCCGCATGTGGCTCTTTGGTTTCACCCTTGAGGGCATCCGTTGTTCTTTTTCTACTTAAATCTTAAACATAATGTATTATATATGGCAGGGAATGAGTAACTATGGGATGTCTCGGTGACGAAATTGACACAGTTTTTTCCGTTATATATGTTGTTCATTTGAGTCAGAATTTGTTTGTCATCTGCTGTTTACCTGCTGTGTTTGTGTACGTGTAGAAGGAGCTCCGCGGGTGATGCGGCTCTAGAACTATTTTGGTCAAAGATTAAAAAAAAATGGCTCTTCTTCTTCGAAAAGGTTGCCGAACCTTGATCTTATACGTCCATCTTTTTATCACACTCCCCGTGCAATCGGGGACCAGCTCCCACCATCCTCCCTGTCCCGCCAGCCACTACTCCCTGGGGCTCCGAGCGAGTCTTGACCACCGTAATTCAGTGCATGATGCTGCATGTGTGGCTGGCATTACCGAGACCTCCAGGACATTTTGCTATGAGTGTTGCTCCATGCAGATGGGAGCGGAGTCGCGTGAAAGTCTGCTCGTGAGCATAAATCGCTCGTATCTCATCGTCCGCTTGGCACCCATGAGGGAGGCTACTTCGTCAAAATGAAATGCTATTTCCTGCTGTTGGAGCAATGCCGACGCACCGTTGACATGCGGAATTGTAAAAGTTGAAATGTCCTGTTACAATTAAACAACGGCTAAGAAAAATATACGTATGCGTGAATTATGTAATGGCTTTTCAACGTGCGTTTGTCCTCAGATGTATTTGATTACACGTAGTAGTAGTACTGTAGTAATAATAATGGTAAGCGCCCACGCCAGGCGTGCAGGAAGCAATGCATCCATCCGTCCATCCGTCGCAATGAGACCACGTGGCTCCAGTGACTGCCATCGAGGGACTCCTTCAACCGGCAGGTCCTCCTAGCACTCGTTTTGCCATTGCAGCACCAACGTTTTAGAACAACCTTTACATCTAGTTATTTTGCTGTGCCTTTTTACACCTGAAGGAAGCTTGTGTTGCCTCCGAAACGTCGTGATTTATTATTTTATTTTTATTATTTTTATTTTTACCTACGTGACTTTACCGAAAAAACCTAATGTATGAATCCTTGCAGTCACGAAAGCTTCAAATCTATAACCTTTACATCGTAAAATCTTAATTATTGACTTAAAACTTTCGTGACTGCTTGTGTTGCGATCGAAACGTCGTGATATTTTTATTCACTTTTTTATTTCTATCTACGTGACTTTACCAAAAGAACTATAGAATATCGTAAAATCTTCCTTTAAAAAAATCCTGAAGCAGAAGATTAGCGCTGGATACAGCTGTATTTGCAAATGTGATTTGTATCTTTCATCTTTACCCATGTATTGAAATTACATTTCACGTGCAATTTTATTGAAGGACTGCGTGTTGTCTTGAAGTTGTCTAGGACTGTTGTTTTCCTCTTGTTTTGCTGCCTTTTCCAAGCTTGGGAATTGATGTACTTATGTAATCTGAACGTATTGATGTACTTATGCAATCTGAACGTATATACATTATCTATTTAATTTATTTTCAGTTATTTGCTTACCTTTTCTTTACTTTCCACTCCAATACGTTTTTTGTCATGTTTGTTGTTGTAACTTTCTGGCCCGGCCCTCCTGGACATCTGTGAAAACGCGCTTCATACCTCATCGGATATCTACAGAATAAAGAAACATTCTGATTCTGTTTTGCGTCTCCACGTTTTTGGGGAAACATTTTGATAAATTCCACCATTTTTGTTTTATTCGTTTATTCCCTCATTAGGAACACAAATTGTTGCCACACATTTGCAAATTGACAGAGGGGAAAATACATAAACACGTTCAACCTGAGTTGGAAATCAATACAAACTATCAAATTAAAGAAGGTAGTGGTCACTTACTTTGGTAGCCATGCGATTGTTGTGAGAATTCTATTTCACCATGATGTGATCCAGTGTTTCCATATGTTGCCCAATGCTGACTTGCTGCACTCATTTAATACTTGTTGATTTACTTACCTATTTGTGAAGGACATGTCAACATTCGCTCGCATGAAGGACTGTTGTGTGTTGTATTTGAAAATCACTGTCACATGCAGTCTGAAATAAAATGTATTACTATTAAAATTGTCGTGGGCATTGTTTTATATCTATCTATCCACTTTCGTGTTATACTCCATGGGAGGTAAAATAATAACACTGGTAAATAATTATATTGAGCCTCAATTTTTTTTATTTTTAAGGAATGATGTGCTTGGAACGCTTATCAAACAAAACATAGTGCAGGAGTCGAATGTTTAAGCAAAGCTGTATTCCTATTCTGCCTACACAATGAAAGTAATATCTTCTTATGAGGATGTACTGTATATACCATTAACATGTACATCGTGTTCACGTACAGATTCATGCACTTTAAAAATAGCTCACGTTTGTCTCATAATCCAACAATAATTTAAGTTATTCCATCTTCAAATCACTGCAAGTCTGCGTTAATCGACACCCACTGATGCCTCTGTTTGCTCAAGAAAAACCTTGATGAGAGACGATTTTTCTTTTAGAACAATTATTTTATAAAAATGTATTACTGCAGAGTACAATCAAATTGTGCTGTGGCCCTGTTGTCATTATCCTATCCACAAACATATTTTGCTGCCGAATACACATGGCATGACAAATATATACATACAATGCAACATTGCTGGTGTCATTATGTGGGTGTAAAAAAAGTGTAACAATTCAGGCCATAAGTGCACTGTCAGGAGCTTTCGTTGCAAATTGCATGCTCGTGCCTAACGCATGCAAGCTGGCAGCAGCCCTGCAGAAATGCATCAGCGTTGACAGATTGGCAACAACGATAACAAGTTTTTGCTTATGCCGAGAAATACCCAACCATTTCTTTAAGTCTGCTGTTCCGGTCCTTTAGCAACACTGTGATGAAAGTGTGTTTAGCAGAAATCAATGCATGCACCATCATGGCCTCTCAGATATACAGTGAGGGAAACAAGTATTTGATCCCCTGCTGATGTACGTTTGCCCACTGACAAATAATTGATCAGTCTATAATTTTAATGGTAGGTTTATTTGAACAGTGAGAGACAGAATAACAACAAAATCCAGAAAAACGCATGTCAAAAATGTTATAAATTGATTTGCATTTTAATGAGGGAAATAAGTATTTGACCCCCTCTCAATCATAAAGATTTCTAGCTCCCAGGTGTCCTTTATACAGGTAGGAGCACACTCTAAAAGGGAGTGCTCCTAATCTCAGCTTGTTACCTGTATAAAAGACACCTGTTCACAGAAGCAATCAATCAATCAGATTCCAAACTCTCCACCATGGCCAAGACCAAAGAGCTCTCCAAGGATGTCAAAGACCAGATTGTAGACCTACACAAGGCTGGAATGGGCTGCAAGACCATCGCCAATCAGCTTGGTGAGAAGGTGACAACAGTTGGTGCGATTATTCGCAAATGGAAGAAACACAAAGAACTGTCAATCTCCCTCGGCCTGGGGCTCCATGCAAGATCTCACCTCGTGGAGTTGCAATGATCAGGAAAACGGTGAGGAATCAGCCCAGAACTACACGGGAGGATCTTGTCAATGATCTCAAGGCAGCTGGGACCATAGTCACCAAGAAAACAGTTGGTAACACACTACGCCGTGAAGGACTGAAATCTTGCAGCGCCCGCAAGGTCCCCCTGCTCAAGAAAGCACATATACATGCCCGTCTGAAGTTTGCCAATGAACATCTGAATGATTCAGAGGACAACTGGGTGAAAGTGTTGTGGTCAGATGAGACCAAAATGGAGCTCTTTGGCATCAACTCAACTCGCCGTGTTTGGAGGAGGAGGAATGCTGCCTATGACCCCAAGAACACCATCCCCACCATCAAACATGGAGGGGGAAACATGCTTTGGGGGTATTTTTCTGCTAAGGGGACAGGACAACTTCACCGCATCAAAGTGACGATGGACGGGGCCATGTACGGTCAAATCTTGGGTGAGAACCTCCTTCGCTCAACCAGGGCATTGAAAATGGGTCGTGGATGGATATTCCAGCATGACAATAACCCAAAACACACAGCCAAGGCAACGAAGGAGTGGCTCAAGAAGAAGCACATTAAGGTCCTGGAGTGGCCTAGCCAGTCTCCAGACCTTAATCCCATAGGAAATCTGTGGAGGGAGCTGAAGGTTCGAGTTGCCAAACGTCAGCCTTGAAATCTTAATGACTTGGAGAAGATCTGCAAAGAGGAGTGGGACAAAATCCCTCCTGAGATGTGTGCAAACCTGGTGACCAACTACAAGAAACGTCTGACCTCTGTGATTGCCAACAAGGGTTTTGCCACCAAGTACTAAGTCATGTTTTGCAGAGGGGTCAAATACTTATTTCCCTCATTAAAATGCAAATCAATTCATAACATTTTTGACATGCGTTTTTCTGGATTTTTTGTTGTTATTCTGTCTCTCACTGTTCAAATAAACCTACCATTAAAATTATAGACTGATCATTTCTTTGTCAGTGGGCAAACGTACAAAATCAACAGGGGATCAAATACTTTTTTCCCTCACTGTACTGCATGACTGGGGGTGAGTGTTGTCTGTATTAACAGCAAAACTAGCATGCTGAAGCATGCTAGTTTTGAGTCAATAGGCAGTATTATTACCGCACAATATCATGACTGTGTCCGCTTTGTATTTGTTTCATTAACTGATTTGTGTTGTATCTCATCATTATTTCCACATGCATTGTGTCCCTGTACTAGCTAGTTAAAAAATAGTTAGCCAAGAGCAGATTTTGACCTGTTTCTCTTTTCCTATACAGTATTGGATACAAATTACTTGGTCCACTGATCATGGAGATCATTTTATTAAATGCATCATGTCCAGCATGAGATGTAGAGCAATGTAGAATTCGAGGCTGACCCGACTCCATTAATAAATGCCTATTCTTAGGTTTTTTTCGGTAAAGTCACGTAGGTAAAAAATAAAAAGTAAATTTTATTTTACTTTTATTAATTTAATTTTTTTATCTACGTGACTTTACCGAAAAAACCTAAGAATATGAATCCTTGCAGTCACGAAAGCTTCAAATCTAAAAGCCAATCAGCCTCAGGCTATACAATGGTACCCCGGAGATCACATTTTATTCGTTCCAGATGGCCATTCGAACACCGATTTGTTCGAACACCGAATTAATTTTCCCCATACGAATAAATGTAAATGACATGAATTGGTTCCAGACACAATAAATATCTCATTATAAAGGATTTTTTACACGAAGTTTACAGTAATTACATGCATAAAATGATACAAAAAACAAGAAACACAATAAATAAATGGAATAAATGAATAAATATATGGAATAAATGAAATAAATGAACATTGAACTTCACTTTACCTGTAGTAAGAAGAGTTGATGGCTTGAGTGGAAGGTGGTGAGGAGGAGGAGGTGGTGGTGTTATAAAAGTTAAGGAACGATGTTTTGCGGGTAAGAGCTACGCGTTAACTGAGCCTCTCACACGGTAAAACCTTTGTCTGGGCAAGCGTCATGCACGCTGGCCACACGCGTCTCAGCCGTACAGGTTCTTTCAAGTCGCGATTGCCCATTCGACCTCTGAATTTCGTTCGGTTTCTGGGGCAAAAAATGTTAGGATATATCGTTCGAACACCGATTTGTTCGAGTTCTGGTGCGTTTGATCTCCGAGGTTCTACTGTACTTTATTGGGCCTACATTTTTTAAGGTTTGGTTTTTGGATTTTTGTAGTTGCAGGAGGGGCATAGACTCCATTGTATGTGGACCAAGCTTCCTAGCCCTTCTAGGAAGCTTGGCATAAAGGTTTCCTCATACAAATAAATGGTAGTTTATGAAACTTAATAACTACACTCTGTTTTGTGCTTAAATGATGACGTCGATTAGTACGTTGGTTTAATAAACTCCTTTAAAAATGTTTTTTTCAAACAACGGTTTTATTAACAACTTCGTTTAACTCACGGTCGAGAAGTACGTCAATGATGCGACGCCTGCTCCCACATCAACGCTTACTTGAATTAATTGATTACTTCCGTAACTCGATCACACGGAGCAGGCACGTCTGAGACACGTGGTGCCTGCTTCTTGGGCGAGGCGTTTCCAGAGTTTGGGGACCGCGGCGTTTTTGAGCTACCCAAATAAATATTTAATTAATGAGCCGTCCATACAAAATGTTAATTGCTTTAAAAGAGCCAATTAATGTATTAATTGATGTCGATCTTGATACAGGTGTAGTAGGTTCCAGGAGACTTGGACGACGTAGTCGGAGGCACACTTATTTATTAACCACAGTGTATATTACAGGCCGAGATATACAACACTCGAAGGGGTATCGGCCCCTTCACCCGTCTAACAGGGAGATCACACAATCTCTGTCACGGCTAGCCTACTCTTAGGTCCTAGATTTGAAGCTTTCGTGACTGCAAGGATTCATATTCTTAGGTTTTTTCGGTAAAGTCACGTAGGTAAAAAAATAAAAATAAAATAAAAATCACGACGTTTCGGAGGAAACACAAGCTTCCGTCTTCAGGTGGAACCGTCACAGCCCGACAGCTGTATCAAGTAAACGAGAGATTACAAGAGATACCACTCCGTATATATAATGGTTGAGGGGAGGGGGAGGGCCAGGAACGGCACACTTTTTATTATTATGGTAAGGTGCGGCTTGAGACTATGAATAGACTGCATAACAAATGACTGAGCCTTTATTATGGAGTGGTGCGGTTTGTGACTACACCTAGCCTACACAACAAAAGTGTGAAAAAAGAAGCTAAACCTGGTAAAACAAAACTGGCTGTCTATCAGTAACCTGTAATAGTTGTCTGTCAAATAAGATGGTCCAAATAATTGTAGTTAAATCTTTTTTGCATGGTTAATCACATCTTTCCAATGATTACTCAGTTTGTAACCATCATCACGGTTGAAATTATGTCTGTGTTTGTATATTTGTATGGCTTCGTGTACACACCTTTGATGGAAGCCAGGAGGTTTGCAGAGCACCTTGGTCTCGGAAAAGACAATTTCATGAGAGCCCACAGAGTTGTAGCAATGATCGGCAACGGCCGAAGAATCAGTTCTGCCGTGTTTCAGATCTGACTTGTGTTTGCGGACACGATCAGAAACATGACGTTTCGTTTCTCTAATGTAGCAATCACCACAACTGCAACTCAGTTTGTAGACTCCAGGATACTGTAAGTCAGGAACGACATCCTTCACAGATGGAATCAGATCACGGATTTTATGCACTGTACTGAATCGGACTTGGATCTTATGTTTGTTTAGAATTTTGGAGATCTTTTTGGTCACGCCTGCTATGTATGGCAACGTGATAGTTTTGGTCGGAGTTTCATGTGGCTGTTTCTGTATGGTGGGAGAAACAGCTTGGCGGATGGTGCGGTCAGAGTATCCGTTCATCCTGCGGGCCTGATGTACATGTCTTAATTCACCGGCCAGGTGGTGTTGGTCAGAAATGCCATGAGCCCTGTGGTATAGCGTTTTGATGAGAGAATTCTTTTGAGATGGGTGGTGGTGGGAATCCGGTTTCAAGTAGGAATCTGTGTGGGTGGCTTTCCTGTAGACAGAATGTCCCAAGGATCCGTCAGGTCTCCTCTCAAACAGAATATCCAAGAATGGTAGTTTACTATCTTTCTCCACTTCCATGGTGAATCTGATGGATGGGTGTCTGGAATTGATGTGGTCCAAGAAGTGGTTCAATGCTGGGAGGCCATGTGGCCAAATGACGAAAGTGTCATCCACATACCTCTTCCACAGGGAAGGAAGCAGGGTGGATGTCTGGATGGCGTCTGATTCAAACTTTTCCATGAACATGTTGGCTATCACTGGTGACAAGGGGGAGCCCATAGGGGTACCCTCATTATGTTTGTAGAAGGTGCCATTGCAGGTAAAATAGGTGTTGGTGAGGCAATGCCTAACCAGCGCAGGTACATCAGAATTCAATCAATGTTGGACCAAGTCCTCAATTATTGTTAGGGTGTCCGGTACTGGGACTTTGGTAAACAGAGATACTACTTGTTATGTAGGCTAGGCGTAGTCACAAACCGCACCTCTCCATAATAAAGGCTCAGTCATTTGTTATGCAGTATATTCATAGTCTCAAGCCGCACCTTACCATAATAATAAAAAGTGTGCCGTTCCTGGCCCTTCCCCTCCCCTCAACCATTATATATACGGAGTGGTATCTCTTGTACTCTCTCATTTACTTGATACAGCTGTCGGGCTGTGACGGTTCCACCTGAAGACGGAAGCTTGTGTTGCCTCCGAAACGTCGTGATTTTTATTTTATTTTTATTTTTTTACCTATGTGACTTTCCCGAAAAAACCTAAGAATATACTCCTAGGTCCTCCACTACAGGGCTAGGGGAGGCTAGCTGACCCAGCTCTGGTTAAGCTGGGATTACGGCACCCTGAGTCCCCAGACCGGCTCTTACAAGAACATCGGCTCTGGGCTCTCGGGGCCACGCCACTGGCTTGCCCTGGTCGGTCCTGAGAAGGACAGCGATCCAGGGGAGTCCCAGGGCCTATCTAGCCGGTCTTCTTGCTTCGCTGGTTTAAGCTGAACACTGAACCCCGAGCCCTCCGGTTCACCGCCTTATATAGCAACTCCCCCACTGAGGGGTGGGGCCGTGGGGGATCCCAGCGCCGTGTTAGCCCCCCAGGCTAAACGGTGCGGACGTGGATGTAAGCATCTCTTGGCGTACGGGCATAACCACGCCCAGTGTGTTTGTTTCCCCTCCCGTAACACCTCTACACAGGCATGCATTGTTACCGGATCTGAGTACGTGTGCAAAATTAGGAATTCATTGGACAACAGGAAGTATCCTAAATTTTGATTATGATATTTGACCACGACAAACATAGGAGTCAAGTTAAGTAAAACCGTTGAATAACAATTATGTCATTTATGTTTTGAGAAAAACCACAGTGAGTCTCAAAAGACGTTGTTTGACGATTCCATTTTTAGTTTTTGGGGTGATACCGGAAGGAAACGAGGTATCTGAAGAAACCACACGTGTGAGGGAGGGGGGGAACTCTATAACAACTATTTAAACTACCAGGTAAGGCTTACTGAGCTATATAGCTCTTTTTCAGAAGCAACCTGGCCACAAATGATAGCCCAATTCAACGGTTTATCTTGTGTAAATATATAGCAGCCAAATACACATGTTTCTAAATGTGGAGAGAAAAACAGTAGTGCCTGGAAGAAAAATCTACACAACCACTAGTAGAACATGAAAACTCCAAATAAACAGGCGTCAGGGTCGGGATTAGAACCCACAAACTCCTGCATACTGGGCGAAGTAGTTAACATCTCGCCACCGTGGCACTCAGCACTGCCATTGCTTGGCCACTGTTCAGTGCCACGCCTACATCACTTGATGTAAATTTTCAAGCCGATAGTCATCTCTTTCCAACAGTCCCATTGTTTACTCTTAGATATGGTTAACTACCCTTTGCGATGCTTCGTGATGGTCAACTCTTATTTTCCAAATAACTTTTCACAGAATATGCTAGTAGACTATCATGCAGTTGGATTACGTCCATTGTTTCTAAGTCATAAAGCAGTGTTCATTTTGTTGTTGGTAAATGGAGTTAAATTGAAACATTAAAATCTCCATTGCAAATTGCACAATCTCTATTTCTAAAAGTTACTCATTGTCTTAATAGTTTGAGGATATGAGCATGGATTACGTTTGTGAATCAATAATTGGTTTAGTTGGTTTTGTGGCATACTAGAAATGGTATAATGAATTTGTGACTTTACATTTGTTTTCCACACCACCACTCAAAACATCTATTAGATACGTGCATTTTTCAGACTCTTCATAATCACTAAAGTGTTTCTCAATTGTTACAGGATACTTGAAGGAAGCTTATCTATTGAGCAGGGCCACCAATTGAAGAAGACAAATAGGAGCAACACATGGTAGTGGCATATATGAATGAAAGGGTAACTTCTCTTTGCCCCTTTATAGTTGTGTGTCTGCTAGTGTGAGCCTCATTCTAGTCGCGTTCTCTGAGCCTGGTAACATCGCAAGGCCATTCCACCTGGGGATCGTAGCAGTGGCACAGGACGTGATTATGTGGCTTAGCCAGCACTTCTTCTTACACATTACTGTGTTGGAATAGCAATTATTGGAAACATTTTAAATCCAGGTCGTTAGACATGAGATAGCTTTCTGGTGACATTGAGTGAAGAAGACCTATCCCCCAATTTAAAGATGAGAGGGGACAAACGCCGATGATGTGCTCAATTGTTTGTTTCACAGCCACAGTGCGAATTTTCTGTGTATCTTACATCAGTGAATTAGAAATTGACGACATCGGCCGTAGGATGTTTCGTAGGCGGTTTAGCGACTGGCCAGAAAGCTGTGCTTGCTAGCATTGCCACCTGGGGACCACAGCAGTGGCACACTGCGTAATCTGTGGCCTAGCCAGATCTGAGTCCTAAACAAAATGGCTGCCTCCTCTCTGAGCTTACTGCACCAAGGTTGAATAACACAATATATTATAAGACACCAATATACGTATCGCATATTGCATATAGTGCGAGTGCATAGACACCTTTTCAAACATCGCATATATTTTCAGTCGATTTATTTACGTTGTTAAAATATTCCCATTTTTATTCCAGCAACATCTGCTATTCTTATAGACAGAGAGACAATTATACGGTTGAGATGAGTTTTATTGAATTTGCGCCATGGAGTTTGCCTAATAAAACATTGCCAAATTCCACCGGCAATTTTTCAAAAAGACAAGATCGAATGGATGCATGCAATGTGCGACTTATTGGACATTTTTATGCATCGTGCATTTATAAGGCAGAAATTGTAAATAAATACGGCAAAGCTGTGTATTAAAATAAATAGGCAGATACATGAATAAATGCAAATTTTAACTTTAGCTGTTGCGTACTTTGACAAGTGGCTCAGGCTTGGTGTTAATGGGGCTCCTGTGGGACAAGACAGGCTGTGAATTAAATGTCGGTGTCACAGCTGATGCTTCCCGATGTCAATAAAATGATTGTGAAAAACAGCTTGCTGCTTAATGTATGATTAAAAACAGGGAAGCTCGGGTAATGTCTCTCATGGGAGGGCCACTT
Source organism: Lampetra fluviatilis (assembly GCF_964198595.1). NCBI lineage: Eukaryota > Metazoa > Chordata > Hyperoartia > Petromyzontiformes > Petromyzontidae > Lampetra > Lampetra fluviatilis. Next base: position 22,873,102 of record NC_136278.1, on the reverse strand, counting down.
ACTTAGGCAAACAACGCATCTAGGTGCGGAGTAGCAGAGTTTCACCGTTCCTGCCACATGGACGTATATAACAAGTTATAATTTCCAAGCATTGTGGTTAATAACACCACAAATCACAATGGTGACGGGGTTATTTTAATAGACATTACGAACAAGTGGAATTCTAACAGTGCGACGATACACAATAGACAATAAGTGTTGGCCTAAGTTCTGACGTAATTTACCCTTGTCGTGATTGCGTCTCATCATGTTTGAGCTATCATTAACCTGTAGCTTTCTCTTGGGTAGTAACAAAGCAAGTGCGTGTTGGGCATTTGCAGATAATGGACACCTGGCACTGTTCCCAGCATGATCAGAGCAAGTGTTTAAATTGACCTGCACCTACAAGTTTAGATTTCCTTAGCATGATGTAGTTCAGCGCAGGATAAGTCTGACTTTCGTTTTTGCAGAACAGATTGTTCTGATAAGGAAAGTCACCTACAAATCCAAAGTAGACGTGATAATAAATATTTGATTTTAGAATTGTCACAACATTGTGAAACGATTATGCATGTGCGTGCTTATTAAATACCCAGCAGTGCATGTGCGATGGCTGATAATGATGATGGTGAAAATTGCATGCAAATATATTCTTTATTCTGAAAGGATGCAGACAGAATATATTGGTGTTAAGTAAATTTATACAAACACTGCGTTCATGAGTCCATATGTATACATTTACACAAGTATTTTTAAGTTATTGGCCACTGTAAATGGATATTCATATAATCACTAATAAACTTGAGCCACGCTGGGTTGTCCCACTTGCTGAAAAGTTAATTTTACACATTTTAACTACGGTAGCGGAACTGCTAAAACGCATATAAAAAATGTATACATTTTTTTATATATATGTCCCCTCCACCAAAAAATTGATCTACATAAACATAACTTAAAAAAATATATTTCCTCTCCCTTGTCTTGGCTCTAAGATGAATAAGAAAGACAAAAAAAATCCCATGTGGCCTTTTAACGGACTGTTATGGCAAGTGCTGTTCGTGAGAACCGATGAAGGCCGGAATACCACACGAGGGGGCGACGTGGGGGGGGGATCAACGCCACGCCCATACGCCTTCATCTCCCCAGTGCTGATTTTTACACATCGCACCAGGTACTCATTTAAGACTGAGTCGACCTAGGAGCGGTCCAGGACCGGTTAAAATATTTGCCACTGTTACTGGCACGTGTCGGAATCTAATTCGCTTTGCAGGATTTGTAGTGCAGTGCTCTAACCTCTGCAATATATACACACACACACAATAAAATACTTCATATCGTGAGACAATCATCATTCAAATATAATTCTTGGAAATATATTAATTCTGAAATAACATCGAAGGTTCATATTATAAATTTAAGCACCCTTTTAAAACGGTAAATAAAGTTAGCTCATTAATCTGAATTAACCAAATATTGTTGCTGGGTCTGTCTCTAAGTTACAGGTCAGGTCACTCAGATTGAAAATGGGTTTCAGGCTAGACACCATTTATAACCCCCCATCTCCCAACTTCCCATATCAATCCTCCACCTCCTACTGAGAGCAATCCGACCGTCACTCCCCATCCCCCTTCACATGCAACAACATCCTCGCGTATTGTTGATATCGCCAATGCTCACGCGTGGCTTACCTTCTCGTGAACGTGTATCGCATTATAAACTGTACTCGCGTTTCACGTGAATCCACGGAGCCGATATGATCTGCGAGGAGAAGGGTGCACTAAGAATTAATCTCCCATGTTAAGGTCAGCGACATTAGATGAGGTTAAATATCTTCACTGCTTCAATCCTGTTACAATGTAACACGAACATTACTTACAGCATCACGAACCAATATTTGTTGTATACATATTTGGAAGGGTTCTAACAGCACAGTGCAGATTTTCTACATCTGAAATTTAAAAAAAATTATATCAATACTGATGATTTGCCCATATTACACATTACAGTCAGTGCCAAGTAAAATTGTCTTCCCATAATAATATATATTTTTATATATCATTTTAAAACTGCCGCTGGGATTATGCCATTTACTTTTGGAGTCGAATGCATTGCTTGATAGCATATGGGTCAGCTTTTCAATGGTCGGATAAATGTTGTCCACAGATTCCTGCAGTGTACGCTCAGTCACCGTTGCGACTTTGCTTCTGTTATGAGTATCACACAAGTGCCGAATATGAGCACAGCTGCCACAATGCACACACATCAATAACAGGTTCTACAAAAGTGTTTCTGACTGCTGTTACACTGCACTATTTGACAACACATTCCATTGAAAGAGCTCATGTTGGTCAGCTTGTGCTGCTGCAATAGCAGCCCTTGAGCACTGCTTCGGACCGATGTAATTACATTTGAGAATTCTCTCATTTAAGTAACATATCAGCGATTTTGAAAATGCAATATCCACACAATGGCTGATAAAACAGTGCAAAATAATGCATGCAGCTTTGTTTTCCATTAAAATAAACGTAATTGCGGGGATATTGCCAGCTTGCTGGGGCTTAGAGATCCATTAGACGGAATTGTCGAGGTCTATGTTTTCGTACATCTGCAGTGGATATTGTTAATGGCAAGTGATTGCTGCCCACTTGCAAGATGAAAGACTGAGAGCTGCTTTTAGCTGGCGAACGTGCTTGCTGAAAATGCAGTTATTCCAACCCCCCGGGGTTAGTTTGCAATCTGTTAATAAAAGGAATTTATTTCTGCCTCTCTCTCTCCTTTACAAACTGTTAAATGCTGCCTCAATACAGGGTTCAGGAAACTTTTTTTTTGTTGGAGCATAAAATGTGATGATTATTTCATTCCTATTATAGTCCGCAGAGGGACGTGCAATGGTCATAAATTGTAATGCGTATGTAAATGGTAAAACGTACCCTGCATATACTATGGGATTTTAAAATTTAATTTAACATTTTCTGAATGTATATTTGTTTAGTGTTGCTCCTCCTCAAACAATATGTATCAATGCCTTACATTAATTGAAATGTGTTAAACATTCTAAAATGTATTTTCCAATGACAATATCTGTATGGATATTTGTTTCATAAAATAGTTATGAGTTCTCTTTCTTAAAACAGTTAATTAAAGATGATACATACCTTGCCCGAGGCAAGCAGTTACATTTTAGTCAAAAAAAGATGACTGTGAAAATTGATAAAAATGTGCAGTCAATAATTAAATGGGCAACCTTGAAGTTAACGAATATACACTAACTCACTAACTACCTGTGTTTCCCCTGTAAGCAATGTCAAATTATTGGATTAATTAATGAAATTTTTAAAGGATTTAAGAGGATAAATTAGACAACCAATTCAATGTGTGCACAAACCGTGGTTATGAGCTCTTTCTCCCTCAGTGACACCATTAGGTGAAGCTAATGCGGCTGTTCAATGTTCTATGCAATGCATTCTTTTGATCAAAAATTGTTCAACGTAATATTTTACCTTGACTTAGCTATTGTAAAAACAGTGCTTCTTTCAACTATATAAACTATTTAAAAACCTAGAAACTGTTTTTATTATACCAGGTAAGGCCCACTGAACTATGCAGCTCTTTTTCAGAAGCTACCTGGCCACGAATGATCGTCCAATGAAGTGGCCTATCATGTGGAAATTTAAAGCAGCCAAACACACTAAACGCATGTTTGTAAATGTGGAGGGAAAAACCAGCGAACATAGCTTATTGTTTTATTATGCTGTACTTTTTCCAGTGAACATAGAAATAGCAATAATATATGTGAACATAATTTTGCATAGCAACAGCTGTCTGTCACGAATGAGTCAAACTCGTGAATTCTCTCCATTAGATGTGCTCAATTGCGGCAGTCAAAATTACATTTTAGTAAAATAGACTGGAGGGATGATACATGCTCCATGTGCACAACTTCAAAAAGAGGTCTGCCTGCACCACCAGACATCAGAACTTGAAACGGTTGGATATTTTACAGCTGAGTATTCCATCGCCATAGGAGAAAACATTTAGGCATGAAAAAAAATGTGCAGAAATTTGGCATTAAAACTGTTGATCCATTCCCCTCTGCTTACCACCTTCTGTGCTCAAACATGCACGTAAAACATATGCATGAATTGCCCAATTTACATGCAAATGATTTGTTTCTTCGAAGCCTAAAGGTTTCAGTGCAGTGTTACTTGACATTGTATTTTTTTTAGATGCAACAGAGGCACTTAAGAAAACAGTACCGCATGTTTGTTTGTAGCATGCAGTTAAAGAGACATGTTGCATGCGAGTGGTTGGGCTGAATACCCATGTATACCATGTGTGTGTTATGTGGTGGTGGTGGTGATGTGCGCATGAGCACAGGCCAGTAAAAATATATAGTGTGAACACAGACAAAGACATCGATCCCCCATGTTGCCTTAACAGGCTTTTGGGACAAAGTGCTGTTAGCAAGCACCTATGAAGGCCGGCACAGCACACGAGGGGGTGGGTAGACAGCACCACGCCCAGCGCCAATTGTGTCCCAAGTGGCGATGTTTACACATCGCACCGGGTACTCATTTGAGGCTGAGTCGACCTATATGAGGCCGAGGACCGGTTCAGATTATCATCACTGGTGGTGCCCTTGTGCGGAAATTGAACCCGGATGGCCGGCATCGGAGCGCAGTGCACTAACCATTGCATGCCTGCTTCCCAGACACAGATGCATGTGTACACATACAAGGCAAAAGTTACTGGTAGGAACCACCTGGTTCCACCAGCCCACAGGAGATTATTGTGTCCGTCCGTCGTGCATCCAAAAATGGGAGGGGTGGGGCTGGGTGGGGAGGGTGGGGAGGAGCTGGGTGGGGAGGGGAGGGTGGGGAGGGGCTGGGTGGGGAGGGGCTGGGTGGGGAGGGTGGGGAGGGGCTGGGTGGGGAGGGTGGGTGAGGAATGTGTTAAGACCATACATATGTAATGCAGCTCTCAGAGACACCGTCTTGTCTTCTGTATATTTATTATGAAAATAAAGTCCACTGAGAACTCAACAAGTAACCGCGAGTACACTTGGGTGGTGAGACAACTCTATTCAGAGACAACATAGCTTCTCGTCTCACGATAAGGAACTCGGTGACAATGGAGATGACCCGATCCAAGGCAATTACGACAACGACAGCGGTTCCCCCACACAAATACAGCCCACAGCTCCGGCTCGCGCTGCTGCTTATCCTCGCCCGGTCCGGTCATGCCCTTAGGGGCCATCCATAAATGACGTCACGCGATTTTGGACGATTTTTGACCTCCCTCCTTCGCCCCTTCGTCACACGGCTTCACAAAAAGTCAGACCCCGCCCTTAAATATGACGTCACAAAGCTCTGCCCCCCCCCCCCCAAGAAAAAATTAAACATGCGTAAAATTGCTTTAAACTATTGTCATTGTAGTGTGTATTTAATGTGGTGCTGCACTCTGATGTTGTAGGAGAAAACATGTATTAAAAAGTCTATTTAGTTAAGTAGAACGTGTTGTCTATATTTATTTAAAGTTGCGCATTTTAATGTGACGTCACATTTCTCAACTCCCCCCCCCCCTTGTCACACATCGTCACAAATGTCTGACCCCCCTCCCCCCTAGGTGCGTGACGTCATTTATGGCCCCTAATTACACTTTCCCGCCATTGGATCCCGTGCTCCCCCTCACGTGACTCTGTCAACTCTCGTCCCATCAATCATCATTAGCACGTCCATTAGTAAACCATGGTCCCAGGGAACCATACTGTCCCGCTATCGCTCTGCACTGTCTTTACATATGTAGTGCTGACTGGACACGACAGCTTCTTGCTTTTCTCTCTCTTTATTTCGCGTATACCGATCAACATTCCTCCAGCTAACACCAATCAACATTCCTCCAGCTAACACCAATCAACATTCCTCCTCCGCGCTCTCTGCTAGCTCCCCCGGCCTCGCTCGCTCCGCGTCTCTCCGTCGACTCTCCTTCTCCACTCTCCCTGTCACAGTTCAGCCGCTCTTTATCGGCTCCACCGTCACACTCAGTCGTACTCTATCAGTTTCTCCCACACTCCAGCCGCTTTATACTGGCTTCGTCGTCTCACTCCAGCCACTTCTGCTGGTATCTCCGTTGACACCTTATACCTTTCCACTGCTACCCGATACTTCTCCACTGCTACCCTACACATCTCCACTGCTACCATATGCTTCTCCACTGCTACCCTACACTTCTCCGCTGCTACCCTACACTTCTCCACTGCTACTGGCTCCGCTGCTTCAAATCCAACCTCATGCTTCTCCTCCCAGGCGCGAACTCCCGTCTGCTCCAAAACCCCCTCTCTTTATCCCCCAGCCAATTAATCTTCAACTAATCTAAGGAATCCCCCACGACTCCGCTCGCCCCCAGCCCCCGCTGGCACCTGCCATGTTTTTCCAGACAATGCGGTGCCACTTAGCGACAACAACAACTTCTCGGCCAATCAGCGCCATGCGTCCTTAATTACCCCTTACCACCTGCTACTGTCCTCAGACAGCGCGTCACCTCCTTTGGACAACAACAACTCCCAGCCAATCAGCGCACTGTGTCCTTAGTTGCCCCCTACTCATCTCTGACCTTCTCCCTACACCTATCAACAACAACCCCTCGACCTCGTTTGCTCCCACTGTACTCCGCGCGTGTATACCCACTCTCGCGTGTGGCACGTACTTTCAGGCACTACACACATACAGGTAGTCCCCGACTTACGATGGAGATGCGTTACGACGACCCCATCGTAAGTCGAAAATATCGTAAGTCGAAAATGGCCTAGCCTACCCAGGAGTCTTAAAGAATGGTGATAATTTAGCAAAACAGAGCAATTTACAGTACCGTACTATATAAACTATATAATGTATGTATTAATTACAATGTGGTATTGCACAGTAAAATTGTAAGTTAAAAACAAGGTAAATTATTAGCCTACCTATATGAACTGCAATTTCATGGAAAGTTTTTTTCAGGAAACATTCTTATCTGCTATAAAAAAAACTTTTAACATGCATTGAACACCGAGACAACTTAACTCCGTCGACCGCTGGTGAGAGTGAGGCATCATCACACAAGGCGGGAGATGCGTACATCCCGGCAGCGTCCCAACGTACCTCGTACGCTGCTGCGTTTGCCTGCCGCGCGAAATGTAAAATATTTAACAATTTTGTCATATTGCTATCGCCATCGTATGGTCGAAATAGCATAAGTCGGACCATCGTAAGTCGGGGACTACCTGTATATACATGATGGCCCCAATTTTAAATGTGATGAAATCCGATCAAGTAGTGTTGCACTTAGTTGCTCTAGAGCGGCAATTTTGTTTATTGGCCCATTCCAGCAGTGCTCTTTCCAGTTGGGTATAATGGTGCGTTTTGCCATAACATTGAAAATGTGGAATCATGTATTTGCCTCCCGAGAAAGGCATTGAGGTTTCAACCCCAAAACAGACGTTATTGAGGGTGAGATGCTTATTTTTTTGGGCGTTTTAAAATGGCGAATTTTTCAACCATGTAATGGATTTGTTCCCAAGATGCACGAGGGCATTTTTATAAACCACTGCAATAGGTTTTTGTACAATTCTGTATGCAATTATGTGGATCTATTTAGCCTGTACTGTTTCTCACTGAAATAACTTTAACGGTGCTAATTCACGTCTAAGGTGTAAAACTTGGCATAACTTAAAGGGTAACATCTCAAAAATGGAATTATTAGACAGCTCCTGACTCCTGTTGTGGTGTGACGTTTAAAACAACGAATTATTATGCATGTGGAGGTGAGCCTCCAGTGAAACATCTCCTGGTCTCACCACCTCCACTCGAAACCACCATTTGCTACGTCTCCACCACCATGCCTGTTCAGATTGCATGGCGAAAAATGGCCAGCTGGTTTGATGCATCGATATCAGTGATGCCAAGGTTGAGGAGTATTCGGGAAAAAAACATGGTTGTGCCTTCACTGAAATGCTTGTCACGATAGTTGCGATGGGCGCCCATGAACGCTTGCCTTCAAGAAAATCTCAAGAGGAAATTTGCCATCTAAAAATGTATGTGCGTATAGATGATGTTTCAAATGCAGTTTGAATGCAAATGCAGTTCAAATACATACATGGTTGTCCGTTAACAACCATTTTTTAAAGAGGTGAGGGTGCCCACATTTTACCCCACAACACTTGACCTTCTGATTTACTTAAATGTGTGGTGTCACCATTTATATGGCTGCATGTGTATAGGGGTGGGGGGAGGGGCTCAAGAAACTTCCGTGCGAGAAAATGAAATCGAATCAACACCCTCTGGATTGTAAGCCCAGCCTGCTAACCATTAAACCACGGCAGCTCCCTGAAAGCCAACTACGAAGTAACCCGATTTCAATAATTGCATTGATGCTCCAAATAAAGCTGGAAAGTATATATTCCTTTGCATACCTGCTGCTATTGTGCACCAATTACTTTCCTACACTTGCAATAGACGCATGCGTAGTAATCATTAAATAATAAAAAAAATGCTGAATTAGAATTCCTGTGTGGTTTACGCATACATGAAGCTGACATTTTATCGTTGGCGTCTATGCCATACAGTGCATATTACAGAACATGCTTCCGATGTAAAATTGCCAAAATTATTTTAACGTACGTAATTTCGTGCCTGTGGAGGTAATGCATTGCTGTTGCTCGGGCATTTTGTCTGGAGAAGCAGAGAGAAAAATATAACTCGGTGTAGCCACCACCTGCCAACATCAACAGCACTCCCCACCTCCACCAAACTGCTGCTGTGCCCGAACAACTAAAAGAAGCAGCATGGTGCCAGAGAGTGGCCTGCAGTGATCCATTAAGCAGTATGGGTCATTCCAAGTGCTTCCGTTCAACGCATGGGACATCTCAGAGCCCTTAATGTAGTTGTGGCAGGAGGTTGAGCTATTTATGGAAAAAGTGTGAACAAATGAAAATAAATGCCTTTTTAGAGGAGTGCAGAAAATACGTGTTTTTTATTACATCATGGCTTTTTTTGGCATTGGGTTTTGACCTACTTTGCTACGTATGTGGCAATGACGAGTCATCCTAATAAAGTCAGTCAAATCAATGAAGACACACCTGTACAGTACATAGTCGTTCATATTTCCTCATTTGTATGTGAACTAGCATCCTACATACATGATACTGTAGTTGTGAATATTTGATCTGTATGCCGTAATAATATATTATAGTCCATCCGGCGTTTTGTAAATACTCTATCTCGGGGTATGACTTCCCCTGAACCCATTCTTGCCTTTGGGATGTGACATACATGCGGTCACTATAAAAATAATAACATATTTGCCATATACGTTTCCTTCCACTTCTCCCTCATGTGCATAACATACATGAGGAATCCGGAGCATCTCAATTATGTATTATATAAGATATGGTTTGTCCACATCTGGGATTATAAGGTACAACCTGCTGAAGTGAAAGCTTTTAATCTAAAAAGAATGCTGTCTCAGCCCTTTATATAACTACTAGCATTTTGCCCGTCCTAGGACAGAAGCTGTAATATTTACGAAAAAATTGAGCAGAGTATAATTGTATCTTGTGTAAATTTAATGGCGGTGAATCTTGCACAAAAGAACGTCACGCGCGTTACACACATTTCTGGGCTATTATAGTAGTAATTTAACTTAACTTTCTCATAAAATCGCAGCAAACTTTAAAATAATGTTATGCATGTTTTGCATTGGGCTGCTTTACATAACCTGAACTTGATAATACCAATGTACATAACCTGAACTTGATAATACAAATGTATAAGTTGTTGCACAATATGATATAATTAATATACATAAGATTTATAATTCCATCAATACATCTATTTTACATTGTCCTCTGCCATATTGATAAATCCGGAGCATGGTTTCCAATGGATATGTACACTGTGCAATGTTCATTTGCGCATGGAGTCATCGATAATATCATTAATTGTACTTTTGTAAAAAAAATCTTTATTTGCTGGCAAGGATAACAAAATGTATTAGTGAGCTGTATTCAAACGGCATACATTCATGAAACGATACATTTTAATCTGCATATGGAAAATTAATTTACAAAACTGTCTAGCAAATACACAAAATAGTAGGCATTCTTAACTTGTAAATATTTTGTACAAATTATACACACGTTGTTGAATGATAAGTCAAGTAAATGGGCTTGGGCACGAAAGCAGATGGAAATATCAGCGAAAAGAGAAAACATGCCATAGGAGAGGACCATCATGGAGGTAGAGCGATTAGATTATCTCATGCGTAGGAAAGGGATGGCTTTGCAACTGCAAGACCTCGAAGGATGGCGACGTCATGAAACGTCCTTCATCCAGCAGTGGATAGAGCGTGGCTGATGATTTTGTACCAAAATATATAGGTGCTTATTATGAGTGTCTGCTTCAATTCCGTTTGCTTTGATAATTATACACTTTATGAACACCATCCTTTGCATACTTTCAGTTCATGTTTTTTTTGTCTCTCTCGTAAAACATGTAAGAACCATCTGCTGCACAGTAAGTGGCATTAACAGGCAATAATGGAATGCATTGAATTCAAAAGAGCTTATCGTAATGCAGTAAAATTAAAGCACAAGTGATTCATATTGCATTGGTTTTGATTTATGGCCGAGAGAAAATAAGCAAGAGTTTATTTCATATTTTTGAGACTCATCCAGCAAATTTCTTTCCTACAAATGCAGTTTGTGGCAGCAATACAATCTGCATTTCGCATACAAATATTGGGTATTTTTAGACATACTGTACTGTACAATGGCTTGTGTAGTAATTTCCAGCATATGCCAGCTGGATGAACAGTGGTTTTGTAGGCAGAAAATCTAAGTTCAAATTGAGTGTGCTGAAAAACTATAACTGTCAAATGAGTCCCGTTTAAATTGGTTTTCAGCAAAATGTCTTGTTGTTTAATCTAAAGTTACGGCATGCTTTGTATGAACGGGATTATCGCATTGTGACTAATTTATTTGTCATATTTAAACAGAAAAACAATCGACGATGTACGACAAATTAAAACTATGCATTATGACCAATACGTGAGCAACAAAATGGAATTTCTTCTCGTTGGTATAAAACTGCTGGCAATTGAATTTTGCTCACTCACAAATTTGCAAGCAATAGTGTGTTACGGTTAAATGGAGATGGATGTCTAGTATGTGTGTTCACACGTGTGTCAGTAATGGTTTGGGCCGAATAGTAAAACATGTGTGTATTTATAAAGTTATGAATAGCTGTTTTACTATACGCTTTGGTTCTTTCGGTAAAGTCACGTTGGTAGAAAAATAATAGATGACGACGTTTCGATCGCAACACAAGCAAGTTTTTTTCTTGCTGTGGTTATCCCACCTAATGACGATTGCTTGTATTGCGATCGAAACGTTGTGATCTATTATTTTTCTACCTACGTTTCTTTACCGAAAGAACTAAAGAGTATGGATTCCTGCAGTCACGAAAGCTTCAAATCAAGCTGTTTTACTATTGCTTAATATAGATTTTATTCGATTATGAGCATTGCATACACATGTGCAGATATGGGTATAACCAAAGTGGGGATCCTCCCTGAGAAACCTCTCATTATGCCTTTATTTACCTACTACAGCGCCAAGCAGTGGCGGCTCCTGCAAAATCTCTCAGGGGGGGCAAATGTCTGGATGATTGATAAGGATAAGGTCCACCCATGCAATGGATAAATTAACAGCTTAAGCATGTAAAGGCAACTTCACTTCTTTAATATTAATGAAAAATAAAGTGACTCTTACAATACATCTTGTTTGTTTCTATACTCACTATTAAAACAAACCACTCAAGTTTCTTTTATTAAAGATTCCACTAGGTGGCGACAAATTATATTGTTGGATGAAACGTGCTTACGTATGATGACGTAAGCACGTATGATGACGTAAGCACGTTAGGGCGAGCCCTCCCGGAAGCCATAGAGAATGCATTGCAGCGCCCCCGTTCGAAAAAAAACATCTTTGAATGTAAGTCTATGGGACCACTCGGGGCGATTCTCAGCTGGAGGGAAATCGCCCAAAAAGAGGCGGTACTCCACAGAACGTAGCATGACGCTGATTGGACTATATCCAGAGGCACAGTGACGGCTAGCGTGACTCTGTGGTTGAATGACATTGGTGGTGCGTCGCCCAATCGCCCTAATGAAGAAACCGCCCCTGGCGCCAAGGTAAAGTGTGTGTGAGCAGTGTTCGTTAGTCCATAAAGAGAGATATAAATTCACTCCGTGGGCCCTTCACTTTTTCGCCAACTTTGATTATTTCCAGCCCGACAGATACAACATCACTTTCGAAGGGTTAAATACAATTAATCGTCAACGGCCATGGTGCATCACTGCCAGATTTAAACCTCTGTAAGTTGCCGCCATCCCTGCGATGTCACATCCATCAGGCTTCTGCACATGAGTCGATGCCACCACTCCATCTCCACGGCGGACGTTTGTCTCTGGCATGTGTTCACTTTTTTGGCTGCAACTCAGCCACTGGTCTCGACCATCGGCCATCATCTTTTCTAACAATGGGCCACCACGGTGACGGCATGATAACTGCCTCGCCTAGAATACAGGAGAGCGTGGGTTCAATTCCGACCCTGACGCCTGTATATATGGAGTGTGCGTGTTCTCCCCATGGTTACGTGGATTTGTCTCCGTGTCTTCCGGTTTTCCCTCCACATTTAGAAACGTGCGTTTAAAGTATTAGGCTGCTGTACATTTCCACGCGAAAAGCCACTTCGCTGTACTGTCAATTGTGGCCAGGTCGCTTCTGAAAATGAGCTATGTTGCTAATTAAGCCTTACCTGGAAAAAAAAAAATTCAAATAGTTTTAATGCATCGTGCTCAATCCCACAGCCTGGTTTGATGCAAGTTGCACTTCAACATAAATATCTGTGAGCAAAATAATTAATTACAAGATGGTTAACATGAAAAATCTCGGTCAGGAGGTCGCAGAATGTAAACTAACTCTCAGCAAGAAAATAATTAAATTCATATCTCCACGTTCATTAATCCAAAAACTAGCTTTGTATTGGATAACATGTTGAAAGTGGTGGGGCGGGGAGTAAATGGACAAATTTATTTCAGATTTAATTTTGGATTAGGCCACAGGAAGTATAACTGAACATCCAAGAAATTCAGATTTGTATTCTGGCTTCCTGGATCTTAGCCTGATGTTGCTTGACTTAGTTTAAAGGGAAACGTATCCAATTGCTAATTTTAGTTGTAAGAATTGCTTTTAATTTTACCGCTGAGCTAAAACAAATTGGTGGGTTAAATTGCGTTCACACCACGTGCCGTTTTAATTTGTATGGCCGTGTGGGGTGGTGGATGGTCTTTACGACACACATTTGACGACGTAATTACGTGACCTAACCCAAGAATCAATTATGAAACGTCACATGGGCTACATAAACCCATTGTTGTCCATCCCCCGCACCTCCGATTAGCATGTTTAGCTATTTCCGGTGGGAAAGAAGTTCAACATACATAAATGTTTTTAATAGAACAAATAATGTGAAACCGCAAAAAATACAAAATTGATGAGGAGATATGAACGAGACGAAGGTGCTAAATGTGTTATAACTGTGGATTTCTTGAGGGCTAAATGCAGTCACAATAATATATAAGATGATGGCTGATGGACAAGGCTGGTAAGGGAAAAACATCCAAAGCGTTGAGCGTCACTGAGAGGATGATGGACCAATAAAGACCAGTGCATGCGCAGGTTTGGGATAGGATTGTGAGCCTGGTAGAATTGAGGGATGGTGATGGTATATGAAGGCCTTATCCAGCAGTGTGCAAATAATGGCTGATGGAAATTTACAAATATTTTTTATTGGCAATATTGTGGCTAGTTCGAGAACATTTATCGTATCCCAGGTGAGGTGCTAGTAGGGGAATTTGAATACCAGCTGCTAAATGGCCAACGGCAATATTCCACATCTGAGGGAAATGGCATTTTTGTCCTGTGTACTAAACCCATTTGCAGCAAATTGCCTTCTTTTCAGCAATGACTATTCCAGTTCATCACTTATCCTTTTCAATAATTGAAACCATGTTCACTGAATCATTTTTAAACAGCTGCTATTACCTTAGCCATGTCCTTTGTTTCCTTTTTATGAATTAAATTTGGAACAAGGTGGTTTTCTTTTTTATGTACTCAATTATTTTTTGAGTTGGCTGTCATTGGAAATGCATTACAACTTTTTTTTTTGCTGCCTCCAGCAAATACGTGTAGCTTCCACAGTGTGTTCCAGAACCGGCGTTTGTTGATGTGGTGTTTCAGAAAAGCACATAACTGTGGGAGAGTTTTGCATAAAAGATGCAACATTTAATACATTCAGCGAAAGGGTCGCAGAGTTCAAAACTATGAAACCCATACACAGTGAGACACCACTCTATATCCAACCCTTAGTCTTGGTCTATGATCTGGTTTAAACAATTGTGAGCCTAACATAAAGTACCCCCCCCCCCCAACAAAGACATACTCTTTAAACAATGTCATTTTCATATTATTCGAGAAGCTTTTTGATTCCCTCTAAAACAGCTCATCTTCCAGTGCAATCAGATATCACTCCTTCAACTCATTATCACCAAGATCGACATCATCATCAGCAGCATCATCATCATAATCCTCAAAATACTTTTACACACAGATGCTCGTTCAAAGTGGCTAAAAGTGTGGAGCAGAGGCAGAATGCAAGAGTTCCTCTGAGTGCAGTTGCTTGAAAGCAGCGAGCTTTGTGAGTCTGTGCGACGGGGTATTGTGGCGCAGAAACCAGGGCGTGGCTCTCATCTCTCCTTGGTTCTTCTCTTTAAATGACCCAGGCAGTCGATGGAGTGAGTCTGCATGATACTGCGGCGTGCCACGAAGTCAATGTGCACCAGACGCATCTAAAATAATGGTGCACACGACTTTGCTTCATCAGTAGTAGCTGCAACATCAATGGCATCTGGAATTTAATTTGACATTAGGCTCCGACCCTTTAGTACCACCCTTGTATGGATAGCAACATTGCAAATGTTATCCTAAGGACATATACGGTATTTATAAGTTTGTATTATTGCAAATATTGGTGGCTCTTTGGCCAGGAATCAAACTTAGCAAGTTAGGTGCATAGGGCAATACATGAACCACTGCACCACAGTGCCATCCCGATTGGTAACACTGTCATCAAATTGATGTCAACTGACAAGTTTTAGCTTTGTGTCTACTTCATGACAATATGTTGCATGGACATTATAATTTATAGGTGAGATTAAATAATTAATTTGTGGAAATAAAATATTGCATACTGTTATCCATGGTAGTCTTTTATTGTGGGTTGATATTTTGACTATTATATAATTATTGAGGTAACACGTAATATTTCATCATCTTCCATAATTGTGTAAAATTCCGATGAAACTTAGCACAAGGATGTACAGCCACATAAAGAATTCGTAAATAGATAAATATTGAATTGTGGGTATTTGAACAATATCAAATTGTGGGCAATTTAAAACGTTACACACGTTCATAATTTAAACAATAGCATACACATATTAGTGGTTGGTATAATTGCGTGCTACTACTCATAAAAAATATTTTCGTTCAAAATTCTGAGATTGGGTTTGAACCTGCTCAGAAGCAAGCATGCTCGCCATTAGGCCACTCAGGAACTAAGGATGACTGAGCAAATAAATAAAAACTGCTTTATAGACAAATGTAATCATTTGTTTGTCTGCATGATGACAGCGGAATATGCTATTACATCTTAAATCAGGAAGCTGCTGCTCAAGACCAAAGTTTTGCATGCATTTTCATGAATTCATGTCAACTCAGAAGGCTGGGAGCTAAGAAATAAATATCGTCGATGACTAATTTGGCAGTGTTGTACTTTTTTTGTCTTTGATATTACTCTCCCATCCACGTAATCTGCGCAATCTGCACAGCTATTCCAGATCAGCAATCTAAAACGATTAAAAAATCCACCACTGGCCAATAGGGGTTAACAAAAAAAATTGTAGACTCGAAAATCATGCTGCGGGAATTATTTCTGCCACTAATTGGATTTTTGCAAATGTTATTTGACCAGGTGAGCGCAGGCAAGTTTCAGAGTAGTCACGTTGCACAGCAGAACATTCTTCCCATAAATAATGCATTATCGATGTCTCCCTAAAGAAAATTGTGTTGTTGCAAATTGACCTTCAGAAATTATTATAGCCAGTCGAGGCAGCGATGGTGCATTCATATCTAGCCCAAACATCTTTGGGTGTTCACATCTTACGATGGGGTCTGTACATCTTTCAACTGATGACGGCAGGGATACACGGCCTTTTGTTCCTTTTAACACCAGTTTTGGTAATTAATTAGTTACACCGTATTGACTTCTTGACATATTAACTTTCTCCAACTGCTAGTTGTAAATCTAGATTGAACGAATCTCTTTACAACTATGTTTTGTGTTTAGTTCATTGTCCTTGCCTCGCACCTCCAGTTAGCACGATTGGCTACATAGGTGCGAAATAAGTTCATCAAACATGCATAAGCACGTATTTATTTCCTTGTCTTATTAAATACTTAGAAGTTTACGAATTTTTCAGTTAAAATTCACTTGAAATGCTGGCAGAGGGGTATTTAGTCTGGGTAGGTGCATACACAGACAACCTTTTTTTATTGCAACACAGCTAATTCGGATACATCGTTGAGGGCAGGCTTGAGGATTCGAATGCTCATACACGAAGACTATAAATCTGACACAGACCAAATGCATGCAACATAATACGACGATATATGTATATGATATGCGGGGTGTTGGGATTAGTTATGCACAGATTGCACATTATGCAATGGTTTCTTTGAACCTGGGGTTCAATTTCTCCAGCAAAGCGCGCCTATTGCTATTCGTGTACGAACCTGGCCCAGAGTTCTCCTGGGCCATCTTGTGTGCTTTGTCCACTGACAGTGGAGGAGGGACAAAAACAGCTGGAATATGAGGCAACTCCTTTTGTCCCCTGGTGTGCTGTACCAGCTCTTAATGGCTGCTCACTAACACTACCAAATGAAGACAGTTTATTGACGCTAAGATGAGGGCATCGCAAACAATCCTGCGGAAGGTGAATAGTAGGAGGAGCAAATTAACCTTATTTATATATCTGTATTTTACACCTCAGCGGAACATTATGTCATTGATATGCATCTCCAGTTTGAACTATAACTTGCATTATGAGCAGCTTGTGAGAAACACAACGGGAAATGTGTTCCTGGCATCAGTAAACGATGTATGGAAACTAGAATTGCATGGCTACTCTATTACGAAATGTTTATTTGCAATTGGTTAACGGTTGTTGCATTGCAGATTAATGTATATAGGGTTTTAAAGAGTTTCCCACATTTTGCACATTTCAGCAGTGTTCTTTGAAAATAAAATGTACTTCCTAAATATATACATACATACACACTCTGTATACATCACATAGCTCTCAATGCTCCCCTGGGCACCAATTCAGCTTTTAAGCTGATTGTGGGAGAGCCTGCATGAGAGTTATCGTGCCGTGAAATCTGTGCTGTGTGCTCTTTCAACACTGGTGCGTTAAAATAAGCTATACTTACATACACGCTCATTGCATGCTTGTCGGAACAAAGTTTTTGTCAAGCAAATTGATTAAGAATGTTTGCACGCTCGTAGAATTGAATTAAATTGTTCTCCAAAAGCGTTTTAAGTGGAAAGTACTGCACCTACGTGGGCTCTGGAAAATAAACATGAAAATAGTAAAGTCACGTAGAAGGGAAACAATAACATAATAAAAATATAAAATAAAATTCTCACGACGTTTCGACTGCAACACAAGCAATCATCATCAGGTGTGAAAAAACACAGCAAGAAAATTTGAAAAAAAGTGGCGTTTTTTTCTTAACGTTAGCACCACGGACAGCAATTTTGGCAGTTGTTCAGATGGACGAGTCCATCGATGTTCGGAAAAGAGGAGGGGGGGGGGGGAGAGAATGGAATGCGGTCTGAAAGTCACCGTAAGCGTGAACACAATCAATTAAGACCTGAAATGGTTTATCAAATCCTTCCAATGATTTCTAAGTCAGAATCCATCTTCTTGGTTAAAATTGTCTCTGTGTTTGTATATGTGGATAGCCTCATTAACGAATCTCTCATGGTAGCCAGATGGCTTGCAGATAACCTCTGTCTTGGAGAAGTCAATGTCATGTGAGCCCACTGAATTATAACAGTGATCTGCCACGGCCGAGGTGTAGGTCCTACCGTATTTAAGGTCTGCTTTGTGTTCACGGATACGGCCCGATACATGTCGTTTGGTTTATCCAATGTAACTACTACCACAGATGCAACTCAGTTTGTAGACGCCAGGGTACTGTATGTCCGGAATCACCTATTTTACAGACGGAACCAGATCACGGATTTTATGTAATGTGTTGAATCAGACCTTGATCTTGTGTTTATTCAAGATTTTGGAGATCTTTTATCTGATCCTCGCAATGTAGGGTAAGGTGATGGTTTTGAATGGCTCCTCAAGAGGGTCCTTCTTCATGGTTGGAGTGATGGCTTTGCGGATTGTTTCCCTTCTACGTGACTTTACCGAAAGAACCAATACTATGAATCCCTGCAGTCACGAAACCTTTAGATAAAAAAATGAAAATAGTAGTAAAACACATACACACCCACCCTAGAAACTATTTCAATAATAGTCTGTAATCAGCCACTCTTAAGAGTGAAGTTAAACACACTCTGGTCTTTGGTCAATTCCGTTGGTACTGTCAAATTACATTAAAATATATCGACACAAAAAAGCCTGTGTTTGTAGATGCGGTCATTTGTTGGTAGACTATTATGCAGATTTTTGACGTTGTGGCTGTACCGCTCAGGTTTGACCGCGTCTTTTTCTGCTTGATATCCAACGGTTTTCTCTCTCTCCATATGCTGAGGAAGCTCCCAGCACATGGAGCGAAGCGTCGGGCATTTTGTTGAACAGCACCTTCATGCCGAACAGCAACATGGAATCACATCAGTTGAGCATACGCTATTTTGCATTTTTCCTTGTAAACAAGTGTTATATACGAATATGTCCAGTACTGGATTTTTTAAAATGTGTCCCTGTGCATCACTGCCAACGCAGTTTCGCCAAATAATGTGTTTGTATTATGCACTGTTATAAATAAATTATGCTATATAAGAGATGAATGAAGGTTTAAGTGGAGTGCAGCATGCCTGCTTATGAATTTCATTGAGAAGAGCATTGCCAGCAGCGCCGAGAGAAAGCGTGCAGCAGGGAGATTGAATTTCTGATCATTGGCGATTACACTTTCAACTGCAAGGGCTTTGAGAAACATGTGACATTTTAGGCAATTAAACAGTTTTTAATTGACACGAGTCGTTTGTGCTATTATCATACATTGCAATTAAACCATCAGAAAGGCATATCTATGTCTATATAGAAAAGACAAAGATCCCCTGTGTAGCTGAAGCAGACTATTGGGGCAAGAGCTGTTAGCAAGCACCTATGAAGGCCGGCACGGCACACTAGGGGTTGGGTGGCCAACAACACGCCCGACCGCCTTGTTTCCCTAGTGGCGATGTTTTTACACATCACACCAGGTACTCATTTGAGGCTGAGTCGACCTAGGGGAGGCCCAGAACCAGTTAAGATAATCGTTACTGGTGTTGGCCATGAGCGAGAATCGAACTCGGGTTGCCAGGTTTGTAGAGCAGCACGCAAAACACTACACGACTGCTCATATATACAGTATACTCACATCAGCTCATAGGGAGAGTCACGAAAACCCAAATAGGACTTTATAATGGAGAGAGAGTGATGCATTAAATTAGGAGTTTGCGTCTTCTCCCGACTGGGCAAGCGCTGCACCAGCGTATCCATGGGGCATTTCGTGGCGACTAATTTCACCTATGACGCAAGCACACAGCGCTTCTCTCGCATCTGAAAATTAGCTCCAGGGACGCCCTCTGTGAAGCATAATGCTACCACAGACGATGATAATTCAGCTGTAGCTTGTGACGTGGGAGTGTGAGATGGAGGCTCAAACCAGGTCACAGACTTGTGGATGAGGGAGTCAGGGTTCATAAAAGTCACAGGCCACACTTTTTGGAATTCAATATCCAGCCTAACAGCAGGAGGTGGTGAACACTGCTGTGTGTGTGCACTATGTACTTGAATAATACAAGTCCTTCTTTGCAGGTATCCAGAGTTGAGAAGCAGGGTTTGCCTACGTAACTTTCATCCATCTAATGAACCACTTCTGTAAACAAACTTTCTGCTGCGGTATGCGATAAGAATAAAAAAAATCAAAAGCCTCCCAGGAGCTGCAAAACATTTAGAAGCTGTGTTTGCTGTCTGAGATGATCTATGTTTGATGGTGGGTTTGTTTGTTTTCTTTATGATGAATATGCATGCATGTATATAAATATATGCATGGAGCCGTGCAGGTCATCTCAAAGGGGCATGCCCTAAATAATTGCGTTGGCCACCCATTCCCAGTGCAGGTAATGCTTTCAAATTGCAGTGCCTATACAACTGGAGAATGCATCCAGCGAAGAATGGGCCCTTCATAGAATGAAATCCCAGTCCAATTGTATCTCAAATAACTTATTTTGAATGTGACATCAATATATTCATTAACAAATTCTGAAGTAAAAATGAAAAATGGGTTGCCGTTCCATTGAATGTGGGGTCGTGGTCATCTCGTGCTTACAGTCGTGAGCTAGTGGTGGAAATTCCACGTTCTTATGGTGTGGGTGAGTTCGTACAATAACAAGCACTGCTGAATTCCCAGCAAGTGCTACTCACTCGATAGTCATGCCCCTCAAAGTGCATTGACCATCATCGGCATGATATATTCATTAACAGTGGCATGTTTAACAACCAAAAAAAATATCGGTATGACTTGGAAATAATTAATGTTCGTGTCAGTCGGTCAATAAATTATATGGGGATGGATGGGTCTGAAAATGTATCACCCTCGGTCACTAATCCCATGTGAAATGTGGCACATGACTGCCGTGAGTTATGGTCTGTTCTCTACAATAGTCATACTGGCCACTCGGCCTGCGAAGGAGTTCATTGTGAGATGCAATTTGATGTCATCTAGAAAAAAAGGGGAAATTAAATTCGGCAGTGCGCTAAATGTTTAATGCGCATGTAACTTTTAAATTATTTCCTCGTGTTTTGTGGTCAAATGTCTTGCCATGCTGAACATTCCATGATATAAAATGGCTATTTCTATTAATCGAACTTCCACCCATCTCCACTTGGCAAGCTTAGTTAAACCTCCACTGGTTTAAATAATATTTATTGCTGGTTTGACTACTTTATGCAGGTTAACAGCGGGTTATTTACTTCGACGTATATGGGCATGACTTTACTAAACACATTCCTGCGGAGGGAGCTGGTAGGAACGTCGGGTTGCTCGGTCGTGGTGTATTCCGCAAATATGCCCGACTGTGAGGGCGGGCACAAGCCGGCGTGAGTAGGTTAAACGTTGAGTTTTATAAGGGCACTACGGGGTGACCAGCCCCTCCCCAACCAGCCCCGCCCCTCCCACCCCCCACCCAGCCCCACCCTACCCACCCCGCCCCTCCCCACCCAGCCCCTCCCCACCCAGCCCCACCCTCCACACCCAGCCCCTCCCCACCCTCCCCTCCCCACCCAGCCCCTCCCTCCCCACCCAGCCCCTCCCTGCACGACGGACGGACACAATAATCCCCTGTGGGCTGGTGTAACCAGGAGGTTCCTACCAGTATCAAGTATTTGAATGTAGCATTGTGGAGTTTCGTTGTGAGTAGTACTAACCACAACGATATTCCAGTCATAGTTTATAGGTCCCGCTAGTATTTCTAATGTTTTCAAATCATATATTTTCAAAATGCAGTTAAGTTTAGCTCATGTATTGGTGCCCGGTGGATTATTACGTGGGCCCATGAGGAATAGCAGCAGCTAGGTAAATCCTTTATTCAGCAGTGGATGGATCATGGCTGATGATGATGATGCCATTAAACATATCAAGAACCAGCTCATGTGAATGTCACACTTTGGTTATGCACGAGGCCGGAAGGGCATGTGTCTCATATTCGCAACACTGTGTAGTCGGGACACTTAAAATTGCATTAATAATACAGAGACAGACTCGGAATCAAAATACCGCATAAAACACTGGGCAAAGTATCCTGTTGACGTGAGGGCTCAATGATTTACTCGAGAAGACCTTGCATTAACGTCTCTATGATTTACTTACCTATAGTATACTATGGTTAGCAGTGGACTGCAGTTTTAATTAATTTAATTAACAGCAATATATTTTACCAAACAAGGCATTTATGAATTGAAAAAAGCACACGTGTCATGGACTTCATGTAATTAATACAACACCATTTCTTCCAAACTTGACACCTCAATTCCATTAAGAAAGATACGTTCTTAATTCGTGGTAATTTTTCAATGTAAGACGTTGGGAGTTGTCATGACCCAGTGGCAGCACGCTTGATGCAGAGCTTCAGGATTAGAATCGATGGGCAGCCCTGGTTATTACTGTCGGTGTAATAACCTTTAATATAGATTACATCTGCTTCACAGTGGGTGTTAAATATCCAGTGATGGTATTCACAAGAGTAGGTCATTCCACATTCGATAAAGTACCTTCTATTTACTAAATTTAATCTACATAGCAATCAGCACCCTTGGCAGGACCCTCTTGTAAAAGTGTTATGAGACTCATTGAGGCTTTCCTGGGTAAAAAAAGTGTAAGATACATAACATTAATAATGTTAATGATTAATATGCCTAATTTAATTTTGATATTCAAACTGCACAATACCAAACCCTGCTTTGAGGAAAGTAAAGAATTCGAATTAATTGTGAGCATGATGACCGTTACATCCGATAACATTACACACTCTATATACACATGAAATAAACATTAGAGGCACTTGCATTAAATATTCTTGTTTTATGAAGGACATTTTTTTGTATAATATCACACACTTGTCCCTGCAATTAATGTAGATAATGGGATGCGATGTGCCTAGTACAAACTCATGTAGCCAGAAAATAGTTGGGCTAAAAGTGTCTAAAGCATTATTTAACCAAACTAATATTGTACTTGATAGTATATATATTTGAATGCCAAGTAAATTGCGAAGTACAGTTGTCTTTTCGGGATGAAAACTTATTTAGGGAAAATAGCAAAATAAATATAATGGTAATTTAGGCCTATCACTACACCACATAATAGCCTAGTGTAGTATTTTCTATTCGCCACGGTATAGCTTTCAAAGTTAACCAATTTGCTTCTATTGCAAAACAAATCATGGTATGACATTTTGCACATGCCTAATGATCCTCAATCAAATCACATGTGACAGAGATGAAAGATTCAAATACAGATAGAGACCACTTGTGTATGTATGTATGTTCAACTTCTTTCACACTGTTCGTAACCAACCGTGCTAATCGGAGGTGCAGGTTTGTGTACGTGACCTTACTAGGTGCTCACTAACGGCCTGTGCAAGCTACGCGGGGGTTCTCTGTCTCTGTGAGTGGGACAAGTTCACGAATGACAAAGCACATTCAGCACGTGCATTCTTAATTCGTACTTCGACGGAGGTTTGGATGTTTTGAATGTTGTGGCACGACATGATAAACAATGCAACATTTCAGCGTAGAACGTGTCGATGTGATCAGGCAAACATTGTGCTGCTGGCTTGGACACGTGTGCAGGGTAGATGTGCAAGATGGAGGAGGACCGGTTACCACGACAGGGCATTAGAGTGGCCTCCACACTCCGGCGATCGAGGGGCAAACATAAGGTTCACGTGTCTATCACGAAGCGGCTGTGGAATAAGGCAGAAAGCGTTGATGGGGTGTGGTGGCCTCAGCGGCTTCGTCCATGATTGTGCCTCGATCTTTTTTTGGCGTGCTTTACAGAGCACAATAGTTGCGTTTCCTCTACCACTCTAATGGGCAATTCATGTTAAGTGTGCGTCAACTTGAGGGTGGCATTCCCTTGGTAAGGGGCCAAAGTGAAATTGCTTTAAATGTGTGCGACTCAATGGGTATAATTTCTCAGTCAAAATGAAAGTGTTGTACACGGCCAGCCTCCATGTCAGCCTCCTCTTGAATATGAACAAAGCGCATCACTCATGTATCATTGTTCAACCCTAGAAATCGAATGTAATTATATATATATATTTTTTAAAGTAGAGAGCATAAAACAATAATTGTTCGGGTATAATGGATCAATTGGCATTGTTCACGAGAGGACAGCATGTATGTCGTGTCATGTTCAGACTTTAATCATGCATGAGTTTGTGTCTTTGTGGACTCCTGCTAGGTTTAACACTTTACATTCTGACGCATAGGAAAGTTTCACAAACACAGCGGGTTAGCAAATAATTTGTGAAATTAAAGAATGTATGCAATCTGCAGTCCAATTAGGTAAATTAATTTAACGTGGTTTTTAATAAAAAAAAATATATTCACCGTGTTGGATGCTGTTCATGTAGTGCTGCTCCACCTTGTGTAGTTTTGCCCTTCCACCGCTAATGTAGTGAACTCATCCTGACTTCAACATTGCAAACAAAACAGCACAATTGCACTCAAATCTCAACGTTATATTCAGAAACGTTGTACTAACCACACACTACCGCACTACAGAGTTGACATAAGGAGATCCAGGCCAGATTCACAAGCCAACCGCTGAGAGCAATGCACTCTTCACGGCCACGGATGGGAACCAAGTGGCTGCGGCTGCAATGCGTGCGATGGTGATTGCGTGGTGCTATTACATGTTTCTACTTCTGAGAAAATGAGAAGAAAAAACCTTTGCTCAATTCCCCCACATCGTACTTAAATGCTCATTTCAACCAACGCGAAATTGATCATCTACATAATGTTTATTTATTTGCCTCAACCTTTTTTGTTCCCCTATTTTCATTTACTGTTATCACCCTACGTAATCATTTTACTTTTGATTTACGACATTGTGGCATTCTTTTATGAACAGAGTACCGTCACCTTTTCATCAGTGTTCATGTGTTATGTTAATCGCGCGTTATGCACAGATTGAATCGAAACACCCTAGTTGCCTAAGCTTTGAAGTGCACAATGACATCTTGAAATATAGACACATTCAATTTCGGAATCATTCATCAAATGGACAAGCCTATTCGCTATCCTGTGTAGTGCCCTCAAATGTTAATAAAAATGTATGCTTTATAAAAAATATACACGACATTATTTCGTTACAAAAATGTGCCACATGTGGTCACCATAGTGTCGTACAGAAGGTTCAATTTAAATTAATGGATGTAAAAAGTGTCGTTTATGACCCTCCTCCTACCTATTAACACATCACCCAGAATGCACCAGATCTCATCAGATTCAGAAGCTGAGTAAGTTTGTCCTTGGATAATGTGTTTGAATGGGTGGCCACCATGCATAGAAACCAGGGATAGTTAGCTTCTGCAGGGCTAAGTTGTCAACCGTGTAAAATTAAGCAAAATCCATTGTTGTAATGTACTATGCTTTAACGCATGGAAACACCCTGCCATCGCGAACCTGCATCTTCTTTCTTGCCTATAAACGTCATTTTTTGCCTGTCTGTCTGGACGAAACGTGTGAAGGATTTGGCTCGTGAACCGTTGGGGTTACGTTGTAAAACGCTATTTCATTTTCACATCCGTCAACTTCAAAGTAGTTAAATTAACAATTTAGTGGTATTCATTATTTATTTATTTCTTAATGCCGCTCACGGCATTAGCATGCGTGACAAAGCCGTGGTTGCAACGCTCACGCGCGATCGGTGGAATTGGGGAAAAATTCTCATTCGCGTAAAAAATGCAATACAAATACACATAACGCTGAGGTTAATTCTTCACAGTGTGATGTCCTCCCCCCCACCCCAAGGTGTGCAGTTACTACTATAGAGTTGGTAGATGTTACTACTATAGGCCGTAGATACTACTGCAGAGTGGGCGGAGGGATCGTGGGTGGGAGGGGGTTGAGGGGTTTCAGCCGAGCCCCAGCCTGCCAAGGTGCCACCTTGGCTAGCTGGGCAATCTAGGTGAGGCCGCGGGCTCTGCACGGGACTAGGCCTCACCACTACACTCTGTAAAGTTAGTACTATCGTAGTGACATCGCGGACGTCACTGTGTAATACCAGCCCTAGAGAGGCACAGCGTGCGATATACTCACATCGCGGACACCCCGTATATGTGGGTGTAGTACCGGCCCTAGAGGGGCTCGGTGAGCGCTGAGTCATAGCGCTGAGTGGCACCACGCTCGGCGTGCAGTGAAGACCCCGACAGGGTGGGGTGTGAGAGTGTCAACCATGGAATGGGGTTACTATAGGCCATGGCACTCTGGTTGACCCCGGAGGACACGTGACTGGTAAAGTCTACACAGGGGCCCCAAGTGGGGGGCTAGGGGTGGTCACGTGTCAGGGCGAGATCCTGCTAGAGGATTCGAAAAGGTGGTCGTGGCCAAGGGCGGAGCCAGCCACGATCAGTGAGGATATAAGCCGGGTCCCCAGAGGGACCGTGGTTCAGCGTTGCTGTTGTCATCTTGAAAATCTACGTTCGACATCCGAGAAGAGTCACCAACACGTGGACCTGGACTCAAGCTGGGGTCCTGACCGTTGTAGCTACTCCCAGTGTAATTAGTGTAGTTAGCCTGGTGGTCCACCACCATAGGTTGTTATCTGGTGAAAGGGCAGTTACCCCTTTGTGTTGGGATCAATAAATATGTTGCCTCCAAAGAGTACATCTGGGACTCAGTTGAACTCACTACACATTTTTACTTAAAACTTTCGTGACTGCAGGAATTCATTCACCATGGAAGTGGAAAGATGGTAAACGAACCATTTTTGGATATTCTGTTTGAGAGGAGACCTGACGGATCCTTGGGACATTCTGTCTACAGGAAAGCCACCCACACAGATTCCTACTTGAAACCGGATTCCCACCACCACCCATCTCAAAAGAATTATCTCATCAAAACGCTATACCACAGAGCCCATAGCATTTCTGACCAACACCACCTGGCCGGTGAATTAAGACACGTACATCGGGCCCTCAGGATGAACGGATACTCTGACCGCACCATCCGCCAAGCTGTTTCTCCCACCATACAGAAACAGCCACATGAAACTCCGACCAAAACTATCACGTTACCATACATAGCAGGCGTAACCAAAAAGATCTCCAAAATTCTAAACAAACATAAGATCCAAGTCCGATGCAGTACAGTGCATAAAATCCGTGATCTGATTCCATCTGTGAAGGATGTCATTCCTGACTTACAGTATCCTGGAGTCTACAAACTGAGTTGCAGTTGTGGTGATTGCTACATTGGAGAAACGAAACGTCATGTTTTTGATCGTGTCCGCGAGCACAAGTCAGATCTGAAACACGGCAGAACTGATTCTTCGGCCGTTGCCGATCATTGCTACAACTCTGTGGGCTCTCATGAAATTGTCTTTTCCTAGACCAAGGTGGTGCTCTGCAAACCTCCTGGCTACATCAAAGGTTTGTACACAAAGTATACAAATATACAAACACAGACATAATTTCAACCGTGATGATGGTAACAAACTGAGTAATCATTGGAAAGATGTGATTAACCACGCAAAAAAAGATTTAACTACACTTATTTGGACCATCTTATTTGACAGACAACTATTACAGGTTACTGATAGACAGCCAGTTTTGTTTTACCAGGTTTATTTTTTTATTTTTTCACACTTTTGTTATGTAGGCTAGGCGTTAGTCACAAACCGCACCTCTCCATAACAAAGGCTCAGTCTTTTGTTATGCAATCTATTCTTAGTCTTAAGCCTCACCTTACCTTATTAATAAAAAGTGTGCCTTTCCGGGCCCTTCCCCCCTCAACCATTATATATATACGGAGTGGTAGCTCTTGTAATATCTCATTTACTTGATACAGCTGTCGTGGCTGTGACGATTCCACCTGAAGACGGAAGCTTGTGTTGCCTCCGAAACGTCGTGATTTTTTATTTTTATTTTTTTAACTTTTATTAATTTTTATTTCAATTTTTTACCTACGTGACTTTACCGAAAAAACCTAAGAATATTATTTGGTTCATTCGGTAAAGTCACGTAGGTGGAAAAATGAAAATAGAAAATAAAGTTAATAAACATAAAATAACAACATCAAATAAAACCACGAATGTAGACTGTTGCCTGGTTCTGATTCAGAGTGAGTGTACTGGCAATCTATAATGTAGACTGTAGCCTGGTTATCACGTTTGGTGAGTGTACTGGCAGTCTATAAATTAGACTGTAGCAATGGTCATTAAGCTGGGTGAGTGTACTAGCAGTCTATAATGTAGACTGTAGCCTAGTTTTTAATCGGAGTGAGTGTACTGGCAGTCTATATTGTAGACTGTAGCCTGGGTTTTAAGCTTGGTGAGCGTATTGGTAGTCTATAATGTAGGCTGTAGAAATGGTTATTAAACTGAGTGAGCGTACTGACAGTCTATAATGTTGAATTATTCTTGGTTCTTAATTACCATTGATACAGTCTACATTATAGACTGCCAGTACACTAAGCAAGCTTAATAACCCGGCTACAGTCTACATTATAGACTGCCAGTACACTCACTCCGATTAAAAACTAGGCTACAGTCTACATTCATGGTTATTTGTTTTTTATTATCATTTTTTATTCACTTTTTTTTCTACGTGACTTTATGGAAAGAACCAAATATTATTATTGTAGAGTTAGTATAGCTTCTACTACAGCTAGTACACACTACCATAGAGTTAGTATAGCTACTACTACAGCCAGTACACACTGCTATAGAGTTAATATAGCTACTAATACAGCCAGTACACACTGCTATAGCGTTACTAAAGCTACTACTACAGCCAGTACAGACTGCTATACAGTTAGTATAACTACTTCTACAACCAGTACACACTGCTATATAGTTAGTATAGCTACTACTCCAGCCAGTACATACTACTTTAGTGATAGTAGCTACTACTACAGCCAGTACATACTACTGTAGTGATAGTAAATACTGCTATCGAGTCGGTAGATACTACTATAGAGTTAGTAGATATTACTATAGTCAGTATATACTACTGTAGAGTTAGTAGCTACTGCTATATAGTCGATATACACTATTATAGAGTCGGTAAATACTACTGCAAGTCAGTAGAAACTACCGTAGAGTCACTAGATACTACTATAGAGTCAGTAGTTAGACTATAGAGTCGGTATATATTACTGTAGAGTCGGTAGATACTACTGCAGAGTCGGTAGAGGCTACTGTAGAGTAAGTAGATACTGCTATAGAGTTATCTAATACTACTATAGAGTTAGTAATTACTGCTATAGTCACTGGATACTACTATAGAGTCAATAGATACGACTATAGATTCAGTAGATACTATAGTCAGTAGATACTATTGTAGAGTCAATATTTACTATTACAGTGAGGGAAAAAAGCATTTGATCCTCTGCTGATTTTGTACGTTTGCCCACTGACCAAGAAATGATCAGTCTATAATTTTAATGGTAGGTTTATTTGAACAGTGAGAGACAGAATAACAACAAAATCCAGAAAACGCATGTCAAAAATGTTATAAATTTATTTGTATTTTAATGAGGGAAATAAGTATTTGACCCCTCTGCAAAACATGACTTAGTACTTGGTGGCAAAACCCGTGTTGGCAATCAAAGAGGTCAGTCGTTTCTTGTAGTTGGCCACCAGGTTTGCACACATCTCAGGAGAGATTTTGTCCCACTCCTCTTTGCAGATCTTCTCCAAGTCATTAAGGTTTCGAGGCTGACGTTTGGCAAATCGAACCTTCAGCTCCCTCCACAGATTTTCAATGGGATTAAGGTCTGGAGACTGGCTAGCCCACTCCAGGACCTTAATGTGCTTCTTCTTGAGCCACTCCTTTGTTGCCTTGGCCGTGTGTTTTGGGTCATTGTCATGCTGGAATACCCATTCACGACCCATTTTCAATGCCCTGGCTGAGGGAAGGAGGTTCTCACCCAAGATTTAACAGTACATGGCCCCGTCCATCGTCCCTTTGATGCGGTGAAGTTGTCCTGTCGCCTTTGCAGAAAAACACCCTCAAAACATAATGTTTCCACCTCCATGTTTGACGGTGGGGATGGTGTTCTTGGGGTCATAGGCAGCATTCCTTCTCCTCCAAACACGGCGAGTTGAGTTGATGCCAAAGAGCTTTATTTTCGTCGCATCTGACCACAACACTTTCACCCAGTTGTCCTCTGAATCATTCAGATGTTCATTGGTAAACTTCAGACGGGCATGTATATGTGTTTTCTGGAGCAGGGGGACCTTACGGGCGCTGCAGGATTTCAGTCCTTCACGGCATAGTGTGTTACCAACTGTTTTCTTCGTGACTATGGTCCCAGCTGCTTTGAGATCATTGACAAGATCCTCCCGTGTAGTTCTGGGCTGATTCCTCACCGTTCTCATGATCATTGCAACTCCACGAGGTGAGATCTTGCATGGAGCCCCAGGCCGAGGGAGATTGACAGTTATTTTGTGTTTATTCTATTTGGGAATAATCGCACCAACTGTTGTCACCTTCTCACCAAGCTGCTTGGCAATGGTCTTGTAGCCCGTTCCAGCCTTGTGTAGGTCTACAATCGTGTCCCTGACATCCTTGGAGAGCTCTTTGGTCTTGGCCATGGTGGAGAGTTTGGAATCTGATTGATTGATTGCTTCTGTGAACAGGTGTCTTTTACACAGCTAATAAGCTGAGATTAGGAGCACTCCCTTTAAGACGTGCTCCTAATCTTAGCTCATTACCTGTGTAATAAAAGACTCGACCACGGTATCTGGCTTGGTGTCCTTTATTCGGGTTCGTCTACTTTTCCCACACGGCTCTTTCCCTCTGAGACCCTTCGCTCGGCGCTGACGCTGCTGTCGCTCCCGTAGCCGCTAGCAGCCTCGCTGCTGATCTCCTCGCGCAGCCTCTCCGGCTGCCCTCGCTGCAGCTCCAACACTGCTCTCCCTCTCCGAGCAGTCCCACTGCTGCCTCTTCGTGCAGCCTCGCTGGCTGCGCTCGCTGCAGCCTCGCCGCTGCTCCCTGGGTTGGTCACCGCTGGCCGACGGGGCCAATCCCCTCTCCGAGCGTGTGTGGCGATCTCGCCACTCCTCCCAGCCTTCGCCCTGCGTGGCCTCACCCTAGTCCAGTCTCCAACAACCTCCCTTCCTCTTCCGGTTTCTCCCCTTAAAGACCCGAACCCTTCTCCCACGTGACGTAACTCCTCCCCCCCGTGACGTCACATCCGGAAGGTCGTTTACGCCCGCATTACACCACCCTCCCCCGTAGAGAAAACCCAGCCGACCTCGGCTGAACAAAACTCCAAACAGTAATGCGGGCGAAACCGACCCTGACACACTAAAGGACACGAAGCATGCAATAATTATAACAGTAAGAACAACAACACAACATAACAATCAACGAAACGTAAGAGATTTATAACGTGTGCGGGTCGCCGGCCCGTCCCGGACGATCGGCGGCCCACCCGCAGAGCGGGAACGTGATGGGGTTTTAAGAGTGACAGGCCGCAATCCTCCTGTCGCTGTTGGAGGCCCACCAACGTCCCGTGTCCCCGAGGGCTCAGCCCCGGAGGTGTCCCGCGATTGTGCTTGCAGCGGGGTCGGAAGGGCTGCAGGGCTCGGAATTCCCGCAGTCCTGGCAGGCACCCCCCGAGCAGGGCCCCCCGTCACCTGCGGTGTCACGGCCGGTCTGTCTGTCTCGGAGGTTCCTTCCTTGGCGCATCCGTTGACGAGGCCTCCTGCTGGGGCGGACCCGGGACGCGGGCCCAGCAGTCCCTGGCATAGTGGCCCTTACGCCCGCAGCGGAAGCAGTCAACGTCGTTGCGCCGTAGCGCAGGCCCTGCGTCCCGCCGGGCCCGTACCGGTGGTGCAGCGCGCGGGGCCGGCCCACCGCGGCCCGACCATGGACCAGAGGCGGCCGTCAGCTCCTGAGGGCCCCCCCCATCCGGCACGTAGACCGCCTTCTTAGGGTCCCAACCCAAGGCGCCTCCCTCGACGATGGGCCCCCCCGTCCACGCCGCGACTTGCTTCCACCGTCGGAGGTTAAACTGTGCATCTAGACATTTTGCTGCCGCCCGGGAAGTGAGCTTCTCGTGCCCACACACAGGCATGGGAATCCCCAGATCCCGAGACAGCTGGAGCATCTTACCTAAGATGAGAGGCTCGAGCAGGTCAGGCTTCGTCTCCGGATATGCGGCCATAGCCAACTCCAGCACCGCACCCCTATATGCCACCGGCGATTCCTCGGGCGCTCGCTGTCGTTGAGCAAATCGGCGATGAGCATCATCAGGTGGCTCATAAGCGTCTGCCATTTCGTCAAAAACTCCACTTAATGTTCTCTTCCTTTTGGCCGTTATGGAACGAAAGAATCTGACCGACTCGTCATCAAGAAGAGTCGGCAAAACTTCCAAAGCCTCAGCGTCGGTCCACCTAGCAGAACGTACCGCCGCCAAAAATCTGCAGGCGAAAGCGCTCCAATCGCCCCCGATGGAGAATTCCTTGACCGTAGTAAGATGCCGACTGCGACTCCTCAGCACGCCGTCTTCAAGCGATGGTTCATCCGGTGGTAGGTTCAAAATGGCGTCGAACCGCGGCGTGGTCAAGATGGCGGTTTCCCGCCGCGGAGCACGCAAGATGGCGGCTTCGTGCCGCATGGCTGATGGCGTCGACAGCGAAGGCAAGGCGGCGGCCTGTGGACCACCCTCGGCTCTCCCCATCGCCGTCCTCGGTGTGACGAGGTGACATAACTGCGCCAGGACGTCCTTGAGAGTCTCAAGTTGCTCCGCCATCTGTTGCCATCGGAAATACGCGTCCGTTGGTGCTGACGGGCCCGCCACCGCGGCGACATCTTCAACTCCCGTTCCCGCACTCGCTTCAGCAGGGCTCTCCTCCACCACCGCAGCTGAATCCATCGTTGGAGGAAGGTCGTCGTCGTCGGACGAAGAAGCAGATGCTGGCGTCGGAATATTCTTTTTTCTTACTTGCTTCGACATGCCGTTACACTTCCAACACCAGTGTAATAAAAGACTCGACCACGGTATCTGACTTGGTGTCCTTTATTCGGGTTCGTCTACTTTTCCCACACGGCTCTTTCCCTCTGAGACCCTTCGCTCGGCGCCGACGCTGCTGTCGCTCCCGTAGCCGCTAGCAGCCTCGCTGCTGATCTCCTCGCGCAGCCTCTCCGGCTGCCCTCGCTGCAGCTCCACCACTGCTCTCCCTCTCCGAGCAGTCCCACTGCTGCCTCTTCGTGCAGCCTCGCTGGCTGCGCTCGCTGCAGCCTCGCCGCTGCTCCCTGGGTTGGTCACCGCTGGCCGACGGTGCCAATCCCCTCTCCGAGCATGTGTGGCGATCTCGCCACTCCTCCCAGCCTTCGCCCTGCGTGGCCTCACCCTAGTCCAGTCTCCAACAACCTCCCTTCCTCTTCCGGTTTCTCCCCTTAAAGACCCGAACCCTTCTCCCACGTGACGTAACTCCTCCCCCCCGTGACGTCACATCCGGAAGGTCGTTTACGCCCGCATTACACCTGTATAAAAGACACCTGGGAGCCAGAAATCTTTCTGATTGAAAGAGGGTCAAATACTTATTTCCCTCATTAAAATGCAAATCAATTTATAACATTTTTGACATGCGTTTTTCTGGATTTTGTTGTTGTTATTTTGTCTCTCACTGTTCAAATAAACCTACCATTAAAATTATAGACTGATCATTTCTTTGTCAGTGGGCAAACGTACAAAATAAGCAGGGGATCAAATACTTTTTTTTCCCTCACTGTATATAGTCGGCAGATACTACTATAGATTCAGTCGATATGACTACAGTCAGGGGATACCACTACGGTCAATAAATACTGCTACAGTCAGTAGATACTACTATACAGTCCGCAGATACTCCTGTATAGTTAGTAGATACTACTACTATCAGTAGATACTACTACGGTCAGTAAATACTACTACAGTCAGTAGATACTACTGTATGGTTAGTAGTTACTACTATAGAGTCGGCAGATACTACTATAGAGTGAGCAGATACTACTATAGTCAGCAGATACCACTATAGAGTTGATAGATACTACTGTAGAGTCAGTAGATACTACTGTAGGGTTAGTAGTTACTACTATAGAGTCGGCAGATACTACTATAGAGTGAGCAGATACTACTATAGTCAGCAGATACCACTATAGAGTTGATAGATACTACTGTAGAGTCAGTAGATACTACTGTAGGGTTAGTAGTTACTACTATAGAGTCGGCAGATACTACTATAGAGTGAGCAGATACTACTATATAATGGTATGTTTTTACCCTTTTAACTGGTACAAAACTGTACCAGTTAAAAGGGTAAAAACCTACCATTATATTTTGCCACTGGTAACAGAGATCTCATAGTGTAAATGAGATACTACTATAGTCAGCAGATACCACTATAGAGTTGATAGATACTACTGTAGAGTCAGTAGATACTACTGTAGGGTCAATATATACTACTACACAGTCAATATATTCTACTGTTGAACCAGATACTACTGTAGAGCCAGATACTACTATAGAGTCACGAGATACTACTCACTCTATTGTATGTGGGATGTGTAGGTATATATGCCTATGGGGGGTAAAATATTTTTTGAGGTACTTACCGCTAGTATATTATATATGTATATTTAGTCCAAGGCACTTTACAATAATTATAAAATTGTAAATAAAATGATAGTGGTTAAATAAAGAGTGGGATTTTTTAAAGTAGTGGTGTAATTATGGTGACAGGAGGGGGTGGTTAAAGAGGGATAGGGTTAAGCCTGGTCGTAGCTGTGGGGAAGGGAACAGGGAGTAGCTGGAGTAGGGCAGGCAAGGGAGAAGAGATGGGGGTTGTTTTATAGAGGGAACTTAAACAGGTTCGTGAAGATGATTATTTTATGTGCTGCAGTGGGAGTTTGTTCCAGTGAAGGGGAGCAATAAGGGATAATGAACGAAAGCATGACTGGGCACAGGGCGAGGGAGCCACAGAGAGGGATAGTAGAGATTGGGAGCGTAGAGGACTTGATGGGACAGGGTAAGATACGAGAGAAGCAAGATAAGGCGGGGCAAGATAATGGAGATATTTATAGACTCGAGTGAGACTTTTAAACAGACATTGATAGTAAATAGGGAGCCAGTGGAGTTGGGAAAGTAAATCAGAAGTATGGGGAATTTTAGGGCAAGTTTAGAATGATCAGGGCTGAGGCATTTTGTATCTGTTGTTGGAGAAGAGTGAAGGGGTAGGCAAGGAAGCTGGGAAGTTGTTGAGCTGAGAGAAAAACAAGTGAGTAGAGCAGGAGTTTAGCGGCATATCTTGAGATGAGGTGACGGATTTTGTGAACATTCAAGAGGTGAAAATGGCGAGTGCGGCCAGTGGCAGAGATGTAGTTGGAGAGCGAGAAGGAAGAGTTGAAGGTGACCCCGAGATTGCAAGCAGAGGAGACAGCAGGAGTGAGTGAAAAGGGAGGGAATGAAATGGTAGGACAGAGAAGAAGGGAAGAAAAGGAATTCAGATTTAGGAGGATTGATCGAGAGGTAGTGTCGTGACATGCAGGATTGGACTTGTAGGAAATGCGGGAGGAAAGGTCGGGGGTAAATTAGGTAAAGGAAAATATAATCTGGGTTTCGTTGGCGAAGAAGTGATGGGGAAAGTTGAATGAAGAAATGACAGCTTCCAGAAGTTAGATATAGAGGAAGAATAGCAAGGGGCCTAGGACAGACCCCTTGGGGTGGACACCAACAGGGACGGGAGAGGAAGTGGAGTGGTTGAAAGAAACAGAGGAAGCGCGAGATACTACTCCATTGACTGGTGTGTTTGAAGTATAGTAAATAACCCTGGGAAGGCAATCATCCAGCAGTGGAACAAGGGCTGTCCGTATACTCTCCTTCTGCAGTAACAGTGTTTAACAGACACGGTGTCTCAGAGTACTCTCACTTGTTTTAAATTAATGCCTACAAATGCTGTTGTGTTTCCCACACGAGCTTAACATAGTATAATATGGGATCTCTCTGTAATTAAATATACATTGGTGTGACTGCTAAATGCATTTTGTTTGTTGTTTTATCCCGAAGCAAGCAAATTATAAATCCGAAGAAAGAAAGGTTTTACGTTGTATTAGGTATTACATTACTATAATACGACATCAAGGCTGCTCAATTATACGAATCTGTTAGGAGGAATGTTTATTTTAGGAACCTGAGGTATGAAAGGCTTTGACCAGTGAGCCAGGGGACAGCTTTCAATATATAAGCAAATCCTGAGCAATTGAGGAGAGAAAACAAAGAATGGGATAACCACTCAGTCTGTTATTCAGTTAAATCTGGGCATTAAATAAAAGTAATGGCTTAAACATCCAGAGAGACAGGAATATTTTGGAAGTGGGTGTCCCGCAAGGTGCACTCAAATGTAGGATAAGACAAACATCCCCCGTATAGCCTTAACAGACTGTTGGGGCAAGTGCTGTTAGGGAGCACCTATGAAGGCCGACACCATGCCCAGTCACCATTGTCTCCATAGTGACGATGTTAACAAACCGCACAAGGTACTCATTTAAAGCTGAGTCGACCTAGGAGAGGCCCAGAACCAGTTCAGATAATCGTCACTGGTATTGGACATGAGCAGGAATCAAACTTGGGTCGCCAGGTTTCGTAGCGCAGCACGCTACCCGCTATGCCACCGCTCCCAACAAATGTAGGATAACAACAACAACCGCCATTCGCCACTAAGTCGCGGTGACGTCACCACGATGCTTGTGCCAGGCTATGTGCACGTTGAGGCCACGTGAAGTGTCGAACGCCCGCTGGCAGGAGGTCACGGGGCAGACCCAGGTGCCACGGGCCGACTGACTGAGATGACTGGCTGATGCACCACCTGTGCCCCCTACTGTGCCAACTTGCTGTGCTTTAGCTACCTGGCGCTCCGCTTGTTGTTGTGAGCGTCGCTCCTCCGCCCTCCATTGTTATTGGAGGGCGACTGCCTACAACTGCCCAGTAGCGTCCTTCACGAGCGTCCTCCACAGAGGCCGATCTTGACACCGCTGGTACCAGTCATCGGCAAGTCCACTCAGCTCCACATCCTCCTGTACCACATCACTCCATCTCTTCTCGAGCCCGTGCCTCGTCCGTTTAGCCCCCTCGATTTGGCCAAACAAAAGCTATTTAGGCATGCGGTGGCTGGGCATGCGGGCTACATGACCCATCCAATGCAGCCTTGTCTGCCGGAGGAGCTCACCGATGGGACTTTGTCCAGATATTTCAAGGATAGTGAGCTCCACACACAATCCAGCCTGGTTAAACCCAAGAAGGATCGGAGGCAGGCCAGCCTAAATGTTTCTAA
This sequence comes from Lampetra fluviatilis, assembly GCF_964198595.1. Taxonomy (NCBI): domain Eukaryota; kingdom Metazoa; phylum Chordata; class Hyperoartia; order Petromyzontiformes; family Petromyzontidae; genus Lampetra; species Lampetra fluviatilis. The sequence continues at coordinate 22,835,637 of NC_136278.1, read as the reverse complement.
CTGGCGAAGATGTTCCATTAGGGGCAGGTCCACGTTTCGCAAGCATAGAGAAGCGAGGGAATAACCGTGGTCGAGAAGACCTGAAGCTTCGTGCGGAGCGACAGACTAGATAGCCTTCCACGCAGCGTTATGCAACCGATGAAAAGATAATGCCGCTCGACTGCTTTGAGTGAGACCTCTGGTGTTAAACTGGAGCCAGTCATGAGCACACTGCCCAGGTATGGGGAACTCTCCTCTCTCTCCACAACTGCACTATCACCAATTTTGAGTTGTGGGGGTGGAATGTCCGATGGTACAAAATACCCAGGTAGGTGCTTAGTTTTGGTGGGGCTGATGGTAAGGCCCCGCCTCATAGTGGCAAACTCCAGGTTCAGCAGCAGCACCTCCAACTCCTCCTCTGAGCGAGCAGCAAATATCATATCATTTGCCTACATAACATGGTTGAGCAATAGGGAGCCATTCCTTGACCGCACCCGGGCATCGATCAGCCTCCCATTGCATCTGTACCAGATAGAAATTCCTCTGGTACAGCTATTGAAGGCTTCATGAACTACGTGGTCGAAATAGATGTTAAATAATGTGGGAGCCAGAGGACATGCCTGTCGCACCCCAAGGTGAACAGGGAATGGCTCCGACTTCTGGTCACGTCATTTTACCCGGGCCCGCTCACCATCATGAAGGTCCGTAATGATCGTGAGAAGAGGGTCAGGGACTCCAAAAGCACGAAGAACAACCCAGAGCCCAAGCCTGCTGATGGTATCATAGGCCTTGACCAGGTCAATAAAGCAGAGATGTAGGTCTTGTTGAAATTCCCGACACCTCTGGTGTAGCAGACGGACTGAAAATATGGCATCTGTGCAAGACTGCCCTTTTCTGAAACCGCATTGGGGCTCCGCAAGCCTCTCCTCAGCATGCCTAGCAAGGCGATGATTAATATTTAATCCTTGCCAGGACCTTTCCCGGCACACTGAGGAGTGAGATGCCCCTGTTGTTGTTACAGTCTGTACGGTACCCCATCTTAAAGAGGGGGACCACCAGGGAATCCTTCCAATCCTGCGGAACCCGTCCAGTGGTCCAGACTGTTGTTATGATGTCATGTTGGGCAGTCTGTGCACAAACTCCACCCTCCCTCAGCATTTCGCTTGGGAGTACATCTCTGCCCGGTGCCTTTCCTGGTCTCAGACTCCGGATCGCCTTCAGTCTTTTCTCAATAGATGGCACCTCAGCCAACCACTCACAGGTGGTGACGTCTTCCTCCAATATTTGAGGCACAGCAGCCTCAGCAGAGTTACCCCCACTTTGTCCCATGTTGTTTTCCAGGTTGAGAGATTTCCCCTCCCCCAGGACCTCACAAAAATGCTCAGCAAATCTGAAAACCTGTTCCTGGGGGTCAGAGATTGGATCACTGTTCTTTCCCCTAATGATGGTAATACGTATGGCGCTGCAGGTTACTTTTTTGATGGAGTTAAAGAGCGATTTGTGATCGTAGGCCATTGAGGCAGACTCCATCTCCTCAGCAACCCGCGACCACCACCTATCCTTACAGTGCCTCACGGCTGTCCGAACCTCCAAGCAATAGCTGCAGTAAGCCTCCTCATTCTCCAACGTGGGATGCTGTACCGAATGAGAGTGGGCCCGTCACTTTTTCTCAACCAGCCGGAACACCTCCTCTGTCAGCCAGGGTTTCTGGGGAGGTCGGGACAGTGTATCCAAAGCAGCCATTGCAGCTGCATGAGCCACAGTCCTAAACCTCACCCATTTCCCCTCGACATCAGGAAGAGTGAGGGATTTGATGCCAACCCCAGCCGCAAGCGATGATGAAATTCTCGCTTGCAACATTCATCAGCTAGCTGAGACCATGCCACTATGGGTTTGAATGGGGTTCTGGGTGTACACCCACCACTGGAGTGGAATAATGGCAGGCGCATCTTACAGATTGCAAGTCGATGGTCAGTTGGCAGATCAGCTCCACGGTAGGTCCTGGTGTCAAGAAAATGGGCCTGTATCCGCTATTCTATCACTATGTAGTCCAGCAGATGTTCTTACTTGGACCTGGCATGCATCCATGATGTTGTGTGGATGTGCCGGTGCCGGAATAGTGTGTTGGTAATTACAAGCCCATGGGCTGCACAAAAATCTAGCTGCCTCCTGCCATTGTTATTGAGCTGATCTGGCCCATGCCTTCCAATCACTCCAGACCAGGTACCAGCATCATGACCAACTTGGGCATTAAAGTCACCCAACAAGATGACTATCCTGAGGGGCCACTTTAGCTAGCACCTGTGACAGGAGGTCATAGAAAGATTCTGACTCACCGACCTTGCCTGCATCCCTCCACAGATGTTCGCCTTTAGTGGAGGAATAAGTAACCATGACCACCACTCATCGCCTCTGGTTGATGAGGTGAGCCCAAAGTAGCCTGGGGCTTACAGATTTCCACACCTCACTGCCACGCTCCCACGCCCCCTTCATTGTTTTGTTCATAAGAAGAGCCACTCCCTGTTGTTTGGCAGTCTCCCGCCTCGAGTAGAGGACTGTCCACCCCTCATGGTGGCAGGAGCCAGAGCCGGTCCACCGGACCTCCTGAATACCACAGAGATCCAGGCGGTACCGGTCCAGCTCCCGACAGAGGAGTGGCAGCCTCTCCTTCGCAGTGAGCATTCGAACATTCCACGTGACTACCCATAGTGGTTTTTTGTTGTTTCTGGAGGAGCCCTGAGGGTAAGGATTCAGTCTCCTGGCTCCGCCAAATGGGGTTTGGCCAGGAGATGTCATAGACATCTGTCCCCCCGGGGCCTATGGCACAAGCTTATTATTATTTTTATCGTAGTTTGGTGGTAATTAATTGAAGGTGGAGGGGTTACCAGCCCCTCGCACCCGTCCAGAGCCCCCAGTTGGCTGCCATGAAGGGAATAGCCAATCTAAATTGGCCCTCCCCCCACGGCACAGCCCACTACATCGTTGCCGTCCGTCACCAACAAAGAGGTAGGGGGTTGTTTTTGCCGGACTACACACTCCCAATCTCAATGCACTACACCCTTCATTTACACAGTCATTGTCCAATACATTAGCCTACTCTATACATTTTACTGGTGATACTGCCATGGTGCAATGGTATAATCACACTGGATTCCATTTAGTTTCCTGGAATTGCAGTTTGTACTGCATGTTTTACCACAAGTATGTATCGTTAATGCAGACTTGATGCCTCGCAAAAGGTATATTTTTGATTTTTGAACATCGTAACACCTATTTTATTGGCATAAAGTGTAAAACATATTCTTATTTTTCATCATTCTTGATCCTGCCAAAAAGGTCCCAAAGATGGTAGAGCAGAGTTTGTCAATCGGTGGGTTGATAGTCGTGGAGATATATGTGCACTCCCACATCTTCCATAACATCTGGGATGCATGGAAATGTTTATCCCAATTGCAGCAAGATTAATACTTTTAATTCTCAAAGCTGAAATATTTCCAAATTAATAGAAAAATATACTAATCTGTATATATAATTACCTGGATTATCACAGCTTGCTGTCAAGATTCCAACTTAGGTTATCTGTGGTGGTGGTTCAGAGGTTGGAGCCCTGAGAGGTCAAAGCCTGGGGCCACTCTGCCACCTCCAGAAAGCGTAAATTTAAAATATCACATCAGCAGAGAAGTCAGAATTTGTCACGATCAATTAAACTTGAATAATAATGGGTAAAAACCAATTTGAAATTGTGTCCTGGGGCATGTTTTTGGTGAAACATTAAAAATTACGTTTTTGTTTTGCTTCTTTATCCATGAACATTTGCTCGACGCATTTTATGGCAACTTTAAAACACCATGTTGAGAACACCTTCGTACATATCTCTAAGTGTCCGGATTAAATTATTGCTAGGCTGTTACAAGGAATTATTGTTGGGTTGGCAGATTTGACTAACCCCCAAAGTCTGATTCATATTCTTTGGTTCTTTCGGTAAAGTCACATATAAAGATAAAATAATGAATTAAATAATAGCATATGTTGCACACTCGAAATGAAGAACGTGGGCAGGTGCTCCAAATCGAGGGCAAGCACATTTATTTATTGTAGTTAATATCAATCTTGGGAAGAACGGCAACGTCACTCTGTAAAATGCAACAACACATGTATTACAACCAGCCTTGCGCCCGAGTCGCCATTAACCATGTGGCTGGTTTACCCGTGCGGATATTCATTAACCCTTTCTCTTAAACCCAATGCTACTACTTATAAACCATCCTTGTCTTTGACAATCACATTTGCACATCACTATTCGACTATTACTTTAATCATAAGCTGTATGTCTATCTATACCATCCACTTATATCGGTATATTATACCCATTATATGTACTGTATGTGTACAGTATACGTACTGTATATCACTATTGTACAACTTACTACTTTACATGTGTTCTATTCTCAATAGCATTGCAAGTAGTCATACTCTGGGCACATGGGCATGGTTATAGACTAAACAGTATTAGAGTTAGAGAATTACAATGACAGTAACTAATTACAGTGCGTCATCCCTTTCCAATGCAAAGTGCTAAAACGCCTCTAATTGCATATATCACAAACGAACAATTCAAAGCCAAGCTTAAAGTCTAGAACAAGTCGAGAACAAGTCTAGAACATTTATATAACGATCAAAAACAACCTTTGGGTCCTTTACCTGTAAAATGCAACAACACGTGTGTTACAACCAGCCTTGCGCCCGAGTCGCCATTAACCATGTGACTGGTATATCCGCGTGGTCATTCAATAACCCTGCCAGCCACCTACAGGCCCGACTCAGTCATCACATGCTGCTGTACACACATGCATTGATGCCCTGCACAGCACATCAGGAGTTTCACAGAACCACACTTTACTCCCTTGCTGCACAAGGACATACTTAAAAGAGTGATCCATTCCTAATGTGCCACACATACTACGACGTTTCGATTGCAACACAAGCAATCATCATCAGGTATAAAAGAAATAGCAACAAAAATCTAACCAGAAAACTATAGACAGACATATAAGCAGACAGATATCACAAAGATACACAGAGAGAGAACACGTATCGGCACAAAGAGAGAGGGATCGTCTCTGTGACGAGGCCTTAAATATAGAGAGGGGGCGGAGAGAGGGTGGGGGCAGAGAAAAAATTAGCATGTCAATGAGTGGACGACGACGTGGTATGGTACACAAGCTTGAAAATTAGGGGAAAGACACACTAAAATTAAATAACCTAGCAAAATATCTAAATGTAATGTAATGCAACACAGAGAGTCGGTCAACACACAATTAACGCATAGCCTGGTTGATTACGTATATTCAGTTTTAGTTACACACAGGTCAATCCTTAGCTTTTGTCCCAGTTTTTCAAATATTTGAACATGCACTGTTGAGAATGTAATTGGCACGGTTGGCTACTTACATTGCAAAAGAAGTGCATCATCCATACATACATAACATGTACATTTCAAAATATTTCAAACATATCATGCTATTTAATATTGTAATATCAACATTCTGACAATCTTATGAGCTAATAAGCTTTTTTCACAGATGTTAAGTAGGGGTGGGTCAGCCTCAGTACAAGCACCGAAAGTGATGCACTTTCTAATACATTGTGCAAAAAATATACAATTTCTCTCTTCCTCGCTTCCTCTCTGCCCACCCTTACACGTATTCACCTTCTTTCTTCTTCTTCTCAAATCTTACAACGGTAATGGTTAATAACAAAATTCACAGCCTTTACAATGCACACAAGACAAAAGCCCTCTGTGAGGACAAGGAGAGAAGGTCAACTGTAATCTGAAGTCCACAGAAACCCTAGATCAGATTTACAGGGATCTTGCCACAGTTAAGAGCCCACTTTTTGAGGCACTGGTGGTGCGTTGCCTCTGAACCCGTACCAGCGTGTCACATTATGGCCATAGCGCCAGAAAGGAAGCCATTAGCCTAACCGTGCGTTAATGACATTGCACTAAAAGCAAACTAAGCAGCGGAAAAACATTAGTACCAAAAGCACAACGGTCAAATTGTGGCAGCCCCATGAAATCACAACGACTGTTTGTAAATTGAAGGGCCTCAGCAGATTTTGAGTTTGCGTGTGCATGGAAATTGTGCTATTGAGACTTTATTTTATATGTGTAAAACTCTCGAGCTTGCTCGAGAGTTTTAAAAGATACCTGTCTTCTGCGCTGAGGGTTTCACGGTGATTCAGGATGACAACGTTGCAGGAAAGTAGTACAACTTGTATTTATGGAACACATATAAAATAAAGTCTCAATATGCAGGACCAGAAACAGTTGGAATATGTATATTATAGAGATAATTAACAACTTGTATTTATGGAACACATATAAAATAAAGTCTCAATATGCAGGACCAGAAACAGTTGGAATATGTATATTATAGAGATAATTAAGCAGGCAGTCTTGAGCAAAAAAAGGAAGATTTTGGGACTAAACTTGAACAGCGCAGGAAGTCGACAGCATAAATAGCTGGGGAAGTTGCATATGTGGGGTAGCAGAGGAGATGAGCGACCTCGCACTGAGCGATTATTCACTGGGGGCGGGGGGGGGGCTTTGACAGAAATGTTCAAATGAACTCAACTCAAACTAAAAACGAAACTCTCCATGTAAGGCCCACTGAGCTATGTAGCTCTTTTTCAGAAGTGACCTGGCTATCACAAATTATAGCACACCGTCGTGACTTAATCACGTGCAAATTTATATCAGCCAAATACTCTTAAACGCACGTTAATTCTATGTGTGGCGCGATGAACTGAAGGACTCGGAGATGAATCCACGTGACCACAGGGAAAAACATGCAAACTCCACATATGGTGGCGTAGGGGTTGGAATGAAACCCACGACGAGGCGATGTAGTTAACATCTCGCCACCGTGACGCCCCCAATGCTGAAGTGGAGCGTGCTCGGAGAGGTGCACAGTGAGATAAGAGGCAAGAGGTGGAGAGAGGCGAATTCGTAGAGGATCTTTAAGATGGTCACTACAATTTTGAAATCGATCCGGAACTGGATTGGGAGCCAATGGAGGACTTGGAGTATTGAAGTGAAGTGGTCTCATTAACGTTTGTGGATGAGAAGTGTTGCTGTGCATTATGGATCATCTGGAGTTTGGAGATGAGAGATTTTGGAAAACCGTAGAGGATAAGATTCCCATAGTCAAGTCTGGATACGATGAAGGATGAGGGTCTTTTGAAACAGTTGGGAAAAGTAAATAGCAAAAATGGGAGATGCTCTGCAGATGGGTGGTATGAGGTCCTGCAGAGTTTAGGTGAGTGGTAAAAGTGATGTCAGAGTGCACCCTCAAACTGGAGTCTTTACTGAATGTGGAATTTGGTCAATGAGGAGCACTGTAGTTAATGTTGTCTCTGTAGTAGATCCATCATTTAGGTGATAATATTCCTAACTTCAGCCTCGGACAAAATTACTCAGAATGCCAAACTCTGGCCAGATCACCTGGAATGCACTCAATCTCGTCAGTTCTCACAAGCTAAATAGAGTTCAGACTGGATAGTGCTTGGATGGGTGGTCGCCATGCTCAACAGGTGTTATAGGCTGCAAGGTTATGTGGTGTACAGCCGAGGGCAGTACACCAAAATCAACGCCACCACATCTTTGCTCTCCAATTTCACCAAACCGTACTGACCAGCATGGCGAAGTAAGGCATCTGAACGATCTCATCCAGCAGTGGATTGACAAAGAATTGTATCCCTGCTCGCAGATACATCACAGTACTGGCATCAATGTGTAATCTGCCATGCAAACTAAATTACAGAGTAGCTTTAATACCGAAGGTAAAACACTGGCGTGACTTTGTTTCATGTCGAGCTTAGATGAAGGTTCGCAGTATTGTTACCGTGCGTGCAGTCGCAATTATTGATCACACTACTCAGAGCGTGCTGAATCTGGCAAGGTTGTTGTATATTTTTTGGTGGCGCATTTGTAGGCCGAGTTATGCAATGTGCACATTGGCATTCAACCCATTTTGCAGTGTGACTGCAAATTTGGTTCTAAAACTAAGTTTGTATGCAAAGCCTATAACCCATTTGATGGATAATGTCTGACTAAAATGCTGATGTTTCACTCATGCGAGTTGTACACTTTGAATATCAACAAACTATTATTTCCACAAAGTTCCACCTTGTGATTTTGAAAGTTTGTTCAACTTTTATCAGTGTTTGACTATCATTATCATTAGCCATGGACAATCCACTGATGGATAAAGGCCTCCTTAAGCCACTACCACCTCTCACTAGCCTTACATTTAATCATCTACTTCGCACATATATGCATATATGGCTACATAGTATATAGTTATAACTATATTAACGATATGTAGGATATGTTTTGCTTTTAGGTTTGTTTGCTTGTCTTAGTTAAGTTAAATGTGGGTCGCCATTCAATAAATTGCATAACAGTATTCCCTTGTAATGTTATTTTACATTTTGGATTTATCCCGAAAATATATATATTCCAAATCAGGGCTTGATGCAACAGAGCATAGTTATTGCAGCAAAGGGAATTATTTATGAACTGGACATTGCCTACTCACATTAAGCAATATGCAATGCCCACTGGCAGGAGAGAACAATTGAGTAGCCTAAGGTGTCGTAGAATGTGGCGAGAAATTCAAGGAAGACCTGTTTTCTCCTTCAATGCATTACCAAATTTTGAAGTCCCCCCTATGACACCATTAGACTGTGTCTACCAAGGCAGAGATGACAGTTGCCTTCAGCAAAGGTATATTGAGCAGAGAGGGACTCTGTGCAAAGGGCACAAAGGCACCTCAAAAATCTTATGATGCCGCTGGCTCGAGGGCTCCTAAATATGCCTGAGCTCTGCTCTAAGCATTGTCAAAGGGACGCTGGGGGAAATTGCCTAAGACAGGGGCAATGCAATGTCGATGGGCCCAGGCAAAGCGTACTCGCGATGGTATTTTTTACTCTTGGTCGCGTTACATTGTAAACTTCCAGAGGCATTTGTCGACTTTGTCAACAGTGCTTTCCCTGGTCACGGTTGAAATGCACTACTAAATTACTGCGCTCCGAGAGGCAATCAATAATTTAATCATTAAAAATACAATATTACCCGCCTTCAATTAATTGCCTGTCAATGTTAGTATTATATTGTAATTAAATGGTTTACTTATACAGAGTATACTGTCCACAACTGTGTGCAAAAATAAGAAGTTCCCATCATAATAAACATTGTTTATTCTTTATGCCGTGCCACCCATGCAATGATATTGGAGGTCTTGCTTGAAGGGTAACAACTTTTCTGTTTGGTTTTGCTTGCTTTATTGATAACTATTGGATTATGTTTGCAATGCTTGTGAAATGTTATCGCAAATATGTTGAAGTAGTATTTTCTAATGTGGGAAATCTGTATGCAAGTGTAATGGAGAATTAAGTACTCCATCAGTCAGAGTGTGTACACACGCCGTCTTGCCCAAAAAAATATCAGGCGGGCTATTGGTGAAAATGTGCAGGCATTAGCAAACAATTAGCTTCTCAAAGAACTTTAAATTGCTTGAAGAGGGTTATTGGATGAAATATGCTGTTTAAATTTGCATCAGGATTTTTGCTCGCAACTAAACGTGGATTTAGGAGTTGATGCCAAGTAACATCAAAGCCGCATCGGGCTTTATTTGGCATGCCGTTCAACTGCTTAAGTCTTATGCAGTCTCATTACTGCCACGAATGCACAAACCATTATAGAGTAATTCAGTAAGACCAGTCGAGTCTCAAAGTTGAAATATATTTGATTCTAAATATATACACTTAGCTGGAAAGTACAGTATCCCGAAGGGCAAGATTAAAAATGGTACCAGATCTCAAGAAAATGTGTTCCTGCAGGGCATGTGACTGTGTGGGTGGCTGATTGGGGATGACAAGCCTTTGGCAGTGGGGTGTTGGTGGATGTCGTGGACTTTGTGGGGAGCTGGCAGTGTGGGATGAGGGGCAACCTAGAGGTGTGCTGTGGGGGTGGTGAGTAAAGATCAGGAGCACTTGGGAATTAATGCATTCATGTCTCTTGATATCCAATGCATTCACACCATTGAATGGAATCAGTGATTCACAAGTGCCCATAGATGTTGGACTCTCTTGTTTTCAGTTTACTGTATATTACCCAAGTTATTATAACTCCTGGCTATGATTTTAATTCCATCGCACCACATTTCTTATATAACAGAGTGTGTCATATTTATATTATCGACTTGATTGTTTTAATCTTTGTTTCTATATGTTAGCTATCCAGCTAAATCGCCCTTCAGGCAGTGACGGAGTGTAAAATAGCATAGAACAAAGGTATGTCATGTGTCAGATTTTCAGAAAACTTCATTTTTTGTTCTACTTCCTCTGAATGCAATGTTGCTACTGCTTCTACAACTTTTAACAGGTGATATGAAACATTATATATACGTATGTATATATACAATCATGACCGCTCAAAAGTTCTTCAAGTTGAATTTTTTACGATATCACTGTGATGCCATGATTTACATCGTAAGGGCGTTTTAGCACCAGGCCCTATTCACTGACAAACATTAAAGTTTCGAGTTAAGAAGCCAATACTCAACGTGGTGTGATGTTTTTGTTTTTCCTGGTAATCCTGTAGCTCATGAATTTCTTTATAAAAATGAAAACATCCAGCACAAACATTTGGTAGAGTTAAAATCCAAAAGATTAAAGAGAGCATTGGACAATAATTCATTTTGAAAATATAACATTTTAAACTTCTCTTCCATGTGGAGCTCAATCGCTTTTCACAAGTGCACCCTTTCCAACATGCCAGTGAGCAGCCACACACCAAAGTGCTGAATAATAATCGGTACATATTATGTCTTGCACATGTAATGAGCTCAAATATGCAGTTTCTAAGCAACGTATTGCAGATACGCCATTACGCATGTGTGATTATAACACTTGAATTATTTTAATGCTATTACCAATCTTGTTCAATTTCTGAAATAAAAAATTGTTGCATTTTTTTCAATGACATTTTAATTAATTGTATAAGTTCAAACAGGCCTGCATATGCACATTTTTTATTAATGCATCCGGCGTATACAAGTATGCACGGGCAATCTTTAGACATGCCATCTCGCATTCTGCAAAGTGCATGCATTTACAATGATTTGTCATTTTCTCATGTTGACTGCAAAGACAAGTTAAACGTTATCTGTTAGCAAAATACATAGGCGCGTTTATTGTACATGCCATATAAATGTATAAAACATTATAAATCAAAATGTATCATTGTGGGTTTATCTATAATACAGGCAAAGATCCCCCATATAGACTTAACAACCTGTGGGAGCAAGTTCTGTTGGCGAGGAGCACCAATGGAGCCCGGCACGGCACATGAGGGGGTGGGTGGCCACCTGTTCGCCTTTGTGTTCCTAGTGGCCATGTTTGCACACCGCATTAGGTACGAATTTGAGGTTGAGTCGACCTAAGGGAGGCCCATGACCGGTGCAAATAATCGTCACTGGTGTTGGCCATCGAACTCGGGTCGCCGGCTTTGTGCCACGCTAACCGCGACACCCACGCTCCCCACAAACACTTGCAAATAAATATAATGGTTTAAAGATACATGTTATACATTGCGCATTTATTAAAATATTGAAGCTAATTGATGCGTACATTTGTTTCTGCAATGTGAATATACTGATAAACTTTCAAGAGTATATTCGTGAAAAAAAAGATGTTTTTAGAGTTTAGAGCCCATTGTCAGTCCACTGCTGAGCGAAGATCTCTCCAATCTATAGCGGGTCGTGAGGTTTTTTTTTTACTGATTCACCAAGCTGTTCAGTGTAGGGTGGTGATTGGGTGCTGTAACAGGGACCGGTTCAGATTTAATTCGCCACTGATGTGCCCACGCTGGAAATAAACTGAAATAAAATGAACTAAAGTCATCTGGATCATAGTACAGTGCGCTAAACCATGTACCATTGTTCTCACCAAAGTTAAATACACTCCCATCTGCAATTCAGTCATTATAATTTAATTCTGGAGAATTGGGATATTTGCATAAAACAGGATATTAAACGGTAGGCACTGGAGTACATTACGTTGATTTTCTTTATAAAAAGTTAGATTTTTAAGCTCATTTTCACAGAAAATTACTTACAATGTGTACTTCATGAAACAGCTAAAAATGTTCCTATAATGCAGTTACCAAATATTGCCATAATTTAAACATTATATTAAGTATGTCATTATCATAACAAGCATCATATGATCCTCATCATCATCATTGTGATCAATCAGTCAAGTTGCTTTCCAATGTGTTTACGGTTTCTACCGCATGCTGTTCGGCATGATGTCTGACGTTTCGCTATACAAGCTGGGAGCTTCTTTAGGAACTGAATTGAATATCATGCTGCACATCATATGGTACAACTTGAAAACACATCAGTGCTCTAAAGCACAATCGCAAGAACACCCCAGGACAGTATTTAGCAAAATCATGAAGATGAATCAATCAAGTACAGCACTTATTCTGCCTTCATCTTCTTGGTTCTTTCGGTATTATTATTTTATTACTTCCCTTCTACGTGACTTTACCGAAAGAACCAAGAAGATGAATCCCTGCAGTCACGAAAGCTTTAAATCGAAATTTATTCTGCCTTGTTGCCAATAGAACCATAGTTACCTGCATTGCCAAGTAATCTTGAAGTGACTGTACATGGTTTCCCCTCAGTATATGTGTAGAAAATATTAAAATAGTGCTACCTCTTAAAAATGCACCTTTGATTCAACCGTGATTTTGACAGTCATTCCGAATTTGGAGGACATCTTTACAGGGAATAATTACATTTGAAATGTAAAAGCATATTTCTAATTACAAATATTTTTTTACATTATATAATATTTTTGTAAAAGTCTGTGCCAGATTTGTTGGGATTTTCTCTCATAGGAATTCAGTTGTGTAAATCCAACCCACCATTAATTAATTTCTGCTGGTAAATTTTTCATATTTTAAAGTGAAGATGTTGAAATGTCTAACAACACATTCCTTGCAAAACAATATATATCTTGGCAGCATCAAAACAAAATTAAATAGTCACTATGTGGAAATATATCCGAGTGTGAAATGTTTCTACCCGTCAACATGTATTGGTCATAATAATAACAGAAAAAGTGAGTGTGTATATTTTATTTGAATGTTTGTAAAGCCAAAACACACACTACTCGTAATAATCAATACATTATTAAACCTATTTTATTGTTTATTCAGACCTAGACACTTAATGATGCCCATCTCTTAATTGTACTCATTTATTGCATTCCGTCCAGCCCCTTACAACTATAGCAGTCAGTTTGTATATTGCAGATGTTTTTTTATTGCAAACGAGGGGGTAGGTGGACAGCACCACGCCCGGCCGCCTTTGTCTCCCCAGTGGCGATGTTCACACACCAAAAGCAGTTACTCGTTTGAGGCTGAGTGGACCTAGGGGAGGCCCAGGAGCGGTTAAAATAATCGTCACCAGTGGTGGCTGTGAGGGGGAATCGAACTCGGGTCGCTGGGCTCGTAGCGCGGCGCGCTAACCACTACACTACGATGCGTTACGCTTCCACATGCGCGGGTCACATGACATATTTGACGTCACAGCTCACTTGCCGTGAAAAACATATATGCATTATTGAGCTCCCCCCTAAAAAAAAAACACAAAAGTGTATTTTAATAATTTTTGCATGGTGTACCGTCTGGAAAGTACCAACATGTAAAATTTCAAGTTTGTTGCATGTCGGGAGGTACGCTAAACATTTTGAACAGACACACATTATCACAGCTTTGCCTTTTATATATATGGAGATAACTTATATTATATCCTGGAATAATAATTTAAGCTACGTTTGGAACATCCTCAAAGGTTTCTTCTGCATTTAAATGGAAAATAAAGAACATCTCTTTCAATATCAAAACTCTTCTCTTCCTTATTCAAATTGAACTATTGGCATCATGTCATGGGAGAAATTACCCATTTAGAACTCACAGGGTAGTATCACCCCATGTGTTACAGCAGTCGTGGAAAGATATACTCACAGAACTACGTTAGAGATCCCTTCAAGTATTTTTTTTCAGACGCACCTTTCCCACACTCCCTTTTATGTAATAACTAGTGGTAAGTACCCGGCGTTGCCCGGGCGAAAAATACAGACACACAGACATCGACCCACACACATATAAACACATCGACTTACATGCACACACACACATATGGACTCACACAGACAGATATCGACTTTAGACACACACATATGGAGTTACACACACGTCGACTCACACACACACACACACATAGACTTACACACAAATATGGACTCACACAGACATATATGGACTCACACACACATACACATCGACGTACATACACACACATCGACTGACACACATAGCCACACACACATAGTGACTTACACACTCACATGGAGCCATGCACACACATCAACTAACACACACACACATCGACTAACACACACACAGCGACTGACACACACATAGACTGAGATGCACACATCGACTTACACACACACATGGACCTAAACGCACACACATATGGACTCAAACACACACACACATCGACTCACGCACACACATCAACTTACACAGCAATCACCGATGATGCCAAAGCTAGAGCAATTTTCCCTCCACCAATGGAGTGCAGTTTGTCCTGAAGGAGGATGAGGGCCTGTTAGAAGATGACATCAGAAAAGTTGACGTCGAGGTTTGTATTTTCTCATTGAGCTCTGTGGAGGATGTCCTCACTCATGCCCTCTTTGTATTTTTGCCAGTCCCATGGGTTAGATGGGCTGCAAACTTGAAGATTTATGCAGAAGAGCAATGTCAGTTGGAAAGGGGACTGATCAACATAAGCTTCTGTCATAGCTTTATGAAGATGGTGATCATGCGCAAGAATTGCACGAATATTGCAAGCTTCCCTGTACGTTTGACAGACAACTCCTTCCACTGTTTAGAGGTCTTGAAAGATTTGTGCCCTTTGGCAACACGGATAATCATTGGGAGTAAGTAGCACATATGATTTTTGGGATGAACTGTGTAGACTCGTCCTAAGTCATCAGATTCACCGTCAGCAGCACATCGCTTCCATTTTTTTTAGCAGTCCATGTATAGTAGGAGGGAACTTAATGGTACAGCAGGTTGGCAGAAAATGGGTCACTTGGGCACAAAACAAAGAACGCCATAAGGAGCCAGAGCCTGTTTTTGGGCATTTACTTTGGTGACGTAGATGCATTGACCATTTTGGAGGTGAAGTGCCAAATGGACGACTGGGGGGGAACGGTCATGGATGGGGAAGCCAAGAATTCAGCAAATGGCCTCATTGTTGCTGATGTATGTTCCTTGGAAAAAAAGTTTGAGCTCATGCACACTTTGCCCCTCTGTTTTGTAAGGCAAAGACAGCCATGTCAGAGCCTTCGTTGATGTATTGGCAAACATATTTGATGGCTTTTATTAGAATAGCAGAATTTAACATCAAAGTGGGGCTGGAAGATCTTGCACAGAAGAGGGCAGTTGGGAACGATCCACCGGTTGTGAACCTTAATTAGCGAGTTAGTGGCAGGTCTGAGCGTTGTTTGAAATCTACCATGCTCAGTATTTCTGTGACGATATAGAGGATAGCCATCATGGGCCGACTGAGTGTCTTTTAAGTAGTTCCGTGGATACTTTTTGGTATACCTGTGGTCTTGGATACATGGCGCATTTAGATAGAACTGGCCACGTGGGCCAGGGACCATTTGGTTGTTGACCACATAGAAAAAGGGCAGGGTCTTGATGGGGGTGAGGTAGCTCAGCACTGATAAATGTGTCAATGTGAATTGCATGAATTGTTTCCCTCATTCATCACGAAATGTGAGCATGAGGAAGACGACGTTTTTGCCACCCAATGGTGTGCAAGTTACTGCTTGGTCTATCCAAAGACCCCGCCTTCGTTGGTCGTAATAAGCATCATGAGGTCATAAACTTTAAGTTTTAAGACCCTCGCTAGGATGTCATGTCTGTCTGGTGGCTTTTGGTTTGGATAAAGGTAAACCTGGATCTCCTCCACATATATAACCTTGTTGTAACAGCTCTCTCGCTGGTTTAGCAGTTCCACTGCTGGATTATTTTTTCCGCCTGAGGACGACCGCTTGTGTTGCGATCGAAACGTCGTGATATATATTTTACCTACGTGACTTTACCGAAAGAACCAAAGAGTAAGTGAAGGTGATGAAGAGATTGGGCATGGCATATTGGCTGATGTACGTCATGGCATCCTGAGTCTTCTCATGCATGTATCTTGGTGGAGCTGTGAAGGATGAAGGCAAAATAACACATTATCACCGTTTGCATCTCCTTTGGCATTGATGGCGTCGAGAGATGAGCATACTGTTCCCATGCAGGCGGTTTTGATTCAGTTGAATGTAAAGAAGGTGCTCACTCTCAATGTTGGCATACTCATCGACAACATACTGGTGAAAGAGGTTGGTGCACCGTAATACGTGGTTTCCTCCTCTGTCCATAATCACAAAGGAAAATATTTTTTTTTAGAGGAGACAGTTTTGTGAGGATGTCTTTGTCCTGCAGCTTTGTAATTGGAGGTATCTTGACGTGGTACCCATCTTGGTCTTGCGACAGGAAAATGTGTTATTGTAGGGCATCGTATGCTCTGTTAGTGTCAGGAAATCATGAGATGGTGTTTTCTTGGTATGGAAGAACAATGTCTCTCTCACAATGTTCCTCACCCACCGTAAGAAAGCAAAGTCAACAATATTTGGGGCATTGAACCTCCCTGCGTGCTCCCCGGTTTGGTGGAAAGTAAAAGTGCGGTACGGCAAAATTTAAATGATGGGTGATGTTCCCACAAATGTAACAAAACGTTAGACGAAATGCAATGGGTGGTAGCTATGAAAGTCCAACGTAGTTAGCAGTATAATATATTAATCAGCATTGCAGTACTACTTATCAGTAAATAGTGTGGCGTGAGCAATCGAAACAATAGAAATGCATTGAAGAAATAAGCTTAAATTAGTGTACATTAAAGAGCAGCAGTACGCACAGGTAAGTTGAGAAGCAGGCTACAGTCTAGATTATAAACTGCCAGTACGCCAACTCAATGATATAAAAAGCTGGCAATACGGTCAGCAGCTGAAAAAGCAGGATACAGTCGACATGAAAGGCTGGCAGTACACTGAGTGAAGTAAAGAAGCAGGCAACAGATAATTATAGACTGCCATACACTCATCATGGCCAAAAGCAAAATTAGCAGTGTAGATAATAGAGTGCCAGTGCACTGACGTTAATTAATCAGCAGGCAGCAGGTCACGTCACAGACTGGCAGTACACCGTCGCAGCGTCATAAAAACACATCTAAAAAAGGAAATAATTTGCAACATAATAATGAAATATTAGTTTTCTGCACACTAACATTATAATTGTAATATTTTCCAACTTATTTGTTTCATAATAGTAAACAATGAACCTGAGTTCTTAGCGAAAGATTCAATAAAATAATACTTTACATTGCCGTGGTGAGGCCTCGTCCCGTGCAGAGCCCGCGGCCTAACCTAGATTGCCCAGCCGGAGGAGGTGACACATTGCCAGACTGGGGGCTGGGCCGCTCTCGCCACCTGGCCTGCAATAATGTTATGTAAGCGCTATAATATTAATATCTACGGACTTTATATCAGTAACTGCACGCATTGGAGTGGGGGGGGACATAAGACTGTGAAGAATGAACCTCAGCATTATGTGTATATTTTTTAAGCATTGTTAACGCGAATGAAAATGTGCGTTGCTAGGGGCAACTCCTGTCAGCGTTTCGCAAATGCGCAATTGTGCGCTGTGTCCCGGGCCGGGCGGCAAAATACTGTTAATAAATAAATACTCGCCAAAAAACTTTATTTAACTATTTTTAAGGTTAGTGATGTGAAAACGGCATAGCGCTTGCCCACTGCGGGGCTTACGGCATGCTGCCCGGCAAAAAAAAATCGACGAAAAAACCCCACCGTTTGAGAGCCAAATTCCTCGCAAGCGCGCGTGCGCAGACAGACAAAAAATTACTTTCATAGGTTAGATGTTAATCACGTCACAATTAAGCAGACCTTGTACATTCTGAAAGTTGGAATTTTTTTCCAGTTCGATTGAAAAACCAAATTTAACATGATGATTGTCTTATTCAGTCATTAACTAAGATTATTAATGCACGACATTTGAGAGCATGATTTAAACTTTTTCAGTGACTCTCATTCCAACACAGAGAGAAAACAATGGACGATACTGCAATGGCACTGATGCACACAAAGCAAAAGACTCAGGTAAAACATGTAACAGGCAACGTTTCAGGCAATGGTCCTTCTTAACAACATAAAATGTGTTTATATCTCTGCTGCGAAGAAGTGTATTTTTTTTGAAACGGCACCTATTATATACTCGGGGGCACCTGCGGCACCCCTCACAACCATTTACGGCCTTCGGCCAGGAAAGTCACAAAAAAATTGCACACGAAAGAAGCTTTCACGCAAGCACCCGATGCTCCGTTTGGAAGTTTTAAAATGAATCATCTTTGAATTGTATTGTTTTGAATTAGATAATTGTATTTCTTCATTAAAAGCTTATATCATTTTACATCTGGAAGACGTAATTGAAAACGACATTTTGTGTGAATTTTCTCTCGTCGTTAAGTAGATGGCCTTTATGGGGGTTTGGTTCAATGTGGACTTTCACCTGTTTTTGATTTCGGGATCTAGATAAGTCGACATAGAGCTGGCCGTGCGAGAAGACCACCATCTGCAGATCGATTCCAACGTAATCGAACGTCTGTCCCTGCGCCTCCGCCGTTCATGCAGGGGCAGCGTAGGTTTGGAGTGCCCCCTGCATGAAAACGACGATAGATAAAGTTGCGCGCTTATATAGGAGTATTGTTTCCTCTTTGGTTCGGTGATGTAAGTTGTACAGAACACACACATTTAACTTTTAAAAAATCTGTGAAATGTCACCCTGTCATTGATTAAATTTCATGCGCAGACCTGGCCCCTATGTTTAATGGAAAACAAGGTTCTTAATTGGTGAAAATGGTGGCACTGACGATGGGTTTGGCACCTCCCAGTACTGGGTTGTACATGGCGCAGGACTGCAGGGTCACATGTAAGTGCGAATGCCACCGGCAGCGCAAATTGGCTGGGTTGCTGACATTTTAAGTCGTTGAGGCCACTGGCTATGAGGGTGGTTCACTGGTCTCGTTCTGCAAGGCTGTCTGCCTTAGTTGCGAAGTGCCCTCGTGTTGCCACAACTAATGCATTTGTTCACACAAATGGCTAACTCAGTAATGCATTGCCATGGGCATTTACATCAATAACACATTCATTGAGATGTATTAACACGTTGCGGGTCTAGTGACATTGAAAACCCAGTGGATTCTAAAAGTGTTGGGGGTTTTGTTGTTACATGAGTACGTGTAGGTGTGTATTGGGGGGGGTGTGTTAGTGCACAAACTCACGTTTATATGTACCTACAAACATTTATAGGAGTAGTGGTGCATTGGTTAGCGCACTGCGCTACATACTTGAACTTCTTTCGCATCGTACATAGCCAACCTTGCTAATCGGAGGTGTGGGGGAAGGACAACAAACTCAACACAAAAAGCAGTTCTAAAGATATGATTTGTCAATTTAGATTTGAAATTGCATCGATTTAGTGGCTTCCTAATATGGGAAGGAAGAGCATTCCAAGCGGCCGTAAAAGCACATCTGAAAATGTCGTCTTTGTTCGATGGCTCGCCAAAAGCCACTGCAAGGATGACCGGAGTAATCCTTGCAGCGGCAGTACTCTAGTGTGTGGTTCACGGGACTATGAAACTGGCAAGACGAGTTTAGCTTCTAGACATGGCTAACATCAATGGTGAGTAAATCCAATCCAGTCCATGGCACCTCCACCCTTTTCCCTAATTCCCCAAACCCACACTGACCAGCATGATGAAGTATATTAAATAAAAACGAATTTCCTATGACCAACACAGAAGAGGATAGGTCTTCATCAACTAATGAATTGACAAAGGGCCGTACATTATTTGTATTATATTTTGTAAAATTATTTTATATACATATGCATGGTGACCAATACACATTTTTGAGGGCTGGGTACTCAAATAAAGTGAAAATTAACACTTATCCAAAGGTTATAAGTGAATTATATTCACTTTAAAAAATTATAAAGTGCAACAGTCCACAAAAAGGTTTCAAAGTGCTATACAATATAACAAACATCTTTCAAGTTAAGTCACAAAACACATGCATAAGACAGCATCAGTAAAAAAGCACATTCATGCAATTTTAAAAGCTAATAATGCTTAAGACCAACTTAAATTTCGATTTAAAGCTTTCGTGACTGCAGGAATTCATCTTCTTGGTTCTTTCGGTAAAGTCACGTAGAAGGGAAGTAATACAATAATAAAAATAAAACATAATAAAAAAATTCTCACTGAGAATTATTTTATTATGTTTTATTTTTATTATCACTGAGAATTATTTTATTATGTTTTATTTTTATTATTTTATTACTTCCCTTCTACGTGACTTTACCGAAAGAACCGAGAAGAAGACCAACTTACTTGTACACAAATATAATTCATAAATACAACGATTGTCAAATAACATACTCTCAAAGCTTAATAGCAACATATGTTAAGTTTGTATACAGCATAAATACACAGAATACAGCCGTTTTGACTGCACGACAATGTTATTAAGGGAATCAACGTGGTTTCTGCTCAAATAGAGGTGCGCAGGAAGGACAACAAACCAACTGCTTTTCTGTTTAGTTTGTTTTCCTTCCTCCGTACCTCCGATTAGCACAGTGGGCTATATACAGTGAGGGAAAAAAGTATTTGATCCCCTGCTGATTTTGTACGTTTGCCCACTGACAAAGAAATGATCAAGAAGAAGCACATTAAGGTCCTGGAGTGGCCTAGCCAGTCTCCAGAACTTAATCCTATAGAAAATCTGTGGAAGGAGCTGAAGGTTCGAGTTGCCAAACGTCAGCCTCGAAACCTTAATGACTTGGAGAAGATCTGCAAAGAGGAGTGGGACAAAATCCCTCCTGAGATGTGTGCAAACCTGGTGGCCAACTACAAGAAACGTCTGACCTCTGTGATTGCCAACAAGGGTTTTGCCACCAAGTACTAAGTCATGTTTTGCAGAGGGGTCAAATACTTATTTCCCTCATTAAAATGCAAATCAATTTATAACATTTTGACATGCGTTTTTCTGGATTTTGTTGTTGTTATTTTGTCTCTCACTGTTTAAATAAACCTACCATTAAAATTATCGACTGATCATTTATTTGTCAGTGGGCAAACGTACAAAATCAGCAGGGGATAAAATACTTTTTTCCCTCACTGTATGGTGCGAAAGATGTTCAACATACATGTGTAATGAGCGACTTCCACGACCCGTCGTGTAGACAATGAGCAGAACGAGATAAACAGAATCACAAGCTTTTAGACTGAGTTCGTGGCGCCGGTCCATTGACGGGAACGCTCTTCCTCTCGTGCTCAGGTGGTGTGCACACTGCCTGAACCCCCGGAAAAGCGGGTCGCAACGCAGGCGGCACAGGTGCAGTAGGCTTGGCAGCAGCAGGCACAACCCCACTTCTGACACCAATGTATTGAGCGACTTACGTGACACGTCGTGTGGGCGGTACTTCTTTTATTCTTACACGGGCATAACACAGGCCAACCTTATCTTTCTCACTCTGAGTACAACACTTAGATATTAGCGTCTCTACTGACTACACACACATGGCCGATCACTCGGCGCGGTTCCACCGTCCACACTCGGCTATGCCGCTGGCTAGCGTCATGACGAGGATGGTGATGGAAGCCCACAGGAGATCTTCCACTTGGCTGGATGACGGAGAGAGTTGACGGCGAGCAGCGTCACAGTCCGTACCCAAGACTCCACACACAAACCCCGAGCCCCGGTCCGGCCCTGCTTATATCTCCCCAGGCGTGGCTAGGCTCCGCCTCTGGCCATGCCCTATCGTGGAACCTTCGAGCAGGTTCCCGGAGCATCTGGGCCAATCCCACCTATTACTTTTGTCCCAGATACCTCTCCTTTTCAGATTGGATGTTGCCTTTAGCGGTGCCCGTACCGTGCTTCCTTTTCGAGCCAGCAAGTGTCATCATGTCATTACACATGCATACAAGTGAGCATAGAAGTGGTGCTCGCCTCATGTATACAACATTGAGCCCGCTGTTGAAATGGTGGGGCCAGGTACATTCATCGGACAACCACTGTTGAATTCCCTACAAAGTGGTAGAGATTTTATCGACCTCTTAGGGATAAAGATGGTGAGCTGAGTCAATTCCTAGCCAGGAATTGAACTTGCCAACCTTACAATTGCAAGCCACCAGTTTGATACCCAATCTCACTACAAACCCAATTTTCAGTCGAGATGTGGTGTGAACAAAATGTTCTTTCGTGGGCGATCCAAAATGATGAAGATGTTTTGCATTGGTATATTTAATGGACCGAATTATAATAGTGTTACTTATAAAAACTACACAAAAAACACATTGTATCATGTTCAAGGACTAATACCCTCCACAATTCTTTAAATTTGCATTAGTTTGCTAAAATAGTTTGTTTTGTGCTTTTGTTAATCCCGTGATTAAAAAAAACAATTTAAAGTGATGAATACCGTAATAAAGTATTGTTTACCACAATGTACGGTGATGTTTATTTTGGAGTTTAATAATGTTACAGAAATGCAACAACACAACAAGTACAGGGCCCCTTGTGCCTCAATTATGTGTAATGGACTTGAGACGTTTTTAGAAGCGGTTTGTTAATGTTTTGCTTGGGTGTCGCAAATGCTCCATAAATATCCTGGCACATTGACTGCACATAAAACTGGCATCGACAATCAAGGTGTTGCATAACAAATAAACAGCTTTGAACAAAAGAATTATTAAGGGATGGCCTAAATTTTGATTAAAGGGTGATCAATTGGATCCACTTTACAACCCTGTTCACATTCACGTGAAAATAATTTAGTTGTGACACTTAAACATTGCAAATTGTTCCGCACTATTGATTTTAGAAACACATGCCTTTTTATTCTGTATGTGCGCTATGGTTATGTTTATACCTACACAACTGATATTGAGCCACTTCGAGGTGATACTACATGATATTCGACATGTATTTTTACACATGTTCTGGTATAAATCCAGGATTTTTCTAGATAGCAATAGCGTTAACTTTTTTTGTCAGACAGTCGTGCTACAAACCTTTCATATATGCATAGCAACTTATTAAATATAAATAAGAAAATAAAAAAAATCCATTTGGTTAAAATTATTTTGAAATCATAAAGCTTGCAGCAAGCATCCCAGATGGGTTTTCAGCATGTAACACAAGTGATCAAAATGCAATTTCTTCTTAAAGTAATTCAGCCGCAGCCTTCGAGGCAAAAAAAAAAACTCTCCCTAGGCTGAGCATTGGAAATCCATTTATTCTTGTACATGGTGACGACGCGACAAGCGCGGCAGCCTGGTTAAGCCGGACTTGGCCTGCAGAGAAGCATCAGCGTGAGCGATCGACCCGCGCGGCGCTGCGCCCCTGGTTTGACGACGGCGGTGTTAACAGAACGGATCATTCGATTCCTGCCACGTTGAGCCGGCTGGCTCCGTGGCATTACCAACGGACTATGTGGACATCTTGCGTTCAATGTTAATGTGGGCGAGGGGAAATCATGTTGCGGTGGGGGAGGGGGGGGCAAGTACAAAACAAATACTGCACTGCATATCGTATTAGGTATTGCGTTGTAAGGATAGCTGCTTCATTTACGATTATTTTTTTGTGTAGGTATATAAGATTACTGATGTTGGTGTAATGGTTAGCACACTGGACATGCATACCAGAGTTGTCTCGTAGAGGCTTTGACTTTTGGCTAACCATCGGACAACCACGCATCGCGCGCTTTCAGATGCGCTTCTGCGGCCGTCTGGAACGCTCTTCCTTCCGATATTAGGAAGCTGCTGGAGCTATGCACTTTTAAATATACATTTACATATAATGTCTTGTTTCTTAAGAATTGCTTTTTGTGGTTAGTTTGTTGTCCTCCTGCATCTCTGATTAGCACGGTTGGCTATGTATGGGGAAAAAGCAGTTCAACATACATTCATACAAGTTTCAGAATTAGTGGTAGCTAGGTAATATTACTCGCCTGTAGTGTGACTAGTGAGGCATTGCTGCTAATTGCGGAGATCATAAACAATGAGAGGTAGCTTCACAACCCATTAGTGTAACATTGTGTAGACAGATGTACAGTTTTTTGTGTGCAGTACTCTAGTGTGTAAGTCACGTTTCCAATTGTGTCATATAAAACCTCCTGATGTGAAACCTTTGCAATTATCCATGAACTGCAGTTAGCACGGTTACCTACGTGCGGTATGAAATAAGTTCGACATACATCCATACGTAAATTTTGGCAAACATGCTTTTTTATCACAGTTGCTGGTCACAGAGCCAAAATTCGAGTCCATAAAGACGCCAACAAACAGCACTACTGACGGTGTAGTCAATAAGATTGAACACAATTTGTTGCTATTAGGCAAGTTTAGAAAAACATTGAGGAAAGAGACGTTGAGAGTGAATTACAAAATATAGCAGTGTGATGAAAGAAGCAGAGACATAAGAGTTGTGACCAGCAGTGTGGTGGGTGAATGGGTGCGTGAGTGAGGGATTGGGTTGAGTGGGTGACTAAGTGTGTGTGTGAGTGGGTCCAGATCAGGACATATTTACATCAGTGAGTTCCTCTGGCGGGCAAGGCTGCTTTGGCATGGGTCATGTAGCCCACATGCCCAGCCACAACATGCTCATGCAACATGGGCTGGAAAAGAGATGGACTGTATGTATATTGAACTTATAAGAATAGGTTTTCCCCTTATTTTATGGCAACACAACTGGTGTTAAAATGTTAAAACACCAAACTGAAACCTTTTGCAAGTGTAATGCGGGCGTAAGCGACCTTCCGGATGTGACGTCACGGGGGGTGGAGTCATGTGACGTGGGGGGAAGGTTCGGGTCCTTAAGCGGGTAAACCGGAAGGGGAAGTCAGTCGGGGTGTGAGCGGAAAAGAGTGAGGCCACGCGGGCGAGTGTGGAGAGGGGGGGCGCCGACGGCCATCGGGAGCCAACCCCGAAGAGGAGAGGAAGCTGCGGAGTGGTGTGCAGCTGCAGAGGAGACAGCCAGGAGGGCTGCGTGTTAGAGGCAGCGGTGTGGCTGCCAGGAGGAGCTGCGGAGAGAGAGGGAGAGGGGGCTGCTTGTTAGAGGCAGCGGTGTGGCTGCCAGCAGGAGCTGCGGAGAGAGAGAGAGAGAGCAAGAAGCTGTCAGAGCTGGAGTACAGCCAAGGGGGGCTGTGTGAGAGAAACAGCAGCGGAGCTGCTGTTGTGGATCGGGCCGACATTGGAGTCAGCACCGTGGAAAAGCTACAGAGTAAAGACAGCCGTGTGGGTGTACAGCACGAACCGAATAATAAAGGACACTGAGCCAGACATCGTGGTCCAGTCGTTTATTACACTGGTGTCGGAAGTGCAACGGCATGTCGAAACAAGTGAGGAAGAAAGTTAATCCGGCGCCTGCATCGGCTTCTTCGTCCGACGACGACGAACTCCCTCCAACCACGGATCCTGTTGGGGTGGTGGAGGAGAGCCCGGCTGAGGCGACCACGGGAACGGGAGTGGAGGATGTTGGCGCGGTGGCGGGTCCGTCGACATCATCAGACGCGGATCAACGATGGCAAGCGATGGCGGTACAACTGGAGGCACTTAAGGACGTCCTGGCGCATCTATGCCATCTCGTCGCGCCAGGGACGATGGATGATGCAAGTGGTGCTCCGCGGGCCGCCACGTTGCCTGTCCTGCCGCCGCCATTGCCCACGCGGCAAGAGGCCGCCATTTTGCGCGCTCCGTGGCGCCAAACCGCCATCTTGGCCACGCCGCGGGCCGACGCCATTTTGAATTTGCCACCACAACCACCACCATTGGAAGACGGCGGGAAGAGGAGTCGGAGTCGCCACCTTACAACGGTTAAAGAATTTTCCGTCGGTGGGGACTGGAGCGCGTTCGCCTGCCGCTTCTTGGCGGCGGTACGCACAGCAAGATGGACCGATGCGGAGGCTTTGGAGGTGTTGCCGACTCTCCTGGACGACGAATCTGTCCGATTCTTCCGTTCCATAACGATCGATAAGAAGGCAACTTTACGTGGTGTTTTTCAAGAAATGGCCGATGCTTATGAGCCACCAGATGATGCGCATCGGCGATTCGCTCAACGACAACGAGCACCAGAGGAGTCGCCCGTGGCGTTCAGGGGTGCGGTGCTGGAGCTGGCCATGGCAGCTTATCCTGAGACGCCACAGGACCTGCTCGAGCCGCTCATATTAGGGAAAATGTTGGAGCTGTCTCGGGATCTAGGGATCCCCATGCCTGTGTGTGGGCATGAGAAGCTAACTTCCCGGACGGCTGCTAAGTGTCTCGATGCGCAATTCAACCTCCGTCGCTGGAAACAAGTGACGGCGTGGACGGGGGGGCCCGTCAAAGAAGGGGATGCGCTGGGGTGGAACCCTGCGCAGGCCGTCTATGTTCCGGATGACCGGGGCCCTCAACAACTGACGGCCGCCTCCGCTCCATGGACGGGACGCGGCGGGCCGAGACCGCGCGCGGTGCTACCAGAACGGGGCCGTCAGGAGGCGAGGCCTGCGCTTCGGCGCAACGAGGCCGAATGTTTCCGCTGCGGGCGTAGGGGCCACTACGCCAGAGACTGCTGGGCCCGCTTCCCGGCTCCGCCGCAGCAGGAGGCCTCGGCACCGGTCAAGTCGGCTAAAGATCCTCCGAAACAGGCATGTCGGCACGCACCAGACACTCGGCAAGGCTTTCCACCTCACCCACCACCTGTGTTGCGCGATCCTATTGTTGTTGTTAAAGAAAGGCCATCGACGGGGCCTTGTCATTCAGTTACGCAGTGGCGCAAATTGGCACGGAAAGTTGTCGCGGCCGCTACGGGTTCGTCCATTGTACCGGGGTCCATACAAGGGGTGGACGTGCGCATTTTGGTCGACTCGGGGGCGTCTGCGACTATTATATCGGATGTCATTTTCCATCTGTTGGGCATTCCGTCGGGGGCTGTGCGTCCGGTTTATGGGTCGTGCGTCGCTGCGAACGGGGGTAGCATGGGTATCGTGGGTCAGGTGGATGCTAAGATATCTATTGGGGATGTGTCGGCCTCGGGTGTTGTGTTGATATCGAGATCTTTGGCGGTTCCTTGTTTGTTAGGCACCGATTTTTTGGCTAAGATGCCCATTTTGATCAAAGTCAATGAGAATTGTATTGAACTGCCGGGGGGCCGTCAAATCTCGTTTCTGCCGTCGCCCTGGGGGCGACCTGCTTCGGCCGTACAAGTGCAGGCGCTGTCCGTCGCATCTGTGGACATCCCACCTGGTACACAGATGCTTATACCCTTGCGGTATCGGAAGCCCCTGCCTGATCGGCTAGGAGCAGTAGGGGTCTTGTTGTCACCGTCCGCCACGATAACAACCGGGTTGGCGTTAGTGGGGGCACAGACCATCGTCCGGCCGGATCAATTACCGTTTTTACAGGTGCTTAATGCGGGGGGAGAAAACGTCCGTGTCCCGGCCGGTACGGTTGTGGCACATGCCACTACGGCGTTTGCGACCCATGATTGTCCACATAGCCGGGGAGTTGTTGCTGGGGTTTCCGAGCCAAGGAGTTCGGATGATCGTTGGGTTGCTCATTTATGTGACGAAAATTCTTCCCTGTCCATGGAGCAACGTGGTGCGCTGCGTAAATTGTTGTTGACATATTCCGATGTGTTCAGCTCCGATGATTTGGATTTGGGCCGCACTTCCTTGCTTTACCATCACATTGAGACGGGCGATGCTGCCCCTATTCGATTAAATTCGCATCGGATGAGTCCTGCGGAGCGAGAACACGTACGGGGGGCAGTGGAAGACATGTTGGCTGCGGACATTATATCGCCATCTAACAGCCCATGGGGCGCTCCAGTCGTCTTGGTTAAGAAGAAGGATGGCAAATTGCGATTTTGTGTTGATTTCCGCAAATTGAATAAGATATCGGTGGCAGATGCGTACCCCCTGCCGCGTATGGATGACTCCCTCGACGCATTGTCGGGGGCTAAGTTCTTTTCCACACTGGACCTCTCTTCGGGATTTTGGCAGCTTCCCCTTGACGAGTCCTCACGGGAGAAAACCGCATTCCGTACGCCGCAGGGGTTATTTCAATTCAACTGTCTCCCGATGGGATTGAATGCGGCCCCTGCTACATTTCAAAGATTGATGGAGCTCGTTTTGACGGGGTTGCAGTGGGAGACATGTCTTATATATTTGGACGATATCATTGTCTTCAGCCGCACATTCGATGATCATTTGACGCGGCTGGAGACAGTGTTCACGAGGATGCGTTCTGCCAAATTGAAATTCAAACCAAAGAAATGTCACCTACTGCAATGGTCCGTCCGCTATTTGGGGCACATTGTGAGCGCTGAGGGAGTGTCCACGGATCCGGAAAAGACGGTGTGCGTCCGGGATTGGCCGACTCCGGCCACCGTGGGGGATGTTCGGCGGTTTTTGGGATTTGCCTCGTATTACCGAAGATTTGTGCCGGGTTTTGCGACGATTGCGAGGCCCTTGCATCTCCTTACGGGTAAAGGACGGAAGTTTGTTTGGGGACAGCCGGAGGAGGCGGCCTTTCGGAGTCTGCGTGATCTATTGGCCACGGCCCCAACATTGGATTATCCCGATTTCGATCACCCATTCATTCTTGATACGGACGCGAGTGACACAGGTATTGGGGCGGTGTTATCACAGTCTAAAGGGGGTGTAGAGCGTGTCGTGGCGTATGGTAGCCGAGTCTTGTCTCCTGCGGAAACCCGCTACTGTGTCACTCGCAGAGAACTATTGGCGGTTGTTTTTTTCCTACGGCAATTTCGACCATACCTCTACGGTCGTTCTTTTATTGTGCGTACGGATCATGCGGCCTTGCAATATGCCCTTAAAATTGACCAGCCATCCGGACAGTTGGCACGTTGGTTGGACACGCTACAGGAATTTTCCTTCCAAATTCAACATCGGAAGGGAGTGCGCCATGCGAACGCTGACGCACTTTCCAGATTACCGCGGCGCGCCCCTTGTAAATGTGAGTCGGGGACGCATAGGTGTTCGCCGATTCCAAACCCCCCTCAGCCGCTCACGTTGGCCGTCGAGAAGTCGGACACTCCGATGGAACCGGGACCGGCTGACGGGGTTTTGAATCTGCCGCGGTCTGTCTGGATCCGGGAACAGATGATGGATGAGTCATTGGTGTCCTTGCGGAAGCGGTCTGCTAAGGACAATGGGAGTCCGAGTACGGCTGTGGGGCCGCAAACCGCTCTCCGAGATGGTCTGCTTATGTGGCGGGAGGGGTTCCAGGAACGTTGGCGCCTGGTGGTACCAACGTCCTTGCGGTTCGAGTTGATTAGAACCCTCCATTGTGACACTCTCTTACATTTAGGGGTGCAGAAGACCTTGTTGACGTTGCAACGTCATTATTTTTGGCACGGCATGGCGACAGATGTCGTAGGGCACGTGCGCGCGTGCCCTGCGTGTGCACAACGTAAGCCGCCGAAACATCCTTACGTGCCGCCTCTCCAGTCGATTCAGGTGTCTCGAGTCAATGAATTGGTGGCACTGGACATATTGGGACCTTTTCCACCATCGGCGAGGGGTAATAAATATTTGCTGGTAGGGGTTGAGTACCTCTCCCGTTGGCCGATGGCCTGGCCGTTGCCCGATCAGTCGGCCGCGGCCATTACCGACGCCTTTTTGTTTGGGTATATTATGGATAAGGGGGCGCCTGAGAGACTCCTCACGGACCAGGGCAGGAATTTCTCTTCTAAATTATTGGCGGAAGTGTGCGCGGGCCTTGGGACTAAGAAAGTACGGACATCCCCATACCATCCGCAGACGGATGGTATGGTTGAACGGCTGAACAGGACATTGTCTGCCATGCTTTGCCATACCGTGAGTGAACAACAATCAGATTGGGATCTGCACATCCCCGGGGTGCTTTCGGCGTACAGGATGACGCCTCATGCGGCTACAGGATATTCGCCGTTTTACCTTATGTATGGTCGGGAAAACGTGCCGCCGGTGGATGTGCAATTGGGAACTGGGGTGAAGGGACCTCGGAAACCACTTCCTGAATACATTCAGGACACGGTTCGCCGAGTCACGGAGGCGCGGGAGAATGCCCGCGTGGCTACGGCCAAAGCCCAGGCCCGGAACGAGCGATATGCGCGACGGTCTGAGGGGGAGTGCCCTTGGAAGGTTGGGGACCTAGCCTGGCTTCATTGTCCACAGGTACGTCCGGGGACCTCGCCGAAATTGCACAAACCCTGGCATGGTCCCGTACGCCTCATTGCGGTTCCCAACCCACAGTCAGCACGCGTCCAGATTGGGTCTCGTCGCTGGGTTGTGCATACGTCGCGCTTGAAACCATATGTTGCTCCCTTACATGATGCGTCATCCCCCAATGTTGCCTTGCCGGGGTCTGTTGCTGCTGACTCTCCCCTGCCTGCGTCCATTGATCTTGCTCGAGCGCCTGTCGTACCTGTTCCAGACAGGCCGGCCGTGACATTGCGGGGGACGAGGGGCGCTGCTCGGAGGACGCCTGCCAGGTCTGCGGGACCTTCGAGCCCTGCAGCCCTTCCGACCCAGCTGCGGGCACGGTCACAGGACAAGCCCAAGACTAACTCTTTAGAGACACGGGACGGCGGTGGACTTCCAGCTGCGACAGGGGGACTACCCCCTGTCATTCCTCGACTTTCATCGCGTTCCCGTTCTGCGAGTGGGCCGCCGACCGTCCGGGACGGGCCGGCGACCCGCACACGTTCCAAATCGCTTACGTTTCGTTGATTGTTGCTGTCTTGTTATTTTTTTCTTACAGTTGTATTTATTGCATGCTTTTTGTACGTTCGTTGATGTTAATTGTGTTGTTGTTGTTGTTCTTGCTGTTACATTGTATGCTTAGTGTCCTTTAGGGGGGGAAGCTCGGTTCGCCGCATTACGATTTGCTATTGGTCAGCCGAGGTCGGCTGGGATTTTTCTACGGGGGAGGGTGGTGTAATGCGGGCGTAAGCGACCTTCCGGATGTGACGTCACGGGGGGTGGAGTCATGTGACGTGGGGGGAAGGTTCGGGTCCTTAAGCGGGTAAACCGGAAGGGGAAGTCAGTCGGGGTGTGAGCGGAAAAGAGTGAGGCCACGCGGGCGAGTGTGGAGAGGGGGGGCGCCGACGGCCATCGGGAGCCAACCCCGAAGAGGAGAGGAAGCTGCGGAGTGGTGTGCAGCTGCAGAGGAGACAGCCAGGAGGGCTGCGTGTTAGAGGCAGCGGTGTGGCTGCCAGGAGGAGCTGCGGAGAGAGAGGGAGAGGGGGCTGCTTGTTAGAGGCAGCGGTGTGGCTGCCAGCAGGAGCTGCGGAGAGAGAGAGAGAGAGAGCAAGAAGCTGTCAGAGCTGGAGTACAGCCAAGGGGGGCTGTGTGAGAGAAACAGCAGCGGAGCTGCTGTTGTGGATCGGGCCGACATTGGAGTCAGCACCGTGGAGAAGCTACAGAGTAAAGACAGCCGTGTGGGTGTACAGCACGAACCGAATAATAAAGGACACTGAGCCAGACATCGTGGTCCAGTCGTTTATTACACAAGGAATCATGTCTGCATTAACCACAGATACTTGTGGTGAAAATACAAACAAAAAACATGCTCTGACAGTATATGCATTGTCTTTGAAACTGATTTGTCCACACCAGAGACAACTTTCTTTAGAGCCTAGTCTCAAACAGTGTTTTGGCGTCCTCTGGTCTATTTGGAGGAGCGGACGAATACAACACAGGAGGATGCGAACCTGAGTGGAATCATCGAAGACTGGTACTAGCAGTCTACATCATTTTCTCCTTTGCCAGTACCAGAATATAATAATAGGGTTTTTCCCCTTTTTTCTGGCAACAAAACTGAAACCTTTTTACAAGGATTAATGTCTGCATTAACCACAATACTTACGAGGCTCAAAAGAAAGCCGTCCCTGGTGTGGACCAATCAGTTTCAAGGACAATGCATATATTTTCATAGTGGTTGTTTTTTTTGTTTGCATTTTGACTGGAAGTATTGTGGTTAATGTAGACATGAATCCTTGTAAAAAGGTTTCAGTTTTGTTGCCAGAAAAAAGGGGACAAACCCTATTATTATGGTACTAGCAGTGTCAAGTGTAGCCTCTACGGAGGAGGCTCGTTAACGATGCTACCGGACAGATGGAGAGAATCACCCTCCAACATCAACGGAGCGACACTCACAACAACGAGCTGAGCACCGGGCAGTTAAATTACAGCACGTTGGCACAGTAAGGGGCACAGCTGGTGCTCCTGCCAGTCAGCTCTGTCAGTCTACCCATGGCATCTGGGTCTGTCCCGTAACCTCCAGTCGGCAAGCCTTCGACACTTCACGTGGCATCCGAGTGCACCTGGCCTGGCACAAGTGCCAGGCCACTTCGTGGCAAAAGGCAGCTGTTGTTGTCGGTGAGTCATTAGGTGTGTGTGTGTGTGGTTAAAAGTGGTGTTGTGACCTGCAGTGTGGTGAGTGCGTGGGTGGATGAAGTGGGTTTGTGAGTGAGTGGGTTAGTGAATGGGTCGGTTAGTGACTGGGTAGTGAGTGTGTGGGTGGTTCAGAGTGTTGTAATATATCTATTATATAACAATGATAACACAATATTATTATGACTACATTCTGAAACTACGCCCACATCTGTCACAGGGCTGATTATTTTTAGCTTCAAGAAAGCAATGTATTACTTAGCAGGATCCAGCAGCAAGCAATTAGCATTCTTGATCAGAATTGACTGTGATAAATGGCCGGTCTCTGTACTGACAATCAATATAAAACAAAGCAATTGCAATTTCACTGAAAATTATAAATCTCCCGCTCATAGAGTAAACTTGCGAGGTTTTTTTTCTCTCTCTCTCACCTTGTTTCTCGTTGAATGCAACTGGAAAGCCAGACTTTATTATCATCGTTTACCACAATTTATGAGCTACAACTGATCCAGAATGGAAGAAGAATTGGTCTGGTGCGCTTTTAATTAATTAATTAATTATTGACATGTGTAGACAAGGTTGCTCAATTAGGCTGAAGCCAGAAGGTTCACAGCAATCTCCTTGGCATCGTGGATTGAATGACTCAAATAAGAGAGCAAGGGGAACCCAACGAATAGTTTACCAGTTTCAGATGACAAACAAAAAAATGCATTTAAAATGTCTTCGTAAGTTTGTTTTTGTGATAAACGTAACACATACATTTCCTCTGGGTAAAAATTCCCAAGTCCAATTGTATTTAAATCGAATATTCGTCGGACACGTGGACATTGACATTGTTTGGGGGAGCTCAATTATTCCTTCTTGTAGCTGATGGTTGTGCTTTTCAACATTGCAAAAGTCATGCATCCTTTTCCTAACTTAAGTCGTTGATATATAGTGATTGATCGCTGGAGTTAGATCATGCACAGCCAAATGTATTAATCATGGCAACGTTAATTGCCTTTATTATGGGCTAAGAAGATAACTTTTACTATTTAACAGGGGGTGGGGTATTGTTCGCACTGTTATTAGTGCACTGTTCTCTGAACCCAACAACCTGAGTTTGATCCCCAACTGTGGTTAACGTCAGTGACAAGTGACTCCGGAACTGTTCATGGGAGTCTCCTCACATTCACCGATTCACACCGAGTCGACTGACACAAAGGGTAGGAAGACCTTCATCCCATCCCGTTGTAAAATTACAAAAGCCTGAAAATGTATTCACAAATAATATATGGAATAAGTGTCGGTAAGACAGCAATTACAATGCCATCAAAGTCATTTTGAGAACAATATTAAACGTATGCAGACTCACTTTAATTGACTCGACTTAAAGGTCACACGTACATATTTGCGGTTTTCATGACGTTCAGTTGTGAAACCGATTTCACCCCCAAAATTGTAATCACAGTAAACCACGCTGTGTGTGCTTAGAGAATACAAAACCACGTATCACTGAAACTCTACATTGCAACGGTTCATTCCCACTGCCACACTGTGGTCGGTGTGCTACCACAATGTTCTCTCTATCATTTATTAAAGAAGAACATTGCACTGTCCATTCTACTTAGTGATGTCAAATTTCCAAATTACGCATATAATCCATAGGTCAATGTGTGCCTTTGAATTGCTGACGAATACCACCTCCACACTATTACCTCAAGTAATATAAAATCGTTTTCAGGACTCTACAGCCTCTTTGCACTGTCGGTAATGAGAGTTGTTTGACCATACTTCACCATGCTGGTCAATGCGGGATGATGAAGGGGAAAGGGGTACCAGGACTTGTTCTGACATCACTCTGATTAGCATGGTTGGCTACGTACGGCGCGAAAGAAGTCCAACATAAATACACACTCGCTACTGATGTTAGCTGTGATCGGGTATCGAACTCAGATACTATATGGGTTGATAGCACAATGCTCTCAACCATGTACCACCGATCCAATTATTGCTTCAATCAGCCTTTTTTTCAACAGGAAATGGCACTTCACTAGCTCGTGTTTCCGTGCCGAATTATGGAAGCGTGGGTGTAGTTAATGCACGTGAAGCAAAGGTAATTAGTTTAAGCTTGACTTTTTAAATGTACGGGTCTGTTCGTTGCCACGGTAACATCGTAAACAGCATTGGGTGAGGGTAGGGGGCAACATGAAAGCTCGAGGCTCCTAATCTCTCTTTCGTCGGAGTTATTCAATATTTAGCTTTTGCCCGTGGCAGAAATTGGACACAATTTGGCTTGAGCCACTGCACCAAGTTCATGGCTTGGCTTCGCGAACGAAGATCTAGGAAGGACATCCACGTCTTCTGCAGGCACGCTGGTGGCTGACGAGGCCTATGCGGGACAAGCAGGTCCTGCCACAACAGCTGCAAGTATAGGTCTGATCTGGGATGGGTGCTGAGGGATTATGGTTCTTCCTCCTTCTCCTTTTGTCCTCCATACGGGCCCTGCGGGTACCTTCGAATAAGGAGGTGGCCTGGTGGACTGTGTGCCGCCAGGAGTTGCGATCAGCTGCTTGTGTTGCCCACTGACGGTGATCGATGCAGCAAGCAGTGAGGGACTTCTTCAGGGAGTCTTTGTATCGCTTTCGTGGTGCCCCTATGTCGCGATGACCAGAGGACAGTTCCCCATACAGCACAATCTTAGGTAAGTGGTGGTTCATCATCCTGGCGATGTGCCCTGCCCAACGAAGCTGTATCTTGAGGACGATGGCCTCGATGCTGATGACCTTCGCTGACTCGAGGACTTCAGTGTTGGCGACGAAGTCACTCCAGTGAATATTGAAGATTGTGCGGAGGCAGCGCTGATGGAAACGCTCAAGGAGACTCAGGTTACGACGGTACGTGACCCAGGACTCAGCGCCATACAGGAGAGTGGTCAGCACAACAGCCTTGTAGACGTTGACCTTCGTGTCTCTTTTAAGGTTGCTGTTGTTCCAGACACGTTTGTATAGTCTGCCGAATGCACTGTTTGCCTTGGCCAGCCTGTTGTCGATTTCGTTGTCTATCTTGGCGTCAGACGAGATCACGCACCCCAAGTAGCTGAACTGGTGGACAGCTTTCAGTTATGTTTGTTCAATAAAGATGCTTGGTGGGTGGTGCTCCTCATGGGGTGCGGGCTGATGAAGAACTTCAGTCTTCCTCAGGCTGACTTCAAGACCGAAGATCTGAGCTGTTTTCGCGAAACAGGACGTAATTCGCTGCATAGCTGCCTCTGTGTGAGCAAGGAGGGCAGCATCGTCAGCAAACAGCAGCTCCATGATCAGTTGCTCCATGGTCTTTGTGTGGGCCTGCAAACGCCTGAGGTTGAACACGCTCCCGTCGAGACGAAAACGGATGTATACGCCATCAGCGTCGCCGAGGTCCTCTGTGGCCTGCTGGAGCATCATGCTGAACAAAATGGTGAACAGCCTGGGAGCAAGAACACAGCCCTGTTTCACGCCGTTTGCAAAAGGGAAGGGCTGCGAGAGATCGTTGCTATGTCTGACTTGTCCAAGCTGGTCTTCATGAAGCTGGACGATCATGGTCAGGAACTTCGGTGGGCAGCCTAGCTTTTCAAGAATTTTCCAAAGTCCCTGACTGCTCATGGTGTCAAACGCTTTTGTCAGGTCCACAAAGGTGACGTACAGCGCTTTGTTTTGCTCGCGGCACTTCTCCTGAATCTGCCTCAGGACAAACACCATGTCTGTGGTTCCCCGGTTGGCTCTGAAGCCACACTGGGTCTCTGGGAGGTGATCTTCAGCTATTGTGGGTACCAGTCTATTCAGCAGTACTCTTGCGAGGATTTTGCCGGCGACGGATAGAAGTGTTATGCCACGATAATTGGAACAGTCTGATTTCTCCCCTTTGTTCTTGTACAGGGTGATGATGACTGCATCTTTGAGGTCTTGAGGGAGTTTACCCTGCTCCCAGCAGCAGACGAATAATTCATCGAGTTTGGTGTGCAGTGCTGGGCCTCCGTTTTTCCATACTTCAGGAGGGATGCCATCAACTCCTGCAGCTTTACCACTCTTCAGCTGTTTAATGGCTTCCTCAGTCTCTTGTAATGTTGGTGCCACATCCAGTTCAGTTTTCACTGGTTGTTGTGGAATGCGGTCAATCACTGGTTCTTGGACTGAGCGGCTAGCATTGAAGAGCATGTAGAAGTGCTCAGACCAGCGGTTTAGGATTGAGTCCTTTTCGGTGAGCAGTTCTTTCACGTCTACACTCCGCAGGGGGCTCAGAATTTGGTAAGAGGGGCCATATACCGCTTTTAGAGCTTCGTAGAATCCCCTGTAGTCGCCAGTATCAGCGCAAACCTGAGTTTTTACTGCGAGGTTGGTCCACCACTCGTTGTGAATCTCTCGAAGCTTACGCTGGAGGGTGCTGCATTCCAGGCGGAAGGCTGCTTTTTTGTGCGGACAGGATGGTTGAGCCAGGTGGGCCTGGTGTGCTGATCTCTTCTTTGACAGCAGCTCCTAGACTTCTAAGTTGTTTTCATCGAACCAATCTCTGTTTTTCTTCGTGGAGAATCCGGGGGTATCTTCAGTTGTTTGCAGAACAACAGTTTTGATGCGGTCCCACAGCACTTCAGGAATTGGAGGCGAGTCTGCTAGGCAGTTTGGTTCCTCTAGCCTAGATCTTAGGCTTTTCTGGAAAGCTGCTTTGACCGTGGCAGACTGAAGGCTGCAGACTTTGAGCTTCTTCCTCGGGGCACCTCCTTTCCTTGGTCTGGGCTTAAAGTGGAAGCTGAGTTTTCAGCGGACAAGACGGTGGTCTGTGTGACACTCGGCGCTTGGCATTACCCTGGTGTGAAAAACATATTTTAGGTCACGCTGGCGCACTAGGATGTAGTCTATGAGATGCCAACGTTTTGACCGAGGGTGCATCCAGGTTGTCTTCAGACTGTCTTTCTGCTGGAAGATGGTATTGGTAATGGAAAGCTGCTGTTCCGCATCCATTGTCGTTGCAGCTGCCCACACCGTGCCTTCCAAGTACGCCGTTCCAGGTTTCCGAGTCTCTGCCCACTCTGGCATTAAAGTCGCCAAGGATGACAATCTTGTCGTCAGCTGGGATATCCTGCAGAAGGCTGCGTAGGTCGGAGTAAAACTTGTCTTTGTCAGCGGGATCTGCCTGGAGAGTTGGAGTGTACACACTGAGCAGTGTTGCTGGTCACAAAGTGGTAGATGCATTGAGATGATGCGGTCAGAGTGGCCAGTTGGCAGGCTTTCAAGCTTGGTAGCGATAGAGTCCCTGATCATGAAGCGGACACCTGAACGGTGTCTCTGTGTCGCTGGTTTGCCTGACCAATAGAGAGTGTAACCTGCGCCATGCTCCCTCAGACTGCCTTCCTCTGAAAAACGGATTTCGCTGAGGGCTGCGATGTCAACATCCAGCCGAGCGAGTTCGTGTGCAATTAAAGCAGATCGTCGCTCAGGTCGAGTGCTGTCAGCTGAGTCTAGCATGGATCTGATGTTCCAGCATGCGAGTTTGAGTCCTTTTCCACCTTTTAAGGTGAGTGGGATGCGCCGTTGATTCTTTGATATAGTTCGACCGCATATGAAGATGCCCGTTGACCACGGTAAGCCAACTAAAGGAGGAAGAGACGAGCATTGGTTAGGCCACCTTTTCTAGGCCCCTTTTCGTGTGGAGCAAGCAGTGCTGTCCCTAGAAAAAGGCTGCTTGGTCGCTCAGGGTGCTGCCGGGCAGAGGTGGGACAAAGTCATTGTTATGCAAGTCCAAGTCGAGTCGCAAGTCATCAAATTCATGACTCGAGTCTGACTCGAGTCCAAGTCACATGACTCGAGTCCACATCTCATAGGTGGGACAAAGTCATTGTTATGCAAGTCCAAGTCGAGTCGCAAGTCATCAAATTCATGACTCGAGTCTGACTCGAGTCCAAGTCACATGACTCGAGTCCACACCTCTGCTGCCGGGTGATGATGTCGTCTCCAGTTTATCATCAGACGACCACTAGCACCTGAGCCGCCTGCATGCAGGATTGAGACTGCGGCTGCCAGTGTCATCTTACACCTGCCGAGTTCACCCATTTCCCATCGCTACAGGACTTAGTGAGACGGGGGGGTGTAGACGTGAAGATTTCCTTCTTGCCTGCGCAAAGGAGCTTTTAAGTGGAGTGCAGTGTGCGCAGAACTGACCCCACCCTTTAAACCCGGGGTTCGTCTGCCATGACCTAGCAAGCTGGGACGGTGACAGCGAGGTCCTCGGGCCGTAGGTTTTACATCAGAGTTTCCTTCTCCTAGGTAGACGGCCTTCCAAGGCTGAAGAGATCCACCTTCCCTGCTATTTCAAACCATAACTGGTAGGCCACAGCCGCAGTCCACAGTAACGAAGTGGCGCGCCATAGTCCCGAACACTTGGCCGTTGGGTCCTAACGAGACCTTTCCGCCCTGGCCGGTGACTCCGTTGTGGGAGTTCATTCGCCCAGTGATGCAGTGTTGACATCACACCCTCACGTCGTTTAGCCCGCCAGCTGAAGCGGTTTACCGGGGTGTGGCACTAGGAGCCAGACGTCAGAGATTTAGGAGATGGATGAGGACCTGTGTTTCCGTCCACTCAAAAATTGAGTGCAGCTACCAGAAAACAAAGGTACTACCTCTACCCAGAGCTCCCTACACCCAAACTCTGAGCAAACAATCAACACAAAAAGCAATGGACGAAGCAAGCTCTGAAGTAAATAAAAAGGTTACACAGATTTATTGTTGGGGGTTATTGAAACAAAATCTCTACACTTTACTGCATGGCCCATCTCACAGATTCATGTTACGCATATACTTTAACAATGGGAAAGACTTTAAACGTACATATGAAGCACATACAGTCGTAATAATGAGAATAATTTAGAGCCGTTATTTTGTCAATCAATATGTGTTGAACTTTTTGCACTGTATATAGCCAGCCATGCTAATCGGAGGTGCATCCATTGATACATGCAGGCCTCCCCCCTATTTGCCGGTTATGGTAGTCGCTTGACCATACTTCACCACACTTATCACTATGGGTTTGTGAAGGGAGTTGCGGGGCGGGGGGGGCAGGACCAATTCAGATATTACTCAAAACTGCTATCTGTGGTCTGCATTCAAACTCAGTCTGCCGGGTTGATCGAGCAGTGCGCTAAATACTGTGCAACCTGTCCACCCCACAGTCATGTTTACTCAACAATAATTCAACCCCCCCAATTCCCTTATTCCCCTTTCTCCCCCTTCCCTGGTTAACCCACTGCGTCGTTGTAAGGTAGTGGACCCGGGTAACTTTAGACGGCCCCCATTTGGAGGAGAATTACTCAGTGCTTGCGGCTGGACCGGGTAAGTTGGGCACAAGCGGAATTTATCCACTCTGTGACTCCTGTTCTTTTGGTAACACCCACCCCCCACACACACAATTCCATATACGTGTATGCATAACACCATTGATGCTGTGTATATGAACCTGGGTAATAGAAAAAATAAAAGACAAAAACAACTACTGTGCATGAATGGCTATCAGGGATCCTGGACATAGTGTGTTGTGTCACATACAATGTCTTTGATTTTCTGTGAAGCCTCAAATATAGTGGCCATCTTTAAGTTAACGTGGCATCAGTGCAAATGTCAATACAATTCCGCTCTTTTGTGTTACCGCCATGGCCTGCTTGCAGTTCACGGTAACCTGCCATACATAATTTGAAGAGTGAATATATGGTTTTGAGAATTACTGAATGCATCATTTGCATCTATATATGTGCATATGCATTCCTAAAAATAGAACTACAAAAACACGTGATTTGTTAATTAAAAAAATTGTCAAGTACACTTCCAATAAAATTTAATAACCCAATGGGGTTTATTACTGAAAATCAAGTTAAAATACTAAATTGGCAGAAAATAAGAAGCATAATTCTCCGAAGGTTATTTTAAGATGCATTTGTGTGGAGGTCATGTGTTTAGTTTGTATATTCCACACAAGTTTCAGAATTAGGAGTTGTGATGTGATATTTCCTCTTAAATTTAGTCCAAAAGATTTAATGGAAGACGTTTCATTACCATTCAAATATAACATTGTGAGACTGGTAAAACAAACATCAGATCTGTAATTCATGACATTCACATGCCTCGAGATGTTTTAGCCAATATGATCGACCCAGATCTGTACGTTGCACATCTATTAAACACTGCAACCCTATTTGTCAAGGTTCTTGGCGTCATTTATTAGCCTCTTAAAATCCAGGTTGTAACGTGCTCAAATGAATCAGGCCTCAAAAGCAGATGGCGAGCGCCTATGACATACTGCATTGTTTTACTCGCAAAGAGAAAACAAATAGAACCATCAGTGGTAGACCATGCATCTCAGATTAGCACCGTACGTGGCCAATCGTGATAATCTGAGGTGCAGGTGAAGGACAACAAACTAAATAGGAAAATATTTTACTGTGCAAAATAAGTTCAACATACAGGACATGAGCTGAAACGTGATTTGTATAAGATGTATCTTAAGCACATTTAGAAACCTTACTGTCACAGTTCCACATAGCTTGGCAATATAACGTTCACTTGTTATTTGTAGCCTATAGTTATTGTTTAAAGAATAAAATGTATTTGCGAAGTATATATATCAGAAGCAGTTCTTATGCTGAAACCTTAGGCTATATGCCTGATAGTGTCCATATTTAGGACACTTTTTTCTATGAAGGCTCATTCGTTATTGTTTTGCTGAGCTCCTAGAGGCTTAGGCGTAGTGAAAATTGGGGCTTTTTTGGCCTGAAGCAAACTGGTGGGGAGAGAGAGTGATGTAACGTGATTTAAAGCGTCAGTATAAGGTTGATCTTTTAACGCATGTGTCCGTTTAAGTATGTGATGTGCAGTGCTACTCTTTGAGCAATGCTGCTTATATAGTATGTGAACAAATAATAATAATAACATTATCTTCTTTTAAAAAAAAAGTCTTAAGGGCTTTATTAAAACAATGCATATTTCAAATAGTCTGTGGTTGTAAAATCAGGTCATTAAAATATTTTTGCGTATACCTATCCATATTTCATTCCTGCTAAATTGCCAACAAATATGGCTGTGGCATTTAATTAAAATACATTTGCAATTAACTGAACGTCATTGTCCCTTATTAATGTTTAGATAAACCTGCTGGAGTATGAATGTTCTATTCTGTTCAGTGACTGCTTTTTTGCTATTCTGTTTGCCTTTAAGTAAATAATACATCGGAAGAATTTCTAAACATTATATTGTTTTATTTCGTAAAATGTGAGGTAATGCCTTGCTATAATATCACAGATACATGTGTAATGCATGTTTATTTCAAAGCAAAGAAAAATCTATCTCATTTGTGTACTATTTATTTATAGGTGCTTTAAGTATGTCCCAAGAGCCCTTGGAATGCCATGAGTTTGCTATTATGAACATACGGCGATTGTTAATGAGCATTGACATTGCATGGCTTGTTATCGCATAAAAAAAACATATTGCTAAGTTTATTGGAACAGGTGTCAGGCATCCAAATGAACTATTCATAACATGCATCTTCAATCAGCTATTTGGTTATATAAGTTAAACTGAGAAATGCCAGTGTTGTGTAAAACTGTTTTATGAGGAGCATTCTACTCCTTTGGTTTATTAGCGACCTTTATCAAGCAATGATAAAAACTATTTGAGATGCCTCCTCTTTTTTTCAGTCAGGCGTTGTTAGCCGTAACCATGATGGCAAAATAACATTGTGCAGGTTTCCACAATTGTGCTTAAAAGTATCCAATGTGAGGAACTGAATGAGCTCCCAGCTCATGGAGTGAAACGTCAAAAAATATATTGAAGAATGCGCAGTGCAACCTGGAAACACATCGGAGAGTGATTTGCTCGGATAATATTAAAACATTTTATCCGTACTATAAATCATAGCAATGATGTTGTGTTTCAGTTCGTTGGATTACAACACTGGAATATAGCAGCCTACTCACAATGTATTTAACCTCAAACTCCATCCTTTTGTGTCAAACTCTTAAACGTAATTTTTATATTTGTACAATTGATATGATTGACTCAAAAACGTTTGCAGTCTATCGCTTGGAGCTACTTGATATATTAAAGCCCTGCTTATAAAATATTATCATTTGTCCTGTAGCCAGTGGCGTCACTAGGGTTGGTGTCACCCAGTGCGGTAACTCATGGTGTCACCCACCATGGACCTCCTCCCGTACCAGACTATACAGAATCCTTCGTAATGTTTTTGTACTGTTACTCGTAAATCGTAATTCCTGTATATCACTGAATGTGATGGCAGTAGGAGTGACATAAACAACTAGCAAAATTTCAATTACACCTTTAAATTACAATATCATACGTACAGCCTAAATGTACTTTTACATAGTTTCATGTGGTTAAAGTGAAAATTCGGTAAGAAAAAAATAGAATTCTCAGTAAAAAACGTCAAAACATTAAAGAACTACATTAAATCAGATGTATATTTGCAAAACAGTGATGTTTTTAAAGAAAAGTAAAGACTAAAATGAAAACAAAATTAAGATTTAAGTTATATTTCTAAATTCTCAGGTTTTTTCGGTAAAGTCACGTAGGTAAAAACATTAAAATTAATGAAAGTAAAATAAAACAAAACAAAAATAAAATTCACGACGTTTAGGAGGCACCACAAGTCTCCGTCATCAGGTGGGACCGTCACAGCCGAATTAGCTGCATCAAGTGAAGCAATGATTCAAGATGTAATCCCTTATAAGCAAGTTGAAGGGAGGTGGAGAGGGGGGGGAGAGCTTATCAGGCTGTGGTAGCCAATGAATGGAAACGTATCGGGCGGGAGGAGGAGCGGTGATCAAAGACTGCACGCAGTGCTCAACACAATGAATGGAGACGTGTCGGGACGGAGGGCGAGCGGCGATCAAAGACTGCACGCAGTGCTCAACACAATGAATGGAGACGCGCCGGGACGGAGGGCGAGCGGTGATCAAAGACATCACGTAGTGCTCAACACAATGAATGGAAACGTGGCGAGCGGTGATCAAAGAACAATGAAGAGATTACTGTTAAACACTGTGGATGTTAACACTCGGTGAAGTAAATTAAAATAGTGCCTGTCAGATAAGATGGTCCAAAAAGTGTAATTAAGTCTTTTTTGCGTGGTTAATAACATCTTTCCAGTGATTACTGAGTTTGTACCCATCATCACGGTTGAAATTATGTCTGTGTTTGTATATTTGTATGGCTTCGTGTACAAACCTTTGATGGTAGCCCGGAGGTTTGCAGAGAACCTTGGTCTCGGAAAAGACAATTTCATGAGAGCCCGCCGAGTTGTAGCAATGATCGGCAACGGCCGAAGAATCAGTTCTGCCGTGTTTCAGATCTGACTTGTGCTCGCGGACACGATCAGCAACATGACGTTTTGTTTCTCCAATGTAGCAATCACCACAAATGCAACTCAATTTGTAGACTCCAGGATACTGTAAGTTAGGAACGACATCCTTCACAGATGGAATCAGATCACGGATTTTATGCACTGTACTGAATCGGACTTGGATCTTATGTTTGTTTAGAATTTTGGAGATCTTTTTTGTCACGCCTGCTATGTATGGTAACGTGATAGTTTTGGTCGGAGTTTCATGTGGTTGTTTCTGTGTGGTGGGAGAGACAGCTTGGCGGATAGTGCGGTCAGAGTATCTGTTCATCCTGAGGGCCCGATGTACATGTCTTAATTCATCAGTCAGGTGGTGTTGGTCAGAAATGCCATGGGCTCTGTGGTATAGCGTTTTGATGAGAGAATTCTTTTGAGATGGGTGGTGGTGGGAATCCGGTTTCAAGTAGGAATTTGTGTGGGTGGCTTTCCTGTAGACAATGTCCCAAGGATCCGTCAAGCCTCCTCTTAAACAGAATATCCAAGAATGGTAGTTTACCGTCTTTCTCCACTTCCATGGTGAATCTGATAGATGGGTGTCTAGAATTGATGTGGTCCAAGAAGTGGTTCAATGCTGGGAGGCCATGTGGCCAGATGACGAAAGTGTCATCCACATATCTCTTCCACAGGGAAGGACGCAGGGTGGATGTCTGGATGGCGTCTGATTCAAACTTTTCCATGAACATGTTGGCTATAACTGGTGACAAGGGGGAGCCCATAGGGGTACCCTCATTCTGTTTGTAGAAGGTGCCATTCCAGGTAAAATAGGTGTTGGTGAGGCAATGCCTAACCAGCGCAGGTACATCAGAATTCAATCCATGTTGGACTAAGTCCTCAATTATTGTTAGGGTGTCCGGTACTGGGAC
This sequence comes from Lampetra fluviatilis, assembly GCF_964198595.1. NCBI lineage: Eukaryota > Metazoa > Chordata > Hyperoartia > Petromyzontiformes > Petromyzontidae > Lampetra > Lampetra fluviatilis. Next base: position 22,790,664 of record NC_136278.1, on the reverse strand, counting down.
TTTGGTAAACAAAGATACTACATCAAAGCTGACGAGGATGTCATCAGGAGATAGTACCATGTCCTTAACCATAGAGACTAATTGGGTTGAGTTGAGTACTGCCGAAGAGGTCTTGCCTGTGAAGGGGAGCAGAGTATCTGATAGAAAACGGGCTAGTTTGTACGTCGGAGAGTTTATCGTCGACACGATGGGTCGTAGCGGGGTGCCTAGCTAAAAGCCTAACGACAAAAACCAACAGTATCATCACGAGTTCGACTTCCCTAATCGAACCAAGCAAACGTCCCTCTCTAAAACCATCGGCGGCAAGACCTCCCAGACTCTATGGTCTTCCCAAAATCCATAAAGAAGGCACCCCGCTACGACCCATCGTGTCGACGATAAACTCTCCGACGTACAAACTAGCCCGTTTTCTATCAGATACTCTGCTCCCCTTCACAGGCAAGACCTCTTCGGCAGTACTCAACTCAACCCAATTAGTCTCTATGGTTAAGGACATGGTACTATCTCGTGATGACATCCTCGTCAGCTTTGATGTAGTATCTTTGTTTACCAAAGTCCCAGTACCGGACACCCTAACAATAATTGAGGACTTAGTCCAACATGGATTGAATTCTGATGTACCTGTGCTGGTTAGGCATTGCCTCACCAACACCTATTTTACCTGGAATGGCACCTTCTACAAACAGAATGAGGGTACCCCTATGGGCTCCCCCTTGTCACCAGTTATAGCCAACATGTTCATGGAAAAGTTTGAATCAGACGCCATCCAGACATCCACCCTGCGTCCTTCCCTGTGGAAGAGATATGTGGATGACACTTTCGTCATCTGGCCACATGGCCTCCCAGCATTGAACCACTTCTTGGACCACATCAATTCTAGACACCCATCTATCAGATTCACCATGGAAGTGGAGAAAGACGGTAAACTACCATTCTTGGATATTCTGTTTAAGAGGAGGCTTGACGGATCCTTGGGACATTCTGTCTACAGGAAAGCCACCCACACAAATTCCTACTTGAAACCGGATTCCCACCACCACCCATCTCAAAAGAATTCTCTCATGAAAACGCTATACCACAGAGCCCATGGCATTTCTGACCAACACCACCTGACTGATGAATTAAGACATGTACATCGGGCCCTCAGGATGAACGGATACTCTGACCGCACTATCCGCCAAGCTGTCTCTCCCACCACACAAAGACAACCACATGAAACTCCGACCAAAACTATCACGTTACCATACATAGCAGGCGTGACCAAAAAGATCTCCAAAATTCTAAACAAACATAAGATCCAAGTCCGATTCAGTACAGTGCATAAAATCCGTGATCTGATTCCATCTGTGAAGGATGTCGTTCCTGACTTACAGTATCCTGGAGTCTACAAATTGAGTTGCATTTGTGGTGATTGCTACATTGGAGAAACAAAACGTCATGTTGCTGATCGTGTCCGCGAGCACAAGTCAGATCTGAAACACGGCAGAACTGATTCTTCGGCCGTTGCCGATCATTGCTACAACTCGGCGGGCTCTCATGAAATTGTCTTTTCCGAGACCAAGGTTCTCTGCAAACCTCCGGGCTACCATCAAAGGTTTGTACACGAAGCCATACAAATATACAAACACAGACATAATTTCAACCGTGATGATGGGTACAAACTCAGTAATCACTGGAAAGATGTTATTAACCACGCAAAAAAGACTTAATTACACTTTTTGGACCATCTTATCTGACAGGCACTATTTTAATTTACTTCACCGAGTGTTAACATCCACAGTGTTTAACAGTAATCTCTTCATTGTTCTTTGATCACCGCTCGCCACGTTTCCATTCATTGTGTTGAGCACTACGTGAGGTCTTTGATCACCGCTCGCCCTCCGTCCCGGCGCGTCTCCATTCATTGTGTTGAGCACTGCGTGCAGTCTTTGATCGCCGCTCGCCCTCCGTCCCGACACGTCTCCATTCATTGTGTTGAGCACTGCGTGCAGTCTTTGATCAACGCTCCTCCTCCCTCCCGATACGTTTCCATTCATTGGCTACCACAGCATGATAAGCTCTCCCCCCCCCCTCTCCACCTCCCTTCAACTTGCTTATAAGGGATTACATCTTGAATCATTGCTTCACTTGATGCAGCTAATTCGGCTGACGGTCCCACCTGATGACGGAGACTTGTGTTGCCTCCGAAACGTCGTGAATTTTATTTTTGTTTTGTTTTATTTTACTTTCATTAATTTTAATGTTTTTACCTACGTGACTTTACCGAAAAAACCTGAGAATATGAATCATTGCAGTCACGAAAGCTTCAAATCTAGAATTATATTTCTAAACATGTATCAAGAAACATACCATTTCCCCCCACTTCATGTTTTAAATTGTCAATTTCTCTATTGAGTTATCAAAGAGTTATATAATGAATAATTGTTCTACATGTATGTTTATTATCAATTTTAATCATAGAATAATATGTGATATACTTGTAAATTGCGTAAATGTAATATTTCTTAGATTATATGAATACTAATAACACAATTGTTTAGTAAATCTTTCTAGATTGAATTACAACATTATTAGGTACAACATTATTCGTAACTGAGAGGAATAATTTTTCTCCTTTTCCTTTAATTACTACTTCATTCTCAAAAAAGTTATTGATATAGGTTCACAAATACTAATTACCACAATATTGTAGCTAAAACACCAGAAAATTTTACAAAATCGGCGACTAAAAAAACACGAGCAGCAACGAAAACAACAGCGCGTGCTTGTAGTTCGTGCAGACGAAACCACGTGACTCGCAGCGTCACTTATTGTTGGGTAATAATGACTGCTCTGACCGGAACGCATTAGAAGGTTAAAAAAGTAAATTAGCATTTAGCCTTGTAGGTATATTGATACAGTCTATGTAAGCTGGGCTTGCGAAAACAAATTTTGTTATAACTAACGACAGGGATATTTTTATGAAAATAATTTCTGCTGAAACACTGCACAAAAATGTTATAGACAGTCATTTTGGTGTCACCCCCTCTAATGGTGTCACCCGATGCGGTCCGCACCCCCCGCACCCCCCTAGTGACGCCACTGCCTTTAGCACAAATATGAAATTACCATGCACCAATATTTAGCCACCATAATAGCTGGCAAGTTGCACTGATTGAAACAAGGTTTTTTTAAGCATATTGCCAGCTATAATATTACGGGCCAGAAACGTGAACATTGCCAAAATAATAATGGACGAGATATCTGAAGTCAAAAAGAAACATACAAAGAAGAGCTGCATGAAGAGCTGAATTCTCACAATTACACTGAGAGACCAGAAGAGGAGAAAAATGGACCAGGGAACAAACACAACTCAGAGACATCACGTTAACCTGGTCTTGAACAAAATAGCTACCGACTGATGGCCATCCTCGGTACGTGCCCGAGAGGATGGCCATTATGGAGATGCAGTGATAAAATAAGCTTTCGCATTCATCCCGCAGTGCGTGGACATTGGACAATGATAACGATGTGGCAACAAAGCACAGATTACCCGGGTTACTAACTTACTCGTGCCATTTCCTAACACGTGCAATTCTGATCTCACACGGCATTTCATTGACGTCAAATCTCTGCGTGCGCAGAAGAAAGTCACGCAGCTCCCGCGTGGCATTCCTGTAGCCAACCGTGAACACAGCGCAGTTCAGCATGGCTCTTAGTGCCCGGCCAGCCGAACGCCGTCCCGAGCTGTACGCACGGCCCTTTTTTTAAAATCAGTGAACCCTCAACCCTGCTGGCTCGGCAAGCCTTCTTCCCGAGAGGGCATTTATTTATGCCGCAAAAGTTTGCTGGTAATTTATTTTTCTGTGTCCACACGTAAACCCCCCCCCATCCCAAAAAAAATTGCTCCCTTTAGAGCAACAATCATTTAATCAAGTGGACAGAGGAGACATCGGCGATCGTCACCGTGTGAAGGCGTTAGTCAATACCGCAAATTGTTGCCAATTGGGATGTAGAGCAATCAGCGTGTTGCTCCGTTAGGGCGTCGCAGCGCCGGAATCGGTGTTTGAGAAAACTGCGCAAGCAACTATTGAATGACGGGTGGTTAAAGCGAACATCACCATCGAGCCGTGATGACCGTCACACATTACTAATGCTCAAAATCTGAACCTTATGGCGGTACCCCAGGGTATCATAGTACCTCGGCTCTCGCATAATGTCCGTGATGCAGTAATATTTAGTCTGTTGATGGTCGGCGATGCGGCAATCGACTCATCTCGGACGAGCTGTGTGCGATGCACCACCACGGGTGCCACGTGCGAGCGTTCAGGGTTTCGGCGCAATCGTTCTCGCTGCGTTTCGACATCGCGGAGTAGCACCACCGATTTCGGATCGATTGGTACCCCAGTCGCGGAGTAAAGTAACACCCCTGGGAAAAATAGTGTCCCAGAAAAAATATTTAATTGCCTCGGCCAGTTTGTATTATTTGGTAACCCCGGGGTACCGCCATAAGGATAATCTCTCCTATGTTTTTCATAAAAAAAGTCTTATTTACTATCACGGTTTGTGCAACATCGCAGTTCGCCATCTGTCGCCTCCCTCAGAGGCTCTGCTTCAAACGAACTCTCGTGTTCGAGTGACAATGCCTGCAACGCTGCTGACAAATGCATCTAAACACTTCCCCTCTCATAATGAACGACAATAAACAATGTGGCACGGTGACAAGGCCAAGCCTGCTCACAAAGACACGGACAAGCGGATCTCCAGTGCTCGCCTGCATATGCGTCAAGGCGGTTCTTTTTATTTTATTTTTATTTTTTATTTTTTTTATTTTATAAAAAATATTAAGGCAGTGCTGTTGAGGAGCGTGTCGAGTTCTTTGCAAAATGGTCGTGCAGTGCAGTTATGTGCCTTACGTAAAATGTCAACCTTTGAAAAAGCCACATTTTTTTAGTTTTTTTAAGTTTTTTTTTACAATAACTTCCTATTCACAATGGGAACACCTGAACGGTCTGACGTTTTACGAACGGTTCTAAATAAACATGAATTGTTAATTGGGGAAAAAGAAATATCATACAGCGTGATCCAATTATAGATACCCCGTCAAGATAATACAAAAACTACAAATACACGATTGTGGAAAAGAAAATTGTCATTCAAAGCATTATCATGTCTCCCTCCAATATCGATACACATTAAATAATGTAACACTCTTGATCAACCTATTTCTACATAGCTTTAACAATTTTCCATCACCTGTTGAGAATACATTTGGAAGTGTCATTGCATTTTCATTCGGATATTTGTAAACGGATCACCTTAAACCTGAATTATGTACTTGGATAATATTACAAAGAAGATAGCTATAATTAATCAACGATGAAGGTGCAGCCCTACGATTGCTTGTTCACACCATTGCTGATGAAAGAGTTTCCACGAAGAGGCAACTCGAGAGGGTATTTGGTCTACTCTTCCATACTGGCAAGACATGCTAGAAGAGGTGGGAGTATTGTCATCTACCCCACCGCATGCAGCTTGCTTATTAACCACGGTTTATCCATTTGTACTGCTGATTGGACGGAGGTGGAGAGATTTGAATAATCTTGCCCCATTGTTTCAACTGCCGCGCCAGGTGGTGTTGAACCGGCGACCTCTGGATACCAAGTCCACTGCGCTAACCATCACACCACTCGGGTTACAATTAATGGACAACAATACACGTGTTACTGTGCGGCATTAGTGATTAGGGGAGTTCTGAGCTGCCGCAGTTGTCTTTCATCCCAATTTCCGAGAAACAGTCGGTGAAAGAATCAATGTTATTCCAAGTTTCGACCCCAGTGGAAACATTTACCTTTCTTGCTGCCCCAATGAGTGATAGCTGAAGAGTGTGCAATCCACGTATTTAAGCCTTATCCCTGTGGAGCTCTTACTGGGAATACTTGGCTGCATGAGACATTTAATTGCGATGGCATATTAATAATACAATACTGCTGAGCTGGTAGTATCTCTGTGCTATTCAATCTCCCAAAGGCCACACAATGGCAAAGATGTACTTCTAATGTGCCACTAATGAGCAGCACGTTCTGGCATAAGATAGGCTCAGTTGACAAGAAACTAAGCCAAGTGTCCTCTATAATTAGTAAATATGTTGCACGATGTCATATTTCGAGTTCCAACGGGAGTGCACAATTTGGTGATGCACCAAATAAATAGTAATTATTTTATAATTGTTTACCGGTATTTACTTTTAATACTTACCTACGAATCACAATGTCTCAATTGTATGGGTGTCTTATCAGATATTGCAAGTTACAGAAAGCCAATACAATGTCATACCAGTCTTAGATATGCAAACCAAACACGCACCTGTGCCATAGTAGGGGGAAGGGTGTACGAATCAATAACAGACAAATGCACCAACCATTTTGACACCGTTGACCCCCGGTATTCAAATACCCATGAATGGCTGGTGGCTTAATGTGTCCATGCTGACACACACCTTAGTTAAACTGTAGGTGGAGGTTGTGATGTCTCATGACTTACATCAGAACACAATGCTGCCGTTGCATGCAATCGTTTTTGAAGGAAAATGTTCGTTACTATTGGGAAGGAAAACAAACTGTGTCTGAACAATCTGCTTATATTATAACTTTATACTTTGTTATTTATCAGATTTTCATTTATTTATTAACTATATTTTTTGTGACCGTGAAATACGAATGATAATTCGCAGAAGGATGTGCCAAGATAATTTCTTTGCTCCGGTTGTCTCTGGCGACATCTAAAGCATGACAACAGTCTGACCTTTTCCGTCTGACTTCACGAATAGAATGATTTGCGGTGATTGCATTCTGAGGTGATTAAATTATTCCAGAAAATGGGCAATATTGTTTCTCAATGAATAAATTCTAAGCACTTCAAAATGTTGCACTATGAAAAAATTAATTGGCATTTTGACCACGTTATCATTATTCGAAAAGAATTGCATACAGTGGGCCTACGATTTCTTGATTTCTTTTCAATGGTCACAATAAGCCATGGTCTCATTAAAATCGATTGTTTCTGAAGTATCCAGATGCCACATAAGTATAATAAGAGTTGTACATATGTTTTTCCCTACAGGCTTCCAGTGTGATTAATGCTTATAAATCAGTATGTAACATTTGCAATGGAGAATTACCTTATGTCTGATTTCATTGCACAGCTGTTAGGTCCAAATTTCCCAATGCATGTGTCAACTCAAATTAACTGCACCACTAAAACATTCTGGAGTAAAGGCAAAGCAAATAATGCCACTGATGTTACAAATAGATAAGTAGTTATGAAAACAAACAAAGCAACTCCTGGTGTCTATTGTAAAGCAGAATGTGACATTTACCGATATTGATGAATTAATAATTAATTTCTCATCTCACCTATCCGTGGGCTTAGTAGGGCAATATTTTTTGCTCAAGGCCACAAAAGGGCCCATGTTACCTGATGTATATATATACAGTATATATAATACAACCCTTTTTTTATTACACCATTTTCTGAACACAGGCCCAAGGACCCAACAACGCCAAGTGGCCAGCAAACAAACGGAAATATCAAAGTCGGAATAGTCAACATGTAGCAAGTTTCTGCATGCAGAAAAGAGACGACGGGAGAAGAATTCCAAAGTCGAGCGATGTGAGGGAAGAAGCAGCAAGAGGAGTGTTGTGATCAGGAAACTCAGGATCTTTATTTATCCTGGAGAAATCCGATGAGCTATGCAGCTCCATTTCAGAGATGTCCAGTAGGGGTGGGTCACCAAGTTACAGTGTGGTGGATGAAACGAAAACAATCAGCCTGGTAGACCGAGTCCAAAACATTGGGATGCCACACAGTTTTAGGGAACATTGTAACGTGACATTCCAATGCATTCCTTTCTCACCTGCTTCCTTTACATTCCAACTGAAATTTCCAATGGAGAAAATGCCTCGGTTGCAGCACAGGCTGCCTGTGAAAGGTATGGAAGGTGGGGTGCTACTTGCATCGGAGCCTTTTGGGAATACTGCACAATCTAATTTTACTGAGCAATTTCATTGCAGCAATCTGGGTTGTTTATGGATTGCTGGGCGGTGACATGACCGAGCGGTCGTGTATTTGCAGAGGTTTCGTCGAGGCCAGCAGCTTCCCCTGGTTGATCCTGCGGATGCATTAACCATAAATACGAGTCGTCTGCTTCATGGTGGAGCTAGTCGATCACATGACGTTACTTGAAAAATGAGAGAGGTCACGTGTGCCTGATTAGTCATGGACCAAATAAAAAAAATGTACTTCCGAATTACTTAATCGAGGAAAGCCACGCAGAAACATCGCCGCCTACTGGCAGTCTAATTTCCATTTGTAGACAGGTGATACAAATACCTTGGTGTGCAGGGACAGCTGCTGTGGGGGTCCCTTAGACTGTAGCAAGATAGTGAAATGGTGGATACGAGATGCGGTGTAAGGCACTTTGGGTTTCTGAGGCATTTAAGCGTGACATATGAACCTAAATCTTATTCGGCGTGGTTTTCACTCATAATCCCTGGCACTGAAACGTGGAATCTTCATCACTGGCTCAGGACCGCCACTGGAGATAACCAGTGGCTATTACTTGGTTGATCATAAAGAAACTGAATACGGCACATGGTGTCTTGTCGCTTTCTTTGGTGATTTAGATTTTATTTTATTCGTGAAGGTTTACAAGATGTGTTTTTTCCATAAACAATTCAAGCTTTCATTTTTTTTTTATAAATAAACAAAATCAACAAACTGTTATTCAAAAGGATTGCAATTACAATGAAAGCCATGATAATAAAAAAACACACACAAGACACAAAAATAGGATCTCAGTAACATGTCTGTGGGATTTCTGTGAAGTGGAACAAATGTCCTATCTTTGTCCTGTAAACCTTTTCACCCAATATATATTTTTTATAATTTTTAAACGTAGCATACGGAAATGTACAAACATTAAGAAAAGGTAACAGTTATTATTATTATGATACCATGTTATGAAAACAGGAACGTATATATTATAAACACATTTCAGTCCATAGAAAGTGGTGGGTGGGTGGGTGTGTGGGGGTAGAAATCAAGGGAGAGGAAGTAAAAGAACATGAACATCATTGCCTGCGCCACCATCAAACTGGAAAATTACATTGCTCACGCGGGGATAGTCCCAACAGCAGACAGAAGGGAAAGAAAACGATACTTTATGTTAATCTGGGTGATAACAAGTAATCTATAAATAGGGTTTCTAGCAGGCGCGGTTCGTCCACTAGGGGCGTTGGGGCACCACCCCACCAAGCAGCTGGAGATGAGAAAAAATGTTTCCAATAAAATTACTTTTCTATAAATAATTTTGTTATATTTAAAAAATTAAATGTAATGGGTTTTTTCAACGTGAATTGCCTAATGAAGATAACATTTTAAGTTGTTTATATTAGAAACCGCTGAAACACCACAGTTAGATGTGTGCCTCGGGGAGGTCTAGGGGTGGCTGTGAATGTGTCTGAGTGAGAGATGTCCCCCTTCATTCATTGCGATCAGCTTCGCATTTTAGCCACGCCGTTTGAGACCCATTCAGGGCGGTGAAAAAGACGCCCATGGCTGCAATGACGATGTCACACAACGCGAGGTTCACTATGCAAATGTTGTAGCTTAGGGGTTGTGCCGTGTGGAATTGAGGGTCATGGGGACCGCATTTTAGTGCTTTGTTGTTTTGTTTCGTATTGTTTATACATGTCTACCGTTATACATGTCTACCGTTATTGGCCTTCACGGGAAGGCCAATAACATGAAGAGGTTTTCCTTAATTAGAACGCCATCTTTTCAGAGGCGACTCACAACAGCCCCACCTGGTGTAAATGTCACGAGCCGCCACTGGTTTCTATGCATGGTGGCATAGACTCAATTCCTTTCGCATAGAGCTGCCGAGATGTTCTAGAACTGTCCCTTCATGCATGTTTTGAAGCTCACCTATTAACCTCCTATATGCGGACTATGGTAAGTGTGACCATGCTGGAGCACTGGTATAATTTAGCAAGCTGAGTATAGAAGTCCTAGAAGGCAATTTATAGGAAGGAATAATGCAGAACAGATTTGGTTAAAGTTTTGGACACATTCTACTGATATAGTTTGAACATATGGACATGACCAGAAAGCATGTTCACGTGTATTTTGAATGTTGTCATAGTCTAAAGTGGATGTGAACCTGGCCAGTCGTGCAATGTGAAATTGACACTTTGATTGTGGAAGCCTCAACGGAGCTGACCTAATACCATGAAAAGCGGCTATTCCAAATGAGAGGACAGTCTCGTTCTTTAATTCATCCAGGTACATTGTTTTTGATCCCATAGAGATATTGTTCAATCCCTGTGTAGAGACCTCTGCCCAAGAGCGGTATGTCCCTCGGATCTATAGTATTGCCTCATCCAGTCTGGCCAATCGTCCCCTAGAGTTTTTATAAATGGTAATAGTGAAAGAGAGAAAAGAAAAATATCATGGTTCTTATACATATGCAAGGTGATGCAAAAGTCAGGACACATCGGGTGATTATATTTATTTTAACAAATCAGAGGGTTATTTTAAGTATTTTAACAGATGTTCAAACTGACTTATCTTTTGAAATAAATTTACGACTTTTTTAAGATTACAAAAAAATAATCTTTGAACATTCATCAACCATGTTTTGTCATTTTTATAAATGTTGTTTCCATTTTTAAATGTCATGTGAAAAGTTAGAAAATATTTATGAATAATGATAATTGACAAAATGTTACTTAAATAATAAACAATTAAAATAATTTAATGCCAGTGTTAAAATACAATGAAATAACCTTATTTGTCCTAACTTTTGGACCACCCTTTATATGTATGAAAGTCATGATCAGGGAGCACATTTCTACCTGTTAGACCTTGAAATTAGTAAAGTACATATTTTTTATCCAAAAAATCTCAGTGTAAGATATTTGCTCGTGACAGGAAATCGGGGATACCTTAAATGTAAAAGCTTTGTATGCACTGCCATCTTGGGGAAATTAAAGTAAAATTTCACTTTGTGCATTGCTCTTATCGCGTCCACAGTTAATTGCATTACCACATTTGCTTACACACATTGTACCCGAATGTTCCAAAAACGTAATATAACCCTTTACTCACATGAAATGCTTAATATGAGCCAGAACAGTCAGGAACACTTCTCTGGTCATTCTTTTGGTATGCCACACCCATCTAGACTCATTTTGTCCCCATCATTTTTAAGTAACACGTTTATATAACTACTAGCATAAGTACCCGGCGTTGCCCGGGTGAAAAATATATTTATTAATAACCTTACATATATACACACCCTCACCACTCACCACTCACCCTCACCATTCACCCTCACCACTCTCCCTCACCACTCTCCCTCACCACTCATCCTCACAAATCACACCCTCACCAATCACCACTCACCACTCACCCTCAACACTCACCCTCACCACTTACCACTCACCCTCACCATTCACCCTCACCACTCTCCCTCACCACTCATCCTCACCAATTACACCCTCACCACTCTCCCTCACCACTCTCCCTCACCACTCATCCTCACCAATCACACCCTCACCAATCACCATTCACCACTCACCCTCAACACTCACCCTCACCACTCACCACTCACCCTCACCATTCACCCTGACCACTCTCCCTCACCACTCTCCCTCACCACTCATCCTCACCAATCACACCCTCACCAATCACCACTCACCACTCACCCTCAACACTCACCCTCACCACTCACCACTCACCCTCACCATTCACCCTCACCACTCTCCCTCACCACTCTTCCTCACCACTCATCCTCACCAATGACACGCTCACCAATCACCACTCACCACTCACCCTCAACACTCACCCTCACCACTCACCCTCACCATTCACCCTCACCACTCTCCCTCACCACTCTCCCTCACCACTCATCCTAACCAATCACACCCTCACCAATCACCACTCACCACTCACCCTCAACACTCACCCTCACCACTCACCCTCACCACTCACCCTCACCACTCACCCTCACCACTCAACCTCCCCTCACCACTCACTAATCACCACTCACAATCGCCACTCACAACCGCCCTCACCATTATATTTTTGCCCCAGTCAACGCCGGATATTTCCCATTCGTAGCAGTTTATATCAACTCTATAAGCAACTTATATTAAACAGGAAGCGCGATCCTAAAGTAATTTACAACCTTCGATTAGTCCTTTTTGCGATTCAAATAATCGATTCCTGGCATGTTGGGGGTTTACATTTTGAATGATAGAGTTTCATTTTCATTGTTATTTAAAAAAAATTTTGCAGGAGTTTTTAATTACATTTTTGCCCCGGTCAACGCCGGATATTTCCCGTTCGTAGCAGTTTATATCGATTTTAACCAACTTATAGTAAACGGGAATCGTCCGAATCTAAAGGAATCTACAACCTTCGATTCCTTTGCGCGATTCAGAGAATCGATTCTTGGCGCGTCGGGTTTAAAAGTAATTACACAGTTGTTTTTTCATTGGTATATAATGTTTGCAAGTTTTCGTAAGATTTTAAATGTATTTCCCCCCCGGGCAACGCTGGGTATATCGAGTTTATACCACAAATGCGTGCGCATATTTTTAACGGAATTAAAAATGGCGTCCACCCGGCAGCGAATGCGTCGCTACCCGTTGCCAGGGGCAACCGCCGTCCAATGAAACTGCGTATGGTCCGGCGACACACAGACACACACACAGACAGACAGACAGATTTGCGATTTTATATATATAGATAGGAATAAATAGATAATTATTAGTAATATAGAATGATTACATGTAGACATACCTTATGCTCTAGTGGTAGTGCCTTACGCCAATAATCCCTACTCCAAACTAGCCTTAGCAGCATTCCGGAAAATATCGAGTGAGAAATTAAGCCACACTCACAATTGAAATAAATAAATGTCCGTCTTATCGATGCGGTCTTAAGGGAGTGGGGATTACAGTTGTCAAAGGAGCCACAAGAGACAAGCGGTGGAAGGAGGAGGAGGTTTGAATGACAGGGCTATTTGGACAGCATGTGCCGTACCTCTAGCTGAGCGAGCTGTTCATATTTAGAAAAGGCAGGCCAATTCAAACCATACGAGCCCCATCTGCTGGTGTACACGTCAGTATGTAGCAATATTGGTTTTTATTTCTCGGCTGTATCGAATCATTATCTAATGAAAATATCAGTCGCCTTTTGTATACATTAGGATGCATTATTTGATGTTGTTACAGTGTTAGTGGTGGTAAAATAAATTTAGACGACTGTGCTTTGTTCTGCACTGCCTTTGGTGCATGAGAAATCTACTCAAGGAGTCATTTTCATCATCTGAGCGGGCTCCTGTGCCAATGCGATGTAGCCGTGTGGGTCCATATATATCTTATATAAGTGATATTGAAGGCTACTGAGCTGGAAAGGATAGAAACTGTGTAGATGCATCAAAACTTGTGTTAAATGAAAGTGAAACTAGTGACAATCAGATACAGGCATGTGTGGGAGCACATGGAATAGTGTGGAGGGAAATGTTACTCTATTTTTTGTATGCATTTACTGACATGGAGTTGTAACCTCCATATACTAAATGACCAGCAGATACTTGCACTAAACATGTAGCCTATTAACGAAAACTTGTAATGTATACCACAGAAATACTATCATTAATACGAGAAAATAAATACGCAAAACAATACGTAAAAATATTATATATGATATCTGTATTGTTGGCCTTGTGATGGCAATGAGTCAGGCACAATAGCACATGGAAATAATCTAGCCCTTGGGAGCCGAGGCTGAGCAGATCACGCAATTTTGTGAAACTTCCAAACCCACTGGGCTACAAGGTGGCCAAGAGTTGATATCACAGCAAATAGATTAAATCTATATGTGTGGCGTTTTGAGTAATGTTGTGTTATATGCATTGGTTTTTATTCATATACAGGAACTCTGTTTTGCTCCCAACATGCCAAAACATATCTTCATGGAATTGGCGAAATGTACAAACCCTGAAACAACCTTAAAACCCTGTGAAGTTGGCCTGTATAAAAGAAGGCTTGATTATTATTATTATTGGCTGCGTCTTGCATATGTATGTATATATGTTGAACTTCTTTCGCACTATACGTAGCCAACCATGCTAATTGGAGGGGTGGGGGAAGGGCAACAAACTAAACACTAAAGGAGTTCACAATATGAGTTTTCAATCTAGATTTAAAAGTACAAAGGTCCAGTTGGCTTCCTAATATCGGAAGGAAGTGCGTTCCAGACGGCCGCAGAAGCTCATCTGAAAACGCGTGATGCACTAACCGTCTTCGTTCACTGGGTAGCCAAAAGCCGCTGCCAGGATGACCGGAGTTCGCGTGATAGTAGTCATGAGAAAATATATCACTTCTATACTCAAACTATGAAAATCCTCAGCCCATGCTGCAGTGGTACTTTGCAGTCCTGGATACGTTTGGTTCTGTGATTTTGCATGGAGACTTTAATAAAAGTGCTTCGTCATGCCGAAAAAAACATCGATGCACACCTAAACCTTTGATAATCAAATGCATAATACATACATGGATGAATAAGTGAACATACACTGTTATAGGTAAAATGTTAAAATACATATATAAATTAATCAATCTGGTACATTGGGTAAATCATTAAGTATGTATACCTCAGTCTTAAGCCAAATTTAAAACCATTACCTAAAGTTTACAATTAATAAAATTAGGTGCTAACATAATCAAGCATTGGCATATAGAATTTGGAAAAGGCAATTCTTTATTTATTTATCTGAACACGTATTAAGTAATACAAAATATATAATAGAGAGGGTCTTTGCCTGTAAACATCTGGCAGTTCACCAGCATTTTTTCAAGCAGCCCTGGCTCTTCTGGTGTGACTCTGAATGTCAAAACCAGCCCAGTATTGCTTATTTTTGGCCAATATTGCTAAAATTATCCACTCCCAGTAGGCCTTGTGGCTGATGGGATGTGTTAAAAAATATTTGTGTGTGTGTGTTGAACGACAGATGTCATAACCGGTCATCTAGCTTTGCTCATTTTAACACTTGTGTATTTTTTGTTATTTTAAATAGCCGAATTTAACCACGAAATACTATGCAAAATTGAACAGTTCCAGGTTATTGATGTTTGCCATCAAATGCTTACTGAGAAATAATGCTGTTCAAATAAGCATTGGGATGGTGCTTATCTCCTGTTTACAGCCCTGAGCCAGTGGTGGGAATTCATAATTTCAATGGTGTGAACGAGTCTATCCATAGAACAACCACTATTAACTTTTCTACGAGGTATGTATAACTTATTTTGCCCTTTACATAGCCACCATGCTAATCGGAGGTGCGAAGGTGGTATTCATTTTATCGACCCAGGAATTGAACTCGCAACTGCAGAGCCTGCCGCTGAGCCACCTGGCCAGTTGAAATGATGCTATGTGTGGATTAATGTAAAACAGCATCAACACTGTGAGCGGTAGCGAGCACTCAAGTGCATTGGCATGTGAATAGCATCTTGGTGCGACATCAAGTCCATTCCACTTTTTTTTTAGCACACATTGCCTGTAAACAAAATAGGCAATTTAACAAAAAAAAGATCGACTGGACTTTGAACAAGAGGTGTTTAGAAACTTGCTTGCCAATGTCCATGTATTTGGAACAAAATGTGTTGAGACTGAAGGAAGGTGAAGGTCACGCATTTTGAGCCATCGCTTAACTACTACGACGACTACGACAAGCTTTTGCTTTTTTTGTCCCAATAACTCAAGTACTGCATTGAACAACTTTTTGTACGGATTTCTCTAGTTTGGTTGACATTGTATGTATGTTGAACTTCTTTCGCATCGTACGTAGGCAATCCCGCTAATCGGAAGTGCGGGGGGAAGGACAACAAACTAAACGCTAAAAGCAGTTATCAAGAAGTGAGTTTTTAATCTAGATTCAAAACCGCATAGCTATGGCTTGCTAACGAAGCCAGATCAAATGTGTCTGTATATAATTCTAGCAGCACTACTTACAGCATAAGACACCACTGAGTTTGGTTGTTATCGACTGTGACGTTCTGGACATGAAAGTATTACCAGTACCTAGACTGTGATGTTAGTGGTTTGCAGTTCATACCAGCTGTAGTCGTATAATTAATTAATGCAAAACTCTATGAGAAATGTTATCAAGGGAAAACCACATATCATGTTTTGAAGAATCCCATTTTACATAATAAATTTCAAATAATCTTGTTCGCATTTAAACGTTGAGTAATTAATTGAATTATTTTTCAGTTACAAACAGATGTCTGTATTTGATGTAACATTTATGATCGTGCAAACAGTACAAAGTAAAGTAATGATGTGCACTTTTCTGAGATGTAACAATTTAGAAAAAACACTTTGCAGTCGTATGTCAATCCACAAATGGATGAAAAATTTCCCACGCCATTTCAGTCATCGAGATTTTTTCGTACCGTATTTAACTATGCTGGTCAGTTCCAGTTGATCTTCTTGGTTCTTTCGGTGAAGTCACGTAGAAGAGAAGTAATACGTGACTTTACCGAAAGAACCAAGAAGATGAATCCCTGCAGTCACGATAGCTTTAAATTGAAATTTACAGTTCCAGTTGATGAAGGGAGGCAGGAAAGAGTCCAGGACTGGTTCAGATATCACTCGCCACATTTGTTCAAGGTTCAGCGCGTGGATAACTTGTTTTTATGGTCAGGCTTGGTCTGGAATACAATGAATATATCAACTATATATATGGTGTTACAAATGTTTGGTTTATACACATATTGGGTGGAGAAAGTATAATTTATTGCAAAGACCAACTTATAATGTAAATACTGTACTAAGTGAACCGTTTGCTTTTACAACAGTGGGACAGAAGTTTAGTTTATTTATTTTTAACCAGGTGCGAACTTAAGGTACCAAGATGAATCTAGATTTGAAGTTTTCGTGACTGCAGGGATCCATACTCTTTGGTTCTTTCGGTAAAGTCACGTAGGTATAAAATAAAACAAAATAAATTAAATCACGACATTTCGGGCGCAACACAAGCGTCCGTCATGAGGTGGGACAATCACAGCAAGAAACAATTGCTGAAGTGGGCAAAAGGGCTGCTGTAACAAGAGGCCATATAGGTAAGAGAAGGGGGGGGAGGAGCCAGGGAGGAGAGACAGAGGGGGGTGGGGTAGGGGGAGTGGAGCGCTGCCGAGTGAAGAGCAGCTAGAAGGGATTAAAGGGCAAGCTACACAAAATGTCGGAGGTGGGGGGGGGGAGTGGGCGGGACTGGGAGTGGGAGGTTTAAGATAAACTGGAGATGCGGATATGAAGGCAACACTATAAAGCATTTAATGTTTTACCTGGTTAATAACATCCTTCCAATGACTGCTCAATTTGTATCCATCTTCTCGGTTGAAGTTACGTCTATGTTCATATATATATATCTGGATGGCTTCATGAACAAACCTTTGAGAGTAGCCCGAAGGTTTGCAGAGCACCTTGGTCTCGGAAAAAAACAATATCATGAGAGCCCACAGCGTTATAGCAATGGTCAGCCACGGCGGAGGTATTAGTTCTGCCGTGTTTCAGATCTGACTTGTGCTCGCGAACACAGTCCGAGACGTCGTTTCGTTTCCCCAATGTAACAATCACCACAGGTGCAACTTAGTCTGTAGACTCCAGGATATAGAATTGCCAACTCTAGCTATAGCTTCTGTGCAACAACACCTTAATTAAATTGCTCAATATGAATCCAGTACAATTGGTCATTATCATAAATAGGGCAGTAATGATCGACCTTTTGTGTAGGACTTTATTTATACACACATAGCAATTTTCTTCCCACTGAAGATATTGCAAATAAGACTTCAAATAGACTTCAAATCAAGATTAAGACTTCAGATAGTTTAGATCCAGGGCAATTAAGGGACCGTTGATGGTCAATAAACCGAGGTGACCATTTGAATGGCCGAGGTGCAGGTTGTTGGTGACATTGATGACATCATTTTTTGTTACATTCAAAAAGGAAGTTCCAAGTAACTCGAATGCGGAAAGGAGGTGGAGCAACTTGATTGATGTGAAGGCATTCCTCACACAATGGCACTGATAATTGTTGCAGAGCAGTAGCAATCACAGTACAGCAGGTTACCAAGGATGCTTAAAAATACCCCTGTTTATTTTCAGATTGCAACTGCACTGAATATGTCCCAATTTCTTTGTAGGTGCGCTTGTACTGATTGGGCATCTGCTATCGTGAGATTCACAGAGAGAAGCGAGGCTTCTTTTCTCCCGTAACCCCTTATATCACCGTGGGTCACCCATCTCAAAGCAGACTTTTTTGTAGTGGTGGGTTCAAAGGGGCCATCTGTCAGACCTATGCAAATTGATTTTTTTAAGACGTGCACTCAGAATTCAAATGAGTTCAACGTGATATTTTTCTTTAAAGTTATTAATAGAAGTGTCGCCTTTTATTTGCATGACACTCAAATGTAACCATCTCCATTGAAATCATGCTAAAGGTGCAGCCCTGCAATTACTTGCTCATACCACTGCTGGTGCAAGGGCCTCCACATGAAGAAGCTCTGGAGAGGGTATGTTGGGCTAATCCTTATTTGCCGGAAATACATTTTGGAAGATTTATAAGTACCAACACTTGACCCCACCACACGCGACCCGTAAATCGACTAACTGGCATGCCCATTTATTGTACTGGATGTACAGAACTGGTGAGTCTATTAAAATATTGGTTCAATTTGCTGAGATGGAATCCAACTGATGACCTCTGGATTGCAAGTCAAGTGTGGCTGTCAAACAAAGGCGGCACATGTCTGAGAGACAATTTACTAATATTTTTACGAGTAATAATTTTACCACTGACAACCCACACCACCACAGAGGTTAAAAAAAGAATGTGGTTTCATATATTACTGGAGATTGCACTTCAAATTAAGTTACGTAACAGCTAGACTACCAGGAATTGTGGTCGGTGACCTACAAGACCTTAAGTTGAATGTCTCATTAGTTGGTCAATTAAAGCAGTGTAGGTTAGGGGGGAAACGATATATAACTAGAAGGTGTTTCATGAAAGAGACAACTAGTCCCTCTCCTTGCCAAGTGTCTGGTGATTTTGCTCACGTGAACAAGTTCCAGTGTTGACAGGCTGCAGTTGTGCATAATGCGGAATTGACAAATATAAGCGAATCGCAACAGTAACATTACTAAAGTGCATACTTGTGGGGATGTGCCAAATTCCATATGTAGAGCTACTCAGAATGATGGGATGTTCACCTGCAGACGTTGTTCTTGTGCATTGCAGCATTGCATGAGTGTATAAATTTGTATCAATTGTTCAGTCAAACACCTGTACTCATTTATGCTGCTGGGTGGACAGAGGCGGTGATAAACTTGAACAGTTTCAACTGACTTTCCAGCTGGCTCGACACAGCCACTTCTGGATTGCATAGCAATTCCACAAGAGCAGCATCCCCTGTATATATTGAGGATGGTCAACAGTTTAAGCGTGGAATGGTAAGTTGCACACAAGTCCATACTTTTACCTAAAATTTGAAACATTATCACCGTCAAATTATTGCAATTTACACACGGTGGAGATCTACTACATAATTTAGCTGAAACGGATTTTTTTACCTGCTTTCAAAAACACAGGCCACAAACACTATAATTAGCATACAGATTGCAGTATTTTAAAAGACAGCCATTTGCAACCAATCATTTCCCAGCAATACCAGCAGAAAAGAAACAATGCATTTTAAAGGTCAACGCTTTACACAACTCTTTTTTAAGGCAGCATTTAAACCGTTATGTGGCAAATTGCTCATGACGAGCAAAAGGTTACCATCCTCCTTCTCTGAGAAGTAATTGATTTTTTGTTTGCTATTTCTCAAGTGCTAATTTGTCATTCCTTACATTTTTAAATGCCAGTTAAATTCTGCCATACACTCTTTGCGAAACTGCGCAATGTTTGGCTCTTCAACGTATCATTGGAATGTAAGTCACAACCGTTATTAAAGTACACATTATTCCAAAGTTCCAAATGTTTGCTTGGTGCGGGCACATTCAGAGAGTCGTCACGTGTTTGCAGTTAGTTCACCGCCCACTACTTTTTTTTACTAAATTTAATTAATTGTACACACTATGGCATGAGACACATTGTTTTCTAATGCACAGCATTCATCTTGTGCTGACCTTTCCAGACAGATGCCAGCAGATGGATTATCAGTTGCTGTTGTGGAGGGATGAGACAAGTTAAACACACTAAATGTGGCCCTCACTCGCTAAACCAGTTATTTTCTGCAAGATCCCTGATTAAATTGCCACATCCGTTGTGGGAACGTGTCAAAAGGCAGGTTAAAATGTAAGTGACAATGTGCATGGGGTTTCAGATAATCTTTAAACTAAGCAGAGGGCTCATATTCTTAGTTTTTTTCGGTAAAGTCACGTATATATACCAGTATATATACAAGGACGGTTTTCTTGGAATTTCTCTTACTTGATACAGCATTCGTGCTGTGACGGTTCCACCTGAAGACGGAAGCTTGTGTTACCTCCGAAACGTCGTGATTTTTATTTCATTTTTATTTTACTTTTATAAATTTTAATTTTAATTTTTTACCTAACGTGACTTTACCGAAAAAAACCTAAGAATATGAATCCTTGCAGTCACGAAAGCTTCAAATCTAGAATTAAGCAGAGGGAATCTACCACAATACGTGCCTGCATTAATGAGCAAACTGTTGAGTGCTTAATTTAAAAGCTGTACTGTATGTGGCATTTTCATAGGCATGATTTTGCTCTCTGGGCCACCTTTATCCACCAAATTGTAAAAACAGAGCAGACTAGCTTGACGTGGTTCTTCTCGACGGTGGGAACAGCGATGAGTAACTACTATTTGCTGGTGGCAGACCTACCCAAGCGAGGCCAAATCCAACATGAAAATCCAATGCTGAGCCCGATGGCATTCTGCCTTTGTTGGGGTTTCATTCTGAATGGCTGCGAGGAAGGATCCAACCATTTGAAACAAAAACAATGTTTGGCCGTCTACATTGACAGTGGTGTGCCATAGTGGCATTGAAGGGACAACATTATACGGCTGAACACAACAAACAAAACAAGGTACAAAGATGTGCACATACATGTCTGAATTTTACAGTTATTTTTACGAAGCATTTATTATTTTATTTAAAATACTTTTCCCTATATATTTAAAACGTAGAAGCCAAACAAATGACCATCTCATGGTTAAAAAAAATGTTCATTGGGAAATGTATGCGCATAAAATCTCATCAACAATCAACCACGAATGACACCTTATTGTGGTACCTGAAAAGATGTTGTTAGCTTTAAGCTATCCATCGTGTATTATCATGTATTACTGGGCAATCCTAAAACGCACTTCTTGTTTTATTTAAGGGCAATCATAGTGGATCATGGTTAGCCTGGTGTATATTACCTGGTTTTCACCTCGCACCCACTTACAGTTAAAAAAAAGACTGCCAATGTGCATGCAGAGTGAAATTATTTCTGGTGAAATCCTTATATTTTTTTCCATGTGGAGGTCATATAATACTGTATTGTGCTTCCCTGCCCAATCCCTGCACCAGTAGCATGGGTGAAGTGACATGTTGTAACACAATAGAAAAAAAAAATACCATCAGTAAAGCTGAAAGTGCCGTGACCTTGTGTGAAAACCTGCATGAACCTCTCGCTGAGGCCACAGCTGTCGTATATTGATGGCATTTGCCATTTTCATGCAAGGGATCCCCACTACACCTATAGATGTTTTTCAACAATCTCATAACTTCCAGAGTAAAAAATAATAACATGAATAATATGAGAATACATTATTGAGGGGTGCGATTTTTTTTAAAGCAACAATTACAGAATATTTCTGATGACAAGACTTGGATGAGTCACTTATGAAGACCTTAGTATGGAATGTAGTGTTATGTAATCATAAATTGTTGTATGTGACAAAAACTTGGACTCTGGGAAAGGAATTCATGAGACTGGGAAGTTTTAATTTGTGGGTTGTGGAATCAAATGGAGAAAATAAGTGAGATGGAGAGAATCAACAGCAAGTTTTTGAGGACAGAAGTCTTCTTAGCATGCATTAAAGGCAAACGATGTGGATTCGGCACATTCTCAGAGGTGAAAGATTGACGAAGGAAGACCTGAAAGGAAGGATGCTGGCACTTGAACGAAGTGAAATGAAGAAAAAAGTTCTAGATTGGACCACATGGAGGGAGCTTGAGCCAAATAGAGTTGTGGACTCAAGAAGAAGATTGGGAATTTGCAACATCAAAACGTGTGCCTACCAAAGGAATGCGAAATACTTACCATTGTCTTACCATTGCTTGTGTTGCAATCGAAACATCGTGATCTATTAATGTTCTATCTACGTGACTTTACCGAAAAAACCAAGGAATATTTTGAGCACTTTGAGGGAAAAAATGCACGGCTCTTTGTTATATGAGAAGGATTTCTGTGGCACTATGTGATCTCATGTTAGAAGGCACTGCTTCACAGCTGGCAGAGTTGTTCAACAGAATGCTATTCTTCCCATGTGGCTGCTATTGGGAGCGTTGTGATGTCAACCTTTGATCTTTTCATCTAAAAAGCAATCACAGATATAACTCTGTGGTATTGTATGGATTATCTCTGAAAATGCTGTATCACGGCAGATTCAGTGTACATATACAATGTTCCAGCAACATTTTTTAGTAGAGGGGGGGGGGCGATTTAATAAATTATTATCAGTGCTGTACGTGTCTACAATCTTGTTAGTCTGTTTATGGACAAGAACATGAATAAAATAAATAATAAAAATGACAAAATTTAAATGTATAAAACAGACTGGGGGAATGTACACGTTCCGGTTATTTTTAGATGATTTGCAGTAAATTGGATGCAGCTTTTATCAAGCTGAAGCTCATATCGGCATTGTGAGTGTGAGTGAAACGTTTTGTAAGCAATGTAGAAAATTTGATCCCGAAAAGCAATAACTGCTCTGGCAAGGCACCATAGGAATTACACATTTTACCCTCTCCATGCAACCTTATCGAGGAAATTATCTTTACGTGCAATCCCACAAGCCCTCTTTTCATGTCACAATTGTTTAAATACAATAAGCATATTGTGACGTATTGAACATTTTTATTGCACTCTGCTACTGCAAGAAGGCACCCTGCATGCACACATGAATGCAATAGACTATTGTGTACTGTTCTTATATATTTTATTTGTTGTCATAGTCAATATTTGCATTTTGTTAAAAGGTAATATTCAGCCTAATATGAAAAAATAATCTTTCAATATTGTGCTGCTTTGATGGAATTACAGTTTGTACCCCATGATAAGCCACTTTGTTGAGCTATCATTTGTGGCCAGGTCGCTTCTGAAAAATAAGTCAATATCTCAGTGGGCTTTGTCTGGTAGGATGGGGATGATTTAGTTTATTTGTATGTTTTTGGGTGATTTGTTTAGCTTTCTTGTACTATCGTGTTTATGTATTAATTGTTGTTGTAACGTTCTTACCCACCCCTACCGAACATCTTTGAAAAAGAGCTTCATAGCTCATCGGATTCCCCAGTATAAATATGCAATTTTTTTATTATAAATACTATATTATATGCTGAAAATGTCTTAATTTTGTGAAGTGATGTGTAAGTGGGTTTTCTCCGGATACTCCACTTTCCTCCCAAAAAAACAAACACATGTTTATGGAATAGGTAAAATGCAGGACTGTTCGAAAGGAATCTTCAGACGCACTTAAGCTTCCTTTGAAATTATGTAGTCAAATCAACGGCTTACACATTCATAATGTTTCTTTTAAACCCATCGTAGCCGGGACGAGACAATGACCATAGACGCACAGCAACGCACCACTACTGGAGTCTCCTTCTGCCTCAATCGGTGACTGGAATCTTGAAACTAGGATATTGAGGCACTTGCACAGAACAAGCAGTCACATCACGGAGGTTTTCAGCAGCATTGTCAATACGTACTATAGTTGAACCTAAAGTGGGTGTCGACGGTAATCACCAACAAGTCTAACATTGTGGCAATGTGCCTGCTATTCATGACATTATCAGAGATTAGTGTCTGCACGTGCTGTCTATTGGATATTCGCGTCCTAACCTCGGTCAAATATCAAGGGGAAGAGAGATACCCTTTACAGATTTCCAGCACATCAACTGCAGCATTGGCATTATCAAGACATCAAAGTGTGTGTGTAAAGTCTTATATGTGTTAAAAAATAGCAAGAAAATGAGAAGCCGCTTTACAATTATGCTCATGCCATTTCTAGAAAAATGAAGAAATGCCGTTGACATTTTTTAGCTTCTTGCACTGAACATTCTAACACGCTCGATATATGACCAAGACTGGGAAACCGGTTACATAGTCAAATGCAATTATGGACTCTATCCAAATGTGTGAAGAGAGAAAGGAACAAAGATCAGACTGCATTCTTAATTACGAAAGATCAAGAAGTCAATGAATGAGAGGCTACAAATGACCTCATGACCAATCACAAAGAAAAATAACAAACCAGAAATATTAATTTAATTTCATTGACATCAATGTCAGCAGAGGGTAATATGGGCTTGACTTTATTTATGAGGTTTTTAGTGAGATTATTGTATGCTAGCTTACATATTTCTTAAGACCACATTAAACTTTGAATAGGCAAAACAACTTGTGCAGAATTCATACACAGGATGCATTTTCACTCTTTGAGGAATAGGACAGAGCACAGGTCTGTTGCACAGCCACGCGTTTGAAGCAATTCACTGCTCTATGGCAGTTCTGCATGAATTCTTCCTCTCGCGACATCACACGAATAGCACAACTTGGAGAAAAACATTGGGGGAAAATACCGAAAAAAACGTTACAGTGATAGCCTACAACTTCAGAATGCAGGCAGTGTTCGTATGGCGAAAGTACTTTCGTACCCTAACCTTTGGCACGGTGCAACGAATTAGGCGTACGGTAGGCAGGATACTCTTTGGAGATAAATGTGATGAAGATCCCCATTGCGCTCTGAAAGCCATAATCATGGCGATATCCTGATGAGCTGCCAACGGTGTGAGAACTGCAGAAACACCTCTCAACGTCCCATTGTGTGCAATTGGGTTTGATCTGCTCACGCATTCTCTTCATTATCCATATCTAGATGAACATATACATTTTCCTCATTCAATCTATACAGTATTGCTGTGAAAGTAGAATTCAAATTTTAATTAAATGCTGATCTCGTTGTATTGCTGGATTTTTTTTGTCAAATGTGGAACTGATTTACATATTCCATTATCAAAACCAGTTAGTGATACTTTAGCAGATATTATTTGATCCAATATTAATACAAGGTAGTTTATATAAATGCTAAACGGTTTCCATTTTTGTATATGAGTGTTGTTATCATTCCAATATAATGTGTGCCTTCTTATGTAGGCAGTTATATTCTAAAAGTTTAATATTATAAACCGACGATGGGGAAGCCGTTGACATTCCACAAGCACATTCCTGCGGAGGGAGCTGGTAGGAACGTTGGATTGCTCGGTCAATGGCCAGGGTCAACGGCGGCGTGGTGTATTCCGCAAATATGGCCGACTGTGAGCCGGCGTGAGTAGGTTAAACGTTGAGTTTTATAAGGGCACCACGGGGTGACCAGCCCCTCCCCACCCAGCCCCACCCCTCTCACCCCCCACCCAGCCCCTCCCTCCCCACCCAGCCCCTCCCCACCCTCCCCTGCCCACCCAGCCCCTCCCCACCCTCCCCTCTCCAGCCAGCCCCACCCCTCTCATTTTTGGATGCACGATGGACGGACGGACACAATAATCCCCTGTGGGCTGGTGGAACCAGGTGGTTCCTACCAGTATAATGCATTGAGTTTATTCACCCGAGAGAAATGTGGATTATTTGAAAATGAATCACAAAATGTCTAACATTTCTACAATTAAAGATTAGCATGAAAGTGGTATAATATAAATAAAAAAATATATGGCCCAATAACGGTTAAACGTAAGTTCTTGAGGGCAATGTAAAAAATTGCTACTATAAAAATACATACAAAATTTTCACCTATCAATTGAATGATTTTGACATGGTATCCGAGTCACTCCACACTATTGTAAGTGGTACAGCAGGTAAGCAGTATCTGGTCTGATAAGCCAAATTATCTAACTAAAAATAAATATTATAAGCCATTCACGTGAACTACATAAAAGGCTTTTAAAAGATAGCTAATTGAAATTGTTGAAGGTGTAGGCAGAGTGCCCTGGACAAACGTATTCCTAATGTAATAAAGGACTCGTTCACTGGGTCTGTCTCCGTTGTCCTTTATTTGGGTTCTTTACACTTGTCCCACACGGCCCTCGCTCAGAGCCTCCCCCGTTTGGCAGCTCGACCTCTGCCTTCGCTCCCGTAGCCTTTCTCGCTCCGGTGCAGCTCCGCTGCAGGTTCCCCTTGTGCAGTCCTCCGGCTGCTCTCACTGCAGCTCCACCGCTGCTCCCCGTTCCTCCGTGCTCGGTCACCGCTGGCTGACGGTGCCGAGTCTTACTGTGTGTGGCGATCTCGCCACTCTCCAACCTCCGCCCTGCGTGGCCTCTCCCTGTCTCTATTCCCAACTCTCTTCCGTCTCTTCCGGTATCTCTCCCTTAAGACCTCACCCCTCTCTCTCACGTGACCTAACCCCGCCCCCCGTGACGTCATATCTGCGAGGCCGTTTACGCCCGCATTACACCACCCTCCCCCGTAGAGAAAATTCCAGCCGACCTCGGCTGAACAATAACAATTACAAGTAATGCGAGCGAACACAACCATCACACATGCAAGGACAACGAAGCATACAATAAATATAACAATAAATACAAGAACACAACAGTAAAATTCAACGAAATGTAAGGGACTTCGACCGCGTGCGGGTCGCCGGTCCGTCCCGGACGGGCGGCGGCCCTCCTGCAGACCGGGAACATGACGGGGTATTAGGAGCGACAGGATGAAGTCCTCCTGTCAATATTGGAGGCCCGCCAATGTCCCGGTCCCGTATCCCTGAAGGCCCAGCGTCGGGGGTGTCCCGCAATCGTGTCTGCGGCGGGGTCGGAAGGGCGGCGGGGCTCGGAGTCCCCGTAGCCGTGGTAGACACACCCCGAGCAGAGTCCCCTGTCTCCTGCAGTGTCACGGCCGGCTTGTCTGTAAAAGGCACGACAGGCGCTCTTGCAAGGTCAACAGGCACAGGCAAGTGTGAGTCGGCAGCAACAGACCCCGGCAAGGCAACTTCAGGAGATGACACATCAATTCGAGGGGCCACATATGGTTTCAAGCGAGACGTTTGAACGAACGAACGCCGAGATCCAAACCGAACACGCGCAGACTGTGGGTTGGGAACCTCGATGAGGCGAACCGGCCCTAGCCATAGTTTATGTAATTTAGGAGAGGTACCTGGCCGCACCTGTGGGCAATGGAGCCAGGCCATGTCCCCCACCTTCCAGGGGCAGTCCCCCTTAGAGCGTCGAGCACACCGCTCGTTCCGGGCCTGGGCTTTGGCCGTAGCCATGCGGGCCCCTTCCCGCGCCTCAGTAACACGGCGAACGGTTTCCTGAATGTAATCAGGAAGAGGCTTAGCAGGTCCCCTCACTCCAGTTCCCAACTGCACATCCATAGGCGGCACGTTTTCGCGACCGTACATAAGGAAAAACGGCGAATATCCTGTAGCCGCATGCGGCGTCATCCGGTATGCCGAAAGTACCCCAGGGATATGCAAATCCCAATCTGATTGTTTTTCACTCACCGTGTGACACAACATGGCGGACAAAGTCCGATTTAGCCGTTCGACCATACCATCCGTTTGTGGGTGGTAGGGAGATGTCCTTATCTTTTTAGTTCCAAGAGCCGCACACACTTCCCCCAACAATTTAGAAGAAAAATTCCGGCCTTGGTCTGTGAGGAGCCTCTCTGGCGCCCCCTTGTCCATAACATACCCAAATAGGAAGGCGTCTGTAATGGACGCCGCTGACTGGTCGGGCAAGGGCCAGGTCATCGGCCAGCGGGAGAGGTACTCCACCCCAACCAGTAAGTATTTATTACCTTTAGCGGATGGCGGGAAGGGTCCCAAAATATCCAACGCTACCAATTCATTAACTCGAGACACCTGAATAGACTGTATCGGCGGCACATATGGGTGTTTAGGCGGCTTTCGCCGGGCACAATCAGGACACACGCGAACGTGACCGACGACATCTGTTGTCATGCCGTGCCAAAAGTAATGACGCTGCAACGTCAATAGGGTCTTCTGCACCCCCAGATGTAAAAGCGTGTCGCAATGCAGAGTCCTAATCAATTCGTACCGCAAGGATGCCGGTACAACCAGACGCCATCGTTCCTGTAACCCTTCCCTCCACATCAGCAGACCATCACGGAGAGTGGTTTCCGGCATACCCCCCGTACCCAGTCCCCCACTCTCCTTCGCAGGCCGATCCCGTAAGGTCACCAATGAATCATCCAACATTTGTTCCCGAATCCACACAGCCCTTGGAAGATTCAAAATCCCATCAGCCGGTCCCAGCTCCATTGTAGCTTCAGGCACCTCGACCGCCAACGCAACAGGCTGAGGGGGATGCTGGATCGGCGCACATCTATGCGTCCCAGACGCGCACGCGCAAGGGGATCGCTGCGGCAACCTAGAAAGCGCGTCCGCATTCGCGTGACGCACCCCCTTCCGATGGTGAATTTGACAGGAAAATTCTTGCAGCGTGTCCAACCACCGCGCCAACTGGCCGGATGGTTGGTCCATCTTGAGAGCATACTGCAAGGCCGCATGATCCGTGCGTACAATAAAACGAACGACCGTAAAGATACGGTCGAAATTGGCGGAGAAAGAAAACAATAGCCAAAAGTTCCCTGTGAGTGACGCAGTAGCGGGTTTCTGCGGGAGACAAAACCCGGCTACCACACGCCACCACGCGCTCCACACCACCTTTGGACTGAGACAACACGGCCCCAATGCCCGTGTCACTCGCGTCCGTATCCAGAATGAAGGGGTGATCAAAATCTGGATAATCCAACGTCGGCGCCGTAGCCAACCAATCGCGCAGGCCCTGAAACGCCGCCTCTTCTGGCGGTCCTCAAGCAAATTTCCGTCCTTTACCCGTAAGGAGGTGCAAGGGCCTCGCGATCGTCACAAAATTCGGAACAAATCTCCGATAATATGAGGCAAACCCCAAAAACCGACGCACATCCCCACCGTGGCCGGGGTTGGCCAGTCCCGGACGCACGCTGTCTTGTCCGGATCCGTGGCCACCGCGTCCGCACTAACGATATGCCCCAAATAGCGCACGGACCGTTGCAGTAGGTGACATTTCTTAGGCTTACATTTCAAATTAGCGGAACGCATCCTGCTGAACACAGCCTCCAACCTCAGTAAATGCTCGTCAAATGTGCGGCTGAAGACGATAATATCGCCTAAATATATCAGACATGTCTCCCACTGCAACCCCGTTAATACCAGCTCCATCAACCTTTGAAATGTGGCAGGGGCAGCATTCAACCCCATCGGAAGACAATTAAATTGAAATAACCCCTGCGGCGTACGGAAAGCGGTCTTCTCCCTCGAGGGCTCGTCAAGGGGAAGCTGCCAGAATCCCGAAGAGAGATCTAGCGTTGAAAAAAACTTCGCCCCCGACAAGGCATCGAGGGAGTCGTCCATACGCGGCAGGGGGTACGCATCTGCCACAGACACTTTATTTAATTTACGAAAATCTACACAAAATCGCAATTTGCCGTCTTTCTTTTTAACCAAAACAACAGGCGCGCCCCATGGGCTGTTAGATGGAGATATTATGTCTGCAGCCAACATGTCATCCACTGCCCCTCGAACCTGATCTCGCTCCACCGGACTCATCCGATGCGAGTTCAACCGAATAGGGGTAGCGTCCCCTGTGTCAATATGATGGTAAAGCAACGAGGTGCGTCCCAAGTCCAAATCGTCGGAGCTAAACACGTCAGAATAACTCAATAATAATTTACAAAGCGCGCAACGTTGTTCACCGGAAAGGGAAGGATTTTCCCCACACAATTCGGCGATCCAGCGATTATCTGCGGCCCCAGGGCCCGAAACACCACCAACCATGACCTGGCTGCCCAGATAATCCTGTGCCGTAAACGCCGTAGTGGCATGTGCCACAACCGTACCAGCCGGCACACACACATTTTCGGTACTTGCATTAAGCACCTGCAGAAATGGCTGCTGGTCCGGCCGGACAATAGTTTGCGCCCCGACGAGCGCCGATCCGCCCGTTATGGTGGTGGACGGCGACAACAAAACCCCAATTGCACCTTGACGACCAGGCACAGGCTTCCGATATCGCAAGGGGATAAGCATCTGTGAGCCAGGTGGAATGTCAACAGATACCTCGGACAGCACCTGCACCTGGGCGACCGGAGCAGGTCGCCCCCAGGGCGATGGCAGAAATGTAATTTTACGACCACCCGGTAATTCAATGCAGTTTTCATTAATTCTAATTAGAATGGGCATCTTGGCCAGAAAATCAGTTCCCAACAAACAAGGAACTGCAAGGGACCTCGAAATTAACACAATTCCCGAGGCCGACACTCCCCCAATAGATATATTAGCGTCCACCTGGCCCACAATGCCCATGCTACCCCCGTTCGCAGCGACGCAGGAATCGTAAACCGGACGCACGGCCTCTGGTGGGATGCCCAACAGATGGAAAATGACATCCGATTTAATGGTCGCGGACGCTCCGGAATCCACTAAAATACGCACGTCCACCCCTTGTATAGAACCAGGTACTGTGGACGAACCAGTAGCGGCCGCGACGACCCGTCGTGCCAATTTATGCCACTGCGTTACCGAGCGACGTGGCCCAGTCGATGGCCTCCCGTTATTAACAACACCCGGATCGCACAACAACGGTGATGAGTGAGGTGTCAAGCCTTGCCGGGTGTCTGGTGCGCACCGACTTGCCTGTCCTGGAGGATCCTTCCGCGGCGCGTCCGCTGTCGAGGCCTCCTGCTGGGGCGGACCTGGGACACGGGCCCAGCAGTCAGAGCCTCCCCCGTTTGGCAGCTCGACCTCTGCCTTCGCTCCCGTAGCCTTTCCCGCTCCGGTGCAGCTCCGCTGCAGGTTCCCCTTGTGCAGTCCTCCGGCTGCTCTCACTGCAGCTCCACCGCTGCTCCCCGTTCCTCCGTGCTCGGTCACCGCTGGCCGACGGTGCCGAGTCTTACTGTGTGTGGCGATCTCGCCACTCTCCAACCTCCGCCCTGCGTGGCCTCTCCCTGTCTCTATTCCCAACTCTCTCCCGTTTCTTCCGGTATCTCTCCCTTAAGACCTCACCCCTTTCTCTCACGTGACCTAACCCCGCCCCCCGTGATGTCATATCCGCGAGGCCGTTTATGCCCGCATTACACTAACATTATATAGCTGCTAATACAGGAACACATGTTGGTGTGTCCCATCGTGGTTCGATATGATATTAAGTATTCGTTTGGTCTTTCAGTAAAGCCACGGAGATAGATAAATAAATAAATAATGGTGTTAAGTATTTTAATGTATTTGTAATTATAGTGCTTAAGTATTTACTCTTTACACCAAATGTGTCCCTTTCACTAAATGCATTAAGTCCCACAATAAATGTATCTATAATATATATAAAGAATGTGTCCTTAAAATGACAAATTAAGGTAAGGATGTGTATGACCATTGAATACGAGGGTATCTCGAACCACCTTACATGAATACAAAAACAAGAGACAACCATTCACTGTGGAAAGGGAAAAGAAAAAAAATGATAAAAGCCTCCACGCTGAGCCTTGTGTGTCTCTGGGAGAGTTCCCATTGTGTGGGAAGGAGGCCAGATAGGAGCCAGAAGGTTCAGTAACCAGGCCAGCAACATGGGCTATAAATAAAAACATTGTTTAAGTTTTACTATATTCCTTTGTGTTATCGAACACTCCAACATCATAATCAATATCAGCAGCAGTAGAATCCATAGCAACATACACCTCATCACCATGATCATCATCAACATCCACAATGTTAATATCCATCAACAATATCGGTATCATTATTTTATTTGCCTTCATTGCCTCCTCCTTCTTCTTCTTGTGCATGCATTCCTCCATTCGGACATTTTTCCTAACGTTGAAAGCACAAATATTTCCAGAAGTTTTAAAAAAAGGAGGCACCAAATGTGCACATAAATTACAGATGGATTAGCAGCCTGACCCCCCACCTCGCACAAGCCACACCCCTAAAGTATGATTGACAAGACTCCTGAAGTGTGGCTCCGCCTTAACCCCCTTGCTTTTCACGATTGGGTGAATCCATAATTGTGGCATGTTGTAGCAGGACAATGGGTTTTCGTCTTTGCGTTGAATGAGCCCCACGTGAATTGCAAAATGTGAAATGGGGGCGATTTTATGTGGCCGAAATAGCCACGGTGTACGAAGCCCTCTATGTCTGGGATGGTAATTGTGCCTTGACTCGCTCCGAATTGATTGCATTATGTGTGTTGGAATTCTCAGGTTGTTAATCTAGCCAACTAATCTCTCAAAACGAGTTAGTCAAGAGGGTTTTTTTTTTATATTTCTGGGATGTCCTTCAAGGCAATGTTTTCCACTCGAAAAAAAAAATCATTAACTTAAAATGCTTGCCGATAAAATATTTTTTCTCCTTTAAATGATCTAATTAGACACATTTACCAGAATTAAATGTTCTTCTAAAATTAAACTCATCACTACAATATTATGCATCATTCCCAATTGGTATGCAGTCCTTAATAAATCATCTTGTCTGCATCGCTGCATTGCGTTGTATATTGCATTATAATTGATGTTCTCTTGAAATAAAATATAATTGTTGGCCCATAGACTCCAGTATTGGTGTGTGTAATTAATCATTTTTGGAGTGAGTCTGTAATAATGTCCATTCTGGATTTTTTATACTAATAATGTGTAATGTAAATTGAATTTTAATGCATTCTGGTTTCTAACCTTGTAACTGTTCAGTATAAAAAACTGGATAAAGTTCGTAACAGGATTAGCTGCTGTACATTGGAGAGAATAGTTATAAAAAAATATTATAATTAAAAAACAATGAGTTTGATATTTATTTAAAATAATGATTCTTGTGGAAGATGGTTGCACCATCATGATTGTGTTATTGCATTTAGCCTCCATTCTCACATCACAGATATATTAGTCTGTGGTTTATAGATTGTCTGAAATTATGCTTCAAAGTACACCGTGCATTTGTACTTTTTACGATACTTTGACAGCGGGCGTGCTTTTGAAAATATGTTATCAACGGACAACAAACTTGACGTATAGATGAGGAACAATTTAGCGTGGATTATTTTTAAACTACACTGTTCTTTTTGAAATTCCCAGAGCACTGAGGGCTTCAGAACATTTGTCCCCCAAAGGGGTTTAACCATGAATATGGATTTCTAATGTAGAATTAGTATAAAAAGGACAATTGTAATGCTTTAACATACAATTACATACACATGGTGGAAAAATAATGTTTAAAATGCACTTTTATTATATTTCATACATTGCCTATATGTGGAGCTGTGGCTGCTAATATTGAGATTACAACTCAATGTGATGGTGCCTAATGGGTTGTAAATACAAGTACTGTACTGATATCATTAAAATTATCTGATAATGTGTAACGAGACTTCTAATACTCCAGTATGGCCTAATTGCTTATGTCTCTCAACTTGGTTATTTAGTCTTCAAGGTTTGTAATGACCAATGCAACATTGCTTTGTAAGCTGCGTCAAGCGCCTTCATTGAAGGCGCTCTATAAATATAAATTAGATTACTCTTAGACTTCAGAAAAAAAATTGTCATCATTGAAGTGATCATCAACAGCCACGAGCAATGTACTGCTGGATGAAGGTTCCGCTAATTCTTCATTATCTCTCATGATCCTGCCGTTTAATAATCCACATAGCGCAGGCACACGAGCTGATTTCATCGCTCCATCTCCTTGGTAGTCATGCTCTTAAGATGCGTTCCATTGCGTAACATAATAACTACGATCACGGAAGTGTGCAAAGCCATCAAAATGTAAAAGACAAATAGCAAGGTACAAGAAGTCGCAGTGATGGTTGGTTATGCACGTGAATAACAGCTTTTTTGTCAATCCACTGCTGGATACCGGGTTCCCCGGGCCGTGCGGGTCGTGAGATTGATAATGAAAGGGTTAAGTTGCTGACCCGTGAAATGAGATGTGCAGCCTCCCTCTCTCTCTCCCTCGGCATCTCGCTCTCTTGCACTCCCTTTTGTGTTGTGCTTTCCTCTCCCAGCTCCATCACGACATTCAAGTCACGACTCAAAACATATCTCTGCGCAACTGCATACAACAACTAAATCACGACCACGACTTGATTTTTTTTTTTACAACTGTAGTTTGCAAACATATACATATGTTTTTATTATTGTGTGAGAATGTCTCATTTTATGTTGAGTTTGAGTGCTAATGTGATTATGATAACGTCATCCAGATGAATGATGTTGGAAAATGTGGACATTGAAGTCAGGTATTTCCCATTTGTAATAATAACTTAATCAGGTCTCATGAGTTATTTGGCATGGGCAAACATCAAATTTGTTGAGTGTTTAAGCAACATGTATAGGAGACACTCCAAATACTATTTTGCGCTCATAAATTGGCAGTGAGACCTCTTCGATGTTTTCTTGAATACATTTTTTTTTTAGAAACCACTTTTACCTTTGTACAGTTGTATGTATGTTGGACTTCTTTCGCAACGTACGTAGCCGATCATGCTTTTCGGAGGTTGGGGAGCGACAACAAAAGGTGACGTATAGACGAGGAACAATTTAGCGTGGATTATTTTTAAACTACAATGTTCTTTTTTAAAATTCGCAGACCATTTCGGGCTTCAGTGGCAGTTCTGTGTCAGGGAGGTGCCACGTGTGTAAGCAAAAATAAAATTGACTTGACACTCACGCTCGCTCCTTATAAATCAAAGGTTACGTGTAATCACACGGATGTGACATTTAGGGGATGACAAAAAAATAAACAAACAAAAAACAAACTAAAAACTTTAGTCGAGTATTGTTGTTCATGTAAATAAGACGTGTATTGACTTGAAACTAAAACGCGTACTATTATTCGTATTCTTCTAATGCACGTTCCAATAGTGTCTGCTAAACCAACTCTGCAGGCTGTTATATGGACGAGGCGTAAAAGATCATGGCTTCAGCTTGCCTTGGGAAATCAGTAAATAAGATATTAATGTCAAGCGCCGTGACAGCATGTTGACATACAACACATATCCTTTTAAGAAAAAGGTGTTGCGACGCACTGCACTGTAGTAACGTTGTAGCATGTCATGTGGATTGAGCGGTGAACGGTAAATATTCGGTAGGCATGTTGAGTGAGCTCTATCTAAACCAGCACCCATTTGTGTAGCACATTCTGTGCGAGAGAGACCTGGGGGAAATGACGAGTCAGGCATGCTTGAGGTTATATGTTAATTGTAAAGGAGAATCGCGCATATTCATGGATTATGTGGTGCTTTCCATCTTGTGCTTATCTTTCGAAGAATAG
The DNA here is from genome assembly GCF_964198595.1 of Lampetra fluviatilis. Classification (NCBI taxonomy): domain Eukaryota; kingdom Metazoa; phylum Chordata; class Hyperoartia; order Petromyzontiformes; family Petromyzontidae; genus Lampetra; species Lampetra fluviatilis. The sequence continues at coordinate 22,755,008 of NC_136278.1, read as the reverse complement.
AATTAGCCGTATGGAGGTCAACAGATGGTTGTTAGGGCAAATGGATTTTAATATTTGCGAATAGTTTTTTCTTGGATTGATTTGTGTTTTCAAGTGTTTGAGCTACCCTCGTATCAATGAGGTCAGTTTTCGATGGGCTAAGTTCCTAATAGCAACAAAACTTATCCTAAGGTTTTGTTCAATAGATCATCATTTTCTTGGTTCTTTCGGTAAAGTCACGTAGAAGGGAAACAATAAAATCATAAAAATATAAAACAATAAAATTCTCACGACGTTTCGACTGCAACACAAGCTGTTTTTTCACACATGATGATGATTGCTTGTGTTGCAGTCGAAACGTCGTGATAATTTTATTGTTTTATATTTTTATTATTTTATTGTTTCCCTTCTACGTGACTTTACCGAAAGAACCAAGAATATGAATCCCTGCAGTCACGACAGCTTTAAATCAAAATTTAGATCATCATTATGAGAGTTATTATTACCCCGTGTCACAGACAATCACACATTATCAGTGAACGCTTTCAAGCTTAGTTGTAAAGTGTAATTGTATTACAATACTATGAAAATTACCCAAAGAGTGCATATGTTACTCTTTGGTTCTTTCGGTTGCTTGTGTTGCAATCGAAACGTCGTATTCTATTATTGTTTTATTTTCCTTCTACGTGACTTTACCGAAAAAACCAAAGAGTAATTCCTGCAGTCACGAAAGCTTCAAATCAAGTTAGTGCATATGTTTTATATTACTTTATACGATTTAACATTTAAAAAAGTGCTGAAAAAGAAATCTCTTACAACTAGCATTAAGTAACATTACGATTATAGCTCACTGATATAGATGTATCTAACTGTACAGACATTGTCGAATACACGCATATGAAATTAATGCTATTGAACTCTTTACAGTTTTTTTTTTAGCAGGTAAGGCCCACTGAGGTATATAGCTCTTATTTCAGAAGCGAACTGGCCACAAATGATAGCTCAATGAAACGGCTTATCACGTGGCAATTTATAGCAGCCAACTACTTTAAACGCATATTGATTTAAAATGTGGAGGGAAAAACCGGAGGACCTGGAGAAAAATCGACGTGAACACGAGGAGAATATGCAAACTCAAAATATACAGGCATCAGGATCGGGAACGAATCAACGACCTCCTCTATACCAGGCGAGGTAGTTAACATCTCGCCACTGCTAAAAAAACATATTATCTAGTATCGTAATTCAATTTGAGTAAAATATTTAAATGAATCGTTCATTCCAGTTTAGACAAAATACACACTGTAATGACATTTTATTTTCATTGTCACTAAGTAATGCAATTCTGCTTTAATATGAATTATAATATATTGAAAATTGTACTTAATAACATTTCCTTTCAGTGGTGTATTTGTCGCGAGTTGCAGTGGTTCATTGTTTTTAGCCGAATGACCACCCTTGTTAATGCTGTGGGGGGTATTCATCATAAATATTTGTCATCTGCTTCACAGTCGACGTTATAGATCTCGTGATGGCATTCAAAAAATACTTGGTTACATGTGTAGGGGTGTTAGAGAGAGAGCCGTTATGCATGGCAGCTTATGGGAAACAAACACAGTGGGCGGGGCTACGTGAGTGCACGGGGGGGGGGTGCTCTCAACGACGTCCGCACCAGGCAGCCCGGGGCCCCACCCCTCAGCGGGGGTGGAGTATAAAGGGGGATGTGTCAGAGGGCTTGGGGCAGAATGTTAAAGCTAAACCAGTGAAGACCGAAGATCGTCTAGCTAGAGCCCTGGACTCCCCTGGGACGCCGCCCTTGTCAGGGCCGCGCAGGACCGAGCCAGCGGCGTGGTCCCGAGAACCAGAGCTAGTGCTCTGGGACTCCGGGTACCGTAGCCCGACTTACCAGTGTCGGGCCAGACAGCCTCCCCTAGCCCGTAAGTGGAGGACTAGGAGGTAGGTCAGAGATAGCTAGCAGTGTATTCCCAGCTAGCCGGGTGAGGGGGCCGATACCCCCTCTAGTATTGTATGTCCACAGTTGTGACTACTTGTACGGAATAAATATGTGTGCCTCACCAACGGTGTCCAAGAGTCATCAACGGTACTTCACATGTGCCAGCATCATACTCAAAATAGAGGTTAGTCAGTTTAACACGTAGGATTCGCGACCAATATTATTTAAGGCACGTTTCGTTTACGTGACAACCCTTACCAATTCGTTGTGTCGGGTAGTGGTGGGTTAACGACACATTTATATTCACGTGTTCTAACCCAAAAAACCTTTATGATGTCATACTCCAAATCTACCAAATTTTTCAAATTTCAAAAATGGTCTGCATATCACAATTTTTTTTTGAAAAAGTAATAGCAATCATTGCCTCATGCTGTGAAACAACTGCAGACTGTGTCTGTGAGACGTATAGCGACTTGCGATATAAGAATGGCGCAAATACCAAATGTACTTATGATTTGATTTGATTTCATCTAAAAATGGTTCGGCTTACGTCGTGATCTAAATTCTAATCATGTTAGAAGGTTTATAATGCTGACATTTGTTGCACAATGTCCTTGAGTTTATGCTTCTGTAATGCAAAAAAAATACAAAGGCAAATTGCTGCAAGGAGGTTGATTGGTTTCGCTCGTAGAGCAGGGTCAGTCCGAAGTTCGACACTGCTTCATGTCTCATTCTAACCACTTCAACATATGATCCCCAAAGTCAGTAAACCACGCTGCCCGCGTGCTCATGGTGTGTGGTTTTAAAGCCACTAGAAAGTGGGTGAAGCCTGTTATCAGTTACGAACGCACTATATATAATAAAGGTTCAGGTGCAAAGCTGCAATTGCTTGCTTATGCCACGGCTGTCAGAAGGACCTCCACAAGAGAGAGCTCTGGAGTGCCCCTCGAGACAATATTTGGCTGACTCTTGGAAGAGGTGGTGACTTGCAACGTGCCGACTGACGAACTGTGGTGCGCACATTTATACTTCTGGATAGACAAGGGCGCTGGGGTTTAAGAAACTCGCCCTATCGTTTCACCTGTGCCGAGAGATTGAATTGAATTGGTGTCCTCTCGATTGCGGGTCCAGTGTGCTAACCAGTACACCATGGCAACCATTACACCATGTGTTTATTTTTTCTTGCTGCAGGAAAAACTGCATATGTTTGTTATTTTGCAGTCATCAACATGCTATTGGATAAATAGTCTACTCAGAAGACTCTAGTTATCGGTAATATTTTCAGAGTAGCTAATATGTAAACATTGTAATAATATTTTTGGACCTGGCCATTCTGCATGTTTGTGAGATCACAGTGGAACCATATTTACAGTACCCTAATTAGGTCAGCAGGTTTATCAGTTTCTTTGGAATTCATACTTGGGAGAACGAAATGAAAAAGCTATCTTCTGGGAAGCAGAATAGTGGATCATTGTAAAATACGCATTGCAGGTGTCTGAGCACAGTTCGAAACAAGATGGCGTGTATTGTGGCAACAGAAATCTGCACATGTTTTGATCAGTCAAAGCACTGCCCCTTTATATCCCATTGTATTATTAACAAATTATTATTTTTTTCATTTGAAATCCAAGAAACTTTGAGCTAAAATGCACGCATCATATTGCTTCAGTAATAATGTCCAATGGCAGCTGTGCCTAAGTGCCTGTGTGTCCACATCACATTGAAATACAGTTCATCATATTTGTATTCATGACCATTGTGCTTACAGCTAGTCAATGGAGAAGATAAATGGAAGCATAATTCTCATTAAAACCCATTACCATTTCATTGTCTACTTGTAATAATACGTACTTCAAATATATTGTATAATACATTTAATTAAATGTGCCTGTTACCAAATCACCCGAAATGCACCCAATCTCATTAGATCTCAGAAGCTTAGCAAATGTGAGCCTGGTTAGTGCTTGGATGAGCAACCACGTGCACACAAGCAAGTGTTGTAGGCTGCTGTGGGATTACGGTATCAACTGACGAAAGGTGAGAAATATACATTGTTGTACTGTGCTATGCTCTACTGTCCATACGCCCCACCTCCAGAAACCCACACCGAAGTGTTGAAATAAGGTTAAACAACCCCTACGGGCTGCGTGGTGTGGGAAGGCCCTCATCTATTAATCGACAAAATTACATTTCCCATTCCGATGTCATCGTTTTTTTCTTCCGGTTCTGTTCAGATGACGTAGGTGTACGTACGTGTACGTCATTAGAGAAGAATCGGAAGGAAATCTCAACTAAAATAACTCATTCGGTCCTGAGGCTCGCACAAGGATATGTGGGAGGGGGTTTGGCAGTTTGTCGCCAGCTATCCTAGAGGGACGTCGTGTCACTACAGCTCTCTGCGATGAGTGCAATGTCTGAAAAAAACAATGGTGTTATGCTTTCCTAAATAAAATTAACGCTAACTTTTTGCTTGTTCCGAGATTCAGTTGTGAAAGGGACACACCCTGCAACTTGCAGACGTCTCGGAATGTGAAAGGGTTAATGTGTCACTGAATACATCAGTCGTAACAATAATGCACTGAACTATAAAGCCCGAGATAATCCAAAATATATCTACCACAGTAGACAGGGGCGTACATATTGAGACGTATTAATCACGTGGGATTAACATGCCCACACGCGTCCTTTGACACGTTTTGATCAAAATATCGCTGTAGCTCACGACGCACGGTTGCGAGCTCCTATACGTGGTGAGTGTGAGGCCACGTGTGCGAGCGTGTGTGAAAATTATTATGCCCACAACCACACAGATGGACAGACAGTTGGGGGGGGGGGGGCAGTGATGGCCCAGCCAGAACGGACCCAAACGCTCCAGAAACAATGTTCTGGCACCAAGTTCGGTCCCGGGAGCTGTCTGGAACATTGACGAGCCTAAAGGAGACTTTCCACAGGAGCACAATACAACGATACAATGTGCCGTAAATAAATAAAAAAGTGTGTTCACTCCTTTTAATAATTGACCAGAAACCACAAGTATTGACGTTTTTTTTATTGCCGTATTTTAGGAGGTGACATTAATTTGATTTCACACTTGGTTTGGTTTTCGGTGAGGAATGCAAAATATATATTGCATCAAACGTTAACTAGTACAGTGATACTAGCAACATGTTTTTGTAATGAAACTGGCATTAACAATAATAATAATGATTAAAGGACAGCCTTGCTGGATGAATGTCTTCCTCACACCATGTCGGTCATGGGAGTTGTTTAACCCGATGGATAGTGAATTTGATTCCTGGCCACAGCTAGCATCAGTAGCGAGTGATATCTAAACATGTCCTGGGCCTCTCACAGGACCAGTTAGATAACACTCGCCAACCCTCAGTGAGGGTCACCAGGTTTATTTCACAGTATGCTAGCCAATGTGCCACCACTCCACGTCGCAGCACTTATTTAGAGGACTCTATTTATATTAACTCACTGCGACGTATGCATTTTTAAGCATTTTATACGTAGGCTTTTACGACGGATATTATGTTTCCGAATTGGGTTTTTGGGTTAGGTCTTGTAAATAAAATAAAAATGTGTCATGCGACAATTATGAATATTTTAAACATGTTGGTCATTTTAATTTAATCAGCATGATATATGTCATTCAAACTGATAAACTGTAAATGTTTATTCATATTGAAAATTTCAAATTAATATTGCTGCCTACATATGGTTGAGTTTGTTTAAGCGTAGTATTGAGTTAAACTGCAAACACTGGCTACACAAAGCTGACTTTGGACAGAATTTCGCGAGCAGATTGCATAGCAGACGCCACATTACTTAGCAGTAATTAAAGGGTCCGGGAGCCCTGAGTCTTTTCTTTTCCCATGAGTCCATAATCACATCAGCTTCCCATAGAATCCTTTCTGCTTTTGCCAAAGGTGGGAGGAATGAGTACAATTGAGGCTCAGTTGGTGTTGATAATCGTTGTGCATAATCAACACGTGCGGTGGCTCCTTGCAAATTTTGTAAAAAGTGGTAGGCTGTGATTGGGTGACGATGGGGAGGGAGTTGCTGGAATAAAAAAGGATGCACAATTTTGTTGGCAATCTCCATCTGTACGCAATGGGCCATCGCACGCAAAAAGAATATTGTGCATTACAACCCCGATATAATTGTCCAATAAAATGCCAGTAAATGCCTGGCTAAATGTTTTAAGAATTTCAATGTAAAGCTAAGCGCTATAAACTTCAATTTATCCATGCATGTAAAGTTTGGGGGAGGTGGTCAGATGTAGACATCTCATTTTGAGGAATTCAGGCTTGAGAGGGAAATTCCGTAAAAGTGACCACACCGAATTCACGTTGCAGTGGTTTTTTTGGCCAAATTCAATTCGCCATGGGAAACTAATAGTGTTCTACTCTACAACAAAAACTTCACAACCAATCAATAGTAGTAGTAAGCTAAAGATGGCTTATCGCTGCTTAAAAATAATGAAGATGATGATAAATGATGATGATGATGAACATGCTGTAGGCAGTGATACACTCACCTCCAATTCACCTACCCACACCAAACCATATCCCTAAGTGCTCCATATCCCCTATTACTTGAAAAGTAGTGATTACAGATCTGCACCAATCATATTGCATACACCGATGATGTCACATACACCGATGATGTCGCATACACGGGTGATGTCGCATACACCGATGATGTCGCATACACCGATGATGTCGCATACACCGGTGATGTCGCATACACCGGTGATGTCGCATACACCGATGATGTCGCATACACCGACGATGTCGCATATACCGATGATGTCACATACACTGGTGATGTCGCATACACCGATGATGTCACATACACCGGTGATGTTGCATACACTGGTGAGGTTGCATACACAGCACCTGGCACCCATTTATCTGTGGGTTATTTGCGCATTTTTGTTTAGAATTTCAAAATGTGGATTGGGTCTGATTTTCTATAAACCGGCTGTCATGATGGGCAAAATGGTGACATGAATCGGGTCCAAAGACTCATTAATGGGCGATGATGCTTTACGAACAACAACAATTGTCGCTGATGTGTTTCATAGCCAGGAGAATTGGCATCTCTGCTTCAGATGTGGATGAGTGAGTACGAGCAATAACGATGGTTCATTAAATACCATTCTGATGGATTTTATTTATCGCCTCATTTAAATAAAATGTAATGTAAATTATGTTTTAGCCAATGGCGGAGCCAGGATTTTCAGGTAGGGGGGGAAACCCCTCCAGCAATGAAAAATGATAGGAGTTGTTAGTAAGTAAGGACTTGTCCCTTGCTTTTCATTCGACGCGTGTGCGGTGATGGCGCGGCCATCGATTGAGGGTCGACTTCGAACCGCGTTGTGTGATCGGCATCGCTCTCGCTCAAGGTGTTTGCCTTCAGGGAAGTCGTGTACTGTATACGCAACTGCGCACAATTCTGTGAGTCACTTATAACTGCTTTACCGTTACTTATTTCCAATTATGAACTCAGACTATTGTCCTATCATCTAACAGAGTCCCTGGCACGTAATAATATGCTACACAGTGGCAGTGGGGGTCGCAAATGCCGATTTATTACTAATAAACCCCAAAGATCCAATCAAAATTAAGGATTTTGATCGGATCATTGGGGGGCACGTGCCACCCCACCCCCACTGGCCCCGCCAGTGATTTTAGCCATTTGATCCTATGGTGGTATGCATATTCTCTTATACGTCTGGGATCTTTTTTTCTTCTCTTTAATTCCATGCGTGACGACAGAAACAGCTACTTTAATGTTGATCTACAACCAGGCATATTCCCCTTTGTAAGAACTATTGACCGATTTCCATTATTTAACACTGCTTGCAAACGACTTGCTAAGACCATTGCCTTTTCTTGAATCCGAAGATAATACATTGCATGTAAACTTCTACGGGGCACAGATACCCTTGGGAGAATTTAAGCTATTCTCTTTTTAAGCACTTAAGACTCTCGGCTTTCATTATTCACTTATTCATTTGGTTGGTGAGGAAACCTATTTTAAAAAAAGTTGTACCCATGCAGAATCAATACAAATCATTGCCTCATCATGTCTCTAAAAAGGTAAAGGGGCAGCCCTGCAACTACTGGCTTGCTCCACTCCTGGCAGGAGGGCCTCTATACGAGGAAGTGCTAGACGGTCTTTTAGAGGACATTTGTCCTACTAATTCACCCTGGTTAGATGTCGCGGAAGAGCTGGGGGAGCCCACATTTTACACTAACACACGTGACCTACCGATTGGCAAACTGTGGTGTACCCATTTATATTGGTGGATGGACAGAGCTGGTGGTTCGAAGAAAACATTGTTTCAATTGCTGCGCTGAGAGATGGAATCCAATTGATTTCTTCTGGATTACAAGTCGAGTGCTGCTAACTATCAGACAAATGCAGCATCCACTACCATATGTATATGAGACAGAATTCCCCAATGTTGTTTGTGCTTTCTTTTTGGCCATTGGCAACCCACACCACCACAGAGGATTAAGCAAATGTGGACGTTGAATATATTTCTGCAGATTGCACTTCATATTAAGTTACATAACAGCAAGACTACCAGGAATTGTGGACAGTGACCCACAAGACCTTAAGTGGAATGTCTCATTAGTTGGTCAATTAAAGCAGTGTAGGTTAGGGGGGAAAAGATATATAACTAGAAGCTGCTTCATGAATGTGACAACTAGTCCCTCTCCTTGCCAAGCATCTTGTCAGTTTGCTCCTGTGAACAAGTTCTGGTATTAACAGGCTGCAGTTGTGCTATATGTGGAATTTATAAATACAAGTGCAATGCATAAGTAACATTACTAAAGTGCATGCTTATGGGGACCTGCCCAATTGCATATGCAGAGCTACTCGGAATTATGGGATGTTCACCTGCAGAATTTTCTGTGCATTTAATGATTGTGTCAATGTCTATCAATGATTTAGTCAAACACCTGTATTTTAAAGCCAGGTGAGAGCCCATGGAGACACATGTGAAAAAAGGTAAATCAACATCGTATAAGGGTCAGACCACTGATTTGGAAATTAAATAAAAACATTCAAAACGTTTTAAAAAGTCAGCAGTGTAAACTTTAAAAGTGAAATTTGGAAATATATCAATCCCCTTACAATCCCTCCCATGATGCCCTCACAACTCTTGATGCACTCGCACCCACTTTACCACGTGAGTGCAACATGCGTGACACCACCATGTCATAGTGACACAATCACACTGCCAGTCTCACTCCACAAAGGTAAGAACAGTAATGCATCATATTGATGATGTACGCAGTCTGATAACACAAAAATCATTCTGCTGTCAAGGAGGATGTGTGGGTGAGCATACATATGAAAACCATACGAGTAAGTGCGCGCCCCATAATAAAAATTAAAATTCTAAATATACGGACACCGATATTCATTAACAAAAATATATGAGGAACACACCGTACTGAGATTGTGTGCCTGATTCAAGTTGCGGTTGCTTCCACACATTTGCTTAATTTGTTGTGCAGAAATTCCACGAAATATATTTTGCCCAATTCGTGTGTGTCCCCGTATTTGGCACAATTTGCCGTGCTGAATGGGTGAACTCATGGAAGATCAAAATACCTTTAAGAAGCAAGACATACCCTCCACAACAAACTAGCCAAAGCACTCTTGCAGGCAACCTGCAAGCTGGCTGAGAATTGTACGCAGCAGGCTGTGAGGTCATGTCTAACACAAGTAAAATAAAGAACCCCAAAAGGTGAACCAACTCCTAGATTGTGAACCAACTCATTGTGAAGCCTTCCTCATGTGCCCTTCGTGGCCAGGAACCTAGCTCTCAAGCCCGCATCTGAAATGGGAAGCATATCATCCAACCACCGAATGGAATTGAAAATCCCTGTGTTCAAGTAGCCAACTCAGTGGAAAATCATGAAGTTGGTCATACGAGTAGCCAGCTCAATGAAGAAGCCAATTATCACCTCACCGAGGAAAATCGAAAAGTCTTACAATGAGTACCGAGCTCAACTTAGAAGTCCATTATCCAGTCACCAAGCTCATTATCCAGTCATGAAGCAAAAAAAAACGCAATTTCAAATACCCGCCTCAGCCTGAAAGCCAGTCACACAAATACTCAGTTCGAGTGGAAGGCAAGGGCACTACAGCATCAATGACAAAAATCAATGTCGAAGTTATCCGTTTAAAACCAACATAAAAAAGGTCTTCCTCACAATTGTAGTAAAAAACATTTTAAGTTTTACTGTTTCTTTTCAAACTCGGCCTGTAAAAGTTATGTTATTTTTATGTTGAGGTTTTCCATGAGCCTACATCGAAATACAATACATGTGTTTAATATATATATAAATGTTGGAATAACGTGTTATTACTGTTTTGTTTTTCAATCTAGGCTTGTGAAAGTTTGCCTACGTGCAACCTAGACCATTTTTTTCCCCAGCAACATTTAAAGCAATGAAACTGCTCCACAGCTTTGGATTAAAGGAGAAGGAAGGAAGTTATGGACAAGCGTTGGTTGCACGGGTGGCTTTGGCTGTGGTGGCCTCTTAACCTTGACCTTGATTTCTAGATCACCTTCAACAAAACACATCAAATAAAGTAAACAGGACCGTGAACACACATGCACACTTGCATGCCGTGCAGTTTATGGCCTCATGTCAGTGACTCAGATGTTGCTTGAATATTGCATCTTAATAATAACCATATAGTTGTCAAATCACATCATTGAAGTTTAGAGGAAATATGAAAAACCTTTGTGTTTTGGTATTTGGGAATGTGTTGAATACAAATAATGCAGAATTACTTTCTGCAAGACCATGGTCTACTTATTTCCAGCATTACAAACATACAATTCTTCACGAATATGAAATGAGATTTGATAACCATTCCCCATACTCCCCTCTCATAATAGAGGGGCATTACTTTCCATCTTGTGGTTGAATAGATGTGGCTTTCACCAATATGCTATCTCGCAGTAAATGCAAAGTTCTAATATGTCCTGCGAAATGTGTTCTGAATGTTTCGGCACACTGCAAATGTAATACCCAGCATCTTATACAGCATCTTCAGATAGTGTTCAATTTTCAGGTTATATAAAACCAAATTGTATTGTATTCCACCGCATGTTTCAATGGATAATTTGTGCTTCGCAGGCATAGAGTGGGATATTTATCTGCTCTTATACAACTCATAATGCCGACTGCAATGCGCAGTGCTAAAAATTTTACTCCCCTAACTGGGAGCCGAGACCGCACTGCTTGGCAGAAGGTGTGAGCATAGATCTTTCAGGCAGGCAGAGGATCATCCATTCCACTGTGTTGCGTGTAATGATGTCGACGCATGCAGCGCGGGTAGAATTTCAAAATGCATTGTTAGCGGAGGATACGACGCGCGAAAACCAGACGCTTGTGCTTGGTGTCCTGTGGTGACCCTTGCATGGCATTAAGGAGCAAACTGCCATGATCCGCCCTCTGGTTTGGGCTTGTGAGGACAGTACCCAGCGTTTGACCTTTTATGATACTGGAATTCATGATGGCAATTTTGATTTAACCCAGAGGTCGCCCTGTTGGGCTTAGTTGAGGGCCCTCTCTGGCTGGGATGGCTGCGGGCAGCGTTTGATTTAATCCCCGTAGAGAGGTCACTCTCCTCGTGAAGAAAGAGAGGTGCTGTGATATCGCTGTTGAAGCAAAAGTCACTGTGGATTAGGACTTCCAGATGGCGCTGCTTGAGAATGCTGTAACAAGATCCCTCCTCGTGTGCCTCAGGAAAATGCATAATACATGACAATTTATAATAAAAAGGGTTGTTCTTTAACATCACTTACATAGACTGTGTCTACAATTTATACATAATACATACAATACATCGAACATTTCGCTTTATACATTGATGTTTTGATTGTGCATAGCTAAACTCTTGTTAAAGAGAGTCCTAAGGGATTCCGTTGGCCTTTTTCAAATAACATTTGTAGAGGACATAGTATCTAACAATTGGGAAAATATGATGTCTTGCTTATGATACTCGCTACAGTAAAAACAGTACAAGTGTGTAATCAAACAAATCGCAAATAGACAAAAACATTTTAATAGTCTGTTGTTCCCTATCAACAGGCTTTTTTTAATGTATTTGTGTATTTTCTGTACTCATAAATAGTACAAATGCAACAGTAACCTGCAGAAGACTCGCTGACTCTCTTCCCATCAATAACAGTCAGTGACTCATCCCTGCTCTTCTATTGCTTCCTGCCACTCATCCCAATTGCTTGGGGTTTGCCTTTCTGTCTTCGCAGAGAATGGCGCGTGCAAAAATGTGTAAATCATTCCATAGTTCCTAAGAAATGCATTAATTTCGTTTTTAACTCCAGAATTGTACTTACTGGGTGAGCATATATGATAATTCATCATTTAATTACCAGGCTTGAGGTCACCATGATTAAAGACCGTCATGTATTATATTGGTGGAATTTCTGTGATTATTTTAAATACCAGGGCTTCTGAACAAAGCTCCTACTTTACAATACACGGTCAGTGTGTGTTTTTCGAGCAAAATTGCAATGTCAAGTTTTCTTGAATAAGACTATATACATTATATTATAATACTAATATTTAGCTTGTATTAAATAAGATAAAAAGCAATTTAAAATAAAAACAACTACTACTAATTTCAAATATGGAACAGCTACACTTACATTTCACAGGGAGAATAGCAAATTAATATCAGAAGCAGAGTTATGTGAAGGAAAAATACTTCCACAAAACATTATTAACAGAGACGGAAGATGTTTTGCAAACATTGGATCGGATAAATAAAGCTAGAACATACAATTGAAGAAAATATTCACCATCTCACATTTTCTATGATGACAGTCATTATAAAAAGAAATATATACGAAATTAACGAAAGGAATTCATTTAAATTGGGTTCTATGTAATTACAAGTATAACAAAAAAAAGTCAAGTACAACAAGTTAGCTAAAGCATTGAACAGATATGTGGTATGGACACAAGTGGAGGACACATCAGAGTGAGCGTGTATAATACCCAGGACAGTTACTGTGATCGAAATTATTATCATGAAAGTCGGACGTGGGCAGAATGGAGTGCTTTTGGAAAAACTGAACGTTTATCATAAAAAGGACAAACCGTATTACCTGCTGTGACATATGGATCAGAAACATGGACATCGACAAACAAAATGGAACAAAAGCTAGACTTGCACAAAGAATTATGGAGAGGTGCAAGCTTGGAATTACGATGCGAGATGTGAAGAGGAACACATTGATCAGAGGACATAGGCAAGTTGGCTTGGACAGAACACATCAACAAGAAGGGACCATAGCCGGCACCTGAGACAAAGGAGATGAGTAGAATCCAAAGGAGGGCACATGCCCAAGAAAACAGCCAATGTGGGGATGGAGCAATTGAAGCATCTCGTGGTGGGATATTACATCACGAGACCGTGAGAGGTGACGACAGCTTGAGGATGCTTTCATCCAGCAGTGACGACGATGATGATGAACGCACGGTCTCAAATTGCAAATGCAGTTGTATTTTGTTTTGTGCTGTTACAATTTGGCGTTTCGTCAGTGTGTAGCTGTTTAATTATTTTCGTCCGTGTGCTACGGATCACATGCACACGTTCCCTCTCGAATGAAGGATAAGCAAATAGGCAACGCATGTCCTACGGCGCATCACACAAATCCGGAATTTTCATCCTCGTGTGCTTGAATAATTTCATTCGCGTTCATGATAATAGCTTGGAATATAATTGGGTTACCTACCCACATGTTAAAAATAAGCAGCTTCCACTTACTTCAAAGTCCCTAAATATGTTATATATATGCACTTGTTGCCAAGGAGAAAAAAAACAGCAGGGGTTAGATGACATTTCTACGAAACAAATTCTTAGGCAGAACACTTATATACTGTATATGAAAAATAAAACGTGTTTTGTAACTGCCATATAAACGATAACCAATTATTAATGTATTTTAAAAGGCAATGTGCCAAAATTAATTACTCATTTGAATAATAATACATAATAATAATAAAAGCACTACCAACTACATTGTGTGTGCATTAATCCATCTGAAGAAACATAAATAATAATGCATTCAGTCTCTCTTTCTGGTGAAAAGAAAATCAAGTTTTTTTTTTAGTCCTTGCAGATGATTTTACACCGTGCATCTACACAGCAAACACGTTGTTTGCGGAGAGCAGGTTGTGATTATCTTCCTACAGCAGACAATAATAATAATAATGTTCTCCCTAAAAATAATTCAATTTCAGCAAATAAGCGATGTAGTTAACAACCCATTTGACTGGGTTGTTAAACTTCGTAGTAAATTGCTCTGCTTAAGGTTAACTGACAAAGCATGTTTTACTTTTTAATTTATATGACAATGTAGTGAGACTGGATGTCAAAATTACAGTTGTTGTTACTTAATTGTTTAATCTTACGTTCGTGCATTCCCGGAAAAATGTGGCCTCTGTTTAATTACAGATGATATAAAAAAAAAATGCAAAGGGAAAGTACCCCCACCACTGTATAGCCTTTCCCAGCTGTTGGGGCAAGTGCTGTTAGTGAGCATCTTTATAAAGGCCTTCACGGCACATGAGGGGTTGGTGTGAACATGACCATGCCCAGCCGCTTCTGTCTCCCCAATGCTGACGTTTAGACAACACACACCAGGATCTCGTGTGAGGCTGATTCGAACAATGGGGCGTCGAGGGGCAGAATTGGTTCACACATTCTCCACTCATTTTGGCAGTGAACTGGAGTCAAACTCAGGTCGACGGTTTTTTAGCGCATTGCTTCAACCCCCACGCTACCACTCTCAACTAAAGTTAGAGAATAAACGCCTGTGTATTGTCTTGTTGACAAAAAAAAGTACAAATATATGCATTTAACATGTTTAGTTCATTTAGTGCCATATTTTACAACAGGCCTTTAGAATGTACTCCTAAACGACTAAATGCTGTTTTAACACAGGGAACTTAAAGGCCTTTTCGCGAGTCACATTTGTACAGCTGGAGGTTATTTCCGACGCTGCGGCGTGGACCACGGGCTGAGATTAAGCCCCCGACACTCGGGGAACATTCCATTGTCATGCAGCTCTTGGGTATATTTGCTTCACTGCGCAGAAATAATGTGCTACACCTGCCACTACTCCGCCGCCTTAATAATGTATGCCTTGCAATTGTACAGTGCCCCCCCCCCTCCTGCCGTGCTTCTGGGTGACAATAACTAGGGGACTTGTGTTGTGGAAAGGGGCACATATTCCACCACCCCCTCCCCATGCGGTTTACGGAATGTCTTATTTCATGAACTCTCCTTACCATATACTCCATGCCACAGGCAGCTGTGTTGTCCAGGTGGAAATGGACATTCACCTGCTTGCTTTTGGGTCGCGTGAGTAGCGTGGGTCTCGCAAATTGCCTGGACGGAATCGGTCGACTGTCCTCCGTGCTGAGTTGGCACAAAATGCAAATAAACTGCCGGCAATGAATACGAGACAGTAATGTACATTGACGTTTCAGACACGTATAATGTGGCATCGTCAACCTAAAAATAAACTGAAAGACAGACACGTGTGCAAGTAAATCCATGTGCATTTGCTCTGAGCGATTGAATGCGTTGCTGCCTCGTAGAGCCAACGTCTCAAAACAACACGATTTATTTAACCAAAAAAGGCCTCACTGAGTCCCAAGACCCATTTCAGGTGGGTTCTGAATTAACATGCGGAAAATTCCATTTTGACGGAATATCTTTATTTTCGTGGGAGGAAACAGGATTAGCTTGATAAAATCCATACGTAATTAGGGGTACTGAAAACTCGTGGACACCTCTCACGACAGCTTCACCGGTGATCGAGAAAAGTGGTGGATACAGGCCAGCACTACCGTGCAAACGTCGGTGTCGTGAGACTGTTTGTGCACTCGTTCAAGAAGAACTGAGACGAATTTCAAAGTGCAATAGTTGGAAAAAGAACAGATATAGTCTGCCAAGGACTTTCCAAACTTAACTTCCAACGGCAACATATGCATCTGTCTTTGCATCTGTAATTTTCCCCCATTAATCATCCGTTTTGATGAAATGTCAGTGGAGTAGCAGATTGAGCTGCCATACACTGCTACCTATCCAGTGACCTGAGCACACCCACTGAGGAATGAACATATGCCACAGAGGAATCAGGTTGCTACTGTCACGCTACACCACGTATACCACACTGTGACAGAGGAGATTCTACAACAAAATGAAAAGCAGTTTTGTAATGAGAATGAGGTTTATAAAACTGTCAGTATTCTGATATGAAGGTCATGTTAAAGCTAATTACAAAGTTGAACGACAATTTAAATTATTTCTGCTTTCAAATAAACTGATATCTACAATTGCGTCTCGAAATAATGCAACCTTTTTTTTATTTCATCATTATGTTTGAGACTTGTTGGAGGGTGTTCGAATACACGCCAATTGAAAAAAAATATGTTCAATTCATTCAGTTGTAAATATAGTACAATAGTACGTCTTCATGTGTATTTTTTGTTATGCAACGTACCGATACATTTTACTTTTTTCTGTTTTCCAATCTAACCTGCAATATTTCGAGTACTAATCATAGGCGCAGAAACTCGTCTTTGAGAATATGAGAAACACATTTTGAAGAAAATGCATTTATTGACAAGCCATCCTAATATGTGTGCATCCCACATAATATTTGTGCAATGAGCCACATTTTTAACAAAGGCGACATTTTCAAATGAAAAGGGAGTGCATATTGAAGTTAGGAAGTAATACAAAACATGATTGATAAAAAAAATTCTGGAAAATGATTTGAGCATTCATCGTGTATTTCTTATGAAATTGCATTAAAAATGGTATGCAATGCGGATACCACACCTTGACTTTAATATGCTATTAGACAACCCGTGACCTCCTAGCACACATTGAGTGACTGTTCCTTAATGTTTCTATGCATTGTTAATCGTACAGATATTGTTTATGATTTTATTTCTATGAAGAATCCCATCTGGCATTTCTGTTACAAATAAACAGAACAAAATCTCTCCTTTTGAATTAATTGCATTTACCAACTTTTATGACAGCTAATTTGGTTCTTAGAGAATGTTGTGTGTTGTGTTATATTGTTCGGCCGCCATGTCTTCTAATTCATAAACATATCGCTTTCGTTTCAAAGAGAACAATGCCCGACAGTCTCTAAACTGTGGCAGAGGTTTCGCTGAAATGATTTCTGTCACGCATTTGCAATGTAATATTCACACCGCACACCATACACCAGACTCGCAACGGTCAATAACAATGGGCAGAGGCTGCTCGGCATAGGCCATTGTACTGGTAGGAATCTCCTGGTTACACCAGTCCACAGGGGATTATTGTGTCCGTCCGTCCGTCGTGCAGGGAGGGGCTGGGTGGGGAGGGAGGGGCTGGGTGGGGAGGGGAGGGAGGGGCTGGGTGGGGGGTGGGTGGGGTGGGGCTGTGTGGGGAGGGGCTGGTCACCCCGTGGTGCCCTTATAAAACTCAACGTTTAACCTACTCACGCCGGCTTGTGCTCGCCCTCACAGTAGGGCATATTTGCGGAATACACCACTCCGCCGTTGACCCTGGCCATTGACCGAGCAACCCAACGTTCCTACCAGTTCCCTACGCAGGAATGTGTTTTAACACATGCTGTCAGGGTACTGAACCCACACGTTTGAGATCAAGCCGGGGAGTGGCAAAATGTAAAAAATAAACCAGGAGTTAATACTTATTCTCCACGTATTTGAATGCCCGTCGAGTGTAATCGGCTTAGGCACATGTATTATAATAACAATTCGCCGACGGCAAAACGTTTATAATTTTATTACACTCACAGAAGACGCTGCTGCTGTCATTTTTTTGCTTGAGTGCCTTTCATTATCCATTGCACAATTAACAAAAAAATAAACACGACACCTTTCTTCTTGTCATTTGACAAAGAAACACTAAACACTTGAAGTTGTTGGATTCATGTGACTTCATTTTTTTGCTCTGCATGACCTTCAGAGCTCTTGCATGTTATCACCACTGCTGGCCATAAACCACACGTATAGAAACATAAAGCTGATTTCACATCGGATCATCGTAACTGTCACCAGAGATATATTTAGGTTGAATCTTCACCGGGAGCAGGAGGCCTTTGGAGTTGTCTACTGGTGGCATGACACACATTGTAGCCCCTGAGCCCAATCCTGTCCTTTCAGATGTCACAAAGTAGAGAGGGACAGATGGAGATATCGGCCTGTGGCTCAGGGCAAAGAGAAACACCGCGGATGTTTATGCTGCCTCAACCCTCGCCTCTGCCGCGCGCCCCCCGACTCCCCGTGATGTTGACAGGCCTTCGATAGGGGCGCACATCACAGCGCGTCATTTTCAGAAGGCGCCCCGCGCATCAGCTGGATTTTTGCGAAGCGCCACCACATCCCGTGCGGCGGGCGGGCGGGCGGGCGTGCTGTGGAAATGCTGACAGGATGAGACACGGAGGCCACGGGGGGGGTGGGGGGGGATCAAGGCTCTCTGCTTGATGCCGTATGACCCGGGAGCATTAAGCATCGATTGGGGGCACACTCCTTGAATGCATGTTGCGCTTCTTTTGCACCGTACGTAGCCAACCGTGCTAATCGGGTGATGTGGAGAAAGGACAACAAATGAAGCACAAAAAGCAGTTGTGAAGAAATGCATTTTCAATCTAGATGATTTAAAATTGCATAACTCCAGTGGCTTACTAATATCGGAAGAAAGAGCATTCCAGACGGCCGCAGAAGCGCATTTGAAAGCATGCAATGCAGTGACCGCCTTTGTTCGGTGGCATTGACGCTTTTGCATTTAAGCCACTCATCGTAGTCTTCTAGTGACACTGGTAATAGCAAAGTCGATACAAATGTTGAGAATATGTATGCCAAAATTGTATTTTCAATAGCATATTTAACTGGAATTCTATAAATATGAAGATGATGTAATCAATCTTTTCAGATGTCACTTGCGTGCTATGTTTTCATGTTGAAGACACATTTTTTTGGATGCATATTATAATTTGTTTCCAGCATGTTTAAATTGAAAAAATGCGGATGCATTCAAACTCAGGTTGAAAGCATTAATGCACCATCTCTTTTCGTCCATCCGTCTGACTTAATGAAGGTGGAGGATGGGGTGGGGAAGATAACGACGCTCAGGAAAATGGCACAATATGAACAAAACTTTTTCGAACGTTGTGCTGCTCCGCGGATGACACACAAATCACAATCTTTGTTCTGAAGATACTGAAAGGCTAGCCTATGTGCTTATCTCATTTCCGGTCGACCGTCTTCTGCGTTGAGTGTAAAAATCCACCCGATCATGAATATTAATGATTAGGGATGGGGGGGGCATGTGGAGTGACGTCACGCGCGTTACACACAAACAGACATTCTTGGCTCATTATAGTATTAATTGGGTTGCTAGCTTTTAACTGGCCATTAAAAGGTACGCCAATGCTCAACGTTATTGACTTCATTTTCAAGTTATTTCATTCGTGAGTTCAAGTAAATGTGTGCATTGGCTCAAATGGATGTATTTAATGATGCTCAGAACTGTTGATCCTGATCCTGCCGTCAAAACTTTATCTTCGCGTCGCAGGAACTAGTGTTGACATGGCAGTCACTGTTGACTTCTCTCGGAAGGAAGGATTTTCAAAAGCTGCAATGAATAATTTATTCAACCAAACCTTCATAATACATCGTGTGAATTTGACTTTTTGTGAAAAATTACGCAATGTTTTGACCATCCAAAACGGTGACGAAATCGAATGTTTGTCACAATATCCAAAAGAGTTTCCACGAGTCGTGTATTAAAGATTAATGGTACAAGGGGTTGTCAGGTATTCATTTTTGCATTGTTCTACAGGAATATAAGTGCAGTGTCCCATTCTCTAATTATTTAAATTACACTACAGCCAAACAATGGTAGCCCAACAGGTTAATGACTAGTTTCAGCCATGTTTGGGCAAAGTGATCATTATCTAGAACATTTGAGTGACATTCTGTAATAAAATGTGAACACGTCAATATCATTCCAAGTAATTTTATAATTGCCTGGTGTATTCCTAGGTTAAACGTGTAAGAATGCATAAGTGTCATCATTTACTACTTGTGCATTACATCAACATTAACTTGATAATATAATTATGACACAATTCCTTAATTTCATCTTAACTTTTATACAGTGTGTGTATGCAACGCTGCAATTCCCGCTCACGGCCAACACCAGTGACGAATATCTGAACCGGTCTTGGCCCTCCCCTACGTCGACTCAGCCTCAAATGGGTACTTGGTGTGGTGGGTAAACATCGCCACTGGGGAGAAAAATGCGGTCGGGCGTGGTGATGGCCACCCACCCCCTCGTGTACCGTGCAGGGCTTGTATGCATGTATGTTGAACGTATCTTGCACCATACATAGCCAACCGTGCTAATCGGAGGTGCTTTCATAGGTACTCACTAGCAGCACTTGCTACAACAGTCTGTTAAGGCTATACGGGGGATCTTCGTCTCTGTATGCAATATATGTACGGGTGGAGCAGTGCCACAGATGTTAGTGCATTGGGCAATGGGCCCATCAGCTGAGTTGGAGTCCCTGCCATAGCTAACATCAGTGGTGAGCGATTTCTAAACAAGTCTTTGGCCTCCGCGAGGTGAACCCAACCTGAAATGAGTACCTGATGTGGTGTGTAAACATCAGTGCTGAGGAGCCAAATGTGATGTGGCATGGGTCTGGCCACACTATCCACTCATGTGGTGTTCTGGCCTTAATAGAAGATCACTCACAGTACTTGCCCCAATTGCCTCTTGAAGGCTACGCAGTGCTAACTATGTTGGTTTCTTTTTCGATTTTAAGCTTTCGTGACTGCAGGGATTCATCTTCTTGGTTCTTTCGGTAAAGTCACGTAGAAGGGAAGACGGCTGCTTGCGTTGTAGCCGAAACGTCGTGAAAATTATTTTATTATGTTTTATTTTTATTATTTTATTACTTCCCTTCTACGTGACTTTCCCGAAAGAAACGTCGTGAGAATAATTTTATTATGTTTTATTTTTATTATTGTATTACTTCCCTTCTACGTGACTTTACCGAAAGAACCAAGAATATGTTGGTTTCTTATTACACACGTTTATGGACCCTCATGTGGTCACCAAATACAAATCAATAAACAGTGAAATCTGATTTGGCACAATGGTCTTAATTTGGTTACAACAAATAACTCAAATTTTATTTTGTGCATTTAGTTGACAGTAGCATATCCAAGGGCGTGAAAGGAAAAGCGAAAGCCCAAACTTTATTCCAAGGGAGGATGTATGAGCAGCAACAGTGTAAATGATAGAGGAGTGACAGTAGCATTTCCATTTCGAAGCGTGTCCAAAGCTGTGGCTCACACAAGGGGTTACATGGAACACAGGTGGCGCAGACTAATACGAAGACAAAGATCCCCCGTATAGCCTTACCAGACTATTGGGGCAAGTGCTTTTAGCGAGCACCTATGAAGGCCGGCACGGTACACGAGGGGGGTAGGTGGCCAGCACCACGCCCGGCCGCCTTTGTCTCCCCAGTGGCGATGGTCATGTACTCATTTGAGGCTGAGTCGAACTAAGGGAGGCCCAGGACAGGCTCAGATAATCGTCACTCGTGTTGTCCGCGATGCCGGATTCGTAGCGCGCTAACCGTTGCACGACCGCTTTTACCTACACGCACACACGCGCTCCGTCCATCCAGGTAAGATTTATAGCACGTAAAAAACAACAACGAGAAATAGTCATGCACAGGCATTTGTCCTTGGAAATAATTAATTAGCCGTGATAATGGTAGCACAAACTGGATTACTCATATGCTGAAATGGTTTGTTAAGACGTGTGACGCACACGCGTGGCTGTCCTCCACGTGTCCCTTGCTTTTAAGGCGTTTACGCATAGTTTACAATCAAGCCCCTCTAACTCACTACCATTAAAATCTATTCGTTTCAACATAGGATTTGTCTTAATGCTCATACCAATTTCCTAAAATAAATACGAATTGTGAACATTGGTATTTTAAAAAATGCGCATTTTTTATGAACAAAAACAATTCCTTCACAGTCAGTTATTAACAGGGAGTCGCTCATTTCTTCAAATCTACGGGGTCAGTAAAATGAGCATCACTTCAAAGAAAGTCACGAATAGTTCTCCCTCTCAAAGGAATGTGGAATTTTCTCACTTTCTCTGAGCTGCAAACAGGAGGTGAGACCACTGGCTACTCATTTGAGCAGGAAACTCACCGCGATTTATTATTATTTCATAATAATTATTTTATTTTTATTATTATTTCTATTATTTTTAGTATTTATTTATTTTTTACCTACATGACTTTACCGAAAAACCTAAGAGTATGAATCATTGCAGTCACGAAAGCTTCAAATCTAGAAAGAAATCCACCTTTACCTGGATTATTTTTATTCCGTCAGTTTTCATCTGTGGGATATCTTGGTATGTAGGGCATATTATGCCAAGAATAGATGCATGTCTAGAAACAACATTAAATTTTAACTACTAAAATATCAAGAGTGCTGTTTTTTGCTGGCCGCTAAGCGTTTTGGGGTCTTTGGTCCTGTGCTCAGAAACCATAAAATATAAATATTTCCATATTTCTATGAATGGGATCATATTTTATGTTACATTGAGAAAGGTCCTCACTCAGCAGAAAGTTCCATTGAGTTTGCTATGAACGTTGATCTCTTGGTGAAATTGAGGCAGGATGATGCTTAATCCAGCAACACATTGTGTCAGTCGCAAACGTCACCCATCCACCCACACGCATTCACCCCCTCTGTATCTTTACCTACCCTTGTTCTCTGATGAGCAAATGGGAAAAAAAATTCCATCAGAGTGTCCTCTTATTTGACTCACAGATTAAAATCATCCAAACACAAAACAATGCCCGAACAAAGGTTATGCGCGCTCTGAGGTTTTAATGCATACGTAATCGGCACACAAAACAGTAGCATCCATCTAAAACTGTCAAAGAGTTAGAGCCTATATGACTTTTAAAAGATGGAATGCAAAGCTCTGCGTGCTGTCCACAAGGCACGCCATTGTGACTTTTAATGTGCAAAAGCCACTGCAGTTAAGAAATCTTTACATGTCACTGGATGTCTGCGGAGAGCCAATGCTTTCTGATGTATGAGATGTCACACTGCAACTCTCCATGGATCCATTTGATGAACAGGACTATACTCAACTTTTGCAGCTCACCGACGTTTTTTTTTATTGTTGTGCCCATTAAGCTGTTGCCGACTCAAGTTCTACGTGACATAAGAGCTTTGGGGTATTCCTTGGTCGCATAATTTACCCGAGTTTCTGTTTCGAAAGCAAATTTCACGATTGACGGTCAAGTGCGTTTAACTCAGAGCTCACTTTCGTGTATTTTTTGCCACCTTGCTTTGCTTTAGATCATGGAATCAGAGCCCGTTTACCTTTTCTGTTAAGAAACAAAATGGCGTGAATGTGCTTTCTGGTTGTTATCACTGCTTAATTTTTATTGAAACAGTACGAAATGGTGTTCTGGGAAATATGTTGGTAAGCCAGACCAATCTTGCCTTATTTTGTTGTTTCTATTTTTTTTCAAATGTCATAGGATTATAGGAATATAGGATACATTAATATACCATTATTATCGAGGAATGTACCTTGTACTCTAGTGGCAGTGCCTTATGCCGAACATCTGTACTCTATGCTGGCCTAGGATCGTTCTGGAAATTATCGAGTGGCAAAGCAAGCCCTGTTAGCTCCTATACCAATGAATGCAAGTAAATTAGTCCAAATTATTGAAGAGCGTTAGAAAAAAAACTGCTAAGCTTAACTTACGCTATATATATGAGTGAACTAAAAACCACGTGCAACTTTGCTGAGCAAAATAAAATGATTGTTGGAGGAAGATAACTGGAAAACACAGTAGAATAATTATTGAGTGTTTATTGGGGTCACAATGATGAAATTAAGAGGCAGACAAGGGCAGGATGGACGAAACTGAATTTGTAAAGGAAAAACAAACGGCAGTGAACAAATGAAAAATTTGCGACGTTGTATTGACTGTTCAGGAAAGTACGTTGGCTTGAGCAGAGACAAGTCACTCGAATGGATAGTGGACGACTGATGGGACCGTTAACTGATTTGGCAGCCAAATGAGAGACTGTGTCCAGTTGGATGATCACACTAAAGGTGGGACCATCCAATCAGTCCATGCGTAGGAGTCGCATGGATTCTGGTATCACAGGACCAATGGTGAATGACGACGGTGTGGCGAGACCTTCATCTGGCAGTGGATAGAAAATGTCTAATGATGATGGTAAAAGCCAAGGTCCAGTTCACCAATTTCAATAAATATACAATGTCACTGTTTCTTATACGTATTAGTCTAAATGTTCAGTCAGTGATGGGTCCAGAAGATCGTTGTACATCGCCCAATTTCTCATTCCACTGAAGGGACCTCACCATCGCTAGCTGTATGACCATGGTTACTGAGCTTTTCCGCTCCGGAACTTAAAACCTGAAAAAGTGATTAAGCTATTGGATGTCGGCAGTGATTGTAATGCTAATTGTTAATTGGGCTGATTGTAAAGATTGATTAGGCTGTTAAACTTATCATCAGCTGCAATTCTGCTTCAGCAAATCTATCTATTTTACATTCATAATAAGATATATATTTTTTGATGATTGAATAGCGAATATAATCTTATTCAAATTAACCTGTCTCCATTTGTAAGCTATTCTTTTTTCTACGCTCATGAAAGGTTTTTGAAATCAACCTCTAACCCCACTCTGACAAAGTGCTTTCCATAATAAAGCACACTCGCTCCTCGTTCATCAATTGCTTTGAAGCTTAAAAATAACACAAGGGAGCACAACATGTGATGTAGCTATGTTTGTGATATGGTTCGACAACTAACTTTATACACACGTAACAATTCAAAGGTAATTTGGATTATACATTTTGCTCGAAGTTTTTTTTTCATTCTATAATATGTTCGCACTAAATCCATATTGTGTTAACTTTTTCTGCAGAAGGGCACTTTTTGCCAATGTTTTAAATTTCCACCCTTGATTACAGCATGGTTTTTGAAGGGCATTGTTTTAATACAGCCAGTGCGAGTATTTTTTATATGATAGACTTAAGAAAATGTTGTTTCGTCTCTTTTTCGAGTAGCACAATTGCGCTATGAGTGCACTTCTGTAATATTTCGCTCACACTGCATATTATAAGATGTCACTTGCATATTTTTGGCGAGACTTTCACAATGTTCCTTATAAGATGTGTATCTTTTTTATTATCAGAGGGTGCGCTCTGCTACTCAGATTGTGAGCAGCTTCCCGCTCGTAGCAGGGGTCGTAAAAAATGCACTTTATGAACATATAAGTGTACTGTATGGGAATTACTGTAATAACAGCAAGAGATCCTGTAAATGAAATATCCTGTGACAGTCTAGACGTGCTCAGCTATGTGTGGCA
Organism: Lampetra fluviatilis; assembly: GCF_964198595.1. Lineage (NCBI taxonomy): Eukaryota > Metazoa > Chordata > Hyperoartia > Petromyzontiformes > Petromyzontidae > Lampetra > Lampetra fluviatilis. The sequence continues at coordinate 22,729,507 of NC_136278.1, read as the reverse complement.
GCATCATGGTCTATATTTACCAAATGTCAAAATGTGCCTGCAAAATCCTTGAAGTTGATTGGTCCACACCCGAGACAGCTTTCCTTAGAGCCTAGTCTCACATGGGTTGGACCAGATGACGCCAAAAGTGCGCCTTTTGGCGTCATCTGGTCCAACCCATGTGAGACTAGGCTCTAAGGAAAGCTGTCTCGGGTGTGGACCAATCAACTTCAAGGACAGTGCACATTATCAGAGTTATGTTCTTTTGTTTGTTTTATGACTGCAGGTATTGCGGTCTATTCAAACATGACTCCTTGTAAAAAGGTGTCAGTTTTGTTGCCAGATAGAAGGGTAAAACACCAATTATCATATTTTTACTGGCAAATGAGGTTCCCATAGTGTGCCTGCAAAAATTACTCAATTGGGATTACACGTGTCATTATTGTCCCTTTCTGTGAAAACTTGACAGAAACCTCCTGGAAAAGGAGTCTGGAGTCTCACGCTAACAAAAGCACAATCACCAAAAGAGCGCCACTTAGACCTGGGAGCGCTGAGCAGTTGAAGATCACAAGATCTTGATTACCTTGATGGAATATATAAATGTATTATTTCCTGCAAGTAATGTGGGATGAGCCCTTTTAAGCCTTATAGGTTAATAGCAATATCTTAAAATCCACTCTGAATTTGACTGAGAGCCAATGAACAGATAAGAGGACTGGTGTAATGTACTCACGGAATAGTATACGTGTAAGCACTCTAGCAGTTGCGTTCTGAACATGTGTAATTTATTGCTCTTAACAGGAGAGATCTTGGGTAAACAGTGACCTAAATTGCATAACTTTATCTAGGCCCTGTGTGTCTGAAGGTGAATGCATACAATTTCCATTTTGCCAACAATTTAGTTTCACACACGATCTGAGGAAAAAACTATAGCTGGCGCAGCGCACATTAGCATTTCTACAAATAAAAGCTTGCGTATCAGGAAAAAAAAGTATAAGGAACACCCCCAACCATGGAATGTAGTATGCTACTTACTGCGAGTAGGCTGGAATGGAGTGTTTGGCAATTTCGTAGCACAGGGTGTCCTGTTCTTGCATATGGCCATGATCCTTGACAAGTTAAAACAAAATTCCTATATTGGAAGCAGTGTTCCTCCCATCGCAGTCGTAATAGTGTGGACTATTAAAAAATGAAACGTCGTGTTCCAGATCTTACATCTGTCAGTGTCAGTGCTCACGTGAGTGTCAACATTCCTTGCAATTTGCATCTCCCACCGTGTGCAGAAAAAGGCAGCAGATTGACAAAGGGCTGTAAATTAATTTTGCTTCATAATCATACTCTTATGAAAGATAGTCGATGCCTCGAGTGTCTTGGCTGGCTGCTGATTCTTCTCCACACCAACAGCAGCTCTGCTGTTGTTGTTCGTGACTGAGGGCCGTTAAACGGGATTTTCTGTGTGCCAAATATACATTGAGGTGAAAAGGTGGAAGACGTTCTGAAGACATATAGTAGATAGCGACACGAAAGAGGTGAGAGTAACGGGTACAGACGACTGCTACGGTTCATTTAAACATCTCTTTAATTTGTGCTCCCACTCATGTAATTGTTTCCCCATTGTTCACATCCTTGCCTCCATTCTGTCACTTTGCGAAAAAGTGAGAGAACCAAAAAATCTGCTCTAAAATTTTCATCCAAATTTTTTACAAAAAAGGTTACACAACGGAAGCAAATGGATGTAACAACACACAAAGCTCTGCATAGCATGTCCAATAGCTCTCCGCCTTATCTAGACCACCCACTCACAAATGCATACATTAGTGGCCAATTTATCCTCCCAGAAGCATATGGCAATGGTGAACAATAATGATCATGTCGCGCACCGATGAGTCCCCACGAGGATGAAACCAGTGCACAGTCGTGTCTGTTTCACGGCTGCCTTTTGGGATGCCCGAGTTTTTTGTCAACTCTTTGAGTTGGTCGTCTGCAGAGGCGTAGCTAGGGGGGGGGGGCAGGGGGGTACACGTGTCCCCGGGCGCCAAGGTAAAGGGGCGCCAAAATGAGGCTTACAACGTTACATTATAACTTATTGCGGCGGGCGCGGCAGCCTGAAACTACTGCACAAATCTACACCTCAACCTAAAAGTTTATATATCCCGCCACACACAGCCTACATGTCATGTAATTACATTTTGGTACGCGCGCCTATTAAGAACTTACATGGAAGAACGTCCCAAACAACAGACAGGCGCAGTCTTTCAGCCTTAGTCACTGGCCTGTTTTTTGGTGGCGGAAACTACAACGGCCTATTTTTAGTTCTTATTAGTGACACCACCACGCTCCAGGCGGCTGCAGCAGCCGCAGCAGCCCACGCAAGTTCAATTACATCATCATGGTTTAAACGCCGATTAGCGAACGGAGAGGAAGTGACTCGTTCGTTATTCACCAATCAATAAAGCTGTTTACTGTTTCTGTTGTCTATTATTTACATAATCGAGTACAAACTCACGAGCTTCGTTTGCGTTAACAAACGGTTTCAACAAGTGGAGGAAGCCAGAAAAACTAAATTCTCATGAAAACAATCCTATCCACCGCACACAGCTTTTACTACATGGAAGGAAGCCGAACGAAGGATGATTGATGGTGCTGGAATTGACGCAGTGGTTCAAGCTCAGATTCATTTGGAAAAACAACGTTGGCGAGATATATTGCAAAGAATACTCACCTGTATTAAGTTTCTGGTTTCACAAAATTTGGCACTACATGGCCATGAGGAAAATTTGAATGCGGATGAAAAAAAATGTTGGAAACTTTCTCGCGCTGATCAAACTCGTTGCGCAGTATGACCCATTGTTAGCAAAACACGTACAGCACGCAGGAGAAAATCCGGGATCAGTTTCTTATTTGTCACCGGAAATCCAGAATGAATTTATCCACATACTTGCGTCGACTGTAAATAACCAATTGTTGAGTGATATCAGGAAAAACAAGTACTACGGTATCTTACTTGACTCAACTCCTGATCTAGGACATAGGGAACAGCTTTCTCAGGTCATAAGATTTGTGGATGTGAATTTTCAAACTAAAAAAGTAACTATCAAAGAATCATTTTTAGGTTATATCGAGATACATGCAAAAGATGCAGCAAGCCTAGAAAGAGTCATCGTCGAGAGACTGAAATCTGACAACATACCTCTAGCCGACTGTCGGGCACAATGTTATGACAATGCTGCTGTGATGACTGGGCATATATCCGGCCTTCAACAACGAATATGTGACACAAATCACAGAGCATTGTTTGTCAACTGTGACAACCACAGCTTAAACTTAGCAGGAGTACACTCAGCTAAACAGGATCCACTTGTCACATTTTTGGAACAGTTGAAAGTATATATTTGTTTTTCTCTCGTTCAACAATTCGTTGGGAAGAGTTAAAAAAGCTGTGCCCATCACAGTAAAGCTGGAGCCTGAAACACGCTGGAGTGCACGATCAGAAGCTGTTAAAGCTATCTTGAAGGACTGGATGAACTAGTAGGGCTGCTAGACAAATTATCGGAGAACGTAACTATGACGCCTGAAACCAGAAGTGATGCAGAACAGTTACAGGCATGCGTATTACATTTTAACTTCATAGTTGTATTACATTTCTGGAATGTCATTCTTGGAAAAATTGATCGTGTTCAGAAGCGCTTACAGTATCCTACTATGAATTTCAAGGAAGCAGCAACTGATCTTGAATCTTTGGAGCATGAATTTGTCAAGCTTCGTGATGATTTCAGCCAAGTTGCTGTAGAAAACGCCAAAACAAGATGCACAGCCTGGGGGATCGATGTGGACAGAAGAATAGGCGACGTCGGAAGATGCCAGGAGAACTGGCAAGAGACGCAGGACTTTCAGCAGAAGAAGAAATTGTGCGCGTTATGAAGAGCGTATTTTATCGACTTCAACAAGAGATGTCAACACGGTTTTTACGACTAAAAGACCTGAACACAAAATTTTGATTTCTGCTGGACGTCAAAACTCTTCTATCCAACACAGATGTCGATGCAATTCGTCGAAATTGCAAAGATTTTGGAAATTTCTATGACACCGACATCAATGGCCACGAACTTTTCACAGAAATTGGAGATTGCAAAATGCTGCTCAGTAACCGGAATGAAGTTCTACCAGAAGCTCCTTTGGATCTTCTTGGTTTTATTGTGTTTTATGGAGACGACATATTTCCGAATTTGCGAATTTCACTGCAAATGTTATTAACAATAGCAGTTTCAATTGCAAGCTGTGAGCGGTCGTTCAGCAAATTGAAACTTATTTTGTCGTATTTGCGTGCCTCAATGGGACAAGATCGTCTCAGCGATCTTGCTCTTCTTAGCGTTGAAAGAGAAACATTGGAAAAAAACAGATGTTGATTACGTGATTGACCAGTTTGCGACAGTGACTGAGTGAGCCATGTAATATAATTTCAATAAATTTGCTTCTTTAAATACAATGTTTCATTAAAATTTTAATTGTTATTCCTTATTCGATGTAATAGGAAAATGTGATTAAACGGGGGGGGGGGGGGCGCCAATTTTATAGTTCGTCCCAGGGCGCAAAATATCCTAGCTACGCCTCTGGTCGTCTGCATGACAAAATGGTCCTTTTTTATTTTTATTTTCTGGCCAGCACAAATATTTCCGTTTCGATGGGCGTTCTCGCCATTTACAGATGTGTATAATGTAGGCACCAAACACGCAACACGCGCAGGTTTGTTGAATGGGTTGCCACGCCACTCTGTAAGGTCTCCACACGTGCCATGCTCCAAATGAAGAGTTATGCAATTCTGTCATCATTGGCCATGCCCCATTATTGTTAGCGTTGTGCATTTACCATCGTTGCCACTGGTCCTCCCCATATAAAGGGTGACCCATTTATAGACACCCCAATAAAACAACACGAAAACATAATAGAGGAAACAACATTTCATTTCAAAGCCTGTACACGTCTCCCACGAATATTAATACACTTATTACATGTTTTATTTTACTCCCTCCCCTGTAAGATATTCAATCACATGTTGAAAAGAAAGTAAGAGCGTCGTAATAAATCAACAGGATATCTATAAATGGACCGTCCTGTCTACGCGATAGTTTAAATCACTTATTTTATATCACGGCAGTGTTCCTGTGTATTTTTGCAAAAATTGTTCCTTGGCAAGCTTAACACAAATTAAAATAGCTTGTAAGTGGAGACATTGTTTCATTGGCCTACCGTTAAAATGTTGAAAATTAAAAAATATAGCAATATAGTAATCCTAAAATGTCATACTAACATAGTATAGTATGAAATTGTGTTATACACGACACATGCGTACAATAAAATATTAATCTAAGCATACAGTTGTCTTCAATGTACAGCACACTACAAAATCACAATGCTTCTTCATTGTGGTTTTACATTTAATGAAACGGAATTGGTAATGAATTACTGGATATGATCGAATTGCGGCAACTTGTATTTTTTAAGTTTAAACCGCCCTTTCATTACATTGGTAAAAAAAATCCAGTAAGTGGAATCGTACATTGTTTGCTATTATATACATTTTTGTGTGGTTGGCAGAAGTACAAGAACACTCTGTACCTATCCATGGGCCAGTTTGGTGGTTTCCAAAATAGGTGCATTGATTCTCAGGACTGTCTAGCTCATTGTGCGCTTCTTGGATCCGTAGTCTTCATGATGATTTATATTCATATGTCAAATTATGAGTATGTCTTGCCTAAGTTAACGCCAGAAATGAAGATCCCACGCTATGAAAACCCACTTTTGGATGGTATCCCCATACCTTGTTGGTCGTGGAAGTTGAATTTAACATATGTCACCATGCTGGTCAGTGCGGGTTAGTGAAAGGAATGTCCAGGACCAGTTCAAATATCACTCGACACTGATGTATAGCCATGGCTGGGAATCGAATTCATGTTGCTGGATTCATGGCGTGGTCCACTCAACGCCTGCTTAACTGCTGTACCCCGAATACATAAGTAAACATGCTTAAACCAACAGCTGAATTACAGAATTCAGCAAAATGATTAAACATCCAATAGCAAGTATGTGTTGTATCTATGTGAACTTCTGTGTAAAATGCACTCCTGCACAGGTGTTTGTGGTTGAACTGTATACCTCGCCCGTTCAGTTTTAGGTTGTGACGCGTGCTGTTTTGCATGACCTCCGATGTTTCGCTCCATGCATCGAGAGATTCTCAAGGAACCAAATTTAATCGATTGAATCGATTTATTAAAATAAATCAACTAGGTGCTGAAATGAAACGTCTGATGTCGTGCCAACCAACGCGTGGAAAACAACAGGAAAACACATTGGAGAGCCATAAATTACAGTGTTCCATTTCAACGTGGAATAAATGTTTATCATCACCTCTATATGTGTGAATGGTTTGTATGTGGCGGGCATTATACATCGCATCTCAGTGCTGAATTCTAGGATGTATGAGTCTAGCAGGATCATTTTGCCTCAGTGTAAAAAAAAAAATCTCTTTGCATTGTGCAGGGTGCTTGACTCATTTACAAATTAACCTCCCTCAATCACACCACATTGTCATTTACAATTATACTGCACTAATTAGATTGCTCCACTATGGAAGAGTATCCTTGAGGTGATGTTAAATAATTCTGGGATGTCATATACTGTATGTACATGGACATGAATGCAGGATGAGGTTAGTGTCTGGTCCATCTAATTTAAATGAACTTAGTGATCCCAAAAATCCAAGTGTGGAAATATTAGTGGCTCTTACACTTGGTGACATGATTAGAATTGTCACCGGCAACATCCAGTTGTATGTGTATGCATGTATATAATGTGCATGTATGTGTAATGACGACTTAACACACTTCTCATGAGATGGCACTTTATTGAAGACACGTTCACTTGACATCAGGCGGAGAGTCCAACTGCAACAGCGACGAGTCTCCATTCTCGATCATTCTCGTTGACTCTGGACGCTCGCTCCACCAGCAGACTCCACTGTCCTCTTCCGTCACCTGACCACGCTCCCTTCTCGATCATTCCCGTAGCCACCAGTCCCTTCGCACTTACAACTGATACCCCTGCCATTACCTCTCGTCGCCACTAGTCCCTTCGCACTCACAGCTGATACCCCTGTCATTACCTCTCGTCGCCACTAGTGCATTCGCACTGTAGGCTGACTCCCCTGTCATTACCTTCCGTGGCCACTAGTCCACTCACAGCGCACATAGGCTCTCCTGTCATTACATATGTATGTTGTACTTCCTTCAGGCCATACGTAGCCAACCATGCAAACTTGAGGTGCGAGAGAAGGACAGACAACTAGCTACATGTATATCCTGTTTGTCAATCCACTGCTGGATGAGGGCTGCCCGATGCCAGGAGGGTTATTTAAACGTGCTTCATGATGCTCGTCAGCACGGGTTGCATAAGGTGGTGGAGCAGAGAGCAACAATGGACACCTGTATTAATATTAAAAATAAATACTTGATTACGTACCCGCTATTCCTAATGTGAGGGACAAAGTCAACCCCTGCCCCCCCCCCCCGAAATATAGAAGTAAAACTCTGTTTGTGGTTTTTGTTGCCCTTTCTGGCATTCACCACGACGCCTGCGACACCTGGGTTTGTACGTGGCAGTCACCCGAGCAAGCACTCTCCAGGCTCAAGCTTCAAAAGTTCGATTGGGTTTGGCGCATTCCGGGGTGATTTGGTTGGAGGTAGTTTATGTAATGTTGTATCAAAGATCATGACGTGTTTATTGTGGAGGGTCACGGGTAATAAAGTGACCAGAATTCTGCCAGTCTTTTGACAGAAAGAAAATATACCTTATAGTAAATTGTGATCAAATACATTCAGACATATTCCACATTTGTCTCTTTATGCAATAATAGTCACAAGCACAAACTCGCTTTCCGATTGTGTTTATTCTCGTTTTATAATTATCTACAAGACTCCAGGCATTTAACTGTTTTTCACTCTCTGTCTGGTCTGCGATCACTTCCTTACTGATTCTCTTGTTGGTAACTCAATTACCCCTTTTTTTCTGGTGTTTCGAGATGAACTGCATAGAATGCAAGAGATAATAAATAAATACACTTATTGAACCCAAATCAAACGTTATAATAGAGGGTACTCCTCTCTTATTTTGTACGGCTGACGTAGACGCAGAGCATCAAATACTTTTTCACATTCAGGTGGTCAAGCCAGATAACCGCGTCAGGAGCAGCGTAGTATATCGCTGTGATGCCTCTCCTTCGTATTTGTGGACCGAGCATTGCGTACGTTATACGTTGTATGGTTTGTTCTGGATGGCCACAGTCGTACACTGAAGTGTTTTTTATTTATTTTCCATGTGTGCATCTACCATGGTTTGTGCAGTGCATGTGGTTTAGGGAGGACCAAAACAGGGAACTTCTTCGTTGAGTCTTTCACATGGTGTGTTTGTTTCTCACAAGAGCAACATAGGGCACATAAACGTACGAGTAAGACTTGCATGTCCAGGTATTGCATCCTCTAGGTAGTCTTTCCTCCCTAAACAGAGACTTGTTAAGGATCCTTTTCTAAACAAGGTGGAGGGGTGGGGACTAGGGGGGGGGGGGTTATTAGTATTTGCTAAATATAATTTTATGACTGCAGCAGATTTAGAATTCATAATTGGAGAGACAGATACATGTTTGTTCAATTGTACGTGAATTATTGGAGTAAAACCGAAGTGTGGATTTTGACCTGAAAACGCGCATGGGAACATGGTCACAAATATTTTCCAGCATATAACCCGCGGGGTATACCACTTTTTACAAACAAAACAAGACCCTGCGGGGTATATGGAGGTGCGGGCTATCCCAAAAATATTTACACGTGTGACATGTCATAACTCGTTAAATGTTTTCATGGTCGGACTATCCACTATGCAACACTTACCTTTTACTAAAGCACTGCTGAATAAACCACTCACACTAAAATTGCACATGTTGTCACGTTTTAAATTATTCGAAATGTTTGTACAATGAAACGACAATGTTTGAAGTGGGGGCACTTTGTTTACCTGCGACGGGAGAGCTGGGAGGAGAGAGAGAGGTGGGGGGGTTGGGGGGGAGGCAACGGCGTTACCGTAGTGCCGTTATTGTCAGCGCAGTGCACAATCTACCAGTGCTAAAACTGTACTTACTTATCTACCCGCTATGTGTTACTTATTTATTGAATATTTACTTTTGTTACGTATTTACTGTTTTAAGTTCATTCGTTTCCAGTTACTTAGTTTTCTTTGTGCACGTTATGATTTTAATGTTAACAATTGATAGTGGAATATATTACAAATGTAAACTTCGCATTAATACGATGGAATTAAGCTGCGGTAACAACGTTAAATATATTAATGCATGCGGGGTATATGAAGGTGCGGGCTATCTGAAATTTGTTTTACACATAACGCTATTTTTGCGGGGTATATGCGTCTGCGGGTTATATGCGTATGCGGGCTCTATGCGGGAAAATATAGGTACACACGTATAAATGTGCACACATACACACATATAATGACAACAATATGCATAATAGAGGTTTTTTGGATTAGATCGCATAAATATAAATGTCTCGTTAAACCCGCCACCACCCGACACAGCCAATTAGAAAGGTTTGTCACAAGAACAAAACATGCCAATTCGCGATGTAACCCCAAAACACCTCTAATATGGATATTGGTCGCAAAAACCTGCGCGTTAAAGCGATATTATGCTTATGAAATAAATGTAAATGAAGGGGAAAATGACAAACAAATAAAACAGTGGAATGGTGATAGAAAACAGTAACTGAATAAATTTCGATTTAAAGCTTTCGTGACTGCAGGGATTCATCTTCTTGGTTCTTGCGTTGTGGCCGAAACGTCGTGAGAATAGTATTTTATTATGTTTGATTTTTATTATTTTATTATGTCCCTTCAACGTGACTTTACCGAAAGAACCAAGAAGAAATAACTGAATACATTTAATATATGATCTTTAGTGATACACCGGTAAGAGTGTGGTCCCTTTTACTTGAGGGAGAACTAGATAAGAAAAAAACTATTTTTGTTTTACCAGGTAAGGCCCACTGAGCTACTGTATGTAGCTCTTTTTCAGAAGCGACCTGACCACAAATGATAGCTCAACTAAGTGGCTTATCGCGTGCAAGTTTATAGCAACCAAAATTCTTCAAACGCATGTTTATAACTGTGGAGGAAAAAAAATTGAGGATTTGAAATTGGTACAGCAAAACAGCACAATCTATCAAATATGTAAACAGAAAATGTGGATCACACCATTTGAAACGTTTAGGAAAAAAATACTTAATTGCGATTGTGATAGCTTTGGATAAGCGGTTACATATATTTGTGTCAAACTTAATTTTACTATCTCTTTCTTAATCATTGTACTCTCTTGCCACCCTGAACTGATTGTATTAATCAGCGACAAATCGTTTTTTTTTATATTCACACAAGACACAACGTAACATGGAGTAGGCTGCTTCCTTGCACAGGCTGCACTGATGACTGGGTACAGTGATATTTCCCTGAATGAAATAAAATAAAAACTGGAATTGATTTAACTTTTAACTGATATTTTGGGGATCAGTTGTGTACAATGTAGCATAATCAGTACCAATGTTAGTTTTTAAATGTTCTCTGAAAAAAATATAAATGTCAAGATAGAGAATAACAATATGAAAATAATAATCTGTCCAGAGATTCATTTTTCGTCAGATTGTATTTAGAATATGAAATTTAAAAAATACCCTGTAGTTGCAGACATTTTGCTCTGACTCCTGAGAATTAATTGAATAGTTTTAACTACAATTTCCCTCATTAGTCTCCAGTCATAAATTTTATCTGAGGGTAATAATACATGCATTTTTTTAAACATTCCACTTTCAACCTAGTAGTCGCGAGTGCACATGTGAATAAATGAAGAAAAATATTACAAACTATGTAGCTATTAAGATGGTCGGGGCAGTTAGCAAGCACCTATTCGGATTGCCAGCATAAAAAGTGGTTATGGAGAAAGCAGCTGCTTAATGTCCATCCAGTTTTTTATACTGCAAGTTTTCATTTGAGGCTAATTCAACCGAGGAGAGGCCCATCACAGCCTCGGATAATGCTTGCCCCTGGTGCGATCCATACCTGGGATCAAACCCATATAATGGAGTGTGTTAACCACTTTACACCACATTTTAGAATAGGAGACCCACGTACATTAGTACACACAAAAGCAAAGATCTACCTATAGACATTTAGGATCTTCTTGGTTCTTTTGGTAAAGTCATGTAGAAGGGAAATAATAAAACAATAAAAATAAAACATAATAAAATAAAATAATTCTCACGACGTTTTGGCCACAACGCAAGCAGCCGTCCTCAGGTGAAGAACAGGTCTGTCGGAAAGACACGCACATAAACACATACACACAAACGCTCAAAATATCTCCTGCAAAGTGTGACTTTAATAAATGACCATAAACACGTAAATAATCAAACCTCAAATTGTACATGTAGACGCATAAATAGCCAATATTTTCAATAAAAGCCAGCAGAGCGGTATTTTTGCACCGCTGCTAAATTTCAGGTCATCGCCACTTTTTTTTTCTACATCACAGGTTCTAATTTGTTCCTGTCATATAGATAGTACTGGATGACACGTAGCTTGCTCCACCATGGAGAGAATCCACTTCTGAGTCTATGAGAATGCAGTCTAAGCTCAAAAATCGGCAGTCGTTCCATCTCATGGCCCGCTACGTGATTATTTTCCACAGCACCCGGCCAACTCAAGTGTGAAATTAGGGTCCTAATCCAATTAGTTTCCTTTGACTGTGTCTCCGTGTTATTACACAATGAAATATTCTTTCTCTTTTATTCCCCTTACTTCTTTTACACTTTTGGTTTATGTTTTTTTTTTATCCTCAATTTTTCTCACTTATTTTGTGGAAAAAGAACAAGGTCATTAAACTAAATATTAATTAATTAATTAATAGCCATTTGAAAAAATATGCTTTTTAAGTAAATATATATAACCTGATTTGAAGCTTTCGTGACTGCAGGAATTCATACTCTTGGTTCTTTCGGTAAAGTCACGTAGATTATTTATTTTTCTATCTATGTGACTTTACCGAAAGAACCAAAGAGTATAAAGATATATAATACAACTTTTTATATATACAGATCATATCACTGTAAGTATACTAATTTACTTCTTTATTTTTAGTTCAAGGGATAAAGTTTTACTAAATGATATGAAAATTGAAAGATTATATGTTCATAATGTAAAGCCCATTTGACAGGTAGGCTTTCACAACCAATATCATCCATAATAGAGTTGTTTTTGGTTAGATTGCGTAAATATATAAATGTGTCGTTAAAACCCGCCACCACCTGACACAGCCAACTAGTAAGGATTGTCACGTAAACAGAACATGCCAATTCATCACCAGTACAGAACACCAGTGTGTTGGAGAGCCAAGCCATAATATTTACAATCTGAGTACGACGTTCCGCCAGTAATTGCAACTAGCTTGATGAAGCTAGTTGTAATTGTTGTGGCTTGGCTGTTGAATTGGCATGTTCTGTTTACGTGACAACCCTTACTAGTTGGCTGTGTCAGGTGGTGGCGGGTTTTAACGACACATTTATATATTTACGTGATCTAACCCAAAAAAACCTCCCTTATGAATGTCAAACCTTTTGTCAATCCACTGCTGAATGAAAGTGTAGTGACATATAATGGGTCACTACGGCACCATCTACCGACAGAGAGAGGAATTGCATGTAGTAGTCCTCTGCCAGCAGAGTACACGATGTCATGGAAGAGGTCTCTAGGGGAGTATGGTTCTGGGAGCTGGCAGAGTAGGGGGCATTTGAGGACGTAGTAACCCGATTGGCTGGCAAGGGCACGTGATAGGGCAAGGTGAGGATGTAGGCCAAAGTTAACAGAGGGAGCACGTTCTGTCGGGCTCAGAACCTTCTAGTGAGTTCCAGAATGGAGCGTGGCCGAGGGCAGTGCCAGGCAGGGGGCACGTGGAAGGTGACCCAGAACCTTCTAGTAGGTTCCAGAAGGGGGCGTGTCCGAGGGCGGAGCGGGGCCATGCTGAGGGGCGTAAAAGGGGAGTCCCGGGGCTGCATCGGGGCTGTCTGCTGGAATGGAAGCCGCCATGCTACGTCTTCTCCTCGGTCTCCGGTCTTCGTTCTTGGCATCGTGGGTCAGGCAGTGTGCCGACTGAGGTCGTAGAATAAACGTGTTGCCTCCTTAATTAAGTATGTCTCTCAAATTAGCCCACTACAAAAGCATACACCATGTTGTGTTGATTATAGGGTTGTTTGACCATACTTCACCGCGTTTGTCAATGCGAGTTGGTGAAGGGTGTACCCAGGTTCAGTTCAAATATCACTCACCATTAACGGTAGCTGATCAGAATTCTAACTCAAGTTTTTGAGTTCACAAGGCAGTGAGTGTGCTTACCACTGCACCACCACTTCTGTGATGTACCATATGCATAACATCCATACAACTGCGCAAAACATTTCTGTGAACAATTTTTGTTAGGAATTTTCTACGCAAATATGTCTCTCATTTACATATTTGTTCATGCAAATGCACGAAGAATTGCAATTATTTATTACAATCGTTGTACGTAAATATAATCACAAGCATCAATTGCCAAGGCCACATTACACATACACGCTGTAACTAATTGAATGTTTTATTTGTATGAACAGAATCATGACTCATTACCTTCAAAATTAATTTCCATGGACAATGTTATTTTGTTATTGTTTTGTCCAGTTTGTACTTCCCCTTCTCCCACCCAATGTATTGAGTGAATGCATTGCAACTGAATCTTAGAGCAGCGGCCCAATGTTCCTTGTGAACACAATGCAATGCAAAGCATGGAGTGCGTGGACTTTGAACATCATTGCTCGTGACCGAGGTGATTCATCCAATGAGCATTAAAGAGAACATTCAATGAGACAGATTTTAACTGTTATTTAGTTATAGGCTTAATTTTTCTTTAATTTTTAATCCAATCTGAATTATGTGCTGAATATTTAATGGTAGCAAAAACAACGCTGCTTCATTACATGGGTAAATGGCACTGGTATGACAAAGGGAGAATCTTCTCTGCATATTTTTTTGTTTTTATAACTTGAGAAGACATCTCAAATTAAATATCTAGTTTCATAATTATACATTGAAAAGTCTACTTTGTCCTCCCCCTCCACCTCTCACCATTAAAGTATTTCATCACATTATTTAAATATATTACACATGAGAAAAAAAAACACCCTATTGTTTGTAAAGTATTTTGACGTGTCATTACGGCTCTTCTGCTGGTTGGAAAAATAGCTCATGCCACATTTTTCACATTTAATAAAAAATACGATCACCGCACTCGCTGGACGTGATGGCAGCCACCTCAATTAAAAGATGCAGCGACGGGCAAAGAGGAGTGGTGAGCCACTGGAAGGAGTTTTCTTTTTGCTGAAGGCCTCGGGCAGGCTCAAATGGCCCCCCCCCCCCCCCCAAAAAAATATAATACAGTGAGCCCTCGTTTATCGCGGTTAATGGGGACTGGAACCCCTCGCGATAGGTGAAAATCCGCGAAGTAGGATTGGCCCCCTAGGAATTTCCGTATATGTGTGTGTGGGTACCAGAATGTTTAAAATATGTATATTTATACTTTATATATATATTTTACTTAAATCTATTTAATTATAAAACCTTAATATTATACATTCTCTCTCTCATACGATACGTATTATGGTGTTCTACACTCACCAATGACAGTAGAATCTTGAGACTTGACTCCAGTAATGACGACGACGACGATGACAATGACAATGACGACGATGACAGACCTGTGCAGTTCGATGAATGTGATGATGAATGATGATGATGATGGTGTTACTGCACAGGCATTTAAATCAGTTCGAAAAATCCGCGATGCACTGAGGTCGCGAAACTTGAACCGCGAAGTGGCGAGGGATTACTGTATACCAGTTTACTTCTGTACAATGTTTCAGTTAGATTGATTTTCAAGAATGGCCATGATAGATTGTAATGTTCCCAAGAGAACTAATGACATGAATTAGCCCATGGAAAATATTTACAATGGATCAGTCAATACCATATTTTTCATATTTTTAATTAGCGTCAAACATCTAAACCATTCTTTAGTCTCATGTTTTTTACTAGACAATGCACTAATACCCTGTCTGCACATGGAGTTATTTGGCTATTAATGGATATTACATCAACTAAGGCTGTTTTATCGTATCGATTCTTAATTAAAACTGGCACATGCTGTTTACGATTCCTGTACAAAACTCGTTTGTGTGCTATATGCTGTGCAAAGATTAAAGAACCAAAGTTTCCATCAAAACGTTACAAATTGAGCCGTGTGCATATTTTTTCATGGCCATTTACTAGCACTGTAAACCACAACAGGTGAAATTGCATTGCATCACCATCACCCATGGTCTTATTCACTGCTAAATTGAAGGCATCCCCGTTCGATCGCAATCACACGTGGTCGTGCAATGCCACAATCCAATTCGCTATTGCAGATGGACGAATTTCATCACTCCATCTCGTATGACATCAGTTAGATGGACGCCTAGATGGCAAATCATCAACGAAGCTCATGCACAACGCCACAACTCAAATTTTTCACATTGGCACATTCCATGCATCTAACCGTCCACTCGTTGAGGACGGTAGTCGTATGGATGCCTAAATGGCGAATAATTTGAAGGCCAAGTGACTGTAAAGGGTCTGTGTCAGGCTGGGAATTCAGTGTCAGGGGCGAGCGTTGGGCGTGAGTTCTGCGGTGCAGGAAGAGGAGTGGTTTGTGTTAAGGCGAAATTTTAAAATACGGTAAGTCCTCGCTTAACGCGTGTTCACGCAATACGTTTACTTCTGTGAGGGAACACTTTTTGCAAAGCATGGAATGCGCCCGTTATAACGAGGAAAGCACACCATTATAACGCGGTTTCTGGGCGGTTGACAACTTACTAATTTCTTGATTTGAGTGGCTGATCAGTGCGATACAGTACGCGGAATGATACAGTAACGCAGCGGCGTACCCTCAGCTATTTGTCCCACCATCTGTGTGGGCGTAGATCGTATCTCTGCAAACTTTATGCGGAAATTATTATCGCTTAAAGCGTTTTTTCGCTTTAATGCGGCACTTTTCAGGAACGCTTCTTCCGCGTTAAAAGAGGACTTACTTTAAAGAGTGTACACACACGAAATTGAGAGCGATCCAGCATCCTTGAATGCAATTACAAGGACGGAAATCATGTAGAATTAGTTAAACAAATTGGGAGGGGGTGATCATTTCCAATGCGGGAAAGGAACCATATTTTTCCCAAAAGGTCTATCATTTGTTAAAATTGGGTTTTGCCCAACACGGCATTTTCCAGGAACGTAACCCCCACGTGCGGCGAAGGCTGCCTGTATATTGCATCGTACAGTGACGCGTTACAACACGTACGATATTTTATTATGTATTTCTTTAAACTGAAAAGCATTAAATGTATTGGATTGAAAATTGTAGACTTGACATTACCCTAATTTCGTGGAGGGGGAAATTCACGTGTGAATGTGAGCATTGGACATCTATATTTGAAGTAAAACAGGTTGGGAAAGGTTTACTTGACAAAGAGTAGGCACCTCATACTTGTGATTTGTACAGCTGACCAATGTGTAGCACTCAACACAAGTATTTTTTTTGGGGGGGGAGGGAGGTTATGAACAAAAAAGTGGCAGAATATTGCGAGTGCAGGGTTAATGCATGCCCGTGGCAGCTGGTGCACCTTACCGCTTGCGGGGCCAAAATTGTACGTCACGACTGGCTGCGCATTTAGATGCTCGATGGATGGCCCTGCTGAGAAAGCCTCTTGAAATAATGCCGTGCCTGGTACGCAACGTGAGACTGATTGAGCCCTCCGAGTAAAGAAGCATTTCAGAATGTAACCTTCCTTCCATTGTAGGTGGGAGGGTCTGTGAAGTGAAGGATTGTTTTCCAACTATGCTGGATCAACCTTCTGCCCCCAAAGCCACTCCCCCTGTCCTTCCGACAACCTCAAGCTCCGGTTGCATCCTCCCAAGGTGAATTAAGATGTTGATGTTGGAAACTCTTCGAACGGTAAACAGAAGACAACATTCAGCGCTCCCATTTATCACGATGTCCTCAGTGGCAACGGACAACGGTGTTGATAAAGATTTTTATTTTACTAATTAAATCTGCCACTGCTTTTACGCTGCTGCCATTAAAATTCAGGGGCCAACACATTATTTATTGCCATGGCGAAGACAATAAGGGACTGGTTAAGGTCAGTAAATGTGACGTTTTGTTACATCTGCAAACTGCACAGCCATTACTATTTTGTTAATTCCTTCTGTTACGTTTTATATATTTAATTAGACTTCATGTCTGTTGGAAAGTGTCCCAGTAAGAGTCGTTTAAGGACATTTTAATGACTCCCCCACTTCACTGAAAAGGCTATAAAGATTAATAGACTAAAATAGTGAATTAATAAAATGGTCTGGCGATCAATGTTCCTCCTCTTGAGGACTCCTTGATTTGGCTGCACATTATACCAATGAGACAAAAGTCCTAAATGAGTTAGTGTTTCAGCAGAGTGGGAGATTATCATTTTACAGTATTTTTCCCAATACATCACTAGCCACAGCTTAGTATATCTGAGGAAGATCCGAGCTGGTTTTTTTTAAAGAATGTAAACAATATAAGAAAGCGGCCATTTTTTATAGGTGTGGCAGCTATACTATCGTAAAGATATAATTCAGAAGACAATAAGCGTAAGATAATCATTAAATATGTAACCATTAAGCATGATGATTTGATTATATAATTTGTCAGTGTCGCAATGCAATTAAGAACCAATAATATTAAATCTCTAGCTAAGTGAACGTTAAGTGTCCACAATTCAGAATTAGCCAGCTTAGTTCCGGATAATAATTATATATATGCATCCTAGTTAAGAAGGTAACCAGTTTGTTTTGGTTTAACACGTAGGCTTTCGTGACCAATGATACATGTTTTTTGGGTTAGGTCGCGTAAATATATAAATTGTGTCGTTAAACTCGCCACCACCCGACACAGCCAACTAGTAAGGGTTGTCACGTAAACAGAACGTGCCAATTCGTCACTCGTACAGCACACCGGTGTGTTAGAGAGACAAGCCAAGCTCTATGTATGTTTAACTTTTTTCACACCTTATGGAGCCAACCGTGCTGTACTCCGAGTCCAGTGTGCTGACCATTAATTTATGTTCTCCCAAGCTTGGCTCTCCAACACACCCGTGTGCTGTACTGTTGTGTTTACGTGACAACCCTTACTAAATGGCTGTGGCAGGTGGTGGCGGGTTTAACGACACATTTATATATTTAAGCGATCTAACCCAAAACAACCTGCATCATGGTAGTTGTTTTACCATTTATTTCCAATCAGTTACCCGTAATGTTAGTGATCATTTTAGCACTCATATTTTGAACTTAAGTGGTTTCGCGAAGGCCCAGTCCAAGGCTAGATTTCAATTACCGCAGGCTTTGTGTGCGAACATGAATTTAACCCAGGTTTCTGGGATCATAGCACGGTGCTCTGACAACCACACCACTGTTGCCTGCAAAATATTAGAGGTTTAATGCGCCATTGAATAACACATTAATATCCACGTTCAAGCTCATGATACATGCATCGAATAGTAATTGTAAAAAATTCTGTTTTCATATTCATGCATGTCATATACAATGCAATGGTTCAATGAAACAGTGGCCACGACATTCACTGTGATGAATGCAGTGGCTGGGAGAACAGAAATGAATGGATCACGCCGTGGTGGAATGGTCAGCACACTGGACTCGCATTACAGCACGGTTGCCTCCGTAAGGTGCGAAATAAGTTCAACATACATACATACAGAGGTTGCCGGTTCTAAACTATGAAACTAAACAATTTTTTATTTGACCAGGTAAAGCCCACTGAGCTATATAGCTCTTTTTTTAGAAGCGACCTGGCCACAAATGATAGTTCGACGAAGTGGCTTATCGTGTAGAAATTTATAGCAGCCAAATACTCTAAGCGCACGTTGATTATATGCGCAGGGAAAAACCAGAGGACCCGGGGAAAAACCCAAGCGACCACTGCGAGGACATGGAAACTTCAAATACACACACATCAGGGTCGGAATTAAACCCACAACCTCCTGTATAGCAGGCGAAGTCGTTCACATGTAGTCACCGTGGCGCGATGTTACGAAACTTGCTCCGTTATTTGAATGGCGCTGCAGTCCAAATAATGGAGCAAGTTTCTTAAATTTCCCTCCCTCTGTCCACACAGCATTACAAATGGATTCACCACAGTTTGCCAATGGGCAGGGTTGCGTCTGGCGGGGTAACGTTTGGGTTCGCCCGCGTCATTTTCTCCCCATGGTCGCGTGGATTTTTCTCAGGGTCCTCCGGTTTACCCCTCCACATTTAGAAACGTGTGTTTAGAGTTGTTGGTTGCTGTAAATTTTTACACAATAAGCCACTATGTTGAGCTATCTATCATTTGTGGCCAGGTCGTTTATTAAAATATATATATAGCTCAGTGTGTTTTACCTGGCCAAATAAAAAAAACAATAGATTTAACAGTTTACTTTTCATTGAACACGTCTGGTCAGCGTGAAAGAGCGGAACGGAAACCCCCCAGAGCTCCCCCGTGTGGGCATGAGCACGGCAATTGCAGGGCTGAAACTTTACCTTTTTGGTCTCACCACGCGGGGGACTTAATAAAGACTGCCGGAGACGTAAAGTGCCTTAAGAGGGCTTCCTCTGGCCAATCAGAGCCGCAGACGCCATGCTGTTTTGTACGTTGTGTGCGTGCAAATTTAGTGCATTCTTAATTTCAAACCATTCCACACTAAAGAGTCTGGTTCCTTAATGTTGGGCCGGCGATCGACGATACGATGGCTACCAGCTTATCGGGTTGTCGTTTAAAAATCCCTAGTCTAAAAACAAGCACGTTATCTCTGTGTTATGGTCAATATCAGCAGACAAGGCAGCCAGACAGGCATTGCCTATTTTAGCAGGGGCTTTCCAATTTAGTTTTTATGACTCTCAGTTGTTCTTTCGTAAGACAATGTACATGATAGTGCAGAGCAGGGGGGTGGGTATATCGTCTAATAATTAATAACATAGCACCATGCCAGGCACGGCTGACAGCCAACCCGGGGCCCCGTCCACAGAATATTAAAAGCTTCACAGAGCTCCATCACAGCTGCCTCGTATCCTTGCAGGGGAAGCTGTGATGTTACATCTCTCTCTGTCTTGCACATCATACATGCCAGGGCTGGCTCGTGTGCCGAGCACCTGAGGCTTGCATTCACAATATGCCTTGATGTTAATGTGTTGTTTGTATATTATCTTCATCTTTTTATTGGTTACATTGCACACAGTATTGTGATGCACTTTTATTTTGTACATTCAAGTCGATCCCGAGTACTACTTCCAACTCAACACAGGGAAGACAACCAGAGGCCATAGATGGAAGCCACGTGAAGGAAAGTTCAAGATCACGGACAGGAGGTGATATTTTTTTTATTAAAGCAAAGAGTAGTGGGAGTCTGGAACAGGCTGCCCACACAAAGCTGGGGAAACTGATTCACTGGGACTCTTCAGGAAACACCTCGATGAGGTTGTAGAATTAATCTGCTCCAACCGAACGAGCTAGATGGCCTGAATGGTTCCTCTCTCCTTTGTAAGCGTTCTTTTTTCCCATAATTGCCATGGGCGTAATTTCAACCAGAGTCGTTCACGGCTGAGCTCCAGAATATATTTTTCTCTACTCTGCCCACGGCCTTAAGGGTTTGGAGAGGGAGGTTGCAGGCTGGTGGCAAATATTCCATGAGAAATTAAATTAAAAAAATGAAGCCAATCGTTATATACATTAGCTCAGCACTAAGGTGATTATGATTCTAGGTTGCATGATGAAACCCCTTCTGCTAAATCGTCACAGACAGCCTTACTGAAGATGATATTCTTGGTTCTTTCGGTAAAGTCACGTTGTTTTATATATTTATTATTTTATTGTTTCCCTTATACGTGACTTTACCGAAAGAACCAAGACTATGAATCCCTGCAGTCACGAAAGCTTTAAATCAAAATTTAAGCCTGAGTGAATGTTAACATATCATTTGGCAACAGAATGTCATTGCTTGTACATTTTCATGTGACAATATTGACATCTTAAAATCTATTTCAAACCCAATGTAGGTGGGCAGTGTAGTTTACACTTGTGCAGTGTTTAGACTAAAAAAATATTTGTAATTGTCGAATCAAAATGCTTATTGCCTACAGTGGCATAGCCCGTGAGTAATTAACAAATACCGAACAAATGGCCCGTAGCGTATGAAACAGGTGCCAGCTGTATTGTTAACACACAGGACCATCTTCCTCGATTGAGAAATGTGGACACAGAGGCGACATTTTCTCGAGAAATTTGACCACATGACTAAAACGCAATACTCCGTTGAGGGATTTCCTGCATGCACGAGGCAGATGACGCAACAGAAGGATAAGCATTCCCCTTGGAAATGCGAGCACCCTTATTGATGAAGCAAGTGGCACACATTACGTGGGATGTTATTAAAATTCCAAAAGGCAAAGCCCTCTCTCAGATGTGTATATGAGGTTAAAAAAACCAGAAGAATTTATTGTGGAAAATATTAAATCAGTTCATGTGCTAGGTGGATCATTGCATTGTAGGTTAGTGTGACGTGATGGCAGCATCTACGAGTGGATTGGCAATTGCTGATGATGATCAATACATTCGAATTTAAATTAAAAAAAATAAAAGAAAACAAGATGTAAATTGTAACAATTAAATTGAGTCACACCCTGAAGAAATCATGTTCTACTGCAATTTGATGCATAGAGAAATAAAGGGTTTCATCTACCATGCAGATTTTTTTAACAGCATGTTGCAGATATAACATGGAATTAAATGCATTTTCGCATTACACAGTAATTAAAGTACGTAGAATGAAAAAGTTGGGAAAACAAAGGCAAACAAAACAAGATGAATGAACAGCGGCAACTCAAGAATAGATTGCATCCGAGAGGACGTCGACAGAGTCAGTGGCGTCACTAGGGTTGGTGTCACCCAGTGCGGTAACTCATGGTGTCACCCCCCATGGACCTCCTCCCGTACCAGACCATTCAGAATCTTTAGTCATGTTTTTTGTACTAATGTTACTCGTAAATTGTAATTCCCGTATATCAGTAAATGTAATGGCAATGGTAGTGACGTAAACAATTAGAAAAATTCAAATTATTATTTTAGTTTACAATATACGCACAGCCTAAATATATTTACACAGTTTAATGTGGTTAAAGTTAAAATTCGGTAAGAAAGCAATACAATTCGAAGTAAAAAGTTTAAGAACTACGTAAAAATTATGTTAATTGTAACATTAAACTTTAACACATAGACTTTCGTGACTAATATTATTCATAATATAGGTTTTTGAGTCAGATCGCGTTATTTATAAATGTGTCATAACCCTCCACCACCCGACATGGCCAAACAGTAAAAAATGTGTCACGTTTTTCAAAGGACAAAATAATTCACTTCTTTAGCCAACCGGTGTGTTGAAGAGAGAATCAATTAACACATCCCATCGATGGGCGGAAGCAACCGTGGTTCTCTTGCGTGGATGCGCTTGTTTCTCACAGCGCAGTTGGCAGCGCCGCAGCTTGTGCTACACATAGACATGACATTAACCTGCTAATCCCCCTAATCTCTCTGCCTAATCTCTCTCATCAACAAAGTGCTAATCTCCCATTAACACTGCTGTTGTGCGCATATGCGGGGGCGACGGAAGCTCATTTTATTGCTAATCTCTCTCCCTAATCCCTCTCTCCATAATCTCCCCTATTAACACAACTGACGTGCTTGCGTGCGGGGATAGAATTCCTTTCCAACTCAGATCCCGCCTGCTTGCCCTTCGCCACATATACTGTATAACGTCTTGTTGTAACAGCTCTCTCGCTGTGTTTCTTCCTTGTTCAGCAGTTCCACTGCAGGCGGAAAAAAGAATGCAGCAGTTCCACTGCTGCAGTTCCACTGCTGCATTATTTTTTCCGCCTGAGGACGACCGCTTGTGTTGCGATCGAAATGTCGTGATATGTTCTGTTTTATTTTATTTTTCCACTTACGTGACTTTACCGAAAGAACCATAGAATATGAGGTGAGCAGCTTTTTTCCCCTTTAAACGGAAAAATCCTACAAAAGTCTTATTTCACTTAAACTTTCCTATTGTTGTTTTTACATATCTGATCACTTCGGACATCTGGTCAGTATGTGATATGTCAGGTGTGCTGTCGAACATGGTCCTAAACTACTTCGCAGACTTTATGTCCATGACAATCTTCTCCTTCACATGATTTGCCAGGGCACTTATAAACTCATTCTGAGTTTTTGGTGCTCCACTTTAATCTCATTAGGCGCTCTTTCAGCACTGTATCATATTTTGCAAGCATCTCAACCATCTCAAGAAAGTTCCCTTTATTCAATGAAGATTCATCTTCCTTGTGGCCACAGAATGCCAGATTCTGCTTGGCAAGAAACAATGCGATATCAAACAATCTGTGCAAGATGTCCCTACACTTTTTCTTCTCCATTTCCATCAAAGCAATAGTTTCGGCGTCAATGGTTTTGTGCAGCCTCAGTCCTGCTGCCAATGTTTTCCACTTTTCAAGGCAACGTAGGTGCTCTTCGGATGTCTCATGGTTATGCACTTTCGGGCTCAGTTTCCACTACTTCTGAAACCCAGTCACAAATTTGGATGTCGTATCTGTAGCACTAACAGCAAGCAGTCAGCAGCAAAAACAGTATAAATTCTCGCTAACGAGTGAGTAAACCATCCATGACCGCAGAATTTTCTCGCCATTTGGCATCACCTTGTAAAACCACTCTTTTGAAAGCTGGCGAACACCTCCCTTTGCTTTTGCATCTTGCCGTGCCACAACACTGCAAGGCCCGTCTTTGTACTGGAAAGATGCACTTCCGCCTTTTGATGATTTCAACCTGAAAATGATCTGGAACTGGTATCTCCCAGAAAGAAACATAACGTAAAATTTGCAAAAATTTCTCCTCAACGTAATTCATCTCATTTACAGCATCATGGTTAGAGTCATTTTCAACACTCTCTTCTGCTTCAAATTCTTCCATTTCCACTCCTTGTTCTTCTGCAGAATGCATGCTAGCATTAGAAGAATCAGCTTTATCAATTTAAGACTGACGAGCAGTGTCCTTCGATGAACCCAGGCCAGCATGGATCCAGCAAGTGTTTTGAGTGATTTAATTTTTGCCTCTTTTGCTATCCTTTGCTGGCATCCACTTGGCCTTTTTGATTTATGCACTCCATGTGGCATAATAGAATATCCCTGCACAAAAAAAAAGACAAATGAGCAATATTTGAACAAAACAATAAGAAAATGTAAATCTATTGGATGTGTTAGTTCTATCAAATGTAAATTTTAACATGTCACTATTTTTTAAACCATAATTCAAACTTAAACCCTGAAAATGTCATTAAAATCATAGAAATATTTGCAAGACTGATGTTTTTAAAGAAAATTAAAAAAGACTAAATAAAAAACGTAATTTAAGTTATATTTTTAAACATGTATCAATAAACATAGGATTTCTCCCCACTTCATGTTTTAAACTGTCAATTTCTCTATTTAGTTATCAAAGAGTTATATAATCAATAATTGATCTACATGTAAGTTTATTATACATTTTAATCATAGAATAACATGTGATATAGTTATAAATTGCTTAAATGTAATATTTTTTTTTATATTATATGAATATTGACAACAACATTTTTCGTAAAATCTTTCTAAATTGAATTACAACATTATCAGATACTCCATTAATAGTAACTGAGCAAAGCCTTTTTCCTTTTCTCATTCTTTTCCTTTAATTACTACTTAATTCTCAAAAAAGTTGTTGATATAGGTTAAAAAATACTAATTACCACAATAATCACCATGGGAACCTCATTTGCCAGATGATCCAACCCATCGTGCGCCTTTTGGCGTCATCTGGTCCAACCCATGTGAGACTAGGCTCTAAGGAAAGCTGTCTCGGGTGTGGACCAATCAACTTCAAGGACAGTGCACATTATCAGAGTTATGTTCTTTTGTTTGTATTATGACTGCAGGTATTGCGGTCTATTCAAACATGACTCCTTGTAAAAAGGTGTCAGTTTTGTTGCCAGATAGAAGGGTAAAGAACCAATTATCATACCACAATAATGTAGCTTAAACACGAGAAAATTTGACAAAATCAGCGACGATAAAAACACGAGCAGTAACGAAAACAACAGCGTGTGCTTGTAGCGCGTGCAGACGAAACCACGTGACTCGAAGCGTCACTGGAGTTGCGTAATAATGACAGATTTGATCGGAGCACATTAGAAGGTTCAAATAGTAAATTAGCATAGAGTTTTAGCCTTGCAGGTATATTGATACAGTACATGTAAGCTGGGCTTACGAAAAATGTTTTTGTTGTCATAGCTAACTATATGGATATTTTTTTTATGGAAAAAAAATAAAACACTGCACAGAAATTGTATAGACAGTCATTTTGGTGTCACCCCCTCTGATGGTGTCACCCGGTGTGGTCCGCACCCCCCTAGTGACGCCACTGGACAGAGTGGATGAAGCGATGAAATCAGCTTGTGCGCAGGTGCTGGGAGGATTGTTGCATCTCAGGATCATGGGAGATGGGGGCTGCTTGGGAAAGCCTTCATCCAGCAGTGGATTGACCATCGCTAGTAAGGAAATACATACAATATACAGCTTTTTTTTTACAAACGTATAGTGAATTGTAACTTCCATTTTCTTACTGTAGGTTAATATTAATCTTCAAAAAACATTTTTAGCTTCCCACATGAATGCACACAATTAGCTCCATTATGAATCCCACGAGTACAGAATTGTGAAATTGTGTGGCTAAATTTGAACACGTTTCATGCACATGCTTCCAGTAAGAATGTCTCTCCGATGCAGTAATTTACAATATTGAGCAATGGATGAAAAATTACGCATTCCCAAGTCTGCCCAAAGGACAACCACTTTCCACATCATCATTCGCATTGATCAATCCACTGGCTGTATGAAGGCCTCACCAAGCATCTTCGTCCTTTGATAGAACAATCTGTGCACCTGCACACATGCCGATTTTTAAAGTTCAATTTATTTGGACATACCCTCGAACATGCTCTATGTCTTGACTACCATTCTATCACTATTTTTTTTTATCACAAGCCATCATACTTCATAGCGAAGTTTCTGCCTGAGCCTGCTTGACCTTTTAACATTTGTAAGTATGTCCGTAACCTGCAGATGTTCTCGAATCCACATGCTCCGCTTTCTATCTCTCGGTGTAAATCAAAGCACGTGTCTCCCGTTGAGCACTTTTCTTTGTGAAACCTTCAATTTTTGTTCGATTTTTCTGCATTCATGATCAATTTTTTTACCCTTATATTGAGACGGGTAGTGCACACTGATTAAGAGCAAACGTTATTCTTGATGCACATTGTTACATTGATGTTTTCTATCAGGTTATATGCATGTTGAAATTATGTTGCACCGTATGTTGCCAAACGTGCTAATCGAAAATACTGGGTCAAGAACAACAAACTAAACAAACAAAAAACAAAGTTAGAAGAAATTAGTTTTCAATTTAGAGCACTCCAGCCTGTTTCTTAAATCATCGTCACACCCGTTTCACCGTGCTGCATATGCATAGCACTGCAAAACTAACTCCCAAAAAAAATGCATACTTTAGCATTTTTCAGCTCAATTTAGATATGGTCTGTCTCCACAGTAATGGAATAATAGCACTGACTGCAAAAAAAACCTAATATACTAATTGAACAATTAATACGGTGTGGTGTTTAATAGTCTTTAAATGTGATTACGCAGCGGGTTGGCATTGCGCACATATGAGCCCATTTGTAGGGTGCGTGTAATCTGTCCACTCATATCACTACACAATTGCCCATGTGCATTTGTAGCACAAGGGCAGCGTTTGCCGCCTTGTGAAACGTGGTTCGTCACGCCGTTACGATCACGTTGGAGGCTACTCCCTGCACACCCACTCTCGGATTCTGCTCAGGGAACTCGTCTATGGCTCATGCACACAATTATGCATAACCGATGTGGATTTTGAAAAAAAGGGTCCCGAGAAAAGTCATAAATGTGCACGTGCAAAATTCGCCACACTTTGACTTTTGAGATAAGAAATGTTTTGGAGGGATAACATTCGGTTGACATTTTATTATGAAATTGCATGATATATGGCAGCACACGCACGTGCACACAAAGTTTAGATTTGGACAAATGTTACTGTTTTAATTGACCTTCATATAAATGACCTTTCACATTTCTAAGGTTAAAATTATGGTAATGAATGCCCATTAACCATAATGAGGCCATAGGTCAAGAAAATATAATGTTGTTAAGTTAGTTTAAGCCCCGTGACCTATAGGAGGCACAGTAATTGGATAAAATTAGTGATAAGGGGAAAGGCTAACAGTTGATCTCTAAACCTCTCTGAGGTCACCTCAGTTAATTAAATAGATATTTATATTGGTATGTTTTCGAACATTTCTAAAACATTTGTACATGATGTACAATACTAGGGGGGGGAGTAATGTCCACACAGCTATAAACTCCTCCATAGTATTAATATTTGTTGACCTTCTCCCGCACCTCCGATTAGCATGGTTGACTACATACGGTGAGAAATAATTTCAACATAATACAGTATTATTATCTGAACTCAGGACAGCTTTTGAAGGAATACGATTACAATAGTTTAATAGAAGCAACAATGACAGTCTGGTCATTTAATATCCATCTAAATTAGTGACTGATATTTATGAACAAAGTGGGAATTGAAAACATATTTTCGTCGACGATGACTGAACAAAGAAGATGAAGCATGACAATGACTGTGACTACCCACCAAAGGCCAGAGAGCAACTGAAAATGATGCCATAAAATTAACCAATCTTACCAAAGAGCCAGACTAAGAAACGTTGTCACGTTATTCGACACAGACTAAGAATTGACTCAGATTCCGCAGGTTACTGTCGACTAGACTGAGACTATGACCAAAACAATTAACTAGCACTGCCTCGTGCCTATATGTTCACATCACTTTGATTGCTGTGGCAGAGCGGTGCTGCCACAGGCCATGTGGCCAAATAAGAAGAAACAATCAGCCGGATTTATAACATGCACAGAAGTCGTGCAGCGAGTCACTATCACAAGTCATAGGCCATGGAGGGTAGAGTGCACTATGGGTGTGCGATGATGCCGAGGGCAGCTGGGGAACCTCCAAGAGAGAGAAAAAAAACGAGTGAGATACTCCAGTGCCTTTTTCAACCGTGTCATAACCTCCCTGGCGGATGGTGGAGAGAGATGCTGTCACAAGCAAGCCTTCTCTGTGGCTTTCTGTCGGCTGTCGGCTTATCTGGGACAGACTGTAACCAGAGTGTCTTAGTGAGAACCAACCAGCTATGGGAATTCCCTCAATTTGGAGCAGATTGGGGAAGGAAGCAGTATGGTGAGAGAGAGGGGGGGTGAAGAGTTGAGTTGATGATAATGTTGGTTGAGATTAAGCAGAGGATGTGTCTCCAGTCAGGCAGGCGAGAACAGACAGTGATCTCTTAAAGCCTAACCTTCATACAGTATTGAGGTATATACCAATTGAATAAGAAGACATAAGAGCTGGATAATAAACCTTTAACCGTCCACAAATGGTATCAAATCACATTTTTTTGGAATGCTACCGTAAACTCAGCTCAGAACTGAATGTGAAACACCGATAACGTGAAAAATACTCCCATTGATATGACACCCACTCGAGGGTGGCTGAGCCACTGGCATCTGTAGACACAGGCACCTGGCCATGACCCGAGTGTCAGAAAGCAAGTGATGTGTGCCATTATAAGCTGTCGAGGGACAGACTCTCCTGTTGCCGGGTTTAAGTGAGAAACGTTGCTCGAGCTGATAAAGTGGCTGTGCACGAGAGAATACCCTTAATCAAAATCTGTCAAACAGTGCAGAAATGCCCCCCCCCCTTTGGGCAGCAATAACACTGCGTGAAAAGTTCACCGAGTCCACGATTGACAGTAACTCAGGGATGGCATCATCCTTGAGCTGTGGGAGCGCTGCACGAATTTAGATTGTCATATCACAATTTTAAGTGTCGTATCGCGTTGTGCTGTAACCACCCCTGTCGCTCCCTTGATTTCTATATCGAAGAATGGTTTGTCAAGCTTTGAGACATATCTTTTGTTGTTTCATGTAGCATGGCAACGATTATCAACTTTCGTGAGAGAGATACGATGCTGAAATATGTGCAATCCCACGATTGCTGTGACAACAAGAATTAAGTTGTTGATTTCTACATCCTGTGCATCTTGTTTACCGATGAAGAATATACTTAGCAAGTGTGAGAGGTGCTGAAATGAAATCAGACTGCCCGTCATAAAACGGTAATAATAGTGTTGCTTTCCTCAATCATTAACAAGCAATTACATGTGTTCTGTGCTCATCAGGAGGAAAATATATATATGCAAGCCAACGCATCTTGGGTGTTCATTTGGCTCATGCCTGCATGGAGCGGTGTGTGATATATGAAATTTAAAAGTGCATATCCCCCATCTGTAGGGCAGTGTCAAGTAGGGTTGTGTGGGTGGTGCCAGGAATGTAATAATCCACTTCAAACCCCCAGAGGTTTAATGTATTGGCATTATTTGTGACCACTGTTCTTTAAAAAATGTAGAATTTCGTTCGTTCTCCATTTTAACAACGAATTTTATTGTTTGTTCTGCCTTTTTTGTTAAGGGTATTTGGCTGCTATACATTTTCACGTGATAAGCCAGTTTCCTTGAGCTATCATTTGTGGCCAGGTTGCTTCTGAGAAAGAGCCATATCGCTCAGTGAGTCATACCCGGTTAAAAAAATGTAATAGTTTGTGCAACTTTTGTTTGGGCCATTAGCCTACATATTACATGAGCATGGTGGTAGAGGGCATTGGCACAATGCTCAGCGAACTGTTCTATGAACTCAGCAACCCGAGTTGAATTTCTGGCCGCAGCTAATATCAGCAACAAGTACAAGCTGACCCGGTCCTGCCCCATCACCCCGAACCACCACCAACACTGACCAATGTGGTGAAGTATGGTTAAACGTTCATAGCCAAAATGATGCGGGTCGGCCTTCTTTAAACAGTGGCTTTACAAAGGGAAGTAAATTAATTAGAATTATAACATCAGTATACAATTTGCATATATATCGTCAAAAACATAAGGTACAAACATAAGGTACAACATAACATAAGGTATAACATAAGGTACAAAATTAACAAAAGCAATGTTACATCCCTAGCTAGCATTACTTGGATTTGAACCCTTGTCATATATAGCATTGGCAGTTGGTATTCAAACCTGGCTTGGGCCTTTTCTAAGTTCATTCAGCTAAACATAAGAACTGTGTGTCACCATCAGCACTGGGGGAGACAAAAGCAGCTGGGCAAGGAGCTGGCTACACCACCACCTGGTGCACTGTGCCAATTTTAATAGGTGCTCGCTCACAGCACTTTCCCACAACATTCTATGACAGGGGTCGGCAACCAAATAATAAGAAGAGCCATATTTTTTGTTCGAATTCGGTCAAACAAATTCAATATTTAATGAGCCACAACAAATTCAATATTTCAAGAGCCGCAACGCATGTGAATACGAGAAGATTTTTTAAAATAAATAACGTCATGAAACAATCCTTAAAGATGTTCCAGAGACGCGAGTTTGCCGGCCGTTCGTCTATGGCTATTTGGAGAGGATTTTTTCGCGTGCGTTTGTGTGCACATCAATATGTGTGTCCACACGCACGAATGTACGCATACGTGAGAAGTATACAAAACCCCAGCAAAAACCGCGATGCGCTTTCAACTGTTTTTTCTGCGATCTTGGGGATAGAACGGCGAACCATCATTTTCTCTAATACTGAGCAGTGCATGCGTGATGATAAGGGCTTTGGGAATGTTGGGCAAAAAAACGCAACAACAGATGGAGGGGGTTCCCGTCTGAATCTGTATCGCAATACCCGACAATAAACATTGTCGCTTCAAACATTTGCTCCTGTGTGACAGCGCAAACACGTGTCAATTTTCGCGCCACCCTAGCGACTTCATTGTTCAAATAATGTGGTGCTTGCCCATTGATTTTGATGTACAAATTTAGAGATTTGGATATTTTAAAATGTGTGTCATGGCTTCAGGATTAAAGCATGAAAAGAATATATAATTATATAAATATGATGAACTTCAACATTTAATGTATTCATTTGTTCTCGTTGCAGCAATTTGATTTTGAGATGGTTAATACTCCTGGGGAAAAGTCTATTTTCTCATTTAAAAAAATGCTTTATTTTATACGTTTGTGACGTAAAAAGTATAACTTTCTTTGGGTTTCAATCACACGCAGTGGAAATCATATGAAAATCGTATTTGGACTAACAAAAGTCTTGACAGATCCCCATTGTATGCACGATATCGTTTTTTTTCAGACACACTATGCATGTATTGTAGCATGTAGTGTCTGATCTATATTTTTCCAGCTTCATTTGTGCGACTGTCAGCCAGTCAGTAATTTTCATTGTCTGAAGTCCAGCGAGGGAGAGCTCTGTCCTGACGAGAATGAAAATTCAACATACATATAGCATTTACGATGGGCTATGTGAGACCTATGAGTTGGATATATGTATGGTATTGAGGAAAAGCAGAGCCAATGGGGCGGGGCTGAGGTTAGAAGGATTGAGTGGTGACTGGTGAGTGTGTTGCGATTGCTAATTGTCTGTCAGTGGTAGTGTCTGGTATTGTGTGAATTGTGAGTGGTGTTAGGTGAGTGTTGAGGTCAGGGGATTATTGTCTGATGAGTGTACACGTCAGGTGAATGTGAGTGATGAGATTTTGGTGATTTGCCATTGGTGAGCCGTGAGTGTCAATTTAGTGGTGCTATTCTGTTGATTGGTATGTCTGTTGGGTGTCTGCTGCGTGGTGAATGGTGGTGATTGTTAGATTAGTGGTAAGTACATATCCTGAGTCTGGTGAGTGATCATTGGTGAGTATGAGGAGTGTGATTAGTGAGTGGTGTGGGTGTGCCTGTTGAGTCAGGAGGAGATATGGGGACGATTCACCCCATCCATTGGACAGGCTGCCATCTAGTTATATGTATACAAACACAAGATCTACAATTAACAGCAGTGTGGTGCATGCACAGTTTACGAATGGAGCATTCTAAGTATTTTCTTTTAACTGTTCACGTAATTGAGCAGCTCACAATGCCTTGTTTGTGTGTGCACTTGTTTAATAAGTTCAAACAATAAATGAAATGAATACTTTAGTTGAATATTAATCTAAATTATCAAGCTCTAAAATTACATTAATATGGTCTTGTTAGTATTAAATCAACCATAAAAAGAAAATGAAATGTACTAAACATTTTTTTTTACTTTCTTCTTTGTTAGATTATTTATTTATCACAGACAGCACTGTCATAGGTATGCAATAAATATAAATACACGTAAAATAAGAAATATATTCTGAATATTTACACAAGTTAAAAGAATGAAATGTTGCATAGTTAACTCTGTTGCTGTTGGTTCGACTGCTTTGAAAATCACCCACTATGATAATGGACGCTTCTTGTAATGTTAGCAGTGGTGAGCGTTAGTTTAATTGTGGTCAATGTGTACGATGAGCATCTTGAATTCATACCTCGGCATTATTGAATGAAAGCGACCATTAAATAATAGTTGAGCACACACTTATCGTCGTAATGTCAGAACAGACCTTTAACATTTGAAACATAATTGAATGGGCTTAATGATAGTGTTTCATACATTTCCAATGACAGTGCTGGAAATCTAACCCAGGTGATCCGACTGAATATAAACTTGAAGATCCCTGCGATCAGCAAACTATGCAGGAGCTTAGCCGCTCAATCCTTTGGACCATACCGCACAGTCATTTTATTTGCCACCTGAATGGCACGTAGTAACCTATCGGGATGAAACACCCCTACCCACATTGCAAGTCGAATGGGATAATCGGGGAAAAATATAATGGGAAAAATATATATTTAATAAATTTTGATGAGAAGAAAAAACAATGGCTTAAAAACGAGATGAATAACGGCACGGTAACTGTGGAATTGAACGCATCCGAGACGGCGTCCATCGCAGGTTCGCTAGAGGTGGCAGTAACTTGGAGAGGCCTTCATCCACTAGTGGATTGATCACGGCTGATGATAATGATCATGGAAATAGGAAATCGTCGTTTGCTTTAAAAGGTATTCAGACTATCTACATCTCTATTGGCAATCTTCAACCAGTGATTAAAATGCTACACTTCAAAAAAAAAGATGTGCGTGGTACATTTATTCACGTATATCCAGCCACTGAAATATTGTTTCACTTACAAAATTATTGCACATCAAACAGCATGAACGAATTTGAATTAAATTTGGAAATACATGTCTTTGTTGTGTTTGTGGCAACACTGATAGTGTAGATGTGAAACAGTCTGTAGACCACTGGATGGCTCTAACATTGCTGCAGAAGGACACTGCTTGCCATATAATGATTGCTAAAAATGGCCATCCACAATTTAGCTTTCGTGATTGATTTACTTTTGTCTTTCAAATAATGTAAATAATGACGTCACGTCGATGTACATTTCATTCCCCTTTGTGAAATGCGAAAATGTTGTTTTGAAGCGCTGCACTTTAATTCTCCATTTGCTATGCTATCGTTGAACATATGTATATTTACAGGTTGAAAAGAGCACTATTGACAAAATGCAATATTTCTCCACAAAGTTGATAAGGTCAATATGAAGTGTGTGGTTTTCTCGGACCCATCCTAAACTCAATCTTTTGCAAAATTGAAAAGGAATATTGTGTTGCAGTTCACTTATTTAGGACAAATTCCCGCCCACCTTCCACTTAAAAGATGTACACCACGATTTAATAATTTTGCACAATGAAAGTAAACATTACAACAGCGTTTTATTTGACCAAATGATCAATAAAAAAAATAGCATGGATGCCAAATACAGTGTGCAGTAAATATTTGTTTAAAGTAACATTTATATTATGGTACCTTCAAATAAAAGAGTGCATATGCATGTGGATATTGTATCTATCTATTGCTCAAAATCAAATTCACATATCGGTACAATATGAATAATGCTTGAGATAAAATTATCAGAGAAAGAACAGTGTAGGCAAAACGTGTTTAATATACCAGTGTCTGCTAACTTCCTGACAAGTATACGACGGGAAATATTTTACACCTACTCCTTAGTATTGAGAGCTGCTAAGAGGTTCGAACATTCTTTGCCAAATTAAATATTCTTGAAATGCTTAGCATTGATGTATATCTTTGTATTATATGCCTGCTAAAGTACACGCATTCATTATCTTAATTTGTTTAAGGATTAAGTTACATTTGTTTGATGGTGCTCAGTTTCTTAATTCATGTATGTTTTTTTATGCCAACAGGTGATAAAAGAAATGAAAACTTGAAAAATACGTTGGCCTCTCTGACATGCCCTATTAATCAAAACATCAATGGTCACTACAGTGTGGTGTGGCACAGAGTGCATATATAGCGCCATCTGCAATGACTTGGGCTCAGAAAACCATGTAATGTCACCTCTCGTTCAAATCCGCTGCGCGTGCACTGCCTTATATGATGGAATCTATTATTTTGACCTTGACAGATCATTTGAAAAATCAAATAGATAAAGAGATTCTGAGAAGGAGAACATCAGTGACAGAATTTCCCCTGTGCCGTTTGGTTTGATTGTACAAGGGAGAAAGTGTCTCGGCATATCACCCGCCAAATTCATCTTGGAAGTGCCAGCATAATCAGCCAATTTATGATCCTCAACTGTTTTCTGTGCTCTGGAACCGATTTTCTGCCTACGCAAGCCTGAGCAGCTGACTGTGTAATCTCACTCTCAAGGCAAGCTGTTCAAATGCAGCTCGCATTGGGTTTTCAGACTCAAATATGAATGTCCGATCCCCTAAATTTCTCCTCCACCCCCACCTCTGCATTTCTCTATTATTTCTCATGCCATTGACAACAGAACATTTATAACATAGCGCAGGGCTACAATTAACACAAGGCCCTCTCTTTCGCCACATTGCTTGAAATTCACGGCACGTGAAGCTTTGGACATCAAAAAAAGTTCTGAAAAAGCATTTTTCCACTTCACCCTCTTGAAGCTTTGAAGCACGATCCTTATTTTTGGGAACTGAGACAAAATTTATTCAACACCGCAGCAAGGGTTGCAGGTGCTTTCCTTTTGAAGATTGCTTTTGCCTGGAAGGGTTTTAAAAGCAAAGCCCACCCTGAAGCCTTTGACAGCCCTGCTTGTGCTGATAATTTGTGGGATTACAGCGAGATATGGTTCTGTGTGTGCGTGCGCTTGTGCGTGTTTGCACGTTTGCAGAGAAACGTGTCTTAGGCCTTGCCCAGTCGGGCAATAATGACCTCATGCAGCGAGACCTGGAGACCCCCCCACCCCATCAGGTGCATAAGGTCACAACTACTCAGAGCAACAATAATGCGCGTTTCAGTGCTCATCATTCCGCTAAATTGGGCTGTTACGCAGGGCAAAGTTCTTGCAGTCTTACATTGGGGCAAGTGCAATGGATATGCATTTAACTAAGTGCCAACAATTGTTGCCTCGTTGAGGAAAGTCACCTCCAAATAGTAAGGTCAAATATTCATTAAGCATTTGCCCCTCGACCACTTTTGTTTTAAATCAATGCTAAAGAGGCAATGGGCTGAGTCTATATCAACATGTGATTTTTAACTCAGCCTTCCGATTGCAAATTAAGAGTCATACATGGACTGATAATATAATTGGTTAGTTTCCTCATGATGTGAAATGTTATCGTGGGTAAGTTTTCCAATTGGATGGAATTTTTAAAGTTTGCATAATATTTGAGCATAAGTACTAATCTAGCAAAGTGCCAATGTTTGATAATAATTCATTGTCACGAAGAGTTATAATTGCTATTACCAAAAATAAGTTGGTTAATTTCTAATTAAAAGATTAATTTGTTTAAAAGGCTGAAAAAACGTGAAGTACAATGTACCTCATTGAATTTCAAAACAATATAAATTTTATATTCATAACTGCCAAAGTTGATTTATTTTCATTAAGGGTGTTGGGCAATCTTAGATAAAAAAGTTTTTTTTTAATTCAAAGCAATATGTAATTTTATTTTTAAACTGCCGAAAATAATTCAGAAATGTGCCTGTATATAGATATGTATCTTTCATAGCGCATTCTGAAAATGTTTTTGACTGTCCGTAATTTACTTATATTTTGTTTAAATCTGCATTATTTGCAAAACAGAAATATGGGGGAAATGTATTTACATAACATTATTATATAAATGAGCTAATGCTGTATATATGCTTGGTTGGGTGAAATATTACTTTGGATTATATGGGCAGTATGAAAAAAAACATGATTATACTTTCATTAATGTAGTCTTAATCCTAATTAAAACTAAATTGTGGCATACAATTTTAATTGTACTGGCACGTGCCTTTTTTGTATTCCAAATATGGGATTTCACATTTTTACAACAATTTACATTGTTATTGGCTGAAAATAAATTTATTTGAAACTCGAGCTATATGCATGTGAAAGTATTCTAGGTTTATAATTCTGCAAATTGAAAAATTGTCACACTTTTTGGCAAGATAACCATCCAATGTGTATTCATATAACCCCACCAACAATCGTGGCTTCATTATCTTACAACACTGTACTCTATAATTGAAATATAGGTACTTGCGAAGAGTGGGAAACATTGAACTTCTCATTTTATCTGCAAGACACTTCTGCTGTTTTGTTTTGATATTGCACTATGGGTCTCAATGACTTTTCAAATCTACCGAGGTGTACTTTTTAATATTAAAGGCATTTAAAATTTTAATTCCGTTATCTTAAAAGATAATAATTCTAAATCACATTATAATTGTGATACCATTCTGACATCACATCATGAGATGTAACATTTTAATTCAGAAATATCACGGCTAGCAGTGCACTAGCTTGTTCTTACATACATACTTCTGCTATTACAGAATGATTAAATTAAAAACAAACACCTTGTCACTGACCCAACAGCAGAGGTCACTGGCTTCGACCTCCCTCACAGACAGTGGAGGACACTCAACCGACTCCACACAGGACGCGGGCGATGACACATGTCCTCCGCGTCACAAGTGGAAGTTGAGCGGATGATCCCAAGCGTTACTATGGCCAGGAGTTCCAGACCATGAAACGTATATCGAATCAACCTCCCTACTGTGATCTGTTGTGGGAAGCACTATATTTCGCCACTCAGCATCTCTGGAAGCAATTGAGTGGATCACCAAGCTAGATGCCCCATCATCAGCTTTTTCTGTCATACGAAAAAGCAAGATAACTTTTTTCTTTCTAAAGTTACTTGAGTCGGGCCCTTTTATCCGGAATATAGGAATACATTTTATAAGCACTGAAAAGTGTTAATTACATGCCCAACTAACTGTTTTGTCTTTACATTCACAGCTTGAATAAGCTGTGCAGTCATGCGCAAAAAACATAAACTCATCACACTCATAAGCTTGATTTAAATATGGATGGCGTCTGAACCTGGGTTTTAACTCAGAATCGTACTGGTACCGCCTCAATGCTCTGGTACAAGAACACCCCCTTGGTCAATTGGCCACCTCCCCACAGAGTCATACCTACAATTAAATCCTCCTAGTAACCACCACTCAGTCTTCTAACGAAAGCCATACTACAGTCACGTGCACAAAGTCAAGAACTATATGTTCCGAGCTATTCAAAGATAACCTCCTGACATTCAAATAAATTGTATACCATTAGAGCCGAGGAGTTCTAAGAAATAGAACATACGTGCTCATGATGGGGAGATAAAAAATCCACAAATATCATCCTCAGTGTTGTCAACGGTAATTCTCCTGCAAACATGCATATGCAACTCGAACGATATTTGAACAACGTTGACAATGTTGTCCAACTCTTTGATGTCAATAAGCTCTTGTAATGACTTTCATCACAGTCGCGGCCTAGATGTGTTCCAATTGCATTGTTGCAGAGCTCCCTCTCTCACACTCACACACCACTCTTCAATAGTCATCTCTACACATGCATAAAAGAATCACGAGCGTTTTTGTGGAAAATATAAATAACAAATAGACAAGCAGACAATGTCTCCTTCATACGTATGTCTCTCCACGTAAAAAAAAAGTATGTATTTACACAACTCATCAGCCCTACGGCCTTCTGAAAGTGCACGCTGCTGAAATTATGCACTCCCGAAAGCATTTAAGCCACTGGGTTACGGAGGAAACATATTGTCCGCTTGTCTCTGTTGTTGTCTACACGTACAATGTCACACACCCAACCGTCCATGTCCAGTCTGTCCAATTGACCGACCAGACCCAATGCAATATTTTGTGCACGGTATACATATTTAGTTTTTTATACAGATTACAATAAATATGATCTTTATGCACACATTCGCCTTAATCTTGCGTACATTTGCTAGCACACTCAAACGTCTTCCGATGTTCAACGCAGTTTTCCCTTCATCTTTGTATAGTAACTTACTTGTGGGTGTTCTATAGATCTTCACATATACGACCTTTTCACGTATCCGCATCTACCTCTGAGTCCCCAGTGAGTCGAATATGCGATGTTGTGCTGTGCACTGAACAAAAGTAGTTTTGCCTGCTTCGGCAGACTCCCTACGGAATAAATACATTTTATGCTAAATTAATTCCCCATTCATCCCGAGTGTCTCCCTCTTCGAAATTAATAATTCACGCTTGATTACAAACCTCTCCATCTGATGTGTTACATTGATAATGTCTATGCAAAAATGTGAGTTAAACAGCAAAGAACACCGTAGAATTCTCATCATGTCAAGACGACCTTCCTATTGTTGAGTATATTCATCCCACGGCCTTGTTTATGGCCATCAGCTTACAAAATAGCTGAGAGGTTGTGGCATATTTTATTCAAATGTCATTGTCTCTGTGCCGATCCTTCCTGTTCCTATTTACCATTCTAAAGATTGATATCTGAAGTTTCACCAAGTTGTGAGGCGCAGGGCTCGCAGGCTGTACACACCATTCTGCTTAACCGAATTTGCATTTACCGAAAGAACCAAGAATACGAATTTGCATTAATAATTTACTTTAATAAAGCGCCCTTATATAATCGTTCTCAGGGCGCTCATTCATCGTGTGTCTGTTCCAAAACGAGTGATTACATTGTGCAACAAAAACATTTTTTTTCCCCTGGGTAGTAAGTGTTATTTCCTAATTGCTTATGTCTCAAAAATACAGAAAATGGCTATTATTCTCCACAAACTTTGCTTTTGTGATTAGGACAGTGATATTTTGAAATTTGCCTATTTTCAATGAGAAAACTGGCAAATGTGTGTCTTTTCGTTCACATAAAGTAAGAAAAAAACAACATTAATCAAAATGAACATGTATTTATACTAAAGTAATACACAAATGACTAGGAACAAAAATTGTGTTACATAGTGTTATATGTAAATGGAAACAAACGAATTAACCCATTTTGATTAGTTCAGTACACATTGATAAATAATAATAATAGAGTAAGATTTAGGCTTTGAAAGTAAATAAAACTGCTGGCAAATAACAACAACAGCCGCCATTCGTCACGGTGACGTTACCACGTCGCCTGTGCCAGGCCAGGTGCACTTTGAGGCCACGTGAAGTGTCAAAGTTCTCGCTGACAGGAGGTCTCGGGACAGACCCAGCAGGTGCCATGGGTTGACTGATTCAGATGACTGGCTGATTCACCAGCTGTGCCCTCTACTGGACAAGCTTGCTGTATTTTATACACCCGGCATTCCGCTCGTTGTTGTGAGCGTCGCTCCTCCGCCCTCCATTGTTGTTGGAGGACGACTGCCTCCAACTGCCCATAGAGGCCCATCTTGACATTACTGGTACCAGTCTTCGGCAAGTGTGGTGCCACAGCGACGGGGCCGCTCGGCCGAGCCAGGGAGCCGCCCGGCTTCCACCGCCGCACTGCCCCCCATCACCCCCCCCACATAAACACGCACCCGCACCCACGTAGGGCCTCGTGGTCGGGTCACCTACCCTGAGTTTTCACCCGAGGGCCCCCTAGGGGGGTTACCCCACGGTTTCTCAGGGCCAGGGAATTGGACAGGACCCTTCCCAGGCCAAGTAACACTGCGGCGCCGTGGGCGGATTTGAGATCGCACGACCACGGCGAGCTCAGAGAGCCCCGCAGTTAGAAACGCATACAAACACAAACACGGGTCAGCAAGGCAGATAGCTGGGATCAGGACCCGGGACGACTGATTGGTCGAAAGTTCAAAGGCCGGCGGGATCGCAAAAGAGCGGGAAATCCTAGGCTCAGGATTGGTCGAGAGACCAAGGCGGTCGGGACGGGGGCGCCTAGCCTTTGATGTGAATAGTTTAAAAGAAAACGCAGGGGCAGTAGGGAACTCTCTTCTTCTGGAGTTTGGACACGGGGTCAGCGACGAAGGAGTCATCGGGCGAGCCGCTAGATTGTCTGCAGGACGATCTGAGCGCCGCAAGGTCACCAAGGACTACAGACGGTATCGTGTTGCGCGCCTTACAACACCTCAGAGCGGAGGGTAGGATCCGTAGGAGAGGGTTAGTTCGGGGTAAGGACGAGTAGGAAAGCGGTTTAGCAGAGAGCGCAGCATAGAATAGGGCTACATGGCACCAGAGTGTGGGTTAGAAGCGCCTTGCTGTCCCGCACACACACACGGGTGGCTCGGTTGGTTAGCAAGGGCTAATAAAATCTCGAGCGTAGTAACAAAACCGTGTTGTTGGGTGTTTTTGGAACGTGGTATTAGCGTGCACTGCATTCGCGAGTGTGTGGTCGTTGTACGCATAAAGGCCGTGGTCTCTGTACGATTGTGCGGGTACGGAGGTGTGTGCGTTAACGCCCGGGGAGAGCACTTTTGGTGTGTTGGCGTGACTACGCAGCCGTGTGAGAGGAGAATCGTCCTTGTACGATATTTGTGTTGACGTGCACGCGCGAGTGGGGGAGGGGACGAGTCGTCGTGTCGGCGTGTGCCCCGCTTGCGTGCGCTCGTTACTTGCGTAAGCTCTCGGCGTGCGTAATCGGCGTGCCCAAGGTGCGCGATCGTAACGTGGGCGGCCAGCGCGGCGCAGAGCGGCGCAGGAGTGGGTATCGCGTGTGGAGCTGTATGCGTGTGTGCGCGCACGTTCACGACGTGTGTAACACAGGTGCGCGATCCTAACGTGAGTGGTCAGGGTTGGGTGAGTGCCGTGCAGAGCTGTGTGTGGGTGTGCGCGTGCGTGGTTATCCATGCCTGCTACGCGGACCCGCGGTGGAGGGGAATCCTCGGGTGACGGCTCCCACACCCTGGGTGAGGAGCCTAGCGGCGGTTCGCTTAGCAGCGGGGGGGCGATTGATGATGTTAGTCCGGCCGTTAGTATTATCGAGGGAGGGATCTCGGGGGCTAGCGACCCCCACAAATTGGTGTCAGAAGTGGGATTCGAACCCACGCCTCCAAGGGAGCGGACCAACTAGGGGTGCAATCGACGCGGTCCCGATACAAATAGACGGTAATGGTAATAATGGCGAGCGAGTGATCTCCACACAGGTTCCAACAACAACGCCCACGGAAACGGTGACTCCTGGCGACTGGCTACGGGAGCTGGTGGCGGGGATCACGGGGGCCACGTCGCTGGTGGAAGGGGAGGTACACGGAGTGCGTACCCGAATTCTGCTGGACACGGGGGCGGTGGCCTCGCTCGTGAGCGCAGCGCACTGCAGCGCGATCGGGGTCGACGTGCGTCACCTGCAGGCACCGGACCGCGCGCTGCACACGGCGAGCGGAGCCGGAATGGGGCTGCTGGGGAGAGCCACCCTAGAGGTCCGCATAGGAAACCAGGTGTGCACACAGGAATTCTACGTTTCGAGTGTGTTGTGCCACGAGTGCATTGCAGGAACGGACCTCCTGGAAAAGTTGGGACTTAACGTACAGCCCCGGCAACGATGCGCTACGGTGGAGGGCAGCGGGGAGCGGATTCCGTTCCTAGGACAGGAGCCGAATCGCCCACGCTTCACACCCGTGGCCGCTACGCTGGTGTCGGCCGTCACCATCGGGCCTCTCGCCGAGATGCTGGTGCCA
Organism: Lampetra fluviatilis; assembly: GCF_964198595.1. Lineage (NCBI taxonomy): Eukaryota > Metazoa > Chordata > Hyperoartia > Petromyzontiformes > Petromyzontidae > Lampetra > Lampetra fluviatilis. The sequence goes on along the minus strand of NC_136278.1, from coordinate 22,687,100 downwards.
GTGGCAACCCTCTCCACCGACCCAACCCACCGACCATCGGGCGAGGTAATGCTGACTCCTCACCCGGAGTTGGCATCGCGATACGGGGTGGTAGGGTCAGCCACACTGGTAAACGCAGATGGGGGCCGGCTGTTTATACGTGTGTTTAACCCACACAGTACCCCGGCAATGATACGACGACGCACCCCGGTAGCCACCGTACACCCCCTGCACGCTCGCCACTCGAACGACTCGGTGTTCGCACTCTGGGCGGAGGACCCTGGCCGCCCCGAGGACAGCCAGGATCTGGCCTGGCGGGTCGGCCCGACCCCCCGAGCCGAGATTGTTCCCCTGCAGGATGCGTTACATGTGCCTTGGGCAGCCTTACCTAAGGGGGAGGCCGATCAGCTGCGCGGGTTATTGCGGGAGTACGCCGACGTGTTCAGTGAGCACGATTCGGACGTGGGCCGGACCGACCTGGTCAAGCACCAAATTGACACAGGTGCAGCCCGACCCATCAAACTCCCCGCATACCGAGTGGGCGCGCCTGAACGGACCCAGATCAAAGAGGCAGTCACGGATATGCTACGCGATAACATAATCCAGCCCTCCGCGAGCCCTTGGTCTGCCCCGGTGGTACTGGTAACGAAAAAGGACGGATCGACTCGGTTCTGCGTTGATTACCGAAAATTGAACGCAGTCACCCTCGGCGACGCTTTTCCCATCCCACGCATCGACGACACCTTCGACAGTCTCGCAGGAGCGCGGTATTTTTCCACCCTCGATCTGGCGTCCGGTTACTGGCAGGTGGAGATGACGGAGGAGGATCGGCCAAAAACAGCATTCACCACCCCGATGGGCCTGTTTGAGTTTCGAGTGTTGCCGTTCGGACTCACTAACGCGCCCGTGACGTTCCAGCGGTTGATGGAGTTGGTGATGCGGGGCTTGCAGTGGGAACAGTGCCTGATTTACCTGGACGACGTAATAGTGTTCAGTAGGTCGCTGTCCGAACACTGGTCCAGGCTGCGGGAAGTATTCCAGCGACTGCGAGCAGCCCATCTCAAGCTCAAGCCACGTAAGTGTTACATTGCGCAACGCGAGGTGGGGTACCTCGGACACCGAGTCAGCGAGGCAGGGGTGAGCACCGATCCCGAGAAGGTGCGTGCCGTAGTGGATTGGCCGCGGCCGAGGAACCTGACGGAGATCAGGTCATTCTTGGGACTCGCCACTTATTACCGTCGATTTGTAAAGGGATTCAGTGAGATTGCACGCCCCCTCACCCAACTCACCTCCCCTAAGAACCCCTATCAGTGGTCGGAGGCCTGCCAGACGGCTTTCACCACACTCAAAGACCACCTCACCCACACCCCCACCTTGGCTTTCCCAGATTTCACCACCGATTTTATTTTGGACACTGACGCCTGCAGCAGTGGGCTGGGCGCGGTGCTGTCGCAAGTGCAGGGTGGGACGGAGCGGGTCATCGCATACGCCAGTCGGACCCTGAGCGGGGCCGAACTGAACTATTGTGTAACCCGTCAGGAACTGTATGCTGTAATTTTCGCGTGTAAACAGTTCCGACCGTACTTGTACGGCAGGAAATGTCGTGTGCGCACCGATCATTATGCACTGCAGTTCCTCCTTACATTCAAGGAACCGCGGGGGCAGATGGCTCGATGGCTGGCGCAGCTGCAGGAGTACAACCTGCAGATCGAGTACCGAGCGGGGCGAACACACGCGAACGCGGACGCCTTGTCAAGACGGCCCGCGGTGCGCGCTGAGACGAGGGAGGGAGACGCCTGCCCGTGCTTCACGGGGGGACGCTGCCGCCAGGCAGCAGAACCCAAGGAGCGCGCGGAAACTAAACTCCCCCCCCCGAGAGAGAGTGCAGTGTGCGCCGCAGGAACCCCTGCAGAAGGAGCCCGGGGACAGACGGATCATCCCACCCCAACCGGGCGGATCCAAGAGGATGTCGGCTGCGCCTTCCCGGGCTTGGACGACGAGCAGCTGCGACAAACCCAGCAGCGGGATCCGGATCTGGCGGCGGTGGAGGCGGCACTGCGAGAGAGGAAGGATGCACTACCAGGGCCCTGGAGCGGTTTGTATGCCCGGTTGTGTGTAGAAAACGGGGTGGTGAGGGAACTGGCCGACGCTGGGCAGCCGGGGTGCATCTGCGTTCCCGCCCATGTGCGGCCCCAACTACTACGACTGGTACACGACCACCCGCTCGGGGGCCATGATGGGGAACGGCGCACCCGGGAGACTCTGCGTCGCCAGTATCTCTGGCCTAAATTAGCGCAAGATGTGGCCGCCTGGGTGCAGGGCTGCCGGGCCTGTCAGCAGTGTGGGCAAAAGCCGGCGAGGTACCAGGTACCCCTGAGGCCGTTCCGAGTCAGTCGGACGAATCAGTTGGTCGGAATCGACCTGCAGGGGCCCTTTCCACGATCCCACCGGGGCAACCGATATATTCTTGTAGCGGTGGAGTACTTCACCCGCTACCCCGTGGCGGTGGCTATCCCGGATAAAACAGCCCTCGTAGTGGCCCGGGCCTTCGTGGAAAACTACGTACTTAAGTGCGGGATCCCCGAACGAGTCATTACCGACCAGGGTAGTGAATTCGAGGCCGAACTATTCCAGGCGCTGTGCCGAGAGTTCGGGATCCAGAAGGACCGAACCACGGCATATCACCCCCAGGCGAACGGGATGGTAGAGAGGATGAACCAGACTCTGGCCGGGAAGCTTAAACGCATGGCGGCCGCGAATCAACAGGACTGGGACGAACACCTCCCCTATGCCCTGTTCGCCTACACCACCGCCGTTCACACATCTACAGGACAGACCCCGTTCCTAATGATGTTTGGTCGCGAGTCTCGCCTGCCCGCAGATCTGCTGTTCGGTGTCCCTCCGCCGCAACGGGAGGAAGGGAGCCACCCCATGGAGCACTTGCTGGAGACCCTGCGAGAGGCCAGGGGCCGAGCCTACCCGCACGGAGAGGCCGCGCACCAGCGGCAAGAGCAGGGCGCCCGACCCCGTATGGAGCCCCCCTTCTACACTGCGGGCTCCGAGGTGTGGCTGTACACTCTCCGCGTCGGTGCCGGACAGGTGGGGAAGCTGACCACCTACTGGCGAGGACCCTGGATTGTGAGACGGCAGATCTCACCATGGACGGTGCTGATTCAGGGAGGAGAGAGGGGCCGGGAGATGGTGGTCAACATCCGCCGACTGAAGCCGTGGCGAGCAGCCCCCGAGGGGGGGAGCCCCGCCGTCCAAGTACCCCGAAACCCCGGGGTCCCCCCACCCCCCGTGCCCGGGGGCCTCGCGCAGTATATGGGCCCCACGGAGCCCCGGGCTCCGAGGGGCCCCGGGCGGGGCCGGGGGCGACGAGGACGGCGACCCTTAAACCCCACCGCCTCTGAGTTTGTCCCCCAGCCCGCAGGTGCCGGAGACCGAGGGGAGCCGTTGGAATGGAGGAGGAGACCACCGCCGGAGCCCCAGGAGACGGAGCCGCCACCCCCGAGGCCAGCCACAAGGGCCGGGCGAATCCCGCGGACCCCGCGGCGATACCTCGTGGGGGCAACCCAGGCGAGGTGCTCCAGTCAACCCGGGACGGGGACTGGCACCCCGGGGGGCTATGTGGTGCCACAGCGACGGGGCCGCTCGGCCGAGCCAGGGAGCCGCCCGGCTTCCACCGCCGCACTGCCCCCCATCACCCCCCCCACATAAACACGCACCCGCACCCACGTAGGGCCTCGTGGTCGGGTCACCTACCCTGAGTTTTCACCCGAGGGCCCCCTAGGGGGGTTACCCCACGGTTTCTCAGGGCCAGGGAATTGGACAGGACCCTTCCCAGGCCAAGTAACACTGCGGCGCCGTGGGCGGATTTGAGATCGCACGACCACGGCGAGCTCAGAGAGCCCCGCAGTTAGAAACGCATACAAACACAAACACGGGTCAGCAAGGCAGATAGCTGGGATCAGGACCCGGGACGACTGATTGGTCGAAAGTTCAAAGGCCGGCGGGATCGCAAAAGAGCGGGAAATCCTAGGCTCAGGATTGGTCGAGAGACCAAGGCGGTCGGGACGGGGGCGCCTAGCCTTTGATGTGAATAGTTTAAAAGAAAACGCAGGGGCAGTAGGGAACTCTCTTCTTCTGGAGTTTGGACACGGGGTCAGCGACGAAGGAGTCATCGGGCGAGCCGCTAGATTGTCTGCAGGACGATCTGAGCGCCGCAAGGTCACCAAGGACTACAGACGGTATCGTGTTGCGCGCCTTACAACACCTCAGAGCGGAGGGTAGGATCCGTAGGAGAGGGTTAGTTCGGGGTAAGGACGAGTAGGAAAGCGGTTTAGCAGAGAGCGCAGCATAGAATAGGGCTACATGGCACCAGAGTGTGGGTTAGAAGCGCCTTGCTGTCCCGCACACACACACGGGTGGCTCGGTTGGTTAGCAAGGGCTAATAAAATCTCGAGCGTAGTAACAAAACCGTGTTGTTGGGTGTTTTTGGAACGTGGTATTAGCGTGCACTGCATTCGCGAGTGTGTGGTCGTTGTACGCATAAAGGCCGTGGTCTCTGTACGATTGTGCGGGTACGGAGGTGTGTGCGTTAACGCCCGGGGAGAGCACTTTTGGTGTGTTGGCGTGACTACGCAGCCGTGTGAGAGGAGAATCGTCCTTGTACGATATTTGTGTTGACGTGCACGCGCGAGTGGGGGAGGGGACGAGTCGTCGTGTCGGCGTGTGCCCCGCTTGCGTGCGCTCGTTACTTGCGTAAGCTCTCGGCGTGCGTAATCGGCGTGCCCAAGGTGCGCGATCGTAACGTGGGCGGCCAGCGCGGCGCAGAGCGGCGCAGGAGTGGGTATCGCGTGTGGAGCTGTATGCGTGTGTGCGCGCACGTTCACGACGTGTGTAACACAGGTGCGCGATCCTAACGTGAGTGGTCAGGGTTGGGTGAGTGCCGTGCAGAGCTGTGTGTGGGTGTGCGCGTGCGTGGTTATCCATGCCTGCTACGCGGACCCGCGGTGGAGGGGAATCCTCGGGTGACGGCTCCCACACCCTGGGTGAGGAGCCTAGCGGCGGTTCGCTTAGCAGCGGGGGGGCGATTGATGATGTTAGTCCGGCCGTTAGTATTATCGAGGGAGGGATCTCGGGGGCTAGCGACCCCCACACAAGTCCACTCAGCTCCACGTCCTCCTGTACCGGAACAGGGCATCTCTCTTCCAGCCCGTGTTGTGCCCATTAAGCCACCCTACATCCAGACATGCAGAGGCTGGACATGCAGGGTGCATGACGCAGCAGGCATATATATGTAGGACTCGTACTGACGCAACAACTTCTTTGTCTTTCTCATTCCTTTATTAATGCATATAGTTCACATCTCCTCCGACAGCATCAATCAATGTTCCTCCATACTCTTCAATGTGTAATAAAGGACTCTTTCACTGTGTCTGTCTCCGTTGTCCTTTATTTGGGTTCTTACAACTTGTCCCACACGGCCCTCGCTCAGAGCCTTCCTGCTTGGCAGCATGACAGCTGCCGTCGCTCCCGTAGCCTTTCCCCACTCCCAATGCAGCTCCGCTGCAGGCTTCCCTCTCCCTTTGTGCAGTCCTTCAGCTGCTCTCGCTGCAGCTCCACCGCTGCTCTCCGTTCCACCCGTGCCCGGACACCGCTGGCCGACGGTGCCGAGTCTCACCGCGTGGCGATCTCGCCACTCTCCACCCCCTGCCCTGCATGGCCTCCTCCTGTCTTTATTCCCACACTCTCCCCCCGTCTCTTCCGGTTACCGCCCTTAAGAGCTTACCCCTCTCCCCCACGTGACCTAACCCCCCCCCCGTGACGTCATATCCGCGAGGCCGTTTACGCCCGCATTACACCACCCTCCCCCGTGGAGAAAATTCCAGCCGTCCTCGGCTGAACAACAACAACAAGTAATGCGAGCGACCAACAACCATCAGACATGCAAGGACAATGAAGCATACAATAAATATAACAATAACAACAAGAACAAGAACAGTATAAATCAACAAAAAGTAAGGGACTTCGACCGCGTGTGGGTCGCCGGCCCGTCCCGGACGGGCGGCGGCCCCCCTGCAGACCGAGAACGTGACGTGGTTTTAAGAGCGACAGGATCAAGACTTCCTGTCGCTATTGGAGGCCCGCCAACGTCACGGTCCCGTATCCCCGAGGGGCCAGAGTCCGGGGTGTCCCGCAATCGTGTCCGCGGCGGGGTCGGAAGGGCGGCGGGGCTCGGCGTCCCCGCAGCCGTGGTAGGCCCACCCCGAGCAGAGTCCCCTGTCTCCTGCAGTGTCACGGCCGGCTTGTCTGTGGGAAATGCAGCCAGGCCATGTCCCCCACCTTCCAGGGGCACTTCCCCTTAGAGCGTCAAGCGCACCGTTCGTTCCGGGCCTGGGCTTTGGCCGTAGCCATGCGGGCCCCTTCCCGCGCCTCAGTGACGCGGCGAACGGTGTCCTGTCCTGGAGGATCCTTCCGCGGCACGTCTGCTGTCGAGGCCTCCTGCTGGGGCGGACCTGGGATACGGGCCCAGCAGTCCCTGGCGTAATGGCCCTTATGACCGCAGCGGAAGCACTCGATGTCGTTGCGCCGCGCCGCAGGCCCCCCATCCCAACGCTCCCGCGTCGGCGGCGCAGATCGCAGCCCCGGTCCACCGCGGGCCGACCACTGAGCAGAGGCGGCTGTCAGCTCCTGCGGGCCCCCCCCCCCCGTCAGGAACGTACACCGCCTTCTTGGGATCCCAACCCACGGCACCTCCCTCGATGATGGGCCCCCCCGTCCACGCCGTGACTTGCTTCCAGCGGCGTAGGTTAAACTAGGCATCCAGACACTTTGCGGCCACCCGGGATGTCAGCTTTTCGTGGCCACACACCGGCATAGGTATCCCCAAATCCCGGGACAGCTCGGGCATTTTGCCCAAAATGAGAGGGGTTCGAGTAGGTCAGGCTCCGTCTCCGGGTATGCGGCCATGGCTAACTCCAAGATCGCACCCCTGTATGGCACCGGCGACTCCTCGGGTGCTCGCTGTCGTTGAACAAACCGGCGGTGAGCATCATCCGGCGGCTCGTATGCATCCGCCATCTCGTCGAAAACTCCTCTCAACGTTTTCTTTTTCTCGGCCTTTATAGAACGGAAGAATCGCACCGACTCGTCGTCGAGAAGAGTTAGTAGAACCTCCAATGCCTCTGCGTCAGTCCACCTGGCGGAGCGCACCGCCACCAAAAATCTGCAGGCGAAAGCACTCCAATCGCCACCGATGGAGAATTCTTTAACGGTTGTCAGATGACGACTGCGACTCCTTGCTGTGCCGTCCTCAGCAGGTGACTCATCGCGCGGCATATTCAAAATGGCGTCGCATAGCAACGTGTCCTAGATGGCGGTCCCCCGCCACGGAGAGCGCAAGATGGCGGCTTCCCGTCGTTCTTCCCCTGCCACGCCCAAGATGGCGTCTTCGTGCCGCGTGGCAGATGGCGCTGACAGCGCAGGCAAGGCGGAGGACTGCGGATCACCACTGGGCCTCCCCGACGCCGTCCTCGGCGTGACGAGCTCGCACAGTTGCGCCAGCACAATTTTCAAGGTCTCCAGCTGCGCCGCCATCTATCTCCATCGTAAGTCCGCGTCCTCCGGCGCGGACGGGTCCACCGACGCGGCGACATCTTGTACTCCCGGACCCGCACTCGTTCCCGCACGGATCTTCTCCTCCATCGCAGGCAGGTCCACCGCCTGAGGAAGGTCGTCGTCGTCGGATGATGTAGCAGATGATGGTGCAGGAATATTCTTTCTTCTGAGCTGTTTTGACATGCCGTTTCACTTCTGACACCAGTGTAATAAAGGACTCTTTCACTGTGTCTGTCTCTGTTGTCCTTTATTTGGGTTCTTACAACTTTTCACACACGGCCCTCGCTCAGAGCCTTCCCGCTTGGCAGCTTGACAGCTGCCGTCGCTCCCGTAGCCTTTCCCCACTCCCGATGCAGCTCCACTGCAGGCTTCCCTCTCCCTTTGTGCAGTCCTTCAGCTGCTCTCGCTACATCTCCACCGCTGCTCTCCGTTCCACCCGTGCCCGGACACCGCTGGCCGACGGTGCCGAGTCTCACCGCGTGGTGATCTCGCCACTCTCCACCCCCTGCCCTGCATGGCCTCCTCCTGTCTTTATTCCCACACTCTCCCCCCGTCTCTTCCGGTTACCGCCCTTAAGAGCTTACCCCTCTCCCCCACGTGACCTAACCCCTCCCCCCGTGACGTCATATCCGCGAGGCCGTTTACGCCCGCATTACAAATGCATAACTCCCCATCAACCTCACTCAATGTCCCTCCGTTCGCTCGCTCCGCTCCTTCGCTCGCTCTCTCTCTCCACCAAGGTCCGTTACTCCGCTCTACGCTACGCTGTACTCGCTCCGTCCTTGCTACTCTGTCCGTACTCTCTCTATCCACTGCTACCGTATACTGTATTCTCTTTGTCCACTGCTACCTCATACTATGCACTCTTGTCCACTGCTACCTTATATTATATACTCTTGTCCACTGCTACCTTATACAATACACTCTTGTTCACTGCTACCTTATACTATACACTCTTGTCCCAGGCACCAACTCCAACTCTAACTCCAACTGCAACTTCAACACCAACAACTCCCGTATCTCCATATGCTCTCTGCCTTTATCCCCGAACCAATTAGCCCCAATTAATTATGTCATCCCCCGCTTCGCTACTCGCCCCCAGGCCCTCAGCCTCACGTGATTTTGTTGTTGTAGACACCCCGACGCCGGTCTCAACCACTCACCCTCTCGACCAATCACCCGCCTGCGTCCTCAGTTATCCCTAACACCTGCAGTGTCCCTTAATTACATCACCCCCTTCATTGGTGCAACAACAACTGTATGGTGCGCCCCGCTCCCTGTGTCCCCGTTCGCCCTCACTGTCTGTCGCACGTCCGTATCACAACCAAACACGTGACGCGTGTTATCTCAAGTCCTACATATATATATACACACGTGATGCTTTGCACACTGGACTTCCGATCCAGAGGTCTTCAGTTCCATATCTCAGCACTGCAGTTGAAACAGTGGGCACGTTTGTTCAAACGTCTCCGTCTCTGTCCACCCCGCAGTATACATGTGTACACCACAGTTGGTCAATCGGCATGTTGCGTGTGGTGGGGTAGAGTTTGGGGCAGGGGCGGTTTCTTCATTAGGGCGTTTGGGCGACGCACCACCAATGTGTGAAAGGGACTTTTCAATCACATTAACAATCTCATTCAACCACAGAGCTATGCTAGCCGTTACTGTGCCTCTGGATATAGTTCAATCAGCGTCATGTCACGTTCTGTGGAGTACCGCCTCTTTTTGGGCGATTTCACTCCGGCTGAGAATCGCCCAGAGTGGTCCCATAGACTTACATTCAAAGATGATTTTTTTCGAAAGGCGGGCGCTGCAATGCATTCTCTATGGCTTCCGGGAGGGCTCGCACTAACGTGCTTACGTCATCATACGTCAGCACGTTTCAGTCAACAATTTTATTTGTCGCCACCTAGTGGAATTTCGATTTAAAGCTTTCGTGACTGCAGGAATTAATCTTCTTGGTTCTTTCGGTAAAGTCACGTAGAAGGGAAGTAATAAAATAATAAAAATAAAAGATAATAAAATAATTCTCACGACGTTTTGGCTACAACGCAAGTAGCCGTCCTCAGGTGAAAACCAGGTCTGTCGAGGCGACAGCGTCTGAATGAAACAGCACACGTGCTTGGAGCATGTATATAAGCTGGGTTGGAAGGGGGGAAGAAAGGGGGAGCCTTAACAAAAGAATATGAAATATCAAGAGGAATTTAGCATATTTATGGGAAATGCAGGTATGTGACTAGTACTGCATATGCCCGTGCATTATGCAGGATTAGCAGCATCAAAGGGAGGGGATAAGGGTAGCATTAATGAAGGGAAGGAGTGTTAATAGTATGTAGCTGCAGTAACTAAAACCACCACGTAAACAACTAAAGTATAAACTACATATTATCATCAGTATACTAAATATACTCTACAATATGTTGAGTTACTAACAGTAAGTAATACATTACAATTCTACGTCGTAAAAAAATATATATATATAATATGCTTGCATCTAAACTTTATTCTCTTACATCACACGAGTCTACACCCTACTATATACTGCCATAGACAACCCCAACATTAAATTATATACTGTATTGCACACCAAAGAAAGGTTCTCCTTTTCCGACCACCTTGTAAGTGCCACGTTGCTACAAGGAGAGATGTTTCAACAGCATGGCCATACATTCCCTGTTGAGGCTCTGAACATCACTGTCAGGGCATACCCTATGTTAAATAAGGCGAAGCTGAAGACTGAACTGTCTGTCATTTATGAGAGTTCAGAATTCAAGGGCTGCTGTGGTGCACTAGCGCTGTACCAGGTTTTGCTGAAGTACAACCTCCAGGATACTTTTTCAGAGACTGTTGCTCTGTTGAACATCCTCATAACCACTCCCATGACAACTGCTGAAGCTGAGAGGTGTTTCTCAACCTTAAAGAGAATCAAGACATTCCTGAGAAATGTAATGGGACAGGAACGTCTGAATGCAATGGCTATGCTTTCCATGGAGAGGGAACTAGTCAGGAACATGCCTGCTTTCAATGAGAGAGTAATTGATCACTTTGCTACTTTGAAAGAGAGAAGAGCATAATTTCAGTATAAGTACGCAGTGTATTAAGCGAGTAATGTGATGTAAGTAGTGTAATAATAGTGAGTATAGAAACAAACAAGGAGATGTATTGTAAGAGTCACTTTATTTTTCATTAATATTAAAGTAGTGAAGTTGCCTTTACATGCTTAAGCTGTTAATTTATCCATTGCATGGGTGGACCTTATCCTTATCAATCATCCAAACATTTGCCCCCCCTGAGAGATTTTGCAGGAGCCGCCACTGGTTTGGGGGTACTCTCATCTTTTCCCACACGTTTGGTCAGCGTTGGCAGAGTGGGCCAAATAACCTCTGGAGGGGGATCTTTAGAGTACCTTCTGTCATCGTTTCCACGAGCAAGAAATAGATCTGGCTGCACCTCTAGAAATAGATGCAGATTGCCTCCACTGGTGTAGCCTTTAACATACTTTTAGGGCGAGTGATGTTCGCGATCACCTATGTAGGTCAACACGGCACACAAGGGGGTGGGTGATCAACACCACGCCGTGCCGCCTTTCTTACCCCAGTACTGATGCTTAGACACTATACCAGGTACTAATTTAAGGCTGTGTCGACCTAGGGGAGGCCCAGTACTGGTTCATATTTTTATCATCGATGTTGGCCGTGAGCAAGAATCGAACTCGAGTCACCAGGTTCGTCACGCAGTGCGCTAACCATTGTATTGTATGTTGGCCTTATATATATAATTCTTCTTAGCTGATAACGTTTGGGCTTTGTTTACAAGTCAGCCCACTTGCATAAGCTTTGCGCAGAGCCAGCAGCGAAGCTGTGGTGTGCAATAATACAGAATATCGCCATTAATTTTGTACTGAGCTCCAGAGCTCAACTTCACCCACCCATTGTAACATGCAGGGCTTGGTGCCAGCGCATTGGGGACCATAAGGAGAAGTAATTGTTGCGGGTCTCACGGGACTACAAACATTTACATGAATATCAAAGTTGTGTTCAATGACGATTGAGAGCGAATAGACTAATAACAATAATTGTATCGGTGTTATTAGAACGGTGAGCATTATTTTTAAGGGATCTGAGTTCGAAATTAAATTTAGTACTCTGCTTTTTAAAAAGATATCTATCTTGGGACCGTTGAGCTTGAGCCCTAAAAGCTGCTGCTTAGTTTGCTTGTACATCGCTCTGACACTGTTCATATTGAACAGGATTATCTATGGTGAGCACATCTCTCGAGGAAGAAGGTATTGCATTTACTCGGTGCTTCAATGTCCCAGAATCTCAACGTACCGTATATGACGTCTCATCTCAATCGTAAAAATGCCAAGCTGTAGATTTTTTTGTGTACATTTGAGATATCCGTGGAAGAAAGTCTGACTCAAAACTTCTGCTCACGGGCCTTGTTTAGGACACAGATAGTGAGCAGAGTAGTCAGCCAACAGTGAGTGTATTCCACTTACCTACGGATTAATCATTACTGCTTGAATACTAACAAAAATGGCTTGTTTGGTTATTTTCTTTCCCCATCCGCTATTTAACCTTCCAATGCTGTTTCGTATGGCTGCTGATGTAGATGCAGAGCAACACCTCCAATTTCACATTCAGGTGGTCATGCCAGATTAACCACATCAGAAGCAACAGAGTGTATCGCTGTGATGTCTCCATCGTATTTGTGGATCAGGCATTGCGTCGGTATACATTGTATGGTCCGTTCTGGATGACCACAGTCGCACACTGGAAAATTTATAATTTTCCATTCGTGCATCAGGGATCCGCATCTGCCATGGTTTGTGCAGATGCGGTTTAGGGTGCACCCTGAGCTTCGTGAAAGTTCAAATCTCGGGATCTTCTGCATTAGGTCTTTCACAATCTTCCAATAACACACTATTGGTGTGTCTTTTGAATGCCAAGTATGACAATACTATATTATAATTATTATCAAAGTACATTTGCTTAACCATTGTCTAAAGTAATTGGCTTGCTCTTTGCATGCATTAAAATGGGAATAAATATCTGAATGAATGCATTAAGCCTCTGTAGGAATATAATAACGTCCCAGAAACCCTGTGGTTTGTATTGAGTCCGTTGTATGTCTGTGTGTTCAAGAGGTTTGCGATGGCTTGTTCATTACAGATTCCAGTTTCTTTCAAAGGACACGGGGATACATATTCCTTTAACATTTCACACTATTACTGCTCTGATTCTTGTTGACTTCATTTTATGTTGCCCATTTGAACGGGGCTCCTATTAATCTCGCTCACTTAATCATATTTTGGTGCATGGTTTTGATAGATGATTTGGCATTTGTGACTCTCACATGATCAAGGACAAAGTTTAAACTTGTCAGGATGAAAGCTCAGACTTTTTTTTTAAAGTTGCAATTACTATGTGTGAGAGGTCTATTGTGGTTGAAGTGTTCAGTGAGATCATATACTGTGCTGGAACATGAGTCTTTTCAACTCCACTTCCTTCCATGATGAGCTACAGAGATGTGGGTGGCTACCATTCAAAACAGCGAATTGCCAATAACAGCTGCATCCCATTACTGATAGGTTATGTCTGCTGACCCTGCCTCAGCATAGGTGTGCTTTTCCTCGGAGATGATGTTGCATAACAATGCCACGGTGATGGCGGCGGCCGATTGATTGGGTAGCAACCAAGCCACAGGCCAATGAGAGAAATATTCAACACCCACCAGCAAATATTTATTACCTCGGGCTGTGACGGGGAAAGGTCCAAGTATATTGAATGTGACAAGCTCATTGATACGGGAAACCCGAATAGATTGCAACGGCGGACAGCACTTAGCAGATGGAGGTTTGCGGCGAGCACACTGCATACAACCCTTCAGGACGTTCTTGACGTCTCCTGCCATTCCAGGCCAAAGTAAATCAAACTTAAGGGTAGCCAGGGTTTTGTGAACTCCCAGGTGCATCAGTCGCTCGTGGATGGCCAAAATGAGTCTACCCCTGAGGCTCGTAAGTACCACGATACTGTAGCAACACAATCCGCCGTCCCAACACATTAAAAGACCTTCCTTGAGAATGACAGGAGCTACCCCGTGTCGGCTCGACCCATCGCCCAGATCACTGACACGGCGCCGCAATTTCAATAGGGAAGCGTCCTGCACCTGGAGGCGCCCCCATTCGTTGTGGCTCAACCCAAAGCTAGCATCGCGTGCGACGAAATCGCAAGGGATTATCAGGAGTAGAGGTCCCCGCTGACGCGACAACTGGAGGAGGCACAGCTGCGGTAGTCAATCTGGATCGGCCCGAACCCGAGAGGCACACACATTCGTCGCCCGGGGGTAAGCCGCGAAAGCGCGTCCGCATGAGTATGCCACACATTCTTACGGTAAGATACCCGGAATGAGTAGTCCTGCAGGATTTCCAACCAGCAGGAGAGCTGGCCGGATGGTTGCTCAACGCGAAAAGCATACTGGAGGGCGGCGTGTTCGGAACGCACCTCAAATCGCCTGCCATACATATAGGGCCGGTACTGCTGTATGAAAAAGACTATGGCAAGCAGTTCCCAACGCATCATGCAGTAGCGTTGCTCAGCCGGGGACAACACTCTGCTGCCATATGCCACGACCCTCTCCACCCCGTTCACCACCTGGGACAACACTGTGTCAATGCATGTGTTGCTAGTGTCAGTGTCCAGGATGAATGGTAATGAAAAATCTGGGTATCTGAGGGGAGGAGCGTCCACCAGCCCATCGCGGAATGCAACGAATGCGGCCTCTTCCTCCACTCCCGATCGAAATGTTTTGCCCTTCGCCGTCAGGGCGTGGAGGGGTTTGGCAATGGTGGCGAACCCGGGCACAAAGCGGCAGTAGTAGGATGCAAATCGATAAAGCTAGGCACCTCACCCACCGACACGGGGGTTGGCCATGTGCGCATGCACGCAGTTTTATCAGGTTCTGTCGCAATACCCGACTCGCTGACTACGTGCCCAAGGTACCGAACGGACATCTGCAATAAGTGGCATTTCTGAGGTTTAAATTTGAGGTTAGCCACTCGCATTTTAAGAAATACAGCGCGTAGCCGGACTAAGTGCTCATCAAATGTGCGGCTAAACATGATAACATCGTCCAAGTATATCAGGCAGGAGTCCCATTGGAGTCCTGCCAGGACCAACTCCATGAGCCTCTGGAACGTCGCCGGGGCCGAGTGGAGGCCCATTGGAAGCCAGTTAAACTCAAATAAACCTTGTGGCGTACGAAAAGCAGTCTTAGGCTTTGAGCAATCATCCAATGGCAGTTGCCAGAATCCAGAAAGCAGGTCGATCGTCGAGAAAAACTGCGCCCCTGCCAGAGCGTCCAGCCCTTCGCGAATCATCCATATGTGGCAGTGGGTACGCATCCGCCACAGATACGTTGTTAAGCTTGCGGAAATCCACGCAAAAGCATAAACTGCCATCGTGCTTCTTCACGAGCTCAATTGGAGCACCCCATGGGCTCGTGGACGGGGAAATGAAGTCGGCGGCCAACATTTCGTCCACCGCCTGTCGCACATGTTCGTTTTTAGCAGGACTCAAGTGGTAAGGTTTTTACCGAATGAGTCACCTGTGTCAATATGGTGGCTCAGGAGGGTCGTGCGACCAATGTCAAATTTACCCCTGCTGAAAATGTCCCCAAACTCGAGCAACAGCGCACACAGTTTGGACCTCTGGGCGCTGGACAAGTTCTGATTTTCGGAGCAGAGGGCATCCGCCCAGCTGTCCTTGCCAATTAACCTTTGGTCTGTGTTCAGCGCGACCCTTACACCCCCCACTCCGTTACCGTCTACCTTCGCGGTCGACGCGTGGGCAAGCACCGTGCCCACCTGTATAACTGACGCGTCCGGCCCAATATGTAGCATCTGAATGATTGGCTGCTGATCCCTCGAGACCAGCATCTGAGCTCCCACGAGCGTCATCCCCCGGACCGCTCTGTTAGAGGGTCCCAACACGACCCCGAGCGAGCGAGCGACTTCCGCAGGGGGACAAGCATTTGTGCACTGGTGGGAATCGTAACTGTGACGATAGCTAGCACCTTATTGGTCGCATTAACCATATGCAGACGAGTGGGGGAAGACAAGAACACAATGCGACAGCCCTAGGGCAATTCCAAACATCTCTGTTATGTCAAAATCTTTAAAGTGCCTTTTACCGAATGCGGATCAACATGAGGATGAGATGGCGAGGTGAGAACGAGGGCCAAGTGTGTGGTAGCTTTGCTCTCCAACACACCGGTGTGATGTACTATTAACTAATTGGCATGTTCTGTTAACGTGAGAAACCTTACCAATTGGCTGTGTTGGGTGGTGGTGGGTTTGACGACACATTTATATATTTACATGCTCTAACCCAAAAACCTGTATTATGGATGATATTGGTCGCGAAGCCTACATTTTAAACGACTTAAATAGTAGTTCATTGGTTATTATTTTTGGTGATCAATTCTGCTGTGGTCTAATAGGTAGCACACTGAACTTGCAATCCACAGGTCGTTGGTTCCATTTCTCAGCACAGCAGTGGAAACAAAGATGTAAGTTATTTTTTTACATGAGCCTGGTACAGAGCACAAACCGCACCATGAGGAGAGGGCACAGAAACTCCACGGACAGAAGTCCCACATTCTATGCTCATGGGTTTAGAGGGGAACAATTAGGCTCATTACCTCTTGGTGCACGTTTCTTAAACCCTCCTGCTACTGTCCACTCAGCAGTATAAATACGTGTGCCACAGTTTGTCAATCGGGAGGTCGCACGTGGTGGAGTAAAGTGTGGGTACTCCCACTTCTTCCAAGATATCTGGCAAGTGTGGAAGTGTAAGTCAAACATCGTCAAGAGGGGCTTCTCTAGAGGTCCCTCATGTGGAGCTCCTTCCACCAGTTGTGGTAAAAGTGAGCAATTGCGGGGCTGCACCTTCACTTTTACAGTATTGACAAGACTAACCAACGGTGTTTCTCGTTAATATATAAATATTGACGGCCAGCAAGCATTGAAGAGTAGGCCAAAGGGTCTCCAGTGGAGGCCTTGCCACCATCAGTGGTGTCAGCAAATAATTGCAGGGTTCCAACTTTACCTTTTGCCAATCATTAATCAACAGTGTCTGCCAATACATCTAGTTTGATAATAACCAAAAGACAATGACAGTAAAATCCCAACGATTATAAATCAGCATTGATTAATAAAACAAATACTGGAACATATAAAAGCGTAACAAATAAATCGTCCAATAATTTCAAATCAAAAACAAGAACCTCCTGAAAATGAATCTTGAGAATGAGTGAGGCTTTCCTTGGCATTTTTTTTAACAAAGACTCGCAACCCGCTCATATTTTTGGATGTGACTGTTTGTCCGTTCATCCCTTTCTCCCAGCCAGCTGAGTGAGCTGACCAACAAAGCTTTTAATCTCATATAGAGATTAATCTCATATAGAGATTAAAAGTTTTTCTTGCTTTATCTGTATTGTACAGTGCAAGCAGTCCCGAATTACTAACACCTGACTTACAAACTAGCTTCCATGGTTGGTTACGTATGGTGCGAAATAAGTTCAACATAAGCTATGTATTTTTAACCATCCGAATTGTGAACGTGAATTCACACTTGCGATCTGAACTGCGGAACTATTTACAGTGTCACATGAAAATGTACAATATTTATTATTATTTACGAGTTTAATAATCTTGACTTAAAGCTTTCGTGACTGCAGGAAGTCATACTCTTTGGGTCTTACGGTTAAGTCACGTAGATAGAAAACTTATAATAAATCGTCTTCGTCTTCGCCTGAATATGATTGCTTGTGTTGCGATCGAAACGTCGTGAGGTTTAATAATGCTTCCCTTTGTTGAACCATGACACATTTTATAACACTGACCAGATATGTGTTTGAAGACAACACATTATTGTGTTCCGACTTACGAGCAATTCGACATAAGGAGTGATATCAGGAGCAAACCCGTTCGTAAGTCGGGGACTGTCGGTAATATCCAAATGTATTTCTATTTCGTGGTGGAGGGTACGTGGGTGGAGGGGAGGCGCAATGCCAGCGCGACGCACAAACCCGGCTCAACGCTGTGGAATGCGGGTGACATCACGCAGATGTGTGCGGTGATGTCAATGCCGAGCATGCACACTTGGGCATACGCCAGGAAGGCTGACATGAATACAACTAAAAAAATCCAGCCAGAAAAAAAAGTTTCTTCTAAGATGGTATGCAAGGTCAAACTGAAACAGAGCTCACATTCAAAGCAATGATGATAAAAGAAAAAAACCCATACTGGTCTTTAGCCAGAATTCAGTTAAATTATGCAGTTGTGCTTCAAATGCCATCATCCCATACTGTGACAGCTACGTGATAATCTCTTTAAACAGGTGGGCAGGTGTCAATCCCTAACAGCCACCCTGCAACCTGCATAACCCAGGGCAACATGTCCTCAACTCGGTCAATCATATTTAATATGCATTTATGTCGAGTATTTTCTGCTTCACTTTGCGATTCCCCTTCTCCAGTACTGATAATCCTGTTCCAAATGAATGCAGTTGACGCTCAAGTGCACAGCACAATGGCATTGCATTAGGTAAAATTACGAACGTAAAACAATTAAATCCTGGTGATCTAAACGTTTGCCATCTCGCTGGAACATTTATACGGTAAGGAAGATAATTATATTGGCTTTATAGAGGCAGGAGTCTCTTTTTTTTTAAGGGAAAGGTGGGGCCTTACAATTTTTTTCTCCGTGTACTCCGGCTTTTCCCCTCACATTATGAAACATGCATTTCGATTATATTGCTGCTATAAATTTCTATACGATAAGCCACTTTGTTGAACATTCATTTGGGGTCGGGTCGTTCCTGAAAAGTAAGCTAATAGCTGAGTGTATTTTACCTGGTAAGAAAAAAAATTTGTTTAGTTTCATTTGCATTTTTTAAAGTGATTTGTTTACCTTTTCTATACTTTCCACTCCTATCGTTGTTTTTATATTGTTGTTGTAACGTTCTGACACGCCCCTACTGGACATCTGTATAACCCGATTTATAGCTCATTAGATTCCTCCAGGATTCACACAAAATAAAATATTCTGATTCTGATTCTTACACCACTGCTCGTGGAAGGGCCTCCACTAGAGGGCGTTCTAGAGTGTTCAACTCGAGGCCATTTTGGCCTACTCTTCCATGCAGGCAGAACACCTTCGATAGAGGTGGGAGTCCCCACACTTTATCCCACCGCACGTGACCTGGCGATCAACGAACTGCGATGTACTCGTTCATACCGGCGGATGGGTGGTTATTGGTAGTGGGGATTTAAGAAACGTCCACCATTGTTTGAACTGTGCTGCAAGTCGATCAATCTGGCAACCTCTGGATTGCAATGGCAGCATCCCTTACTGCTGCACAATAAATAATTAAATATAATTAAATATTTCTATGAATTTATAGGTCAACGGACATTTCTGACTTTTTTATCGTAGACAATAGATCAGGCGAATGGCTTTCTATCTCAATTAAAATGATGTATCGCTTGCTGTGTTGCTTACGAAAGTTTTCTGCGTGCATTTAATGTCCTATGCGCTGGGAACAACAATGTGTGTACAACTTGTTGTGTTAATTGCATGTGGGCATGCACGCAACTCTCACAAGCCACACTGCATGGCTAGGATGCATACAAAAATAACTGTATTTGCACAAATGTGGCCCTTAAAGTGTGATTAAGTTTGATTCAATTTGTATACACATGTTACTGGTAATTTAGCAAAATTGATTCGGTGCACAGAGCATTTATGTGCACATTACAGAATTCTCTCTTGTGTATGACCAAATAATGAACGTTCGAAACACGCTTCGTGTAAGCCATCCCAGCTCACCAACAGCATTTACCTCGTTTCTCTCCGGATTTTCCCACATATTGACTAGTTGGAATGTTTCCATCGCATCACAATGCAAAAATATTGCACTCAATACAAAATGTATTCATTGTTCAGGTTAATAAACGTGTCCGTTTGAAACGTTGGGTTTGGCAAGGTGGTGCTGTGGAAGATCCCTCGCCTAACAGTCCAGCAAGGTCGTCAGTTCAAATCTCGGTTTTCGGGGGACGACTTATCCTTTTGTTCTTGTAGGGTTAATGAGCCAACTGCCGCTCCATGAGAAATTAAGAACTGGTGTTCCCACTGAAAGTAAAAAAAAACCGTCGACACCATGGGACTGCGGAGTTTCGTTCACTGGGTCAAGGCCACCAAGCGAGATGAGCGCTGCTCCATTGTTCGTTTTTGCACAAGGCTGTACTGTTAGCAAGGACCAACATGCGGTGGTGTAAAGTTTTTCCCCGTTGTGCCTACTTGCTTCCTCTAGAAAAGTGTGTTCAAATGTACCCGACTTCTCTTGAAAAGCCCGATCCAATGGCTCCACAAACCTCTACAAGCACAAAGTTGTTGTGTAAAATCTCATAAACCAGCTGTATAACGGCTGCACCACGTTGGATGACTGCAGCAAATGTTAATGTTTTCTCGTGAATATTACAAAGGCTAGTAGCCAGACTTATTTCCGTCAGAGTAACAAAGGGAGAAGCTCAAAAGAAACCAAAAAAATACTTCTTAAGATTACTCATTGCGTGAAATGCCAGTCATAAGGTCCACGCGATGAAATGGGTTTCAAAGTAAGTAATCTCAATTCTCACGTAACCTTCTCATAGATAACACTCTTCATGGTGCACAACAAACAGCTTCGTATGTGACACGGTCTCCTTTAGTCGTTTGGTCGTGTAGCTCTTGGAAAGCTGCGCTACTACCTGAGTTCAATTCCTGCTCACGGCCAACACCAGTGACGAATATCTGAACTCGTCCTGGGCCTCCCCTAGGTCGACTTAACCTCAAATGAGTACCTGGTGTGGTGTGTAAACATCGCCACTGGGAAGACAAAGGCAGTCGGGCGTGGTGCTGGCCACCCACCTGCTTGTACCGTACTGGGCCTTCATATGTGCTCGCTAACAACACTTGCCCCAACAGTCCATTAAAGTTCTAAGGGTGATCTTTGTATTTTATTTGTGTTTGCAGGTGTAAAGACAGTACGGGGCCTAGTGGCCATAAATAATGATTGCGGTGATGAGGACAGGCAGGGGTCAAGTGAGGTAACTGGGTGAGGAGTCAACGCGGGGGTAGAGATGGAACCCCCCGGGGTGTTTTAGTGAGGCAAAGGAGAGAGTTCGGGGAAAGGGGCGCGGCAGAGCCGAGGGGAAATAAAAGGCAGCGCGGAGCAGGGCTCAGGGCTGCTGTGGGGATTCTGGGTCCGGACCGTCGTCGCTGTCATCGCCGTGGCTAATACATCGACGGCTCCTATATAGTCAGTCAGCTATATAGTGAACGTCGTGTAGCAGCTACGTAGAGTCACCCAGTTGTGTGTAGTCAACCTGCGTTCACCTGATAACATGTCATCGAGTCGGGTGGACTGTAATATATAATAAATATATATTACTTAAGCAAGACAGCATCTCTGAGTGCTACATTGCATAGGGATGCGTTATGCGTTGCTACTGCAATGCCGAATTTCCAATACAGACTCATGTGCCATTCTTAACCAAATGCTTGATTAACTACATACATAACAAAGACACTAACAATATGTATTTTATATAGTGTCTCATTGCAGCTGCATCTAAAGATACGGTAATATAAGCTGACGCATGATATTTCAGCTTGTCAACTGTAATATCGTGGTGCTGACGCGGCCTTATGGCAGCAGCACATTGACCACTCATTATCGCTGAGGTTCACAGTTCGATTCCAGCGGCTGCCCTAGTTATTGCTGCGGCTGTGTAATTGCCATGACAATACTGAGCGCCGTCCACTTCATCGTGGACATTGAAGATCCCCTTGACGTCATTCAGCAAGAGCAGGCCCCAATGCGTGCTCATTTTCATTTTAGTAAAATTATAAAAATTCCTGGCAAATTACTCAGTTACTATAACTACAGCAATCATCACCCACCGTTGCAAAAAAAACACTTGGTAGGACCCTCTTTGAAAAAGATACGTGAGACTCAGTTACACTTTTCCTGGCTACACAAGCATAATAATAATAATAAGGATGATCAAATATTCGTTGTCAAGCAGGTGATTGGTTTAAAGGGTGGTCAATAGCGATTTTTGTTTATTCTCATTTTCATTTTTTTCTTATTATTGTGGATGTGTGCATTGCTGGTGGACAAGCATTCATCACCCATCCAAAGTTGCCCTGAGACGGTGGTGGTGGTGCTGGGCCCTGTCCTTTAACTGCTGCAGTCATTGTGGTGAAGGTGCTCCTTCAATGCTGTTCGCAAGAAATATCAAGATATCCGACAGTAGTGCACATGATTAAGTTGGCTTTCCCTGCAGAAGCTGTAAAAAAAGGCCACCTAAATTGGTTCAGAGGTTACATATCTACATACAACTATGTTTGTTTTTTTACCAGGTAAGATCCACTGAGCTGTATAGCTCTCTTTCAGAAGCGACAATGCCTCAAATGATCACTCAACGAAGTGGCTTATCATGTGGAAATGTGTCTCAGCAAAAATACTCTAAACGCATGTTTCTAAGTCTGGAGGGAAGAACCGGAGGACCCGGAGAAAAATCCACGCGACTACGGTGAGAACATGCATACTCAAAAATACAGGCATCAGGGTCAGAATCGGGATCGGGATCGAACCCACGACCTCCTGCATGCCAGGCGAGGGAGACTAACATCTCACCACCGTGGCGACATAATAAAACGTTACCGAGCTTATATTGTTTTACGTTCGTGTGCGCGAAGGCCCTGTGTAAATTAGATGAGTGGGATGAAGTTATTCTGAACTTTGCGAAGCCTGTCACTTTTCTGGACACATGGGGTGTGTCGCTTGGTTTTCAGCCCCTGTTGGGGGCCCTGTGGGCCTGGAAACCTTACATGGTGAAATAATGCCGGTGACTTCTCTAAGGCCAAGCAGGCAGCTCCACAGTAGCTTCCTTTATCAGTCGGACAAGAAGCTCCTGGGTAAGGGTTTTCACTGAAGAGTGTGAACAATTCCGCTCATTGTAGACTTTAATGTCTCCTGTCAGTCGGCGGTTGGGTTCTGTATTGTCAGCCAGGTGGCCTCAGGGATGGAAAAGAGATTAAAACAAAAGTTTCACAAATCTTTGGGAAAGATCGAGTTTATGGTACTGTAACGGGTGCTTTATAATGGGACGCAATTGCAAAGTGCATGCATCGCCATGAAGTTGCATAGTAGACAGCCACATATTCTGGTAAGCTTACTTGCAATGATTGTAAATCATCATTACGTAGTCTAAAAGCCTTTTTCTAGCTGTTCATTTACGTGCTGTATTGGTGGATGATGGGTGATGACATTTGTATACATTTGTAGTGGGGCGTCTGTGTTTTGTTAATTGACCAAACCTTACAAATTAAATTTACAAGAGGTCGAAAGGTTGAAACAGTATGTTGCTAGAAAACATCGGTTCAAGAGTTGCATTGATTGATGAACTTCAATTGTGTTCAAATACTAAGTGATTAAATGCAAGATAAGAGTAAATAATAGTTGTCCATAGAAAGAGTTTCGGCCAAGAGACCGTCATCAGAACCGATTTTCAGCTTCTAAGGACATTGCATCTTCCGTGGATTTTAACTATAATTTGCCTCATAAAATTCCTTACTGAAATTTCTTATGCAGCTTGAAATTCATGACAGTCAAAAACCGCATATTGTATAGTACATTGAGGGGAGTGATGCCTCAACTAACTTTACTTGTGACTTGATATCGTCTGGTTTGATGTCCAGTTTGAAGCCTTGCTTCTCTACATTTGTCTGATGGAACTGAATCTGAGAGTGATAATACATATTGAATGAAAGTAAATAAGAGCTATATTTGTTCCCCTCCCCCACAAAACATATTAATGTGATATAACGGTGTGTCACTGAAAAGTGTCAAATGTAAGTACAAAAGAAACACACAGTGTACAATATTTCTATAAGGCTATTATAAGTAAACCAAAAGACTAATTACGTACACAGTTCCCGAGCCTGACACTGTTTTACAGTCTCATTAAAAAGACTTATGTTTTGAAATCCCTTGCGGCATTGTAGCAGGAATCATCACCATGTCTCATTACTCGGATTCACTGCTATACATCCCTACAGCTCACATGATTGTATATTTGAAATGTGTAAGTGACACGGCATTCAGAACACTAACCAAGAAAATGACAATAGTAGGATTAGCTCACAAGTCAGAACCAAAGTGTTAAGTAACCGTCAAGCAGTGTGTGTGCATCTCACAGAATGAGACGCCATTGTGTGCTTTAATTGGATTCTGTCTTGAAGTGCAGAGGTCCATTCATAGTATTCCTCTACAGCTGGTGTAATTATTGAGGGCTTTGCAGAAAGAGGATGTGTCCCACACCGCGAAAAGCAGGATGCCCGATGTGATGGAAAATTGCTTTTTTAATTATTTGGCATGGACACAGCCCTGGAACATCCCAGCTGCACATCACATTTGACACTTCCTCGGGTTTGGGATTAACATCCCAATTTAAGCTGAAGCAATTTGGCACGAGCCCTTTAATGGAAATCCCTGTGGAATTAACTCCAAGCTTGTAAAAATGTTGATACAAAAAAATATGCAATTGTATTTTATTTGGGAAATAAATAAATAAATAGAGAAGAAACAAAACCACAACTTTCGGTTTTGATTTCCCTTCACCAAAGCTGTAAATGTGGCAATAGTGATACATACATTTTGCCACTTTTAGGAAACATTTCATGAAGTAGTTGGCATGATAATTTTGTTAAAATAACTTTACATTTTAAAGCTGTAAGTACCTTTCACGAGGAAACTTTCAGAAGACGTAGCTAGCCAAGGTAATTACCAAGCTAACCACGGCTGTATGTGTGCTGTGAATAAAGCTGCAGCTTTGTCATAGCATACTCACATCTCTGCTGGCGAAATGGCCTCTCCACTTGCGGGGGCGTTCCAAGAGGGCCCTTCTCGAGGGTTTTTTGGCCTACTCTTAGAACGCTGGCCAGACGTATCGGAAGACGTGGGAGTACCCACCCCTCTACCCCCTCACCGCAACCATCTATACTACTGGGTCGCTAGGGGTGATGGGATTTAGGAAACGTGCCCATTGCTTCAACTGCATGCCAAGCGATAGAACCAGCGGCGACCCCTGGATTGCAAGTCTAGTGGGATAACCATGACAGCATGGAAGCATTCTGTGCTGTGAGGATCATTATCACCACCAGCCATGGTCACTCTGCTGCTGGTTGAAGGCCTCCCCAAGTCGTGCCTGTCTCTCAACATCCTGCGATGTAAAAGTCAACTTGGCACCTGCACATGAACAGGTTTCATTGTTCCAGGCTGAGTAACTTTAAAGAATTGTCATTCCACTGACCACCAAAAGCTTCTTGGAACGGTGGCGTTGTTAGGATAAGGCAATACAAAAAAAAGTGTATCCTTCATTCCCAAGGCAGCTGTACAATTTACTTTGCAATGTCATTCAGTGAACATTAAGGAGTGCTAGGAAGAACGGGTTGCCCTGGGGAGGCCTGGAACCTGGTGCCATCCCAGCCTGCTGAGCCGACGGGCTCCTGAGCCTGTGACAAAGAAAAATGTCGTCTGGAGGTGGCAATGAAATCCTAACATAACCGCTGGTGGCACTGAAGCAAGTGACAGCCTATTCAGAGAACAGGTGGCCACTCCACAGCCATTAATTGTATCACTATCCAGTCATTATCTTGAGCACCCTAGGTGACATAACAAAAGAACAATAAAAAATACGACAAAATATGTAATCAAATAAATATATCGTCATACCACACACATACAATTTCCTCAGGATCATAAAACATCCTTTTCCCCCCTCAAAAGTTGGTGGTGCATCTTATAATCCAGTGCAGAACACATACTAATCATCCACGTCATTACAGAGAATAAATTCCATTAGACTATTTATGTTATAATCCAGTTGCTATGTGTCTGTGTGACCAGGATTGGATAACTTATTGACGCTGGACACAAGTGTGGGGTGCGTCTTCCTCTCCGGTGCAATATTTGTTTTACAGTATTCCCTCATTCTTTACGAACTTGCTATCCACGATTTTGGCTATCCACGAATTGCATCTGGAACGCCGCACGACTACCACATCGAGAGAAAGAGAAAAATAAATTGATGAGAAAGGAAGTGATGGCCGAGAAAGTGATTAGATAAAGTGATGAGATAAAGTCATGAGAAAGTGATAAGATAAAGAGATGAGATAAAGTCATGAGAAAGTGATAAGATAAAGAGATGAGAGATATACATAATTTCATACATTTAATAGCGTATTTACGTATTTATTTTAGGTCATTCGTAGGCCAATATTATTATCTAAAAAAATGATATTCACGGGCATCTCCGGAATGTATCCCTCGCGAATAACGAGGGGATACTGAATGTGCTGTTGACCAATGTGCACAAGGGGTTTTCCTTTTTTACTCATTTGTGTGTGGGTTTCTCCCAGCTCTCCTTGAAAATGTCTTGAAACTCGCTGAAACTTTCCTTTTGGTCGACAAAGAGTTAAATTGGGAGTGCAAAACACGACGCATTGTTTCGTGATTGTCATTTCATCATGATTTGCACGTGCATCCTCAAAACATGTATTCGCATTACTTATTTGGCAAGTATTGTCTTGTTGCAGTTGGTCCTGGAGGAATCTCATTTAGCGCAGGACAAGATTATATTGCCCTGGCAAGCATGATCCACGTAACGTTTTATACGTCTTGCAATGAGTATAGTGTTGCTGTAAAATTCTAGTCACAAAAAAAACTACCCCTCAAAGCGAGCAAGTTCTTATCTTAAGCAGCCCTGCTACATTGCAAGGCAGATTCTAAAGTGTCGTTACTCATCTCTCACGTTCATATCCGCGCAAAGTGTTTCCTCATGCTTGTCGGTCGTTGATAGCGTTGGCTGTTGCACACTCACAAAATGTGTCACGCCAAACAATCGGCAATGGTGGATATTTTTGTTTTGCCTTAGCATTGTGGACCTTTTGCCTCGGTATTGGCGTGAGAGGTGCAACTGGATGCGCAATCCTTCCTGGTGACTTCACCATTGTTTGCCCGTCGCGTGTCTGTCTGGAAGCTTATTGACGGCGTCAAGACTTCTGATTGTGCACTACACAGCAGCAGCGGCGGCGGCTGCAGCGGCAGAAAAAAGCCT
Organism: Lampetra fluviatilis; assembly: GCF_964198595.1. Lineage (NCBI taxonomy): Eukaryota > Metazoa > Chordata > Hyperoartia > Petromyzontiformes > Petromyzontidae > Lampetra > Lampetra fluviatilis. Next base: position 22,660,268 of record NC_136278.1, on the reverse strand, counting down.
CGAGCAAAGCAGAGGGGAAAAAAAACCCCAACTCGCTCCTAAAGTTCGCCGCGTGTATAATCAGTGGAACTTTTTGTGCAAGGCGAGACAATTTTCACACGCGTGCCCGTTACCAACGTTACCATGAACGTGAATGCAACCAAAGAGCTCAGGTGTGCTCGTGCCAAACAAAACACGGTGACCTGACGGCAAAACCCATGTCGCGAGTGCGGTAATTGAATAGAAGAGAGGACATTGGTAGGCTCGCATCACTACAAACAATCCAGGGCTGCACTTGGGATTCTAATTTTAGCAGGCAAAATTACGTGTTGTTGGCCTTATATGAATTACAAACACACCAGGTGTGAGCAATATATGTAATTGAATCCATTGTTATACAGCCACTCTCCAATTAACACTGCTGGTCACACCTGGCGTTAGGAATTTTAAAACCAGTAATTTATCGCCATGCCCGTTATAAATCACATCTGCAGTAAAGCTTGCAATTGGTAGTTCCCAATATGCATTAAGTGCAAAATGAGATATTATTAGAGCAGTATGCATTAAATTGTCCGGGGGGTCGTGTAAGGATGTTAATTTTCCCAGTGTTCCAAACACATTGTTTCACTGGCATAAGAAGGGGAATAGTCTTTGTTTAAAGAGCCGCCACCAAGATGCTGGCTTTGCCCAAAATGACCTTGATCAGATATTTATATTTGTTGTGTTCAGAATGTTTATTGTGCGAGTAATAAATTGTGTTTTATTAACACATGTTTCTATCACATCTACAGCAAATTTGATTTTTTTAATATCTCTGGGTAATTAGTTATGCTTTTGTTACATAAAACTGTCAACTAGCATTTAATTTAGATGTTGCATTATATTTATTCTGTACAGAGACACATTCACGAGTGTGTCGGGGAAGTGTAGGGATACTTACCCTACACAGTACACGTGTTCATATATAGATTTCAAGCCATCTACTGGTAAGGAAATGTTTATTTTCCTAAGCTGGAAATACCGTTTGACATCGCATTTGTGGCTCAAATGGATTGTTTCAGCAGGTTTGTAAAGTTATTTGTAAAAAATATTCTCACAAATATTGTACGTGCTGTAATAGCGCCACTGGTCTTGCAATTGAACGTTCCATTAATTAATTTCGTTCTTTGGGTAATCGGGCTTGGCAGTTGATGCAATGGGCAAGTCTATTAAGTCACCTGTCCCCTGTCGACCCAGCGGAATAAATGCGTACACCACGGTTAGTCGATCGGTAGGTGGCATGTGGTTAGTTAAAGTGTGGATACTCCCACCTCTTCCAAAACGTCTGGCCAGCGTGTATAATTAAAGCAATTACCATCACGAGGCACTCTTATTGCTTCCAGTGGAGGTCTTTCCATCAGCAGTGGTGTGAGCAAGTAATTGCAGGGCTGCACCTGAACCTGTTACGTTTACTTTCCACGTGGTGAAGCGTGTGACCTGAAATCAAATATTTCCTTCTCATTGTAGGGGATATAAACTGCTGGCACTGCTACTACAGCACAATAGCTACTGAAGGCAGATGAGCCTCTATTAGGCCAATGGTACTCACAGGAGAAGGGTGCGATACTTGGTAATCATAGCACTACCAAAGACCAATGACAACCACAAATACGATTTTAGCTTCTGGCTTTGAATACAGGTGCATCCAGCAACATCATGTTGACTTAAACAAAATTGTATGTGTTTGGCAAAACACATCACTGGAAGGCATACTAGCCAATTGACCGGACTCGTGGTAGAATGGTAGCCATAGAGATCAGAATATGTATTTGTCCTGGAGAAATCCGATGAGCTATGAAGCTCGTTTATATAGATGTCCGGATCACACCTAAAAGGACAACCACCGCAGAGATAGATCAAGGAGACACAGTTGGTAGAACGCGAGTCGTTAAGAAACGATAACATTTTCCAATGGTACATATACAGGATTCACACATAGACCCTTAGACTCACATAGAGATCCATAGACCCAAACACGGACCCATAGATTCAAACAGGGACTCATAGACTCACATAGATATCCATATACGAATACAAAACCCATATATACCCAAGGACTTACATATATGTGTCCATCACAGACAGAGCAGACATCCAGAGCATGTGCAGAATTCTCCACAAAACCACAGCTGCCCCTAGGGTTGCCCGGATCAGTGCTGTAATTTTGAACATTTTGTTGCAATGCAATCGTTGCGTTTTATAAGGAGAGATCTCATCAAGTAGTTTATGTTAAAGCTGTGGCTCCTTCCATCTTTAGACCCTGATGCCTGCTGTATATTTAAAGTTTGCGTGTCTCTCTCCCCGTGGTCGCGTTTTTCTCTCCACATTTAGAAACATGTGTTTAGCGTATTTGGCTGATATAAATTTACACTTGATAAGCCAATTCATTGAGTTATAATTAATGGCCAGGTCGCTTTTGAAAAAGAGATCTTTGGCTCAGTAGGCTTTACCTGTTAAAATAAACATGTTTTTGTTACATATTTTAGTAAATAATTGGCTTTAGATTTGCGTGAATAAAAACAAGTAAAAATATGTTTAACTATAAATCCAACAACATTAATAGGTATTAGCCATTGAAAAAAAAATGTAGTAAAAACATCGAAGTTCAAAATACTCGGGTAAACATTCCAGAAAAATTTTGATATGTCCGGAATTAAATTAAAGCCACTTGCTTTAGAAATCAAACTTGTGTGACTTGGAGCATCACGATTTCAAAATGTGGCTCATTATGTTGAAGGACATTCGTTTTTTTGCAAAAAAAATTCTTTTTCAAAAAACACCCCAGGAATAATTTTACGGTCTGTGCACCAGATGGCTTTTGGTTGACAGTTCATGCACCCTTCCATGCAGTCAGAAGATAACTTCAGTGAATAAGGAAGAGTAGTGCTCCTGCAGTGTTCTGCATCCATGGGGCATGTGCATGCCACGGTGGCGCGATGTTAACAACCTCGCTTGGTATACAGGAGGTCGTGGGTTGGATCCCGACCCTGACGTCTGTATATTTGGAGTTTGCGTGTCTCCCCTTGGTCATGGGATTTGTCTCCAGGTCCTCCGGTTTTTCCTTCCACATTTCAAAACATGCATTTAGAGTATTTAGCCACTATAAATGTCCACTTGATTAGCCACTTCGTTGAGCTATCATTTGTGGCCAGGTCGCTTCTGGAAAAGAGCCATATAGCCCAGTGGACCTTACCTGGTAAAATAAAAATAGTAATAAAATGTTTAAATTGTTTAGTTTAGTGTTGTAATGCACGTAGCTATGTCTGTGTGTGGACATGTAATGAGACATTTCCACTTGGTCATTGTGTAGTGTGATCCCATTCTCTAAAACTATTGCTCTGTGATCTTTTTTTGCTTAAATATTTGTGTAAATTGGCAAGTTCTAAAATATAAGTGAAGTAAGGATATAAAGTGGGATTTCTTCAGTGCTTCCTCAAATAAATTGTGTTGAGCAGCATTTACATTATTTGCATTATATTTGTTACGACTACTATGCATCCTTGTGGATAAGGAATATGATGTTGATTAACATTAAATGCCTAAATGTTTCTATTTATAGCGTGGTATTATCTCGAATTTTTTTAATATCTCTCTCAAACTATCATTTTACAAAACATTTTTTTTCATAATTTCCACAATAATTGAGATTAGCACGGGACTATTGGCTTACTTAGTAGATTTTCTCCAAACCTATTTATATTTAATATCATTAGGTAATTTACTTCTAGCAAAAATATTTTTGCAAAAGACCGATGAGAAAAAAATGAAATAATTAAAATGTATGAACAAAACCTCTTGTCGGAATTGAATTCGTATGGCTTTAACACATGGTGCATGAAGCAAAAAAAGAGGCATTGAATGTTTTACAAAATATAATGTTTATTATTGGAAATACCACAATCAGTCATAGGTATATGTTTTCTCCTTGACCGCAAATGTAGATTTTAAATCAGGAAAACAAAAATCTAATGTAATATTTTAGAAATTTTATTTAAATATTTTCTACCTTAATACAATTTGGTGAGTAGTAACAGATGCAAAATAAATGTTTAAATTGGTTATAATCAAAATGTAACGTTGGCACGTAGGGTTCTCAAACATAAAATGAACCATTTTGCAAATACACGAGGGTAGTATACAGCGAGGAACCAATTACATTTCCCAAAATACATTTTCATTAAGGGTGCATTATAATTATAGAATATTAATGAGTTAATGTCAACTTTTTCAAAACTGCAATTCTTCATCTAGTCCCTTGGTATTTTGGGCCGTTGGGCCATGACCGATTCCATCCCCGAAATCTCCTTGCAGTGGTCTCCCGACTTGTCTCTGTGTGTCGTTGCATCCTTCAACTAAGACGTCTTCCATCTCGTCCAGTGTTTCGTCTTTCACGTCCACTCAGATCGCGGTCTTCCTCTTCCCCTCGCACCTTTAAGAATTCCCTCCATCACCTGTCCATTGCAGCCAGTCAACGATCATCCTGACATTTTAAGAGACAGTCATTGTCTGCATCCATTCCAGTCCTCGTCGGTTAGCCTTAAATGCTGCGGTTCTCCTGATTGTTCGGAAGTCGAAATTCAATCTGATCGTGACCTCGATAAGAGACAAGTTATACATGATTCTTTGCAAACTATACCTACTCACCGACAAGTGTCTGCACCAATCCGCTCCATCTGATCTTGCTGAGAAGTGTGCAGTACCAGCCTCAATGGACCTCAGTTGACGTCATCAACGATCTGCTCCTGCTGTACCCACACTCATTGTGCGATACGGCCAGCGCCGTGTCTGGGTCTCCAGCCCGACGACCTGGAATCAGTTATCATCAGATGTTTGGGATCCATAATTGAGTCTGAGACAATTTTTCAAAAGATTTAAATCACCGTTGTTGTTTTTTCTCCCAAGAGCTTACTCTGCATGATCAGTTCGCATATGTATTGGACAGAACTCATAAGAGTGCATGAAGAAAGTATTCGGACTTACTTATTCGTAGTAAGTTAAATGATGAAATGTATGTATTTTAAACTTCTTTAGCACTGTAGGTAGCCAACCGCGCCAATCCAAGTTGTCACCCTACTTGAGTTAGGTTACAACAATACACCTCTTTATTGTGAGTGAAGCATGCTGATGAGAGTACTGTGTGCTAATATGTATATCCGCAGCACACAAAGTTGTATGTGTATAATTGTCACTGAGAAAGTTTAATCTAAGGCCACATGTTACCACATCTACCAAGGGCACCACGACCTAGTCAGATTAATTTGGCTAATGTAGGTATAGTTTCATTCAATTCCTGGGTTTATCTCAATGTGAAATAAATCCAATCGAGTTATCGTGTCACTGTCTACAACAGTAATTGCATTCTGTGATGTTGCATGCTTTGTTAATAAATTAATTTAAAAGCATAGCCATGCCCCTGTGGCTATGCAATAATGCACGTGTTTCCTTCTGAAAGATATTAGAAAAGTTTTACAAACTATTTTTTTTTATTTTACTAAGTAAGGCCCACTGAACTATATAGCTCTTTTTCAGAAGCAACCTGGCCAATGAAGTGGCTTGACGTGCGGGAATGTATAACCCTGTGTAACATATACGTATTTATTTATTGTTCCTGGGTAGTACGTGGTATTTACTAATTGCTTATGCCTTAAAAGTGCAGAAAATTGCTATTATTCCCCACAAACTTTGCTTTGTGACCAAGTCAATGATATTGTGAAAATTACCTATTTTCCAGAACATTCCAGATAGATTCAGTGCTGAGTAAACTTGGAGTAACTTCTAGAACATTCTAGAACAGTAATTTAAATAGTGGTATATATACAGGGGCCTTAAGCCCACCAGTTCAGTTTAGTTGCATTTTTCTGAGATGGCATCAAGAGGCTGCAAGCATCCGGCAGACGCATTTTGCTATGTCTGCGGCCAATTTATCAAGACAAGAGCGAAAACGTACTCTGTGGAAGCATCTGCTAAGATGTGTGAGGCCTACAAGGCATATTTCCACATGCCTGTTGGGGATCAAGACAAACCCTGGGCACCTCATTTCACCTGTGAGAAATGCAAACAAAACTCTGGAAGGTAAGATTGACAATTGTTGCTTTGAATTTAATGTTATAAAATTTGTTTCAAAAAATTTAATTGTAAAAGTTTTTAATAAAATGTTTTACAGTTTTCAATGTTATTCAAAAAATTATATCGTATATGAAAAATGTTGTGAGAATTGCTTACACATTAGTCATGGGTGAAATAAATGTATTTTTGTAGGATGGTACAGAGGGGAAAAGAGAGCCATGAAGTTCGCTATCCCAAGAATTTGGCAGGAACCCACTGACCACTCAAGCAACTGCTATTTCTGCATGGTGGACCCTTTCAAACGTCGGACTGGCAATAATGCACCTGCTATCACGTATCTGGACCTTCCTTCATCCATCGCCCCAGTGCCACACTGCGAAGAGAGCAGCAAGTCAGAGATAGAGAGATATGTTGTAGATCCAGATGACTATTTCAGAGGTGGAGCTGAGGAAAGAAACCCATACTACCCCAACCAAAAAGACCTCAAAGACTTGATCAGAGATCTTGGTCTCACCAAGTCCAATGCCGAGCTTTTGATGTCTAGGCTTAAGCAGTGGAACTTGTTGGATGAAAGCTTGCAAGTCGCAGATCAGAGGAAGTGTCACCAACCTTCTTGCAGCTTCTTCACCCATCAAGATGGGCTCTGCTTCTGCCACAATGTAACCAGTCTGTTCGAGGCAATCGGAAATACCTGTAACCAGAATGAATGGCGCCTCTTCATTGACAGCTCATCCAGGAGCCTCAAAGCCGTGCTGCTCCATAATTGTAACAAGTACCCGTCTCTTCACCTGGCTCACTCGGTGCACCTCAACGAGTAATGGTAGGTTTTTACCCTTTTAACTGGTACAAAACTGACACCTTTATTCAAGGCATCATGTTTGCAATGACCACAACACAAGTAGTCAATAAAGCAAACAAAAAGAAGCAACTCTGATAAGGATAATAATATGCACTGTCCTTGAAGTTGATTGGCCCACACCCGAGACGGCTTTCTTTAGAGCCTAGTCCCCATTGGTGTAGGGCCAGATGACACCAGAAGGCGTACAACTCAAAAACAGTGCAATATCAGAGTATTGAGAGTTCGGGGTAAACATTTACACTATGAGATCTCTTTTACCAGTGGCAAAATATAATGGTAGGTTTTTACCCTTTTAACTGGTACAAAACACCTCAACGAGGATTACAACAGCATCAACACCTTGCTGAATGCATTGAAGTATGATGAGTATGGCTGGGAGATCATCAAAGACTTCAAAATGGTGGCATTTCTGATAGGTCTCTAAGGCGGTTTTGCCAAGTTTCCCTGCTATCTTTGCCTTTGGGACAGCAGGGACACCAAGGCGCACTACCACAGGCAGGACTGGCGACAGCGGGCCGAGTTTTCTGTGGGGAGGAACAACCTCAAGTGGCAGCCACTGGTGGACTCCCGGAAAGTGCGGATGCCACAAATTTGGCCTTGTGAAACAATTTGTCAGAGCTGTAGATAAGGAGTCAGCAGCCTTCAAGTACCTTCAAGACTTATTCCCTAAGCTGTCTGAGGCAAAGGTCAAAGCTGGTTTCTTCATCGGACCACAGATAAAGAAGATCCTGGAGTGCAATGAATATCCAAAGAAGCTCACTAGTAAGGAGAAAGCAGCTTGGAACAGCTTTGTCGCAGTGGTTCGTGGCTTCCTGGGCAATCACAAGGTCGAAAACTACGTAGAGCTGGTTAAGACTGGTGAAGTACTACGGCACAATCGGCTGTAGGATATCCCTTAAAGTCCATATCCTTGATGCTCATCTTGATACATTCAAGGAGAACATGGGAGCGTAATCGGAGGAGCAAGGCGAGCGCTTCCACCAGGATATACTGGACTTTGAACGCTGCTACCAAGGACAGTATAACAAGAACATGATGGGAGACTACATTTGGGGGCTGATTCGTGAAAGTGATTTAAAGTATAATCGTAAATCTTGAGAAATTACTCACTTCTAAATCTTTTGTAGTCATTTCTTTATTAGTTTAGTATAAATGCATGTTAATTTTGATAAATATGTTGTTTTTTCTGAAGGAAGAGACACAATGTCGCCCATTTTCTCATTTAAAATAGGTAAATTTCAAAATATCAATGTCCTGGTCTTTAAAGCAAAGTTTGTGAGGAATAATATACATGTTTTATACTATTTAGGCATAAGCAATTAGGAAATAATGCTTACTACCCAGGAACAAAAATCGTGTTATATAGTGTAATCCGCCAAATAATCTAAACACATGTTTCAAAATGTGGAGGGAAAAACCGGAGAACCCAGAGAAAATTCCACATGACCACGGGGAGAGCATGCAAATTCCAAATATACAGGCATCAAGGGTTGAGATCGAACCTACTGCCTCCTGTATACCAAGTAAGGTAGTTAACATGTTGTCACCGTAGCACCACTAATGTGTACTCATTAAAATCATGATAGCACTGAACTTATAATTAATGCACAGTTAAATAAATGTATATATATTTTTTCGTAACAAAACAGTACGAAAATAATTGGCCAAAAATATGAAATGCAATTTCCATTGGTGATTTCCCACCCACTGAATGGCTTGCATGGGTTAAACAGTCAACAAACTTCAGAAAAAGTGGCACAGAATGGATGTGCAGATTTAATCTCGGGCACCAAAGCTATCTGTCTATACATTGCTTATTCAATGTGTGCATATTGACTACAAATGTACGTTTTGCAGGAAGCACAGAGGAATAGCATGTTATCTTAAGTCAGACACCACAGCTCGAATGCTGGACCATAGCCTGTGTTCTACAATGTTGTCCACAGTATTGACACATGATAGTTTTCACCAAAAGATATGCATGCTTGCACACATGATGTGCTAAGCCCCAATATTCTTGTAAAGTGTGGTGCACACCTTTAATGTTAGATTTTTATCTGCCAAAAAATAAACCCATGATCTACCTTTTTTCAACTGTATGAAGTGAATTGATTATCATCATTTCATTAAACGTAAACTAAAACAAAACTATACGATTTTATCAGGTAAGGTCCACTGAGCTATATAGCTCTTTTTCAGAAGTGACCCGGCCACAAATGATAGCACATCGAAGTGGCTTATCATGTGGACATTTATAGCAGCCAAATACTTAAACACATGTTTCTAAATGTGTATGGGAAAACCAGAAGACCTGGAGAAAAATTTACACAACCACGAAGAAAACATGCAAACTCCAAATATACAAGAGGTGACAGGGTCGAGATTGAACCTATGACCCCCTATATACCAGCCGAGGTAGTTAACAACTCGTCACCCTGAAACATGTTCATGTGCCACTGTTGTTGAAGTGAACAGGGCTTTCAAGATATTTAGGCTCATCCACCATACTCGAATATGTGTGGCGATAATGAAACAAGACACGCATGTGTGGAACATTAGAAATGGACCACTCTTTTAATTATTTCCTCGTGCCGCAATGGAGTAAAGTGTGGTTTTGTGAAGGTCCTTACGTGCTGTGCAGTCCATCAATGCACGTGTGTACACCAGCATGCGATACTGAGTCGGGCCTGTAGGTGATTGGCAGGATTATCGAGTTACCTGACCTGTACACCAGTCACGTGGTTAATGGCGACTCGGTGGAGGATTGCTGTGTGTGACACACGTGCTGTTGCATTTTACAGGTAAAGGACCCAAAGGTTGTTTTTGATAGTTATAAAAATGTGCTAGTCTTGAAGCTTGGCTTTGAATAAGTAGTTTGTGATATGCTCAATGGAAGGGTGGTTAGCACTGTCCACTGTAAAGGATGACGTACTGTAATTAATGCTGGTATTTCTCTAACCCTAATACTGTTTATTCTATAACCATGCCCATGCATCCAGAGTATGACTACTTGCAATGCTATTAAGAATAGAACACATGTAAGTTGAACAATGGTGACAAGTACAGTACATATACAGTACACATACAGTACATATAATGGGTGTAATAGATAGACATACAGCTTGGGGTTAAAGTAATATTCGAATAGTAAAGTGTAAAGGTTATGATTAAAGACAAAGATATATCAGTAGTGGAATTGGGATTAAAGGAGACCGCTATTGAGTAACCTCACTTGTACACCAGTAACGTGGTTAATGGCGACTAGGTTGAGAATTGCTGCGTGTGACACCCATGCTGTTGCATTTTACAGATTACCACAATAAATGTGTTGGCCCTCGATTTGGAGCACCTGCCCACGTCCTTCATTTCGAGTATGCAACACATGTCCTTTTGCATACCGGACATCAGTAGTGCCGTTTAGTGACAGGAAACGAACTCGCAGCCCATCCACCACGTTCATCCATTATTGTGAGAATATTACCTCCATTGAATATGGCAGAGCCATAACCAGTAGATACAGATAGCCGGCGGTGCATGATTAGTCAGAAATAAAGGCGGCAATGTGCAGTATATTTTTGCCATTGTGTTGTGTGAAACATGCCGTGATTTGATGCAATGTCATTTCCACTCAATGTAACCGTATTGGATACAACTAACATTTGTGCTCTCTTCACGTGTTGTGCCGTACATTTTGTTTTACTTTATGTGTACCATTCAAGCTAATATTTGCATGTATTCTATGTCCCTACTGCTTTGTCATGGCAGTGTAAACCGGTGGCTTGTATTCACATATTGGCACACACAATAATTGGAAGATGCATTCCGATTCCGTGAAATATTCGTTTCTTGTCATATCGTACCATGTCAGACAGTAACAATAGTAACACGACTGTGCAATGTCTGTCTCTCTTCCATATGGCGTTTAAAGAGCAACTGAACAAAACATTAGACCTGTGCATTGAGTTTGGTAATATGTTTAATGGCATAAAGAGTTGTTTCTTACAGAGCATGCTCATGCCTCCTGTGAGGGGAGTGGTAGGGTAACGGTTAGCGCACTGCGAACCTGGCGACCCGAGACCGATTCCTCGCTCGTGGCCAACACCGGTGACGATTATCTGAACCGATCCTGTGCCTTGCCAAAGCCGACTCACCCTCGACTCACCCTCAAATGAGTACCTCGTGCAATGTGTAAACCTCTCCAAATGGGATACAAAGGCGGTCGGGCGTGATGCTGGCCACCTACACTCTCGTGTGCCAATGCCTGCCCTTCATGTGTGCTCCCTTAACAGCACGTGCTCCCAACAGTCTGTTCAGGCTATACCAGAGATCGTTGTATTTTTTTGCGTGTCTTTGTACCTGTGTAATGGGTTCCGGAGACACTTGTAGAGGTAACTTCTTTATTACAATACAACACTCCAACAGTACTGCAACAGTCCAACACTCCAACTCTCCAACACTCCTGATACTCTGTTACAGCCTAGGTACACAGCCTAGGTACACAGCCTAGATACTCTACTCTGGCTACGCTCTGGAACTCGCCCTCACAAGCTCGTAGAGTTGGGAGTTCCAGAGTCCCACCACTGGCTCTCACATCTTCCCAGGGTCCTCCGATGGCTGGTCCTGGGTCTTGAGCTACGACTGGCCCTGATCGTCCAGGGAGCTCCACTTTTATAACTCCCCAACGAGGGGTGGGGCCGTGTGCGCCCCCAGATCTCCCACAGAGCACACACAGCCCCCCCCTTTGGCGGCGCCAAGGGGATTAAGCGCCTGGGAACTCAACGCCTGGCGCCCAGAGGCTTAAGCGTCTGGACCCCCTGGGAACCCAGAGCCCCCATCAGCCCCTCCCTTCTTATGTCACTACACCTGTAAGCATATTATGAGCAGTGGTGGGTGGGGTATGTGACCAGCAAATTGCACCTCCGCCACGTTCACAACAGGGCGACTTTTTAATTGTCCACGTGTGAAGAATCTAACCGCACCAGTCGCGTGTCGTGCGAACACGGTGCAGCTTCACTCCGTCCGTTGTCTTCCAGCCACAATGTCTGCCTCAAGGCTGATACATCCCTGCAATTGGAACATTGAGCAGAGTTGGGAATTTTCCACTGTGCTAATGAGTTCATATATGTCCGCATATTGTCACACGAGCACACGGGCCTATGACATTTCACAGCTGTTGACAATTCAGTTACTTAATTCCATTACTTTCGCCTTTACTTTGTCGACACCAGCCCTGCGGAACGTGTTGTATTTACAAAGTGCCCAAATGCACCCGTATCGCGGGAAAACATGATTATTGTCATCATCAGCCATGGCCAATCTAATGCCGATGGTCAATAGTAATAATGATAACAGGGAAAATGTGTTTTAGGGGCCGTCCATAAATGACGTGATGCACCTATGGGGGGCGGTCAGACATTTGTGACGATGTGTGACGAGGGGGGGGGGTTGAGAAATGTGACGTCACATCGAAATGCGCAACTTTAAATAAATATAGACAACACGTTCTACTGAATTAAATATATTTTTAATAAATGTTTTCTCCTACAACATCAGAGTGCAGCGCCACGTTAAATACGCACTACAATGACAATAGTTTAAAGCGATTTGAAGCATGTAATGTATTATCCTTTTTGGAGGGGGGCAGAGCTTTGTGACGTCATTTGAGGGGGGGTCTAACTTTTTGTGACGCCGTGTGACGAAGGGGGGGGGGGGTCAAAAATCGTCCAAAATCGCGTGACGTCATTTATGGACGGCCCCTATGATATCTTTCATTTGCCATATTTTCAGACATTTTTTATATCCAGTTTGCAGCACATTCACTGCTTATTCGGTATACAATTAAGTTGTTTATTAATCATCTGAGAGTAAATTCACATTGCTTCAGTGATCACATTCTTCAACACAACACTGGCGAACTCCAAAATGGCTTGAAATAACTCACAGAACCGCCACACGGCTTAAGGTGGGTTTCTCAACGACTGCTTTCCAATCGATGTATCTTTTCCTTCATGCCTGTTCCTTCATGTCTGTAGAGTGACGGTGCTCTTCTTCACAAGATTGCTGTAAGTTGTCGGTTTTATCTCTATGTTCGCAACATCAACAGATATTTTTTTTTATCAAAGTTGAATCGAAACAATCTAGTTTATTATTGGTGGATGCTCAGGGCGTATTGAGTCTCCTTCATGTTTGCTTGGGTCAAATTCCCTCTGTTTTGTTTGTTTAGATCTTGTAGAATTTGCAGAGCTTCATCGTTAAATGACACCGAGCACATATTCCTTGGAGAAAAAGGAGCAAGATAACAGTCGTCTATTTTGATCCCTGGAGACCTGTTTTCCATTACAAAAGATTATTTGTAGGCCTGAAATACAGTTTAAACAAGAATTCAACACGAAAATGAGACAATATTGAAAATGCGTGGAGTGTAAAACAAGACGCAGATTAAATAAGGTAAAACTATAAAGAGAGATTAAACGTATGGTAGATTTAGTGATGAAAGGGGAGGTGTGTGAAATAGCGACTCAAATCAGAGCTCCTCACAGCAGTATGATGTCCAATTAGGAACTTTTCAATCTGTGTATGTTGACCTCTATATAATGCAGATCATTAAAAACAATGGACACTGCCAAAGAAAAAAGATGTTAAAAGTGTGCAAATAAACACGGAGGAATACGTGCTTTGAATTACATTGAGGGACAGGAAGACGAACACGCGAATTTTCAGAACATATGCAACGAGACGTCATGTTGGACTGCCAAAAGAAAGCAAGTTTACCCGGGCAGGTTGTGTCGCGAGAAGGGAGGATTCGCGGTGGTCGAGACTAACAACGGAGTTGCAGCTAATGGAGGGGAACGTGCCCGAGTGGATCGTGCTTCGCGGAAATGGAACGACGAAGTAACTTTCATGCACTGTTGCACATCAACACCGTGAAAGGATGGTGACGACTTGGGAAGGTCTTCGTCAAACGGTGTATAGATCACGGCTGATAATGATAATTTCTGTGCCCGTGTTAAATTATATCACACACGAACGTACGTGAATGCATGAGGCACACACGTGTATATGTACCCACGCATGCCTGCTAAACTTCTTTCGCACCGTACGTAGCCAACCGTGCCAATCGGAGGCGCACGAGAGCTGCCGAATTGTGATGCAGTTTTGAACGGTGCCACGTTTTTTTGAGTCCAAGCTGTACAAGTGCTGGGCGCAAGTCACAGCGACCACAATGTCAAGTGTCGCCACGACGACGTAGGGGTTTTGATTTCGGCGGACATGGATTGTGAGGTCAGCGCTTCAGTCCAGTGGTGAGTGCTGCTTGACTTGCTGCGACATACCCTTGAATAAGCAAAGCCGGGCACGGGTGCTAAATAATTATCCACGGCGAAGAGGATGACACATCGGTTGAAGAGCATTGTTTTCACGGAAGCGCCGCACGTTTCAAACGAACACCGTGTTCTTCAAGGCCACGCGAAGCTTTTCCATTATTTCAACAACAAAAAACACTCAGAAGGCGGTTATAATATCCCTGTGGTGTAGAGTGTTAAATTTCAGTGCGGTTTATTATCCCCCCGTGGAAATGGGTCCTGAAGTGACCTCTTGCGGGAGTTCTCCATTAGCAGCGCCTGTCAATGTTTGACTTACTGGCCTGGGGTGCGGATTCCCTGTGCCAGCTGTATTCAAATGAGCTACGGGGAATACGGAGCACTTAAGTCACTCTGCATATCAGCCTCGTGGCGAAAAACGCATTTCGTCAAAGCACCTGCGGGTGTTGACAGCACCGCAAACTCGACAAACTCCTCACACGTAATGAACTTCTGATGACACTTAGCGCTTAGCTTCTAAACTGCGTGAATCAAACTGCCACCACAGCAACATAGCGCCCCCCCCCCCCCCCCATATAATTACCCCTCCCCCCCATTCTAAATTCTCTGGTACAATATTTAACAATTTTCTTCTTTTGTATGGCTGATGTAGATGCAGAGCAACAAATATAATTTCACATTCAGGTGGTGAAGCCAGAATAACCACACCAGGAGCCAGCTGAGTGTATCGCTTCGATGTCTCTCCTTCGTATTTGTGGATTGGGCATTGCGTCGGTTTACGTTGTCACGGCCTGTTCTGTACGACCACAGTCGTACACGACTGGAGAGTGTTTAAATACATTTTCCATTTGCGCATCAGGTATTGGCATCTGCCACGGTGTGTGCAGTGGATGCGGTTTAGGGTGGCGATGAGCGCCGCAGCCTTCCCTCATACACACGGTGAGATCGGGAGCTGAATGCACAATGGGCAAAAGCAGATTATACATTTACGCACTCCGTTTAGGGGTTAAATATTTGTTTAAGATTATTTAACATTGACTTTGTATGGCCCCTATGATTTTTGTTATAACCCCCCTCCCCCTATTTAAACAAGGTCATGCTACAGACCTGCAGCCACATGAGGATCCTGTGCTTGACCAACGTATGACAATGATTGTGAAGGCTTGTTGCAAAAGACGAGTTTTAGATCAAAACGAATGATTAAGGGAACATTTCGGATTTTAGTTTTACATTTCATATTTTCGTATCGGTATATGTACTGTAGGTGGGGATTTCACGTGTGTTAACACATTAAGATCAATCCGAATCAAAAGAAAAACATCGGACGATCTGAAATGTATGATTTTGGATATTTTGCTTACATCTGAAAAACTGGAACACATCCATAGTTTGCGGTATTTCAATTTACATAAATGTAAAGTACTGATTCAGTAGAGTGATTTTTTTGTATTTCACTCGGTGAAACCCCCATTGTGACAATTAGTTTCTTTTCCAGTGAAGACCTCGGGCTGATTTGCCATATCTTCAATCAGCAGTGCCACACATGGTGTGCTGCACACAAAATAATAATTTAATGTTATCAGGAAATGTAAATGCATTGTTACATTATGTATGCATGTATGCAAAACCTCTGGGTAATTGCTTTTCACATAACTTCATTTGGCATTCAAGTCTTGACTTCATATGAGCGTGCATTGAAGGGTTACTAAACTTACAAAAGCAAAAACTTCCGTATTGTCAATGACAATTACTGTAATATGTATTGCATGTTAAACAGCCGAAATGCATTTTTTTAATATCATGCTAGTTTGCATGCAAAAAATAATATTATAAATTCCACAACATTATTGCCTGGGAAATGTTCCGCAATCTTGAGGGATAAAAGCACGTGGTTAATGGGTGGTATTGCTTGAGCGACGTATTATTCATGGCGCACAATCAGTGCAAGTATTTTATTGAGTTGAGGTTTAAAAAAATAAACACAGCGAGTTACCGATGGTCAAATCCACGAACATTAAACAACCTCGATTATGGATAAGACTTCCTCTGCGGCTGGGGGATTTAATATTGTCACCGTCTTCAATTACCGTAATGACCGCTGCATTATATCGTCCGAAGGTAATTAAGAGGGCCAAGAAATTAATCTTCATTTTAAACACCGCTCACAATGTTATATTCGTGGAAATTACTTTCTTCTTTGCTATTTCGTGAATGTGCATCAGCTTGAGTAGGCATAGCTCGGTGCCACATTATTGTCTTGAAAGGAATTTAAATTGTTGCATTCATGTAACCACAGGAATTCGTGTGCATGACCCTACCTCTGGAAGTTCACTCTCACTCAATTACAGTTTGGACGGATTGATATGTTGCTGTTCTGTCGGTTCATTGTAGACGATATGTTTATTTTCCTTGATATATTGTAGATCTCTTTGGATCTTCCAATGATTTAAGGACCTCGCATGTCGATTGAAGCCTCAATAATTCTTCCATTCGAAATTGATGATAAAACTGACTTCAATCATTTAAAGCTCATTAGCACCTTGTTGCATATATGCATATACATCTACAAATTGTTCACAGAGATGGGTGAGAACAGAATAAAAAAAAAGTATATAAGCCAATCAACCACGAGGGTTAATTCTAGATTTGAAGCTTTCGTGACTGCAAGGATTCATACTCTTAGGTTTTTTCGGTAAAGTCACGTAGGTAAAGGCAGGCTTTTATATAGCTCTTTTTTATAGCTCTTTTTCAGAAGCGACCTGGCTATCACAAATGATAGCTGAACAAAGTGGCTTATCACGTGGAAATTTATAGCAGCAAAATACTCTAAATGCATGTTTCTAAATATAGAGGGAAAACCGGAAAAAAATCCACACATCCACGAGGAGAACATGCAAACTACAAATATACAGGCGCCAGGGTCGGGATCGAACCCACGGCTTCCTGTATACCAGTCGAGGTAATTAACATCTCGCCAATTACATACTATATGACTATGAATAACAAAAACGACTGCACACTAAATACCATCGTGCATAACTTTTGTAGACTACAAAAAGGAATTGTATTCATTTCGAAAATAAATGCAGTTATTTAAGATCTTACAAAGAGCCTAATATATATACAACTTATCAAAACATATAAAGATAGAACAGCTATATTGAGATTACATGAATAAAGTCGGGAAAATGCTAAGCAGAGGAGGCAGGCATCCCTCAAGGAATTAGTCTTACCGTCTTTAATTTTAGATTGGTAGAAAAACTGTAAAAACTAAATTCAACTATTTACATGCACAGGGGAGAGCACGCAAACTCCAAATATGAAGGCGTCAGGGTTGGGATCGAACCCACAACTTCCTGTATACCAGGCGAGGTAGTTAACATGTCAGTGAAATCCATTAGACATTTCAAAAACGATATTTGAATGGCATTTTAGTTGCCTTTTTGTGCTGATGATAAATCATTTACTTCTGCTCATTGTCATTATTGTATTGTCTGTCTATCCATACACCCATTCATTCACTTATTCATTGATTCATCACCTTTAATTATACATCTAATTTTGACAGTTTTTGTACAGGAATGTGTCCGACAAAATTCGATTTAACACCACCCTCCTTCGGTAATGGGCGATATTTAATACACCACAGGTGATTAATTTGTCCTTGACATAGGAACACGATGATCCATTCAGAGAGCAAGATGGATTCTGTACTGTCTGCAAGAGGGGTTTGTGAGCAAGCCTGCCAATCACATTGCCACGAGGTCAGGGCTGAGCTTTGAAACCTAAACGGAAAGGTAAACGAACCACCGCTGAGACACGCTTTGCAATCCCCGCCGTTTGAGATTTAGTGTGTAGCTGCTACTGACCACAAGCACATCTGTCAATGCTTCCGGCATTCGAGGTTAAGCAACAGGAATTCAGATAAGCACTGTTAAGCGTTTATATCAGATGCACGAATGGAACGAAAATTGCACTGTAAGTTCTTAAAGTTAACAATGTCCCGGAATGACATGTCTCGATATTCTGCCTTGGAAAGCAAGTGTTAGTGTATTCACAATTATTTTACTCCACATTACCAGTGACATGCCACGAAGCGTCAGATAACCCTGAGAGGTCCCCTTGGGAGGGCTGCTGTAAGTATATTCCTTGAGTGGGGTTTTAACAGGAAAGGCCACCAGCAAAGAACAGTGATAGGGATTGTAATTAAATAGACAAAATCAAGGATACATGACAATACACAGGCCATAAAAACAAATATCATTCTTCTCATAGATATGCCTACCACCAACTCTCTAAACTAACAATGGGCAAATGAAAAGTAAACATAAATAAAATAATCGAAGGTATTCTAATGGGGGGTATTATTAGGACCACATCCACAATCGGTTACAGAATAAGTAATGCATGATTGCATTTAGTTAATTAAAATGCTCAAAATAAGTTTCACAATTTTTACGAAGATGCAGTGAATTGAAATAATAAAGTGGCCAGATAGCAATGCAGAGACAGAAAACAAATATCATTCCTCTCATAAATATGCCCACCCTCAACTGCTCTCCGAAGTGAACGTGTGCTGGGGATGGTAGGGTCTTCAGGCAATTTTACAGATAAGCAATTCTTGGAGGTCATTGCTATTGCCTGGACTCTGTGGCCTACATTTGTTTCTGGCCATAGCCACTTTCCATTCATACAGGTGGAGTGACATTGCAGATGTCACTGTGTGATGCCGGCTCGAGAAAGGCATGGCGTGCAGTGTATTGACATCACAGGCACCAAGTGTATGGGGATGCAGTACCGGCCCTAGAGGGGCTCGGGGAGCACTGACTGACAGTGATTGGTGGCACCACACTCTGCATGCAGTGCCGAGGGGGGCGGTCACGTGTCAGGCCGAGAATCCGCTCGAGGGTTCTCGAAGGTGGTCGTGCCCCACCACGGAGCATATAAGTCGGGTCCCCCAGTGGGACCGGCTGCTGTTGTTATCCTGCAAAATCTACGTTCTACGGCCGAGAAGAATCACCAACACGTGGACCTGGAACCAAGCTGGGGTCCTGTCCGTTGTAGCTACTCCCAGTCTAATTAGTGTAGTTAGCCTGGTGGTCCACCACCATAGGTTGTTATCTGGTAAAGGGGCAGTTACCCCTTTGTGTTAGTGTGTTGGTATCAATAAATGTGTTGCCTCCAAAGAGTACGTCTGCGACTCAGTTTAATCCACTACGCAGGGACCGTTGTCAGTGAGCACCTTTTGTGCAAATTTACGACGGATACGAACAACCCGGAAACTTGTAGACAGCACACAAGTCCACCTTATGTGCATGCTCTCCAGGTTCAACTACAGATTACAAATGTGAGCAAAAAATATAATCTAACAATGAAAATACCCTTTGGTTCTTTCGGTAAAGTCACGTATAAAGATAAAATAATAAATTAAATAATAGCATACTACGACGTTTCGATTGCAACACAAGCAATCATCATCAGGTATAAAAGAAATAGCAACAAAAATCTAACCAGAAAACTATAGACAGACATATAAGCAGACAGATA
This sequence comes from Lampetra fluviatilis, assembly GCF_964198595.1. Lineage (NCBI taxonomy): Eukaryota > Metazoa > Chordata > Hyperoartia > Petromyzontiformes > Petromyzontidae > Lampetra > Lampetra fluviatilis. The sequence continues at coordinate 22,640,459 of NC_136278.1, read as the reverse complement.
TCACAAAGATACACAGAGAGAGAACACGTATCGGCACAAAGAGAAAGATCGTCTCTGTGACGAGGCCTTAAATATAGAGAGGGGGCGGGGGCAGAGAGAGGGAGGGGGCAGAGAAAAAATTAGCATGTCAATGAGTGGACGACGACGTGGTACGGTGCGCAAGCTTGAAAATTAGGAGAAAGACACACTAAAATTAAATAACCTAGCAAAATATCGAAATGTAATGTAATGCAACACAGAGAGTCGGTCAACACACAATTAACGCATAGCCTGGTTGATAACGTATTTCAAAGATTGCTAAGTTAGAATTTAAGTGTGAAAATTCCAAAGAGGACACAGGCAGAGAGAGAAAACAAAAAACCAGAGAGAGAGAAAAAAGGTAAGCTTAAAACTTCCCCGTAGAAGTGGTTCAATCTTAATTTTGGAGCTTTCGTGACTGCAGGAATTATTCTTTGGTTCTTTCGGTAAAGTCACGTATAAAGATAAAATAATAAATTAAATAATAGCATACTACGACGTTTCGATTTAATTTTAGTGTGTCTTTCTCCTAATTTTCAAGCTTGCGCACCGTACCACGTCGTCGTCCACTCATTGACATGCTAATTTTTTCTCTGCCCCCTCCCTCTCTCCGCCCCCGCCCCCTCTCTATATTTAAGGCCTCGTCACAGAGACGATCTTTCTCTTTGTGCCGATACGTGTTCTCTCTCTGTGTATTTTTGTGATATCTGTCTGCTTATATGTCTGTCTATAGTTTTCTGGTTAGATTTTTGTTGCTATTTCTTTTATACCTGATGATGATTGCTTGTGTTGCAATCGAAACGTCGTAGTATGCTATTATTTAATTTATTATTTTATCTTTATACGTGACTTTACTGAAAGAACCAAAGAATAATTCCTGCAGACACGAAAGCTCCAAAATTAAGAATGAAAATACCGTTTACATATGTAGGCAGGGTGACAAAAATGGTAACGCTCGTGCCTCGCAGCGTAAAGGGCCAGAGGTTGATTCCTGACTCGGCGACCTTTCTGCGTGGACTTTGTATGTTCCCCCCCCTCTTCTGCATGATTTTTCTCTGGGATCTCTGGTTTCTTCCCATAGCTAACATAACTAAACTATGAACTATTTGTATTTTACCAGTGAAAGCCCACTGAGCTACATAGCTCTTTTTCAGGAGCGACCTGGCCACAAATGATAGCTCAACGAAGAGGCGTATCCCGTGGAAATATATAGTAGACAAATAATAAAATTGCACGCTTCTAAATGGGGAGGGGAAAATCGGAGGACCCGGAGAAGAATAATCGCGACCACAGGGAGAATATGTAAACTTCAAATATACAGCAGCCGTCATGGTTGGGATCGAACCCACGACCTACTGTATACCAGGTGAGGTCGTTAACATCTTGCCACCGTGGCACCCGAAAAAGCACGTGCAATGTGACTTGTATTGGCCAAACACCCCAACATTGAAAATGTACCGGCAACTGACTCAATTTGGATGACAAATTGCATTGCAACATAGGCCCCCAACTGCGAAACCTGGCAGGACCCTCCTGAAAATAAGTCTTGAAACTCTTTTTTTGTGGGGGAAATGAGCGTAACAATTTAATATTAATAAACGGGCTCTCATCATCATTGTCATAAAAACTAAATCAATTTATCTCATGCTAACCTATAAAAAAAATACCAGCCAGATGACTACCAATCCAGTGCATACGTATTGTCTCACAAGGCACGAAGGTAAAAACTTTTGGAAGCCATTTAAATGTATTAGGTGGTTCTGGAAATGTGGAAGTTATGGCACGCAATAGTATAATTTTATTAACAGTTTCGTGGGATCGTTTGCATACGTGCATTTTATGCGAGTATAAAATGTAAATTATAATTTATGCTTGCTTTGATATTTTTTATAACAATGGACGTATAAATCTTGACTTAAAGCTTTCATGACTGTAGGAATTCACATTCTTTGGGTCTTTTGGTAAAGTCGCGTAGATAGGTTATTTTCTTTGAACCTATCTACGTGACTTTACCGAAAGACCCAAACAAAATGGACATTTAGTCTTTCTCAAGATATAAATAAGATTCGACACATCTAATAGTGTAGATGTGGTCAAAGCTAAAATAATTAATGTACCTTGAAGTCTTGACAACAATGTTCTATCTTAATTTGTACATTTCATGCATGAGGATGTTAAGTGGTTTTCAAGATGATAAACATACAAAATAAAAGCGTGAAGATAAACAGAGATTTCGTTTTCCCTCTAGAATTCGCTGAGGGCACAGTCACGATAACCACCAATGGTAGTGATTTACAAAAAATGATTGAAGACCTTGACAGTGAAGGCTGCAAAGTAGCTCTGAATATAAACAATGGCAAAATAAAAAAATGGACACAATTAGTTCACTGAGCAATGGAAAATTATCGCGACACAACTGCAACAAGACATTACGTGTGTATTTTTATGGCCTTCTTTGAGGGCAGGGTGGAATGAAAATTGTGAAATAAAGAGGTACGTGTCAGCAGGATGGAGTGGTTTTTGAAAATGACATGACTGGTCACATGGGGTGGTCATGTGGTTAGTTTACTCGCAGCGGTTGGCTATGGCATTTTTGATAGGGAAAAAAACAGTTGAGAGTGCATGGGAGTACTCGTGCCTGGCTTCGTTATCAGGGGTCAGTGCCCCGGGGCAGCTTCCGGAAATGTCGCTGTTCCAAATGAAGTTGAATTTGAAAGGTTTGTATGTTGAACTTCTTTCGCACCGTACGTAGCCAACCGTGCTAATCAGAGGTGCGGGGGAAAGGACAACAAACTCAACACAAAAAGCAGTTGTAAAGAAATACGTTTTCAATCTAGGTTATTTCAAAGTAGTGCATAGCTCCAATGGCTTCCTGATATCGGAAGAGCTTTGTAGACGGCCGCCGAAGCGCATCTGAAAGCGCACGATGCGGTGACTGCAGTCTTTGCTCGATGGCCAGCCAAAAGGTGCTGCTGCGAGGATGTTTACGCTGCTTGACGAGATCAGCGAGGTATTGTGGTTCACTTGTGGAAAGCAGTTTGTGTGCAATGAGAGCGACCTCACAATGTGTTCGTTAAGCTGGTTAACATTTTGATAACATTTTATCGTCAAAGCATTTTTGCATATGTTACTTACGTAGACATACATGCAATGAATCAAACATTGTTTAGTATCGCACCATTCACAGTGAAATTGTCACAGAGCGCTTCACAGATGGACACGTTAATAACGTATGTAACATTACATGAATACAAATGTAATTAAAATAACGCAAAATTAGTGAAATAAAAAAAAATGTGAATGGATAACAAACGACGACTGTAATATAACGTAAGATATAGAGTTATTAGATGGTGGCTCTACTTTAATTTTGCTGATAATTATTTGCGCAAAAGCTGGCAGCAACTCCTGAGGAGGGCACTTTCCCCGTGCAATGTGGCATGTGGGCGTTTGACCATAAGATGAGATCCTCTTAAAATGTGATGGATTGCATTATCCAAATTTAATAGAGGCATCGCTGCATATCATTATACAAGGTAATAAGCCATGCTGTGATTGATAATCTTCTCCTTGGGCAGCACTGGGCTGTCAGAATTCAGCACAGCTGGAATTCTAAAAAGAATACATATATATGTGTGTGTGTATAACTTCCAAAGGTAGCTCATTAGTGGACTACACAGTGCAATGCATGCATATGAGAATGTATACTTTACAGTGAGGAGATCTGTGCGAATAATAGGTTTTTGCATAGGGTATTCCATTTCAGTTGTGCAAAGGTAAAGTAAGAGATGAGACCATTTTCACGAACAGCAGGAAATCCCTGGTATTGTCAGTAGCTTCACAGCAGTAACCCATGTGCTGTGACATTGCCTGAGAACTTCTTGTCGGATAAGAGCACCGCCAATGCGGCAAAGTCTGATGGAGAACTTTTCTGGAGAGCTTTCATTTATCATCATTGATTCAGCAATAGGCCACAGTGAAGGAATGCTGCAGCTCTGTGGTATTGAGCCCAGCCTGCCCGTGGCCCTGACATAAACCCTGCATGACCTGCACAAGAATTCTAAAGCTGCTCTGACAAATGTCACGTGAGCTGTACACATTTAGAGTCATTCTCGTGGTGTGTGCTGTATGAGAGCCATCATACATGCACTATAATGGAAAACAAAAAATCCAATCGTGCCTCTAAAATAAAATACGTGCTTTGATCAGTGCTCAAAGGGACTGTAATATTGGAAAACTACATAAAAATGGAAATAAAACAATACCAGTCTCTTATGCTCAATATTAATGTTATACATAGGCTATCTTGTCACTGATTATGATGTCATAATCAGTTTCTTTTCGGTTAGATTGTGTAGGTACAATGTCAATTGATTGGTTCTGTCGGGTGGTGGAGGGTAAAAATACAAATTGTCATTCCGCCTGCACAATCTAACACCAAGAAAGTAATTACGAATTCTGCAAGATACCTCGCAGCACAAAAAGTATGAAATTATGACAAATTGTACATTACTGAGAATAAGCAAAGTGACATCATTGTAAAAGACATTTCAAACCAAACTAAAATAACATGCCACAATGCATCGTTGATGCTGTCGTGTATATTAATGAACTGCTATGCACAAAAAAAACTTCACCTGTAGATTTGCTAGAGTCCCAATGCTTAAATGACCATCACTCATATCCATTGAGATGACTCGTCACCAAATAGTTCACTAATTCAGGGTCAACAACCAGTGTTGACTAGTGTTGAACCTAGCCCATGATTGGGAGCTCTATCGCCGTACCAACTGAGATATATCCCAGAATTTCGGTTTGTTAACACACGGTGGCGAGATTTTAACTACCTCGCCTGGTATACAAGAGGGTGTGTGTTCGATCCCGACTCGGATGGCTCTATATTTAGAGCTTGCGTGCCTCTCTCCCCGTAGTTGAGTGGCTTTTTCTCTGGGTCCTCCAGCTTCTCCCTCCACGTTTAGACACCTGCTGTAAATGTCCACACGATAAGCCACTTTGTTGAGTTATCATGTTATAGCCAGGTCGCTTCTGGAAAAAAAGATTGATATAGCTCATCGGGCCTTACCTGGTAAAATAGAAAAAAAATAGTTTAGTCAATGGTGGAGATTGCTTGTTGCGAAGCGGAGTAATGGGGTGGGATGGGGTGGGACATCCGGAAAAAAATATAATTGTCACTCGCCACTGACGTACGCCATGGCCTGGAATTGGACTCAATTCACCAGGTTTATCACATGGTGTATTTGCAGTTGTACCACAGCTGCACACCACATGGATCGCTAAACGATTACACGCACCATCTTCGACTGTGGCACAATGGGTTCGAGGCAATGGCAGCTGTGATTCATTTCACGCCACTGTAATACAGGTAATATTTATTATTTTGTTGTACGTTGTCAAATGCACGACAATGTTGGTTACCACTTTAATCCAGTAGCTGGAGCCTAATTTCGTAGAGCTGTTTTCGGGGCCTTTTTTGCGTGCCATTCTGGCTCTGCGGCAGTGAGGCGTTGTCTTGGAATTGGCCGAAAAAAAACAAATAGAATGCAATTTTGGGAGAGTCTTCCACAAGAGTAATGGTGGCAATGAAATTGCAGCTGGCGCTAAATCAGTCACGAATGCCAGCCCGGTGTTCTCCTATATCCCCGCAGCTTAGCCATTCCCGTTCTCTAAAGTGCCACGATTTAAAATAGAAAGTCATCGGTATTTTTTTTTATACAGCCAGTGGATTTTAAGTGAAAGAGGACCCTGATACTCCTTGGAGATGTCTCTTTTGTTTGTTTTGGTTTTTATGCTGTACCTACCAACATTTCTCTGGCGTTTCTGCACCTCTCATATTGCAATGTATTCTAAGTATCTATGCTCTAGGGATGAGAGATGTTATGACAAAGATCCCCCGAATAGCCTCAACAGACTGTTGGGGCAAGTGTTGTTAGCGAGCACCAATAAAGGCCGGTATCACGCTTGGCCTCATTTGTCTCCCAAGTGGCGATGTTTACACACTGCACCAGGTACTCAATTGAGGCCGAGTCGACCTAGGTGAGGTCCAGGACTGGTTCAGATCCTCGTCAATGGTCTTGGCCGTGAGCAGGAATCAAACTCGAATCGTCAGGTCCGAAGTGCAGCACATTAACCACTGCACTATACACATGCACATCTATGTGTATATATTTATCCATACAGAGTGTAAGCTGGCCACAATATACATCATGCTGGCCATAATGGGTGGTCCCTAATGGTACATACCTCTATCATGTTAAATCGGGGTATATTCACAATGGTGCCTGTGTACACATACACGTATACATACGTGTCTTCACTTTGAAATGCGCAATGCCTATGGCCCATTCACCATGCATCTCATCTGTTCTCAGAAGCAAAGCCGGTTTATGCAGATTATGCTAATCGTGATTTTACTGATCTCCTCACAGCAGTGACAGGCATTAAAATCACCTTTTTATCTGGACACAATCAGATTGAATACGAAATAACTCGAGTTTTGTTTCGGAAAGTGCAGATCATTAAAGGACCCTTCCTGTTAAAGCAGAGCAATGCAGTATACTATTTTTTTTAAATCACCTTGTGTCTCTATCATGTGACTGTTCCAATTCAGTGAGGATATATTCAAAAGCAGCTCGCTTCAAAGCTATTTATAATGTCAGCTTGACAGCTGAGGTCAACATTCCAGTTGAGCTGATGGAGGGAACACAGGAATAGTGTCAGCACAAAATGTTGGGGTTTACTAAACCCAAAAGTTCGAGTGCTAAATAAGTAAGTTTTCGTAATAGTCAGAGCTAACCATAGGCCGAAGGTTAAAGGCATGGCTGGGCTTAAGAGCTGGGAATACTGCAAAAGACTGTTTCAAGGTTAGGGTTGAGAAAAGTTTTCGCAGTAGGGGGGCCATGTATTTCCCAAATGAGTGATTTGCAAGTCCTGTAATGTTTTTTTTCTTGTCGGTGAGGGTGTCGAGGTCATGCTGCAGGGTCCCTCTGCTGGGAACAGGCAAAATGAAGCGATAGATTGAGTTCATGAGGCCCGTGCATGCATAATGCCTCCATGTTTCACGGATTCTGTCTGTCTCGGTTGGCTACGTACGGTGCAAAAGAAGTTCAACATACATACAGTACATACTTTCCAAGATAAACGGCAACCACACACACACACTCGGACATGGCTCCAGGCTGACTCATTGATCTCTGAAACCATACTGCCTCCCTTCTGTGCATCATCCAATTTCTATTCGTGTTATTTTTTTTATTGCAACGTTTGTTGTGAGGGTTTATTAAGGTCATGATGTGGCCCGCATCTGCTGATGAAGGTCAAAACCAGGCTAAGGTTTGCGCCCTTGAATAGACGAACACTGCCGGTTAGCGCGGTTGGCTACGTACGGTGCAAAATAAGTTCAACATACATACCAGACTAGTTCAGCTATCCCTTGCCGAATTTATGAACTGCACTCTGTGTTTGTGACCTATTTTTTGCTGTCCATAATGAGTGGAGTCTAATCCGCGAAATAATTCAGAGCCAGTCAGTCGCCCGGGGGGAATCAGGGCCATGTCACTGATGCCACCTTGTTACCCTCCAGACGGACTAAAGCCGAACATTCGGGCTGCTCTGTCCATCTTGCATGCGAACACCACCACACTCACATGCCAATAATGACGAAGACAACGTTTAACGTAATGGTAAGTGAAGATGTTGTTGATAATGATGGCATTTCTCCTGCAACTACTGATAATTAATTCACCTAAACCCAATTCACACCAACCCCTATCCTAGAAGGCCAATAGGCCCCGCTGCACTAAACAATTATAAATGTAATTTTGAAGCGGAGGTACATGGCAGGTTTTCTTTTCATGTTGTACAAAAATAAGAGTAACACGTTTGGAAAATGAAGACTTTTCTGGTAGTGGCATTATCTTGGCTTGTGTTCTGGTCATGGCAGCAAATTTAGGAGAACAGTGAAATAAATATCAATATTTAGGCCCGTCCACGTATTCATCATAGTCAACACACCTTGAATAACCATGACCACTGACTGACCCCTTCGCATTGGCAAACGTTTATGAAGAGAATTTTAAGCTGAAATGCCTGCACATTTTCCCAATTGTTCTGTTTGATATGTTGCTCAAGGCTGACTCAACAGACAATGTAGTTGTATGCTATGAATGTTAGGGCTTTCCACCCAATCACAACTTATTTTTTAAAAATCTTTGAAAGGGCACATTGAACGTGGCTTATACCATGCTCCCTGTCGCAAAGTGAATGCTTTAGTGTGCAAAATAAATATTTCTGCACTTTCCATCCACGTAGAACTTGTACAGGGATTTTTTCTAAGTGTCATACCCCATGAGCTTGTGAGCGAAAATGTCGCCCAGCGGTGGTTATCCAGCCCTGTGCAGCCAAGGGCTGGTGGATCACACACATGACAAAATGTTATTAGACTCGCGTTCTGTGGTTATTGAGGTGCCACACACTCGATTGCCAGCGGAATCCAGTGCGGCAACGCGTGGACTGATATAATCTGCCCCTTCTGTGTGGGATAGAGTGTTGCCCCCTCACATGCATGGGTTTTTTTCCGGGGCCTCTGGTTCCCTCCCACATGTATAATAAACGCTCACTAATTGGCGGAAAACATCTTGATAAATAGAGAACTGCAGAACAATTGTTGGTGCCGCCTCACCGCCTCCCAGCTTGGTCTGTGGTTCCTCAGCGATTGTGAGATGCAATTTGCATGAAATATAAAACGAATCATTACATTATTATGTTATATCTTGATATGAAGCTTCATGACTGCAAGAATCCATACTCTTGGTTATTTCGGTAAAGCCACCTGGGTAGAAATAAAATAAAACAAATCACGACGTTTCGATCGAAACACCTATATAACCTCTTTCCACGGCAGCTCTCTCGCCTACTTCAGCATTCTCTTGCTGTGGTTGTTCCACCTGATGAAGATTGCTTGTGTTGCGATCGAAACGTCGTGATTTGTTTAATTTTATTTCTACCTACGTGACTTTATCGAAAAAACTAAAGAGTATTATGTTATAGTTAATGCCAATTAAAGAACCGCTGTGATGAAAGTGGCGCCACTTGTTCCAGTCTGGACTGTACGTGATAACATATTACTCATACATTTTGCACCTTCCTTATGCTCAGTTCAGTCTAAAGCAGGGGTCGGCAACCTGCAGTTCTGCAGCCGCATGCGGCTCTTCAAAGACTACATTGTGACTCTTAAAATATGAGTATTTTACTGAATAAAAAAAAAAAATTACTCGTCTTGTTATGTTGGTTGCCAATCCCTGACCATAGGAGTCTAGTTCACCATGGAAGCCCAGTTTACCATGGAAGTCAAGTTACTCATTGTAGTCCATTTTACCATGGAAGTCCAGTTAAAAATGGAAGTCCAGTTTAAAATGGGAGTCCAGTTCACCATGGCAGTCGAGTTCACCATGGGAGTCTAGTTCACCATGGGAGTTCAGTTTACCATGGAAGTCCAGTTTACCATTGGAGTCCAGTTTACCATGGAAGTCCAGTTTAAAATGACAGTCGAGTTCACCATGGGAGTCTAGTTCACCATGGTCGTCTAGTTCACCATGGAAGTCCAGTTTAAAATGGGAGTCAAGTTCACCATGGGAGTCCAGTCTATTATGGAAGTCCAGTTTACCATGGGCAGAATTCGGCAACCTGCGGCTCTGGAGTAGCATGCAGCTCTTTGAGGGCTGCTTCGTGACGTCATTTATTAAGGACCACCACCGTGTTGTATTCACCGCATGCATTGCGGCTCTGAAAGTATTGAGTGTTTTACAGAATTCGAAAAAAATGGCTCTTCTTGTTGTTTTGGTTGCCAACCCCTGACTAAAGCCTCGCATGTAATAACTGGTTGTGAGTTAAAATGCACGTATTTAGTCTACGTGTAACTCCTCTGTAAAATAAACTCGGAAGTGTAACTGTAAACTTATATAATCTAATTATTAAAATATTCCGCCCATTCTATGCATCACCCATCATCATTAGCAGCAGCAATGACCATTCCACTGCTAGAAAAAGTCCCTTCAAAACACTGCCATCTCGCCAGATCTTGTGATATAATAATTGTATGCATATAAATCATACAAAGCTTTCTACGGATTCTCGCTAACGCATTACTAATCCGAATAGTGTTGCATAGCAAATTAAATCAAAGAGTACATTTCTTTCATTCATAATGTGACTTTCCTTTCAGACATTTTCCCACACGTCGCATGTAAGCGGCGCGTATGCCAAGCAAGGTAATAAACCCGCTAACGACCAAGGTGCCCCCACAGAGAACACCTCTTAGAAGGCTCTGGCATCTAAGATGAGTCGCGCTGTGCAGGTGTGCAAATAAGTGACGTGGGTCGAGTGGTTAAAAACATCCGGGATAATGGGGGCGACCAGAAGACAACAAAGGTGGAATGGGAGTGATAGAAGCTAGCGGGACACTGCCGCGCAATTCCCAAACGAACCCCCTACTATGACATCCACCCACGGCAGTAGTTCCATGCATAATAAACACATTTGATATAAATTTACGTTGGCAGGATGCCAACATCTTCATCATGAACATGAATGCAATACCAATTCTTTCTGCCTGGCAAATGGCCCAGCAAATAAAGATGTTATGCATGCGCAAGGATGGTAACCTGCTTAAGAAGACATCTTTTACCCAGCCTGACAAGGTTGAAAAGTGAAGGTTACTTGGGTGCGTGCATCAGCTTCGTGTTTTCAAAGCATTGATTTAAGTCTGTACTTTTTACATTTTACCGAATGAAACTTTCCTCCATCCACGCTTCGCCTCTCGCTCGCCATAAAAAATATACTTGTCCTGTGTCTGCGTGGTTTATTTGGCTGTAAAATAATGTTGGAATAAAGTTTATACTTTTGTGAGCAAAAAAAAAATCAGCCTTGATGCATAATATTCCACCTTCAATTGGCACTGGTTTGTATCAAATCCTACATAAATATTGCATCCTGATCATGTCTGTTATTGAGGCAAAGCCATAAAGCTTATACACTTTCCTTGTCACTCCTTTTATTTTTCTATCTTACGCCACTGCGGTGCTTAACGTACGTGAATAATGTGCAATGTTAATCTTAGTGTAAAATGTCTTCGAAACTTTTAGAGAAAATTTTCTATGTCAGTGTTAATTACATATTAAACGCTAGGCCCCCTGCCCCATTATAATACATCTGGCTTCTCCGTCTTGGTGTTTGCGCAAATACGTTTCTGTACCCAGGAAATAAAATATTTGTTGCGAGTTCTCCTTACACTCCTTTCTTCTTTTGTGCTTATTGTTTAAGCCTTCTCTGTGCTCACCTCGCGAGCCTTTGAAACGTTACTTTCGTTTGGGGAGCACATCAAGCGGACCTTGCATCAAAAGTTATTCTACGGTTTGATCCATTTATTTTTCACAGTATTTTTCTGTACGATGAAATGGACGGGGAGGGGAGGGAGGGGGGTAGGCTATATATGTAGACCTCTCAACCACTGAACCCCTCACTTCTCCTAATGCATCCCGTCACCTTGAGCCATCTCTCGTAACGCGAATACAAACATTTTACAAATGTGCTTGTGACATGAGTCGGGAGCAGGACAGATGTACCATGATTGCAATTCCGCCTTCCATCTTGAGGCCTCAGCATCTATATCACGAGCATTTGCCAATACTCTGATATCCACAACAACAGATCGTCTCCCATCTGATGATGCCTCATGCGTACCCGTACACACTGTGTGTGCGCGCATGTACATTACTGTGTTGGCGAGAAATAGTGGTAAACCACGTTGGCCTTCATAACCAGTTGTCTATTTAACAACAGCTTTGAAATGGGGTTTCAATGACTTCTGTTCTCATATCTGGTAAAATTCATAAATTAATTGTTAGTGGTATGTTTGAGGAGCGGGGGAGAGGGTTGCCATGGCACTAGCTGGTAGAGAATATACCAAATCGCAATACAGGATGTAGAATGCCATACATCGGTGCCCACAGCCCATTTGACACTCAGATGATGAAGAGCACACTCCTGAAGGTCTTCACAAATGTGAAATCGCAATTGCATGAGCTGTATGCTGCATTAGCGAGGAGTCGAACCGCTGGTGCATTTCGCTATGAACCTGGCAACTTGCGTTTGACTAACGGTCAGGGCCAACATCAGTGCCAAGAGACAGTTCTGGTTCTCACCTTCTGCCAACCCTCACTGACCCCATGACCACCTCCGATTATCACGGTTGGCTGCGTAAGTGCGAAATGAGTTCAACATACATACAATATGGCATAACAAGGGCTTAATCCAGTACTGGATTATTTAGATTTGGAGTTAACACTAGACTGCAGTAGGGAGGATACATTCTCTCTTCCACTTACATACCCATCAACTACAATATAGTGCATTGCACAGTAGTGTTGTTATATTATGATTGTACATGCGGTCCAGATGTCTTGTGACCCCCCCCCCCCCCCAATTAATTGACAACCTCGCATTGTTTTCCTTTGAATATTCATTTCTGTTTCATATTAACCTTACTTTTAAATATATGCTAGGTTTTAGAGGATTCAATGGGGATCACAAGACATCTGAACCACCCTGTAGAATGTTTAAATGCAATTGAAGCAGGCATCGTTAATATCCATTAGCAGCTGTGAAAGCACGTGGTTAAAATATGTTCAAGTCACCTCTATGTTGAATATTTAACAGCCACTGAATTACATATTCACAAGTTAAGGTTATTTGATTTATCACATTTGCAGAGCAAAGGCCCAAAGTCACTACTGTTCCAAAGAAGCCAAAAAGGAAAAAAACAGCACCAGTAAAGTTATAAAAGATAAGAGTTATTGCGATGTCGTCTTCAAGAATGAATCGCATGGTGTGCCGAGTTCTTTCTGTTGGGCACGAAACCCGAGTTATAATTGCACGAACAGAGCTCGTTGAAAGTGCAATGTCATTCAGCGATGGTGACAAAGGTGCAAGGGGTTTGTAATCATGATGTACATCCCTTTCATTCACCATAAATATCGGTTGCTTTAAATTAAAGTGCTATTTCACATTATGCACAAAGCGCACACTACATTTTTGAAAAACGACTTTTTTATGAATATCTTTTAGATGTTCTAGTACTTTAATTTTAAGAAGTTTTCTCAAGCGGTTGCGATACATTATCAGCATTGAGTTTTGTGGCCCAAGCCATGTGGCTATTTTGGCTGTCACTCTGCCATTTTTTGTTGTTGTTGCAAAATGGTGGCCGATTCCAGGGAAATTTGGCAAAAGAAACACTTTTGAAGGTGCCGCTTGCACAGGGGGCACTGAGAGTGCATGGTGGGCCCATTCTGTGCAAACTCTTGAGCATGCGTAGTGGGTGCACAAGCGACAGAGACGGTGTAGTCGAGGCACACTATTTATTATAACTTTACAGGGTTACAATGGAAGGGGTAACGGCCCCTTCACCTGTACTAGACTTGGATACACCCCTAGGCTATCTGCCTAACTGTTATGCTCCCAGGTCCTCCGCTAAGGGTGCTAGGGGAGGCTATCTGACCTGGCCCTGGTCAAGGCGCAGGTCACGACACCCAGCCAGACAGACCCGGCTCTTAGAAGAACATCGGCTCTGAGGCTCTGGGGCCGCGACACTAGCTTGCTCTGCCCGGCCCTGAGCAGGGGTCGGCAACCTGCAGTTCTGCAGCCGCATGCGGCTCTTCAAAGACCACATTGCGGCTCTTAAAATATGAGGACAGCGGGTCAGAGGAGATCCAGGGCCTATCTGCCCGGTCTTCGGTCTTCACTGGCACTTCGTTCCTTAGCTCCCCAACACTGCTCCCCGAGCCCTCTCGCTCCCCGCCTTTTATACCAACTTTCCACCGAGGGGTGGGGCTGTGTGGGATCACAGCATCCCCCCACAGCCCCCCAGGGTGTCAACCGTTTGCGAACGTAGATGTGGACACCTCTGTGTACTCGTCCGTTTCCCTCCCGTAACACCCCTACACATGTATGCCTGGTGGTGAGCAGCAGCAACATCATCGTCCTCATTTGTTTGTCTTTACAATCATTATCTTCATCTATCATCATCGTTTAACATTAGTATTACCACATTCCTTTATCGCCATAGCCAGAACTACAATTATTGTCATCATCATTGTTTTTAAGTAGCGAAGAGGCATTTTGGGTGTATTGCTACACTCAGCGCATCAGGAGAAGGCTGAGCAACTGCCACACTCATCAGTGTGTGTTTGTCTTCGTGTAAAGATGGTGAGCGATGGTGTGCGATGGTGTAGCAGTAAGCCCGCTGCGCCTAAGAACCTGTTGCCTAAGAACCTGGCGACCCAGGTTCAATTCCGGCTCACAGCCAACACCAGTGACGAATATCTGAACTGGTCCTAGGCCTCCCCTAGATCGACTCAGCCTAAAATGACTACCTGGCGTGGTGTGTAAACATTGGCGCTAGGGAGACAAAGGTGGTCGGGCGTGGTGCTGGCCACCGACCCCCTCGTGTACCGTTCTGGCCTTCATAGGTGCTCGCTAACAACGCTTGCCCCAACAGTCTATTCAAGGCTATGCGGGGGATCTTTATCTTTGTGTGTAGATGGACAGAGCCAGAGAGGTTGGCTCAGTCGGAAGTCATGATAAGGAGTGATGGAATCATAGACATTGGTCGTGATGACTTCTTGACCTTGATTATGTATTAATTGAATATTAGAGTCTTCAGCCATGTATCTTCAAAGGTGCTATGCTTACCATTGAGGTCCAGTCATCCAACATGTATTACATGATTATGACTGCAGCGAGATGATGTCATACCGTAACATTAATACAATTTGAAGTTTTATCAATTGCTATTTTTTTTATTTATGTTATGTTTCTCTTTTCCTTCCTCATAAAATCGTATTAAGATCATACTTTGTTAATCAATGTCACGGTAGCTATATGTCGATTCAAACTTGATTGATGCATCTTCTAATTTCTTCTGATGGAATTATTTATGGTTGCAAATCAAAATTTCACCATTTTTTCTGCTAAATTATGAGTTTCGAATAGTGAGTGGTGACAGCGCTGGTTGAGGGAATGCGGAAAATCATGAATCAACATCAATCACCTCGGTATTGTCACCTTTTGAAAAGCACTTATCTCACCTCTCTTTGTCTCGCTACATTTAATTTTTTTTTATTAAACTTAACTACTCCAACTACATGTAGGCTGCACTGAGTCGCGTGCAATACGCAATTAAAAAGAGTGCATTAAAAGATGTATCAGTTTGTGAGTCTGCTTTTTTTTAGCTAATTGCATAGCTAAGTAAGGTGCTGAAGAAGTTCAACATACACACCAACTAGTAGAGAACCTGATGCTCTGCAAATAGAAATAAGAGAGAGCTGTAATTATCATACTCTTCTCACAATCCTGTATTTGGAGCACTAGTTCGTTTCAGTAATAAAGTACCAAGATATATTTTTGAAGGATTTAAATAATATTCTGCTGACGGAATTACAATAATAGGAGCACAAATTGAAAAGTAAAAGCAAATTATTATGAACCGTGGTCAGTTTCATGTTTTCATTGCCCCCACCTATTTGGTGTTGCTATCTATCTATTATTATTACGACTACGTCTTCCAATGTTTCTGTTATTTAAATTCACTGTTTATTTGTTACATGGATAATCACGTTTAGCCAGTTACCCAGCTAGTTTCGATGGCAACGGCACTCAGCAGCCACGAACAACAACAGAGTTACTTTTGGGATGGAGAGGAGCCCAGCCAGCAGCCAGCCAGGACACTCGAGGCATCGATTATTTTAATCGTAGTATGATATAACGGCACGTAATTTGGGTAGAGATTTACAAACTATCACAACGAAAACGTGTATACTCTATCACACAATGTCATTCTTTAAATTTATTCTGCAGAATTATCCCCCAGAATGGCTTCAAAACATGTGTACTCGCATACAGATGATATTATACTTGTTCCTTTGGTACATTACCAGTTACCATACGCATCTTAATGTTGCTGTTTTTTATGTACAGATTTGAATCCTCTAAATTAGACTACAAGCAACCAGGGACATTGCACATTCTAGGCAAATCCTTCGTCTTTGTATAAGTTGTGTATCAGTCTCAGAAGACAGAGTGACAAGTGTGCAAACATCAATTACCTCCTTTGAAAGATGCAGTGACGGGCAGAGAAGTGGAGAGAATACTGCAAGGAGATATCGGTGAAGGAATTGGCCATGCCCCAGGAGCCAAAAATGGCCAAGGGACTATAAGAAGCAGAAGACGACAAAGGTACAGCAACGCATAACGATGGAAAACAACAACACAACCAGACACGATTGGAATACAAATGCAGAGAAACACAAAACCTTCAGCACCGTGGGCCTGGACCACTGTGCATAACCTCTTAACTGAACAAAAATAGTCACAAAGTCACTAGCCGATTATTTTTTTTATTTTTACAAATGAACATAGCCTTGCTGTTCATAATAAACTTTGGTTCCGAGACAGAATGTGGAATAACTCTCCCTGGCATTGATTAATGCTGGCAAGCCATGGGATCTGGCAGATGAGTCTGCCACTGCTGCATGTGTTCCTCTCAAAGCCATTCCTGGGCATCACACACTACAGCAGCGTCTACCATGAACTGAATTACAGCACAACATTCCATTTCAGCTCCCCCCTTGTAAAGCAGTGGCTGGTCCACCACACATGTCGAAGGACGACCAGTGTGTTGACCATCCTTGACAAGAGATCGTCATCATCAGCCTTGTTCGACCCACTGCAGGATGAAGGCCTTCCGAAGTTGCCGCCAATTCTGACGATCCTGAGCTGTAATAAGACTGTTGGGGTAAGTGTTGTTAGCGAGTACCTTTGAAGGATGGAACGCCATACGAGTGGATGAGTGGCCAACACCTCACCCATTGCCTCCCTAGTAGCAATGTTTTCCCACCGATCCAGGTACTCATTTGAGGCCGAGTCGACCTATGGGAGGCCCAGAACCGGTTCAGATCATTGTTGCTGGTGTTGACCTTGAGCGGGAATCGAACTCCGGTCGCCGGATTCGTAGCGCAGCGTGCTAGCCACTACACTACTGCTCCACTCAACTATTACATCTCCTGCACACGAGCTGATTTCATCACTCCATCTCCTAGATGGTCATCAATCTCGGATGTGATCCGTTTCTTGGCTGCCACGCCATTATTGTTTTTGACCATCTGCCAACATCCCTTCTGGTGGCATGTCCTGTCAAGGCCCACTTATTTCTCTTAATAGTTTGAACGATGTCATTAACCTGCATGTGTTCCCTAACCCATGCGTTCCTTTTCCTATCTCTCAATGTTATTTCAAGCGTGCAGAATGCTGACAAATTTTGGTGAAAATTATTCCTGTTTCAGATCATCAAGGGGCTGCTGTTCTTATTGCTCAAAACATGAATACAAATGCCTGGCTTTGAATGAACGATATTACCATTACTTCTGGTGTTATATTCCAGCCAACCACCCTCATCATTGCCTATAAAACATTCTATTAAACTTCTGAAGATTAATTAAATAGCCTGTAACTATTGGCTGCTTGCGATAATGATGACAAAGAACAAAGGTATCCAGCCTCAAAGTAAGCTTTCCCCACAACTCTATCCAGTAAACATGGACCATTGTAGCCAACGTTGCACGAGCGTTGTGCCAGCAATTCCAGCCACATGCCAACGTTACATGTGCGGTGAGCGACTTCTGAGACACGTGGAGTAGAAGGCTTCTTATTTATTCAGAGCACACTGGGCGATACGTTATGTAACGCATCGACACATATGCAATCCTATCACTCACAGACCCACCGCCGGCA
The DNA here is from genome assembly GCF_964198595.1 of Lampetra fluviatilis. Lineage (NCBI taxonomy): Eukaryota > Metazoa > Chordata > Hyperoartia > Petromyzontiformes > Petromyzontidae > Lampetra > Lampetra fluviatilis. Next base: position 22,622,582 of record NC_136278.1, on the reverse strand, counting down.
TACAACTAACGCAGCTGTCTGATTAGTGTAGTGACAGCAGCGGAGAGGGTCTTGCAGCAGATCAGCCATGTGGTCGGAGAACGAAGAGATGATGACGGGCAGCAACGCAGCCAGGACCCAGGACTCCAAACAGCCCCGAACCTCTCGTTTGGTCCTCCTTATATCTGCCCCGGCGCGGCCAAGCTCCACCTCTGGCCACGCCCCCTTCCAGAACCCTCGAGCCGGTGCCCGGAGCTTCTCGACTGACTCCACCCTTAAAATAAGGAATTACGTAATGCACCCATAACCGCAATTACCACTCCAGGCCGACAGGTATCACCTTGTCATTACACCTGTTCATAGCATTTGCATAGTTTTACCACGAGCACGCTTCCACGAAATATGCATATAATTCAATAAACCATCGTGTTCCCCATTACTTTATTGAGCAAGCGCTGCTGTGGTACTGGAATTTTTATTATCTTTTATTTTCTTAAAGAACTAAACATGCCACACCGTACTGACATGTTCACTCAGCCACTGTAGATCTATCACGGAAACGGTTGCACCTCCTCCAGTGGTCAATAGTGGAGACGCATATACGTGTTGAGTTCTGTCTTAGCTCTGAGCCTCTTTACACACAACACAGCCAGACGCTCCAGTTCACATGCTAGCATATTGGTACAAGGCTTAAGTTTCCCCAGAGTATTACAGGTTTCCCATCTACCAGCCATTCTAAAGAAAGTCCTACAACCCTAGAGCAGTTTGATTATTGCCATCCATTGTGTTTTGGATTGCCACAAGCACATATACAATCTTCAAGGAAAGTCTTCAGTTAGTCTGCACTCTTCTCTACTCAGTTCAGGTAGTCCTCTACTTACGATGGAGATGCGTTACGTCAAACCCCATCGTAAGTCAAAAATATCCTATGTCGAAGATGGCCTAGTCTACCCAGTAGTCTTAAATAATGGTGATAATTTATCAAAACAGAGCAATTTACAGTACCGTACTGTATAAACTATACTGTATGTATGTATTAATTACAATACTGTATTGCACAGTAAATTCTTAGCCTACCTATATAAACTGCAATTTAATAGAAAGTTTTTTCAGGAAACAAATCTATTTGCTATAAGAAAAACTTTTCAAATGCATTGAACGTATCGTATCGTGGTAACCCTGAAATGAAATCGCTAAAGCTACGTATCATACATGCATTGAATGTATTGTTCGCTGCTGCGTTTGCCTACCGCGTGAAATTAGAAATATTTTACAAATTTGTATCGCTATCGCCATCGTAAGATGGAAATATCGTAAGTTGGACCATTGTAGCTCGGGGACGATCTGTACTGATGTTTTGTTTGTTCCGCTAAAGTATTAAACTCAGTATGAGAAGCCCTCTTTAAAATTGGGGCGAGGCCCTGTTATTGCTTGGAGCTCTCGAGGGCCCCTCTAGAGAGTATTTGGCCTACTCTTCAACACTGGCCAGATATCTTGGAAGAGATGGGACTACCCACGATTTAGCCTGCCACACGTGACCTGCTGATTGAGGTGTTTATACTCCGTTTCTACTGCTGGGTAGAGAGAGAGGCAGTGGGGGCGATTTAAGAAACTTTCTCCATTGTTTTAATCACCGCGTCGAGAGATTTAACCAGCAACCTCTGAATTGCAAATCCATTACACCATTGGCAACATCTCTTTGAAAATAAGAAAGCAAACATCTATTTCAGAGGCAGGGTCGTTGAGCGTTATTGTAACTGCTTCCTCAGAAGCGGTTAGCTATTCATAAAACATACATGCATAATTTTGAGCTTAATTGCTCCCAGTTGCTTAATTCATTCATTCGTAATTCTGCCTCATATGCCTTTTTTTGCGTGAATTGGCTTCAACCGAGAAGGCAAGGCCGTTCCTCTATATAATGATAGCTGCTGCATGTTTAAGATCATGTTATCAAAAAATAAACCCTATTTGTAGACAATGAAGGTACTGTATGATGTTGTCTATGTTTCTAGATACCCTTTAGGCCCTGTTGAGATCAAACGTCTTAAGGCGAGGGACAAATAGCGGTTTCTGGCGTTGAAAGCTGCCTGTTGACGCCGCCTGCTTCCTGGGACTCTTCTGTTAGCCCGAAGCGAGGTGTGCGCTAAATGTGTCTGTCCCCTTCTCGTCCCCACCTCGTCTTCATCATAATTTTGTGTAAATCCCCGCCACTCTTACCCGTGGTATTAGCGGTGTTCTTTGTCTTGGAAAACGCTTGCTCGGAGATTCTCTCCCATTTATTTTCTAAATGCAAATCCTAATCCTCGTCAAGATGACATATTTACTTGTAATGATTAAACACTTACAAATGCATTTTGCTGATAAATGTCATGCAGTTAATTAACTTGATTTAGGTAAAAAAAAGCTTTATATTAACCTCCGGATTGGAGGGTTGTTATATCATTACCAATTTCACCCCGGTGTCACCCTCCCGGGTAATGCATTATAAGTTCATTATAAATAATGCATCCCTTGGATGGCATGTTAAGTTTACAAATACACATTCCCACACCAATCAATCACTAATTACATGTAATTGCAGTGAGGGTTTTTTGTTATTAAAAAAGAGCTAAATATAATGTGAATGACAGTTGGTGATCTTTGTTTAATTCCAGAGACCTTTTCAGCGGTTTTAAGCAAGCACATCGGGCTTACTTGCATTAAATTGAAGGGCAGAATATAAAGGGGCCATGAAAAAAGACAAAGTTGAAAGCCAAAAAAAACCCTTACGTGGTCCCCGCTTTGAACACTCTGCGCGTTTCATTTTTTGTTTTTTTAAAAGCAATGACGAGAAGTCCTCGCTAAAGGTACATAGCTAGCGCTCTGAAACGATTTTTTAAGGGAGTTTTATACATTTGAATTATTATTATAGCTAGGTAATATGATTGATAATAAAGTAATGCAGTAATCGTGCACAAACGAACCCTGGTTAAAATAGATACGTTTTGAATGCATGGGAGATGTGCATAAATTATATTGCGCAGTTGTTAAACATAACATGTTTGCAGGCTCTCAAACATAAATGCTTTTTAGCGTGTGCATGTATGTTGAACTTCTTTCGCACCGTACGTAGCCAACCATGCTAATCGGAGGTGCGGGGGAAGGACAACAAACTAAACACATACAAACATATGTTGCTATTGTTAAATTACTACCCCCACCCACCTCTGGACACCCTGCAGTACAAATGGGTTCACCGTAGTCAATCGACAGGTTGTGTGCGGGTGGGGAAAAGTGTGGATTACTCCCACTTTTTCTAAGACGTTTGGCCAACATGGGAGAGGAGGCTAAGTGCCCTCTATAGGGGATTTCTAGAACTCCCTCGAGTGGAGGTCCTTCCGCCAGCAGTGCCACGAGCAAGCACTTGCAGGGCTGCACCTTTACATGCATATATTTAGCACGCGTCAGTGTTGGTGTTTTTTGTCATTGCAAAAAATAACCTTACGTTCATAGTAACATACCTTGAGCAGAATTACAATTACACGCATATGCTTCGTAATAATGATTAAAACCGAGTTACAAATTATGTGTACGTTAAATAATTAACAAGAAAATATTCGTCGTATTAAATAAATTCTCAGCTTATTTACTAAAAATGGGGGGGGGGGGGGGCATTTTGTACTCGTGATATTTCCTCGAGCAGGTGGTTAATTTGCCGATGACACGTACATAATGCTTTCCTCCTGAAAGACCACCGTGGGATTTTTGCTGTCACTGGTGGACAGAGCAATTAGTCCATCATCAATGGCTTAGACACTCGGTATTGTCTTGGTAGTAGGGTGTATGGAGCGCCAAATATATTCCCAGCATGCTGTGCAGCATTTCACATTTTTTTTCACGGAGATTAAGAAATTAAGTACTGTAATTAAACAATTAAAAAATTCCGCATGTCATTACTTAACATTCATGACATCCTGCACATATCTTTGACCTGCGCCGGTGTGTGTCTGTGTGTGTTTGTGTGTGAACATGTGCTGTAGATATTGGGAGAGCAGTGGTTAGCACGCTGCGCTACGAACCTGGTAACTCGAGTTTGATTCTTGCTCACGGCCAGCACCAGTTGATAATTATCTGAACCGGTCCTCGGCTTCCGTTCGGTTGACTACCTGGTTTGATATGTAAACATTGCAACTCGGAAGGCAAAGGAGGCCGGGCGTAGTGCTGGTCACCCATCGCCCGGTGTGCTGTGCCGGCCTTCATAGGTGTTTGCTAACAGAACTTGCAACGGAAGTCTGTTTAGGCTATAGGATGAATGTTTGTCCTTAATGAAGGTATCGGGGGAATTGTGGATGCAATGTTTGCCAATCCTGCCAATTTAATTGGTATGCTGTCGATCCTTGAAACCTTTTTTCACAGAATATTCATTTTCCAAGCTAAGCATACTGCTTTGCAAAATTCCAGAATTTGTTTGTACAAAATCAGTATGCAGTAAACGGCTTCAATCTACCACTTAAATCAAAAACAAATGCATGAAGAGACAATGTACTTCCTTCCCATATTTGTCTCTCCACATAAAACAAGATACGTATTTTTTAAACACGTTCCATGAGACACATAATCTTTTGGTAGTGCATTTTTCGTCAGTATTGATTGAAATACAAGCCAACTTTAGACCCGTTTTGACGTTTAGTAACTCATCAGCAAAATCCAGCTTGCGTGAACCAATGTCGTTCGATATAGGTTCGAGTTCTAGACATAATTATAAATTACATAACACAAAATAATCATTAGTTGCTTTAGTGGAGAATATAAAAACATAAATGTGCAGACAATCTGTTTCCTTCCCGTATTTGTCTCATGTGAAGAGACAAATATGGCGGTTAATGATTAAGTTGTGTTAAATGGGCAGGGTTTGGCAGGTATGGAATAGTACATTCCACTGCAAACCCAGTGACTGCTTTCAACCATTGTCTTACGCAACCACAGTTTAACAATAGGTATCTGAATCGTAACCTGCGCTGAGGCTCGCCTAAGTTGACTCGGATAAAAAAAAACATCACCTGGTTTATTTAACATCCCCAATGTACAGGCAAGGTTGACCTTGCCTGTAAATAGATACAGTGCTTGCCTCAACAGCCTGTGCAGATAAACTGGAGAACCGTTTTCCTTGCTGCTCCGCACAAAGCTTCAGGCGTTCTGAGTTGATTTGCCAACATTGAATGCTCAGCCTGTCCAACTTGGACTTGTAATGTAAACTTTTTTCTTTTTCAAACCTTTCGTCTTAAGAACGAGCACAGCGAGAGGTTATGGTGGTGATGACACTACTCACAGTCCCTCTTGTTGACACAAACCGCTTCGGTCATTTGCCGTACCTTCAGTTATTGGGCATTCACCAACTCGATGTTGGCTTGCTGTGTGCATCTGGCCGAGCACAAAGCTGAAATGTTTGACAGTTGTGTTATATGCGTGCACGTGTATATGCTTGGTGATATATGTGTTATCACTACAGTGTACACTGCGATAGCAACAAAAAATGTTAAATCCTTCTGCCAGGGACAGGGACTTGATAATGATTTTTTAATGTATATATCAATCATCCTATAAAGTAGTACAGCTTATGAATCAATAAAATAAATGGTGTTACTGTTTGATACATTTAAGTAGATCAACGGTAGAGCGAGCGGCTTGCGATTGGAAGAATGCAAGTTCAAATCCTAGTTAGTGTTGTCTCAACCGATCATCCCTCCGATGTTAATAAAACAAAATAACTACCACGATCTGGGGACATCAACAGTGATTGTCCATATTCTTAGGTTTTTTCGGTAAAGTCACGTGACTTTACCGAAAAAACCTAAGAATATGAATCCTCGCAGTCACGAAAGCTTCAAATCTAGAAGTGATTGTCCAATTGATGGACTCACCCCCACCATAGGAATGAGGATTGTTCATCACTGGCCTTGGGCTGCAATCAGGAAATCACTTTTCATATTGTTGTACTCAGAATGGGCAGTGATTAACTTAGTGGTGTATGTATAACTTAATTTAAGCATGCAACCTAAATAAATAACAATAGCTATTTATCTTCTCTTACCAGAAAGAAAAAAAGACGGAATATAGAGTGGCAGGGCAATTTAGGATGTAGGATATAACCTTATCTTTGAGACGTGATTGGTATCATGAAGTTGATAGGAATCAAGATTTCAAGCAATACTTTATCAAGATGTCCCGTGAAAAGCATGTATTGATTAAAGGAGAGCTTCTTTCACACAGAGCATACATAATGTAGTCGTAATGGGCATTGGTGTCTGGTTAGTAATATTACTGCGCATACACATTATTGCATACACCGTTCTATACATTATTCTCATTTAATGCATCCGCTAAATGCAATAACATAATTGCTGCACTACATTATGCTATGGAATATATATACGTTTTAATTACAATTGCAGAGGCCATTTAAAATACATTTCCTGGAATTAACCTTTCGTGTACCATTAATTGCTAGCGATGCTTTATGAACTTGTTGTTGAATTTCGATTTAAAGCTTTCGTGACTGCAGAGATTCATCTTCTTGGTTCTTTCGGTAAAGTCACGTAGAAGGGAAATAATAAAATAATAATAAAACAATGTTTTATTTTTATAAAAAAAAAACATAATATGTTTTATTTCTATTATTTCCCTTCTACGTGACTTTACCGAAAGAACCAAGAAGATGAACTTGTTGTTGGTCATGCTGCTTCTTTTCTCTCTCCACATTGGCAAAAGCTCGAGAAACTGGGACTTTCTCTCATTCGAAGTCAATGCTGCCCCCACATGGCCACTTGAACAATTTCATCCACAGACGGGAAGGGTCGCCCTGAAAAGGTGGAAATAAAGCAAATTACGATAGAACGAGTTGTGCGCTCAACGACACGCACGCATTAAAAGTCACGTGAAGCACACGAAGTACGTGTGTACTTTGAACTTCTTTCGCACCGTACGTAGCCAACCGCGCCAATCGGAGGTGCGGAGGAACGACAACAAACTAAACACAAAACGCAGTTCTTAAATAAAATTGTTTTCAAATTAGATGTTCAAGTTCAAGTTCATTTATTAGGTGCGCCATTCGGCTCTTGAATCGGGTGCAACCGCAACAAACAAAAAACAAAAACATGAACAAAAAAACATCTTAAAGTGAATATGTGACTAAGTGCAAACAGAAAATCCAAGAAAAGACAGCAAAATATTGCAGACAAAACACCGTACACCAACGCTGTGTGCAAAAATCCCAGTGGGATGCAAGTCAAACAACAACAACAACCACAAGACAACTTAGATTAAGGCCATCAGTCTAACTCTGTACTACAACAAACAAACATGGCTAAACCAATACACTTTTCGAAATTACCAAAATAAAGCCATGGCTTCCTGTCGGAAGGAAGAGCGTTCCAGACGGCCGCAGAAGCACATCTGAAAGCGCTCGATGCAGTGACGGTCTTTGTTCCATGGCTAGCCAAAAAAATAACCTGAATCGGTAGATAACAGAACATACAGCGCCCTGTCAATCCACTATACTTCACGCTGCTTAGTAGTAATCAAACCTGTGATACACGCCATAAGTACAGTAGTAATCAAACTCAAGATGCTCAAAACGTAATGCAGCAAGCTAGCTGAGCTATGCAGTTTTTGTTTCAGAACCGACCTGACCACAAATGATAGCTGAACGAAGTGGCTTATGTGGAAATTTGTAGCAGCCAAATACGCTAAACATACGTTTCTACGCCACTCTTCCAGCCATGTAATACGACTAACCTAACCATTTTACAATTAATATGTCTTTCCACAAATGGAATATTTTCTATATGAATGTACACTGTTAGTATCAACTTGTTTCCCTATCTCTGGCCTATTACTCATTTAGTATTTAGCAGCATCTCATCGGCCATGCATGTGTAGCACTGATTACCTACTACAGACCATAATAATAAGACAACAGGGGATCCGAGTTCTCTCTGGGTACAGAGGCTAATTAAAATCATTTGAAGTATTGGCCTCCAGTGGCTGCATCTAAGCAAATGTCGCTGGGATGTTGCATATTCCACTAGCAGCTAATCCACACTCTACTGATAGCTCTAATGATAGATAATGCGTACAGATTAGAGCGTATACTAGTCCAAGTTTCTTGTATTATTGTCATTGTATGAATTAGGTTTGTGTACATTTCCATCGGATGACCTGGTTGTGTTACCCGTATTGTTGGTCTTAGTGCGAAGCAGCTTTGCTTCTCCCTTCTTTAACTCTGTGCAAGTGGCAAAAAGCATGTTATCAAGAAGCGGCAGACATTGCAGTGTATATACAATGCCCATTAAAACTATAACGTGGCCCCTATCCGGTATATGCTCGAGTAAAGTGCAAATATGATGAATTCTGTGGGGCAATGTGCGGTCATGGTCGACTGGGCACAAGCCATCACACTCGCTATTAAAAAAATATTTCACTCTGACTTGCAACCAAGATTTCACAGATGCTGGCTTAGTACTATGACATGAGTCTCAAACCCTTGATCCACACGACTGATCCCATATCCAGTATTATTGTTTTCCTTATTTCCGAGAACAAATCACCCTGAAGGCGCCCAATCATGTTTATTCTCTGAAGCTAAGCAGGATTAAGTATTTCACTTGCACGAGAGACCCGCCAGGAAACAATTCTTGTAGGTTTGGGCTGTAAAGTGGTCAGGAGATGGAAGTACAGCAGAAGTGTGAATTTATTTGCGTGGAGCTTTTGAGTGTGACTTCAATGGAATGTGCATGTCATCTCCAGATACATCAGTTTTCCAAACACGTGTTTGTGAAATTGGTCAAACATCCCAATACTGGGTCCTTGTGAAAAAAGTTTAAACACTCAATAAGGCCTTCCTGGAAAAATAAAGGGAATCATTTATTTGTACTTTTATGAACTGGAAAGTCATGATTTCTGCGACAGCTTTTCTTTTGTAGTAGCTTGTGGGCCTTAAACCAAATTTGAGATTTTATTTTAGCAATTCGAAATGCTTCACTAATTTTTTTTATGACGTTGCGTTTCAACTGAAATTCTGTAAAATCTCGTCTTGCTATGGCTATACAGTACATAGTTTAAGAAAATATATGAACACTGTACTCATCAGCTACGTAAAACGGTACTGCCAATCTGGTTGATGTAGAAAAATATATAACGGAGAGATTGCGTGCACTGCTTAATTGAATGCCTGCCATTCTATGTTGAATGTGTTGTCATAATCTCACAACCCGATCGGAAATTGCATTTTTGAAAATGAGCACATGCTACTTAATAGATTTTTTTTCAAACATGCGTACAATGATTAATTCTTATTGACGTGTGAAAGACCAGTAAATGAATGCTAAGACAAACCTGGATTCATACACGGACCCAGAATTTCGCGTAACATTGTCCAATCATGAGAATGGAGCAGCAATGAAGCCATAATAACCTACTAGTATACACACGCATTTGTGTGTGTGTATTTACAGCAGAGGTGTGGACTCGAGTCATGTGACTTGGACTCGAGTCAGACTCGAGTCATGAATTTGATGACTTGCGACTCGACTTGGACTTGCATAACAATGACTTTGTCCCACCTATGAGATGTGGACTCGAGTCATGTGACTTGGACTCGAGTCAGACTCGAGTCATGAATTTGATGACTTGCGACTCGACTTGGACTTGCATAACAATGACTTTGTCACACCTCTGATTTACAGGGCGTCCTAAAATAAATATAACAAATATAACGTTGAATAGTTGTATTACTATTCGAGATACTGACGTAAATTTTACGTGAATACATGTAATAGGTGTAAGTTTTACTTGGTTTTTTTCATGGTATGGATTAGATATTCCTGAACTGTTAATAAACTTTTAAATAACATCCATTATTCAATTTTATCAATCTAATTTGGAGTTCAAACTCTTAAAAAACAACACAATTTCAACACGACTGTAGGGATGTACGACACAATATGATGTTCACATTCTTCAAAGTCCCTCGGTTTGCTAGTGTAGACTTTACTTTTTTTTTAATCCCCATAGGTAAAAATATAATGGTGTTAAGTCGGGTGAACGGGTGGACTTCTCATTATATCAGAACATGTGGTTGCTTCTGCAGCAGAAAGAAAGTACCAATCTATAATCACAACAACATGAAACGTATAAGCCTCATGCATATCCACAATAACGCATTTATCAACGTCAAATTTGCGTCAGTATCTCGAATACATCATTTTATTTTATTATGCTTTATTTTTATTATTTTATTACTTCCCTTCTACGTGACTTTACCGAAAGAACCAAGAAGACAAATAAAACTGTTCAACTTTCTGTTTGGTATATTAATTAACGAACACACTGTATACAATGTACAGTGTATACAGTGTATACGTATATACAGTACGTGTACATACAGTATGTATACAGTATGTATATATATACATACTGTATGGGGAACTTTCACTTTGTGGCTTCTGCTTGTGACGCAGGTGTAATGTAGTAACTTGGCGGGAGACGACCTTACGGGTAGCACACTCTTTATTAACACCAACTTATATTACACGGGTGGCTAACTGCAGCCTTAACCCACGGGGTTCCCCTGGCTACACCCACACGGGCTCTTACGCCCCGTAGCTTCTCGGAACCCACCCGGCTGGGGTGTCCGTCTCGACTCTGGGTCCCACAGCCTCGTCCCACATGGACGTCAGACCACGGGTCCCACAGTCTCGCCTCCGAGCCACACAGGGTCCCGGCCCTTACAAGGACAGCGGGACTAGGGGTCTCAGGGCCCTACCTCTTCAACTCCGTCTTCGATCTTCAACTGGTTATCAACTCCCCGAGTGCTCCCGCGCGTCCCCCTTTATAGTCCTTCATGCGGACGTCGCTGAGAGCACCCACCCCAGTTGACCAATCACTGCGCGCTGCCCACGATCCTATTTCCCACCTTGTGTCAGCACGCACAACCACGCACCCCGCGCCGCCCCGTGATCTATCACTGTCGGCGCGCGTCAACACCACCACTACATCACCCCCTACCACATAGCTCGCAGCCGACCCGGCTGCTATAAAAAAAATGTATTACCCCCCCCCCCCGTGTGTGCCCCGTAACACAAGCAACAATCACAACAACCCAACACAACACAACAAGAACTCCGCCATCCGCAAGAATCAGAACATGCCACCGCAACAACAAAAACAATATGTACAACCCGGCGAGCGACAACAATAAATGTGTATGCAAAAAAAAAAGACTCGTGCAGCGTCCCTTCATTTCCGAGCGCCCCTTGAACGGGACATTATACCGGGCAGAACGCGGCGACGAGCTGCAACCTCGGGCCCCCCTTCTTTTTTTTTTTTTCATGAAAAGTGTCGTGTCTTAGCACGAGTCTGCCTGGCCGGTCCATCGTACGGCACCAGACGCGGTTGACCGTCCGGTGGCGGCGGCAGTCCAGGAAGGCACGGGGCAGGCATCGGAGATCCGCGCGTGCCTCGGGGTTCCGGTTCACGACGGTCAACAGCTGTCAGGTCCGAGACACCTGGGAGTGGGTCAGGTGGAGACACGTGAGGATCAGACTGCGACACATCCCTCCCCGAGTCGACGGCCACATCACACGCTCGGTCGTTACGGCACAAAGGGAGGCCATGTGGTGCCGTGAAGGGTTTCAGCCGGGAGGGATGTACGTACCAACGGCGTTTTTCCCATTCTATCTGGATACTCTGGGGTCGCGCAATACGCACGATTTCCACCGGTCCCCTCCATGGTCTCAACAATTTAGGGGATGTAGCCAACGGTGCATGTGGGCAGTGCAGCCAGGCCTTATCGCCTGGTTTCCAATCGTGCGTATACACCTTTCGTGCATGCAATCTTTCGTTAGCGATCTGGCGAGACCTTGAATTCAACCTCGCAGCCTCTCGCGCTTCAGCCAGTTTGGCGATATTAAATTTGATGTGGTCCGAAATTTAGATTTCGCACGTGGCTGGGAAATCCCCAGTTGGACATCCATGGCCGGATCGGCCTCCCGCCCATACATGAGAAAAAATGGGGAAAACCCCGTCGCCGCATGGGGGGCCATTCGATAGGCCGCGAGTACCCCAGGTACCTGTAAGTCCCAATCAACCTGATCGTTGCAGACCTGTTGGCACAGCATAGAAGTAATCGTCCTGTTTAGACGTTCAACCATTCCATCAGTCTGCGGGTGGTACGGGGAGGTACGCACTTTCTTCGTACCCAACAGGTCGCACACCTCGCGCAACAAAACGCTCGAAATTCTTTCCTTGGTCCGTCAGCAAGCGTTCGGGGGCGCCTTTGTCCAAAACATAGCCCTGGACAAAGGCGTCCGCCACTGCCGCAGCCGACTGGTTGGCGAGTGGCCACGCCATGGGCCATCGGGTGAAGTATTCTACGCCAACCAGCAGGTACTTGTTACCCCTCGGTGTAGTGGGAAAGGGCCCCAAGATGTCGAGCGCAACCAGTTCGTTCGTGCGCGAAACTTGAATGGATTGTAGCGGTGGATTAGCCGCTATTGGTGGCGGTTTTCTTTGAGCGCACCCCACACATCCCTTGAGAATGTTTGCCACGTCGCTGCCCATACCCGGCCAATAATAGTCCCGTTGGAGTAGGGCGAGCGTTTTATAAAATCCCAAATGCATGAGTCGTTCGTGAGCAGCCAGAACGACCCTACCCCGCATAGCAGATGGCACAACGAGCGTATGACGCCGGGACATATTGTCCCACTTCATCAGGAGGCCCTGTCTGACCACCCAGGAACCGACCCGCGTCTCCCCCCCCCCGGGAGCGTCTGCCTTCCGACGCAACGTGAGTAGGGAGCTGTCGGCCATTTGGAGACGGCCCCACTCGATAAGAGGCAATGCGAGTAACGAGTCCCCGCCCGTGGGAGCGGCGGGCGCGTCGACCCCCGGAGCGTCAGTGGCGGCGAGCAAAACTTCCGCGGGGACGGCGACAGGGGGTTTACACCGCGCCGATCCCAGAAGACATGCGCATTCCAAGCGAGGCGACAACCGCGACAAGGCATCCGCATTCGAGTGCCGCAATCCCTTACGGTAAATCGTCGTGAATTGGTAGTCTTGGAGGACCTCCAGCCATCGGGACAATTGGCCGGAGGGTTGCCCCACCCGCATAGCGTATTGGAGAGCCGCGTGGTCCGTACGAACGGTAAAATGACGGCCGTAGAGATACGGCCTGAATTGCTGTATAAAAAAAACGATCGCTAGCAATTCACGACGTGTCACACAGTAGCATTGTTCCGCAGGTGACAAAACTCTGCTACCGTAGGCGACCACCCGTTCGACCCCCCCGACCACCTGTGAGAGCACTCCCCCGATACCCGTGTTACTGGCATCCGTGTCAAGCAGGAACGGTTGCATGAAATCGGGGTAACACAAGGGAGGAGCCCGCACCAAGGCGTCCCGAAGGGAGCAGAACGCAGCCTCCTCTTCCAGCCCCCAGTGAAACCTTACCCCTTTAGCCGTCAAAGCGTGTAGGGGCCTGGCTATGGTGGCAAAATGTTCGACAAAACGGCGGTAGTAGGAGGCGAATCCTATGAAGCTGCGGACTTCAGTGACTGAGGTTGGCGTTGGCCATGAGCTGACGCAGTGCGTCTTAGCAGGGTCTGTAGAGATCCCTGAACGGCCAACGATATGCCCCAAGTACCTGACCGATTCCCGAAGCAGGTGACATTTAGCCGGTTTAAATTTTAATTTAGCGGAACGCATCCTGAGGAACACCCCTCTCAATCGCTGGAGGTGCTCCTCAAAAGTCCGGCTGAAGACGATGATATCATCGAGGTAAATCAAACAGGTGTCCCATTGGAGTCCTGACAAAACCAATTCCATGAGCCTCTGGAACGTGGCGGGAGCGGAATGTAAGCCCATGGGCAATCGATTGAATTCAAATAGGCCTCCTGGTGTCCGGAAAGCGGTCTTTGGTTTCGATTCCTAATCGAGGGGCAATTGCCAAAATCCCGAAAGCAGGTCAAGCGTCGAAAAAAACTGTGCTCCCGCCAAGGCATCCAGCGACTCATCCATCCTGGGGAGTGGATAGGCGTCGGCCATGGAGATTTTATTTAGGCGGCGGAAATCCACACAAAACCGCAAGGACCCGTCCTGTTTTTTAACAAGGACGATGGGAGCACCCCACGGACTGGAAGAGGGCGAAATGATGTCGGCAGCCAACATGTCATTAACAGCCGACTGCACATGCTCCTTCTCGGCTGGGCTGAGCCGAAAGGGATTCTGCCGAATAGGGGCCGCGTCACCCGTCGCTATGTGGTGGCGCAACAGGTCCGTGCAGCCAATATCGTACTTGTGTCTGCTAAACACGTCAGGGAATTCGAGTAGCAGGCCCCTCAACGCTCCCAACTGCACACTAGACAAGTTACTAGACCCAGCACACAACGAGTCCAACCATTCTGTCCCCTCCTCCAATGGAGGATGCGTATCGAGGCTAGAATCCGCATGTGCAATGAGCTGATCATCGACGGGTAGCGGCGCCGCGTGAGCAAGCACCGTGCCCTGTGTAATTACAGCTGGCCGCGACCCCGTATTTAGAACCATAACGAATGGATCCCTGTCCGCCCGCACCATGGTCTGAGCTACCGCTAAGTCGAGGCCCCCAACAGCTCTGTTTGACGGCCCCAACAGAACACCTTGTTCCGCCGCATCCACCCCGAGGGGTTTTCGCAATCGAACGGGTACCAACATTTGCGATCCCGGGGGCACCCGCACAGTCTGAGTTGCCAGCGCCTGAACCGTTGCACAAACCGTGCGTATTTTGGTAGGACTCGTTAAAAATGCAACCCGCCGACCCGATGGAAGCTCAATGCAGGCCTGATCGACGATAATTTTAATGGGCATTTTAGCCAGAAAGTCCGTACCCAGTTAACAAGGAACTGCCAGAGATGATGACACAAAAATAGGACCCGCCAATTTGATATCGCCAATACAAATAGTCGCCCGAATCTGTCCGATGATTCCCAAAGATCCCCCGTTCACCGCGTAAAACGGTACGTCCACCGGAAGAAGGGGTCGACATTGGACGGGGAGGATGTTATAAATAAGGTCCGAAATGATAGTGGCCGACGCACCCGTGTCCACCAGCACCCGGACCTCAACCCCGTCAATAAAACCCGTTACTACGGACGACCCGGCCGACGCAGCCACTATCCTGTGGGCCAACTCGGACCATTTGACTGCTCCCGGGCCGTGTACGAACCCCCCTCGCCGAACCGAATCCCCGATACCGATACGCGGTCCCCCCACCGCGAAGCGGCGACCCGAGTGTGCCGTGTATGTGGACCGAGCGTGTGGGGTGCCGCGACTTGCCGGGGTTAGCTGGGACGACATGGGGCCTTGGTCGTCGTCCGGACGTGGTCCCGTGGCGCGCTGACGCGGAGCCCGGCACCCGGACGCGACGTGACCCCGAAGGCCGCAGTTGTAACACATGACGAGGAATGTCGTAGGTTTCGGTTGCTCCAGCTTGCGGGACGATCGTATGGGCGAACGACCTCCCGATCTCCACTCCCCCGGTCTCGACACGGTGAAGGCCTCCTCCCGAGCTGTAGCAGTCTGAGGCTCGGCGACCGTCGCGGCAGGTGTCGCGATCCCCGCCGATGCACAGACGACCGTCCGCTTGCGCTTGAGGACCTCGTGTGCGTGGATACTTGTAGCAACCCCCAGGGAGCAGATGTCCATTTGGTCCGCCGTATTGATGGGGACTCCCAGGTCGTGAGCCAACGCCAGCAGCTGCTCTGTCACCATGGCGTCCTTCCCCTCTTTGTCCATGCGGGGAAAAGCGGCATCCGCCAGGGCGAGCAGCGACGTGCGATAGGCGAGCGTAGTTTCTCCATCCATATTACGCCGTTCGTAGAACTGGTGGCGACAGGTCGAGGGCGGTCCGAACACCTTAGCCATGAGATGTAGCGCGGCCTGGAGCGTTGAGCGGGACGACCTTGGGGCGGATGTGAAGGCCGCAAGTGCGTCGTCGTCGAGCGTCGCCGGCAGTGCGCGTAGGGCAGTGGTGTCGGACCACCTTGATGTGCGAGGAACCTTCGTTGGAAGGCCCCCCAGTCGCCCCCGTCCGCCTTGAACGCCGTCAGCGCGGGCAGTCTTTGTTGAAAGACCTGGTCGTCGTCCTCCGATGAATGCTTTTCCCGCGCGCCGCTGTGGTTGACGAAAATGTCGGCTCCGTCGGCAGGCGCATGGTGGAGAGTTTTGGCGCGCGCCGATGACGCGGGCTGTGTAGAGTGGAGGTCCCCGACCACGTGGTGTCCACGCTTCCTGCCAATCGATGGTGGACCCTCAAAGATGGCGCCAATTTCAAAACTTTCGGCGCGGAGCGCGTTCTGGCGGGATCCCTCCGGCCGCGCTCCCTCCTCCAACCTCGTAGTCGTCCTCCCGCCTCCTGAAGCGGTGATTTCTGCCAAAATTGAAGCGGCGGCGAGCAGCAACTCCGCCAGGCAGGAGTGTGCATCCTGGAGGCCGGTGTCGGAGGCGAGCGGAGCGTCGGCCATCGCCGCGAAGTGCTGCATCGGCGGCATCTCTTCGTCCTCACCTTCCGAGGCTTGTGGCTCCGGTACGCCGTGGTCTTCCCGATCTCGCTCATGGGTACGGGCAGTCTTCCTAGTATCCATCCTTTTGAAGACAGGTTTACTTCTGACGCCAGTTGTAATGTAGTAACTTGGCGGGAGACGACCTTACGGGTAGCACACTCTTTATTAACACCAACTTATATTACACGGGTGGCTAACTGCAGCCTTAACCCACGGGGTTCCCCTGGCTACACCCACACGGGCTCTTACGCCCCGTAGCTTCTCGGAACCCACCCGGCTGGGGTGTCCGTCTCGACTCTGGGTCCCACAGCCTCGTCCCACATGGACGTCAGACCACGGGTCCCACAGTCTCGCCTCCGAGCCACACAGGGTCCCGGCCCTTACAAGGACAGCGGGACTAGGGGTCTCAGGGCCCTACCTCTTCAACTCCGTCTTCGATCTTCAACTGGTTATCAACTCCCCGAGTGCTCCCGCGCGTCCCCCTTTATAGTCCTTCATGCGGACGTCGCTGAGAGCACCCACCCCAGTTGACCAATCACTGCGCGCTGCCCACGATCCTATTTCCCACCTTGTGTCAGCACGCACAACCACGCACCCCGCGCCGCCCCGTGATCTATCACTGTCGGCGCGCGTCAACACCACCACTACACAGGCACGAATGGAAGCTGGTGGGTCGCCAGGAGAACTCACAAATTGTTCACGGCTTAATTCGCGTGAATAATAGAGGCTTTGTTTTCAGCTGTTGCACAGCAGAAGGCCAGCAATTAACCTGCATTAGATAATTTATTGAGTTCCATTTAAGTATACTTGTTTTTTTTTATATCTGGTCCCAACTGTTCACAGAAAATGATTTTGGTGCTCTAAGTACCTCTGACGAATCCATTGTTCGTCATAAATGCACATCGAAAGAATCTGGGAGCTGAGGCTCCCCAGACTCGTGCTGAAGTGAGCACCTGATCCCGTGAATTCCTAAGAAGGAACAAAGACGGCTGGGCATGGAGCCACCGCCCGAGCATTTCGCTCCATCGCATTCTCACGGAGATCCAAGTATATCTGCCTGCCCATTGCCATTAATCTCATCTCCACGCTCACAGTGCCACATGGCACTGAGGAAATTCAATTCCCTCTTGCTTCATTGACAGTTATAATAACGACCACAACAATGGTGTGAGGAGGTGGCCTGAAACATGGCAGTGAAGCACCGTGTTCTTAAATAAATTTTATAACCGACATGTTAGGTTTGTTCTTGAATACAGTATATCGGTTTAGAACTTGGAGTTACCCCCCTCATGTGTGGGGGTTTCTTTCTTTCTGGGTATGCCGGTTTCCTCCCACGTTCCGAACTCTCGTTAATGGAATTAGCCAAGCATCCCAACATAGGACCCTCTGGAAAATAGTCTTGAGGCTCAATGAGGCATGCCTTGGGTACATACCGTACAACAAAATACAAAACTCTGCTTGAAAAGGATTAGGTGTAAAGGTGCAACCTCGCAATTTATTGCGCCCCACCACTGCTGGCAGAAGGATCCCCACGAGGCGGAGCTATGAAGGCCCTCTCTGGGGTTATTTTGGCATTCTCTTCAACTCTGGCCAAGCGTTTGAGAACCACACAAGACCTGATGCTCAACGAGCTGTGCTTTACCCATGTATGCTGCTGATTGTACAGATGTGCGAGTTTGGGGGGGGGGTAATAAACTTGCAGCGTTGTTTCAATTGTTTTACAGGGAGATGAAATCGGCGACACCTGGATTGCAATTCCAGTGTTCCCACAATTATACCACGGGCAGCATCGACTGCATTTCTGTACGAGGAAAAATAAACTTAGTTTATATTCTTGGTACGTTCCGTAAAGTCACGTAGATAGAAAAATAATCATACAAATAAAGTGGAATACAATTAATAAAATTAAAATACACTATTGTAGAATGGTTCTAATCGGAGTGAGTGTACTGGCAGTCTATAATGTAGACTGGTTATTAAGTATAGTGAGTGTACTGGCAGTCTATAATGTAGACTGTAGCAATAGTTAATAAAAAATATATAAACATTTCAATCGTTAGTTTAGCGCAGACATTTAGCGCAGGCTCCGCTGCCTCTGTGTTGCTATGTTTGCTGCCACGTGCCCAAGACCAGCGAATGCAACATGCCTCGACAAGACTGTGAAATGGTAAATGAATAAATATAAACTCCACCCACGCACAGGCCCAACTGCGGGGGCTCTGTCTAACTTAT
Source organism: Lampetra fluviatilis (assembly GCF_964198595.1). Classification (NCBI taxonomy): domain Eukaryota; kingdom Metazoa; phylum Chordata; class Hyperoartia; order Petromyzontiformes; family Petromyzontidae; genus Lampetra; species Lampetra fluviatilis. The sequence goes on along the minus strand of NC_136278.1, from coordinate 22,603,797 downwards.
ACTCATTAGCGCTGAGCACAAAGCAACGGGACAGCCCGTACCCAATTATGTGTTCCTGCGTATCCATTGCCCTGTATTCTATACATCATTTCGGCTTAAGCCATTGATATGCAAAGCAGCGTAAAGCACACCGCATTGTTACTTATCGAATATAAAGTGAAGCAAATTTGTAAATATAGTCAATTTCGTAAATACTCACTTTAAAAGCAGTTGAATGCAAAAGTAAGCAACTTTGTTGTCCGTGTTTATGATTTGAGTCCTCGTTATAAACGTGCAATTGTCGTTCACAGCCTTGGGTTCGGCTCACGATTCTAGGGAATGGAATTAAATTGTTGTATTGGTGTTGTTTTGTGTTGGTTACGACTGAAGTTGGTTACGTCATTCAAAATAAAATCCCGAAAATTATTGAGATGGCAGTTATTTAGTCATATTACGCGAACTAGTGTGGATGTCCATCAAATGCTGCACAGATATTTTCAAATCATGACAGCAACCTTCCATCAAAGCCACGGCCTCTGTATCAACATCATTCCACCTTGTCGAACATAGCTCATTTGTTGATGGATGGTGTTTCAACACGATTTATATGAAATATATAAATTACTGCCCTTTGCCAGTTCAATGCTAAACGATGGTCTCCGAACACACTGTATTGGTGATGAGGGCTGTGTGATCATACTTTGTCACGCTGGCCAGGATGGTGAATGGGGGTACTGGGCTCCAGTACTTGCTTGTATATCACCCGGCACTCAAGTTAGCCATGGCAAGGAATCGAGATAATGTTGCGGGGTTCATAGAGCAACGTGCTAACCACTGTGCCACCACTCTGTACGATTCATATTAATATCAGAACATTTTAACGGCACACTTCATTGAACATTTGCAAAATGTATAGACAGGTTCATATGCTTACACATTTTATCGTATACACTTGGTATTATATGGAAAATCTAATTATTATTCCTCACAGTTATTTGCAAGTATACAGTTTTACGTGGTTGGTCAGATAAATACGGGACAATTTTTTCAAGCTATTTTTTTGTCTGTGCGTACAACGAGATTTCGGTGACAACCCATACAAGCGCGGCACTTTTAACCTAAAACTTTAATAAAAATACATCAGTAATAGTAGCGTTATTGCTTACGGGCAATACACCAGCTTCCAATCTCTTTAATTTGATGCCACACGCTGTTCAGCACAGGTGTATTTTTTTAATTATCAGCATGTTCATTTGCCTCCAGTTCGCGCCTATTCTATGTTGATGAAATATAATCATGAGGGAAAGGCACATTGAGTATGCCATCATCCTCCAGTGTGTTACGGAGCCTGGGAATCGTTGTGGCTGACTGGTGGAGGGGGAGCTATGATGCTGTGAATGTACACATCTTTGTTCTATGACTGAGAGACCCCAAGCGGTAAGGGTCAGGTCAGGTTTTCTCAGTGCTCGTGTCAGTTGTGGCCAATGAAGCTTATTGCATTTTTATAAAGAAAAAAAAATCAACGGAATTCTAATTAAATTTATGAGCTTCACCTGATGCGACCTCCGCAAGGGACGTGGGGCGTGACTTGAGGTTGAGTTGTTTAACCGCCCTTGGTTTAAATCCATGAATGCGTTCATTCAACAAATCTTCCGCGCGCAGCAGGCATCAGTGAACATGCTAATGAGCCGCTGTGCTTTGCACGTGTCTGCTAATTGTGAGAAGTACAAACCCAGGGCTGATGGGCCAACGACGGAGTCGAAAGTTTCGAAGCAAATATCTACAGGGATACATTTCCTCCTGTATAATTCCAATTTCCAACAGCACGCACTTATAAGAACATTCATAAATAATGCATTTCTATCTCTCACTTGATTAACCCGGGGTATTTGTGGAAATACAACGACCAGGCACGACGGTGTTGGTTCAGTGCAGGTCATGGAAAAATACCGAATTTTTAGCCTAACTCAATCGTAATGAGCGCAATCAGCCTCGCATTACAATGTTGTCTGGAATGCCGTCCGTTCCTTGACTCCCGTGGTCCTTGAGCTTAATTTCCCAAATGTGGCCAGTGTTCTGGTAATTCCCGAATGCCTTATGTATATAACTGTGACCAAAGTAAAGGTGCGATAGAATATTGAACGGGTAATTGAGAAGGTGGTTTACTGTAATTAATATCAAACTGCACGACTGGATGAATAGGGCAGTGTGTCTTACATTTAAGTGGCCTGGCTCATTGAGCTCTGGGGGAATTGAGGGCCAGTGAGGAGAGGGGCAGAAGGCAAATGGGCAATCCCATGCATTTAACTAAATTTCACCACTGCATTGCTCGTTACATTACAAAATTACCTGGACTGAGGTTTGCAATGTCTAAAGTCCAACTTTAGTACAGTTGTATACATGTGCGCGTTAACATCCAACACATTAATTGCGGGTGGAGTGGTGGATCAGTGGTTGGCTTCCTGCGCTATAAACATGACTGCGCCAGTTCGATTCCCAGGCGTGGTTGTGCCTTCCCACCTTTAACCAACCTGCACTGACCAGCGTGGTGAAGTATGGTCAAAACCCATCATGGCTAACATGATTTGGCGATGCCTTCATTCTTTGGTGGATTAAGAATGAATACTTCTTAAAAATGCATAACTCTGATGTAAAAGATAAAAGTCAAAGTCCTGTGTTGATCAAATGAGCATGGAGGTGGTGTTCATCTCCTCTTTACCCCTCTGAGCCACCATTGGACTTTCCACATTTATATGGCAGGGGCGAGTTTATACACAGAACCACTGTTGCCTTTTCCCACAAAGTGCCATGTTAATGTAGCACTTTAAGAGTGCTAACGCTTCACATGCCAAACTGAGGCTGAGAGATCCACAGCCTCTGGATGTTGCACTAATGTGAGAAATGCATACGCCACGCTGAGTTTCTATTTGCTGAAGAGTTCGTGTAACCGACGTGTGCACCGACAAGTGAGGGAAGAGGGATGGTGGAGACGATTTTTTTTATGCGAGCAGACACAGTGCTTGCATTTTAAAACTTGCATAGTTGAGGAATGTTTATATGTTTATTATTTAATAAGGTTGTTGGGGGGCACCTATGGCGCCTATGGCGCCCCCCAACAACATAGCGTCCCCGAACAACCACAGTGTGCGGCGGCCCCCAACAACCACAGCGTGCGGCGGCCCCCAACAGACTGGTCAAGTAAATCTTTACGATCCACTCGCACAGCGTGCGGTGGGCCTTCATCCAGCAGTGGATTAAAGCACCAAAAAAACTTGAGTAATGGATAGAGCACGGCTCTCCTTCAGGGCAGCAGTGGACAGAGCACGGCTCTCCCTCAGGGTAACCCAGATCTGTCCTTCTGTCATTATTTATTTCATTCTGTGATTAACGCACCACGGATTGGTTGAAGTGCGTCACGTGACAGCGAGCTGCCCACTTCGTGTTGTGGTGCACCCCACACCTCAGAGGCCCGAGAAGCAGCAACATGACGGCCACAGCGCTGGAGACGCAGCCATGGAAAGTTGACGGTCGATCCACTCACACACGCCTCACTCACACTCACTCACGCACAATCGCATGCACCTCAGAGGAGATGGGTGAATGAGAGTGAGGCAGAGCCGTGCTCCGTCCACTGCTGCCCTGAGTGACCCCCTGCTCTCCATTGCTGGCCGAGGAAGAGCCGCGCTGTCTCCACTGCTGCCGTGAGGGAGAGACGTGCTCGCTCCGCTGCTGGCCTGAGGGATAGCCATGCTCTGTCCACTGCTGCCCTGAGGGAGAGCCATGCTCTGTCGATTACATTAGTACTCGAGTTTTTTTGGTGCTTAAATCCACTGCTGGATGAAGGCCCACCGCACGCTGTGCGAGTGGATGGTAAGGATTTACTTGACCAGTCTGTTGGGGGCCGCCGCACGCTGTGGTTGTTCGGGGACGCTGCAGGCTGTGGTGTTTTACTGGTAGGAATGAAGTGGACCAGACACCAATAGATTATATCGTCCGTCCGTTTGTCCGTCCGTCCGTGTAGCAACATCGCCCCCTACTGCAAACACTTGGCATGACCCTACAAAAACCTTTACACTCAGTGACGCTTTCCTGGCTAAACAAGTGTAACATTCCCTTATAATTCCCTCAGATAGCTTTTAATTAAAACATTTAAATTAATGAGGCTTTCCTGGCTAAACAAGTGTAACATTCCCTTATAATTCCCTGAGATAGCTTTTAATTAAAACTTTGAAATTAAATAATTAAAACTGTCAAATTAAATAAAAAACTCACAGCGCCCTAAAGCCTACAGCTAGGCCTAAAGCCTAGAACTAGGCCTCACAGTCTCCCTTCGTATATCGTACCCCCGCGTGTGTGAAAGGGAGTTAATGTTTAACAATGTTACATTCCCTGATGTTTTAAAATAGAAACATTTAAATTTAAAGCTTTTACATAAATAATAAAAACATTTAAATTAAACATTAACTCACAGCGACCTAAAGCCTACAGCTAGGCCTAAAGCCTAGAACTAGGCCACAAACTCTCCCTTCGTATCGTGCCCCCGCGTGTGTGAAAAGGAATTAATGTTTCACAATGTTACATTCCCTGATGCTTTTAAATAGAAACATTTAAATTTCAAGCTTTTACATAAATAATTAAAACATTTAAATTACAAATTAACTCACTGCGACCTAAGGCCTACAGCTAGGCCTAAAGCCTAGAAATAGGCCTCAAAGTCTCCCTTCGTATCGTCCGATTAGGTGTAGCAACATCGCCTCCTACTGCAAACAGTTGCCAGGACCCTACAAAAACCTTTCGACTCAGTGGGGCTTTCCTGGCTAAACAAGTGTAATAATACATTGTTTATATTCTTTGGTTATTCGTTCCTACCAGCCCACCCCGCAGGGTCCTGTTATATTTATATTATTTTATTATTATTTTATTATTATTTCCCTTATTATTTCCCTTCTACGTGACTTTACCGAAAGAACCAAGAATATGAATCCCTGCAGTCACGAAAGCTTTAAATCAAAACCTGTTTTGTTGTCAGAAAAAAGGGGGAAAACATTATCATATTTTGGTACTGGCAAAGGAGGTCCCATGATGTGTATTATTATTTCTATTCGCCCAGTCCATCCTTATTTTGAAATTCATTGGATTTTTATAAATGTGTGGAAGTTAAATGTCATACCTAATGAGGCATCATGACAAGCAGATGGACAAAATAAGGGCATGCTTTACAATTGCCTTCGTGCCAACCAGGGCGGATTAAAACTTTTAATGTTGAACTTTTATCATGAAGCTTAAGCTATGCATTTTCCATTATTTGTATCTGCTCTTTGGTAAATATGAAACACTACACCAAGGGCTGACATCAGAATTAACATTTGCTGTATGCCCCAGTTGCTGATGTACATTCCATACTCGGCACTTAAATAATTGAATGTGCATCTATTAAGTTCGGTGATACCACCCATTGCTCTCTGTTGCTGTGAAACGTGGACACTAAAAAGTCCGAATGTTATAAACTACAGGCCTTTTAAATAAAGTGCCTGTGCATTGTCCTCAATATCACCTGGCACAAATATATCACTACGAAAGAAGTCTCAACAAGTGCCTCAAGGGCTGAAGATGTATCATTTACACTCTCCTGAAACGGCAACAGGGTATGGGGAAAGCACACATCCACCACATGGCAGCTATGCAACCTTCTGAACATGAACGTGCAAGCACAATACAAGCCTAGTGAATTGGACGACCCCACCCACACAAGCCTGGTCGACAATGCCCTTGCTGTCACTTGCATTGATTGCGACCACAAGATCGTGGTGTTGTATCCACGGACTCGGTGGCCTCTGAATCAACGATAAGGTAACTGCCATGTAGTTGCTTGCTCACACACTGTTGGCAGAAAATATGGTATTTGGCCTACTCTACCATGCTGGATAGACGTATTGAAAGATGTGGGAGTGCCCACACATTACCCCACAACAAGTTAACTGCTGATTGACTAAATGTGCTGTACCCATGATTACTGCTGACACTGGTTAACTATTACTGGACATTCAAGTGACACTTGTGACTCAAAGCAAGATGGGTGTCGGTTCGATTTCTGACTCAGGCTCATGTCTTTGTGGAGATTGTATTCTCTCCCCCTCATATGCATTTGTTTCCTCCGAGAACTCCCGTTTCCTCCCACAGCGAAAAAGGAAAAACAACGATGCAACCGGTATTGGCCGGTAATAACCTGCAAATTACCCATTGGGATTACACCACTACGAAAACATGGCATAACCCTCCTGAGAAAGTCTTGAGCAAATAAGCGAAATTAAAATATATATCAAGATGCCATTCGTTTCAGGGTTTACTTGGTTTTGAACAATTTCACTCTTGAAACCCCCATTCCACTCTTGATTGAAGCACTTTTTTACGAAGCATTCGGCGATGATAATTTAGCACAATTCTTGGTCATGGTTTCTTCGAATAGACTACATAAAATGGCACGACGATAATTGTTGCCAACATAAATGCTCTTTCTTGACTTAAAACTTTCGTGACTGCAGGAATTCATATTCTTGGGTGTTTCGGTAAAGTCACGTACAACATCGGAAGGTGGTCGGATGGGAACCTCATAGTCATTTTTGACTTAAACAGGTTGATAACGTCCATCCAATGATTGCTCAGTTTCGGACCGTATTCGTGAACATAAGATAGATTTAAAACACGGTAGGACCAATACCTCGGCCGTGGCTGATCATTGTTTTTATTCGGTGGGCTCACGAAATCGATTTCTCTAAGACGAAGGTACTTTGCAAACCCACTGGCTATCAACAAAGATTTGTTCATGAAGCCATCCATATATATAGACCCAGATACAATTTCAACCGGGAAGATGGGTACAAACTGAGCAATCATTGGAAGGACGTTATCAACCAGTTTAAGTCATAATTGGATATGATGTTCCCATCCTACCACCTTCCGATGTTGTGCTTTACGTCCATTTCAAACCTTGAGCTTTCACAGTCACTTCGCAAGCCAACCCCGTGGTTGCGGCTCTGCGATCTTTCATTATCATGTTAATCTCTCTTTAACATGCTAATTTTCACCTGGCAGCCCTATGATTGATGGAAAACCAACCACCTTCGGTTTGGCTGCCCACCACTTACATTATAATTGGCTGCTGACATTTCGGCTACACCCACTTCAAACCCTTATAAAAGTTTGCCTTGGAAGCTAACCCCCCTTTTCCTGAAGACGACCGCTTGTGTTGCGATCGAAACGTCGTAGTTTTTTGTAATTTTTTGTTATTTTCTTTTAACCTATCTACATGACGTTACCGAAAGACCCAAGAATAAAAATGCAAATTTTTTTCACAACTGCACGCGTGGCAGATACACCTCCCGTATTCGTGTGTAAAATTGTATTCATTTTTGCCAGAAACTCAAGCAGCAACAAATCCGAATTGCTCAGCGTTGCCAAAGAGCTTCAGTAGTCAGGATAATATAAAAAAGCTAAATTAATATTTAATACCAGCTTAGGGAAAAAAACCACATGCATTTGGTCAAACATTACAGCTGCAGCGATTTCAAACGGAACAACATAGTTAAAACGAAATCGAAAAAAATATATCTTCAATCCAAATTCCCCTGGTTATGGTGTGTTGCATATATTATCGCTGCTCTGTTCCAGTGGCACATTGGTGCAGAGACCACAGAGTTCTGGCAACAGTGGGGGTTTACTGGCTGCATATGTAGGCAAATGATGGCTGCTGGAGTGATGCCTTCATTAGCTGCACAGTTTACAATATTTTACATCAATTGAGGCTCATTAGGACGGGCAAGCATTTTGCACGCTTTTATTCGACGCATTTTTTTGCATTGCTAATTCAGCCCTAATTTAAACACACATCTGTTTATTTCAGTGCAGTAAACCATTAAAGACAACGAAAATAAAAGTGAAAATGACCCGTACAAAACGTATATTACTGGACAAGGCAACCATGCAGAATAAGCACTGTGTTTCTGCATCTCGAACACGTAATCATAACATGCTTAATGTTGCATGTAATGAAATCATTAATAAACTTTTCAAACCCAGTAAGTACATTATGCAGGAGCTCACAAAAGAAATGTAATGCTAAATAATTAAGACACTGACAGGAGATTAAACTAAATAATGCAAAACTGCAGCCCATGTCCCAATTAGTTCAGTGTGTTCTGCAGCCATCGATGAGTGTGTATATATGAAACGTAGATTTGGCATTCGTTTTCTTGCTTGTAATGCTTTTCAATTGTTAATATACAGTACACTTATTGCCGAGCTAAGGGGCCGTCCATAAATGACCTCACGCGATTTTGGATAATTTTTGACCCGCCCCCCCCCCTCGTCACACGGCGTCACAAAAAGTCAGACCCCCCCCCTCAAATATAACGTCACAAAGCTCTGCCCCCCCCCCCCCAAAAGAAATATCAAACATGCTTCAAATCGTCTTCTTGGTTCTTTCGGTAAAGTCACGTAGAATGGAAATAATAAAATAATAAAAATAAAACAATAAAATAATTCTCACGACGTTTCGGCCACAACGCAAGCAGCCGTCCTCAGGTGGAGAACAGGTCTGTCGAGGAGACAGAGTCTAATTAAGTAGAACAAATGTCTGACCCCCCCCCCCCCCCCAGGTGCGTGACGTCATTTATGGACGGCCCCTAACTTTGGTTTGAATACGCATGGGGGCTATTTATGTTGCTCAGACAAACACTGAAGTGGCATTTTGGCTACAGCGCATGCCAAAGAGTTGTCACCAAGTGTGCAATGTGGCCAATCTTTGAAAACTATGCGTATCGCTCATTAATGTGCTACTTCATCAGACGACTAATGGTCCGACATGAAAGTAATGGCAATGGTGAAAATGTACAGCATCAGTTAAAATGTGTGTGGGTTGGGCGTTTGTTCTCATGAATATGTTGAAAATCATAAGAGAATTTCGTTATGATTTAAAAAACAACTGTTGTGAATTGGGGCGCCATATTCCACGCACTCAGGCTTATTTTGAAGGTCAGGGTCCTGTGTGTGTCATAGTCATTGAGAGTCAAATATTCTGCCGTAATTATGGCTTGAAATTCTGGCATTTGCAGCGATGTTCCACAGCTCTTTAAATGTCCACAAAACAACTACTGCAGAATTAAAGGATACGGAGGAACGGCTGTGCGATTGTATATTAATTGTAAATTTTTTGGTGGCATTTTATGTTTACCACTTTTAAAAAATATATATATTTTTTTTTAAATATATATTTTTTTAGAATCAACATGTGCATGAAAGTTGACTCTTATTAACGCCGCCACCACTATTGCCTTGTCATTTATATTCACGGACACGGCAGAAGATGGAATTATTGAATCGATTTCATTGGACGTAATCCAAGCCTGCTCTTTTCTCAACACGACAACATAATTAATTCACGCGGCCAAGTTGAAATCTCAACTTGCATGTGAGCCAGACAAAACAGGTAGCCTAATCATTCTTAATCACGATCTGCCACCCTCCCAAAAGAACACCCCCATTTCATATGCAGCTTTGTGCACGGCTACCAATTCCCAAGTTACAAAGCTGTCATGCTAGGTTGTAGTTTAATTGCGAACAACTCCACCAAACTGTGGCCACTATTTGTCACTGATTAAGTATTCCACTGCCAGTGCCTTGACCACCAAACCATTGCTAACACTAAGTAAAAGTACACCTAATTATGGCTGGTTCAGTCCAATGCATGATTGAATATTGCAGGCGTAGCACTGGATATGCACACTGAATAGCGCGAAGCTATAAACGCAGGGATGCTGTTGCTAACTGTTGTCCCAATGTGGATTTCTGTGTGTAATGTTCAGAATTGTATTTCACTTGTGTATGATGCATATCAAAAATGTAACCACCACCACTGGCTCAGGAACACCCGTGAATACCACCACTGCTTCTTTGAACAATGGGCATTGTTATTTGCAGTTGATAACTGACCCTACCTACCCTTGTTCAAGTTCTGGCTTATTTGCCTATGATCCATTGACAGTCGCCCATATTTAAATTGAATCCAAGTGTCGCTTGCTGTAAAATGTAGCTTGGAAGAATAAGCCAAATACCCTTTAGATGGGCTGTCTAGAACTCGCTGTTGTATCGTCTCTTCCGCCAGCGTTAAAATATAAATACCATACCTCCCCATATTCCAGGTCCCACTTTTATAAGGTGTCTTGAGAGGCAATCGCATTCAAACACTATGAATCCAAATTGTATTTTTGTAATTAAATTAGGTTTTTTTCTTCTCTTCAAACGTCAGGCTGGCACGGTGAATGCCTGGACAGGGACATTGCCCCTCGACTCGTCGCTTAATCCCTGTGGACCGTGACTTGCGTTGTGATAGCATCACGTGACAGCACACACTGCCATACCTACCTCCGCCTGGTGTTTGTGACACAACGGGCCTCATTCATGTTGCGTTTGTTTTGGCACATTTGTGTTAAAAAAAAATCTGGTCTTACCCAGGTAAATTCCACAACATTTATCCCACCCAATTCACCCGCCAGTTTTGGCACCATTCGCCACGTGGAATGAATGGAGCTCCATTCTGTGAGAATTTAAGGATGTCCCGATAAGACCGTTCATTAGGGGACATTGTCAAAATAGGATTTCTATCAGGATCCATGTCTTAGAACACAGTCTTGAACTGTTAGTCAACAAACTTCTCTGGCCGGTCTATCTCTGCAATGATGGAGGGCCATTGACCTATTATAGCAGTGTTATTGATGGAATTTTTTTTTGTTTAAGTCTAAATAACAAGAATTAGTTGCTTAGACGAGCAAAATTATTAAGTCGATGTCACCACTTTAAGTAAGGCAGTGACTATCATAGTAATGGGTAGAGCATTGCAAGTGGGGGGAAAGTTATCAATCAAACAGGGTGCACATTACCTAAGACCACAAAAGACGTGTTGAAGAAGAGGAAATATATATAACATGAACGGAGATCCTCTACGAAAGAATGAATACACAAAACGATGGTCAGAATCTTTGTGTGCCAGTGTGGTTCAGTACTGTAACATCGCTTGCATTTCTTAATTATATTTATTTTCAAACTAAACTATTTTTTTATTGTGCCAGGTGGGGCTCACTGAGCTATATAGCTATTTTTCATAAGCGACCCGGCCACAAATGATAGCCCAATGAAGTGGCTTATCAGGTGGAAATTAATAACAGCCAAATATTCTAAATGCACGTTTATAAATGTGGAGGGGAAAACCGGAGGACTCGGAGAAAAACCCACACGACCATGGGGAAACATGCAAACTCCAAGTATAAAGGCGTCAGTGTTAGGATCGAACCCACAACCTCCTCCATACCAGGCAAGCAAATTAACATCTCACCACTGCTGCGCTCCATCGTAGCATTGTTCAAAGGAAGCACTACGCAGCCATCCGGTAGCTGACATGATTATTGCTGCAGGTAACGGAATCAATGTGCAGCACTAATACCAATGCGCACGACATACGGTATTTTCTCTGGTTGGCAGTTATTTCAAAATGGCATTTCATTTCTGAAAAGGTTAAATGTGCATTGGCATTCTGCCACTATCTCTGCGTATCTTTAGCCCCCTTTTGAGTTAGTGAATTATTAGAGGTTGCATAAGCAACGATTTATGAAATATGCAGCCCCAGATGGCATTCCATATGCCACACTATAACCAATCACAACCATGTGGCCTCAATCATTTTATTATTATTATTATTATGATAATAGGTTTTACCCTATTTTCTGGCAACAAAACAGGTGTTAAGATGATAAAACACCAAACTGAAACCTTTTTACCAGGAATCATGTCTGCATTAACCACAATACTTGTGATCAAAATGCAAACAAAAATCACACTGATAATATATGCATTGTCCTTGAAACTGATTGGTCCACACCAGAGACAGCTTTCTTTTGAGCCTCGTCTCAAACGGTGTTAGACCAGAGGACAAAAGGCGTGGACCAATTAGTTTCAAGGACAGTGCATATATTATCATTTTGCATTCTGACCACAAGCATTGTGGTTAATGCAGACATGATTCATCCTAAAAAGGTTTCAGTTTGGTGTTTTAACATCTCAACACCTGTTTTGTTGCCAGAAAAAGGGTAAAACCCTATTACCATATTATGGTACTAGCAAAGGAGGTCCCATGCTATTATTATGTTTACGCTTTTCATTACAAGGATAATTTGCAGTGATGTGTCGTTAAGCATAAAGTTTAGGCAACATCACAGCACATGGAGTCTGGGGAATCGTGATGATTATATAGTCCGGAGTTATCCCTGGAGGCGTCCAATAAAAAACCTTGCTTTATTCAACACAGACCTGCAACTGCATACAGTTCTAAATGGCGTTGGTTACATGTGTACATTGGTGAAATTTTAAATAACCTATTCAATAGGCTTTGCCAGTAAAAGGTACATCATTATAGTGGTACGTTGGTTAGATGCGCCTGGACTATATCCACAAGAGTGAGTTCACCTCCCTCCCTGCCTGTTTGTCCAATGTGTAAATGTTTACATGACACGGAGGTGGAGAGAGTAGGTGGCAGACGTGAGCACGGACATTGCGAAGTAAATATCCCTGGGATCATTGGCTTGGAAAAAGACCAATATTTATGTGTCCACACATACAACACGTAGTCTAAGTCAAAGTTCGAGATTTACAAATCCCCATGCCTTATAGGATTGTAAATCCCATTATAAACATACAATGAAAGAATCATTGCTGCTGAGATTATGATTACATATTTACTTCTTTTCTGTTGGGTACGTATTTACTTCGCATCAATGTTAAATTCCAGAGGCTTAGAAAAGTGAAAAATGGTCATCAAACTCCTATGTCCTGTGTTACGGCTGCAGCAATCTTACTGAAAATTAAATATCTTCATTCTCCATGCTTCTTTGCACACTTTTCAGGTATCCATCTATATGTTCTCTTGATGCCCATGTTGCTGAACCATGTGTCAAAGCAGGTGGTACGTGTTGATTACAAACTTTCTTCTTTAGGCACATTTTGCTACGTTTCAACATTTTCTGCCTCTTTTTATCATCCTCAAACTCACAGCATATCAACAGCCCTCGTAGAATGCTGATGACTGCATGGGTACTGCTTGCAAAATGACCCCATGAAGAGTATCCCTCTAGAGTAATTTACTCCCTCCAGAAGAATGCTCAATAATACGAGGACAAGATGCTGATGTGGCTTCGATCCCTTCGGTCAATGTTCACTGTTGCGCCTAAACCAATTTAGTGCATCGTCCCTCTGGCATGCCACACTAAAAGTCCCAGTGTGCCCCGGTGACATATTCGTCACACAATGCAAGCTGACTTGTACTGAGACTCATCCAACCGCAGCTACAAGCCTCCCTCCCCTGGCTGCACACTGCCACTGCCATTCTGTAATGCCTGTAAGTCCCAAGGAGTACTACACTACACTTGTCAGTGAGCCAATCTTTTTTTTTTCCCACATCCAGGGTGATACGTTTATAGGGACACCACTGATTGCTAATAAACCAGAGTTGTTATACGATACCCGGTAAACAATTACCGGCTCTGAATGTGAGGAACCGGTAATCATTTCCAATGAAATTTTCGTAATGAATGCACCGATTTTGCACGTGTCAACGTACAAACCACACGGCGGCCTAAGTCACCGCATGGTACATTATTTCACCCCGTATCTTAGTAAAAGGTAAAGATGCAACGCTGCATTTGCTTGCTCACATCACCGCTGGCTGAAGGGCCTCCACTAGAGGGAGCTCTAGAGGATATTGGGCCTACTCTTCCTTGCTGACCGCAGGTCTTCGCAGAGGTGGGCATAACCACACTTTACCCAGCCACCCACATTAGCACTGGGTGAGGGGAATTCAAGACATTTGATAGATTGTATGAGTATAATATACCCTCTAAAGGGTCTCTAAAGCTCTCCATCTCGTGCAGGTCCTTCAGCAGTGGCGTGAGCAACTGCGGTACTTTTACCTTGTTTTGAGTGAATACCACATACCTTCATACATGTAGCGCTACTTGTCAATTAGACCAAGAGTGTGTATCTCTAGGACTTTGTGTGGGAATGCTTTCGAATTTGTACGCAATTTTTTACTGTGCAAGTCCCTTCACCTGAATGCAAAACGATTTCAAGCCCGGTCATTTCAAGCGACTTTACTCACCTTGTACCGTAACTTAAAAAAGAAAGAGTCCGTCTTGCCCCCCGCACTTCCAAGGAACCCAGAATGGATGGCATAGTGAGCGGTTTGATCTATGAACAATTCAACTGAAGCACAGCAAGTGTGGAGCCAATAACTCGCCCACGCTTCTGCTTTGTGCCAGCGTGTGCTTTATGCTGCTGTAGCTTAACCAGAAAACAAGGCACAATCATAATTCTGTCCGCAACTTTACATTATCGATTCTAATTCAAGTCTACATAGTGCCTGTTCGTTTTCAAATTGCCAAGTGATAAACTAAGTTCGGATTATTATGGCCACAACCATAGATTCCGTTTTCTGTGTTAAGATTCCATTTCATCTGTGATCAATATTCATTTATTACTCGTGAGAATTAAAAAAAACCGATGGTTAGTCTTGCAGAAGTAAGTACTGTAAAGGTAAAGGTGCAGTCTTGCAATTGCTTGCTGTCGCCACTGCTGGTGGAAGGAACTCCACTCGGGGGAGCTCTCGACGGCCCCTGTTGATGACGTTTGACTTATACTTCCACACTGAAAGTGAGAGTACCCACACTTTACCCCACCGCACGCAACTTGCCAATTGACTAGCGGCGGTGCACCCATTTAAGCTGCTGGGTGGACAGAGGCGAGGGGCATTTAATAAACTTGTACCATTGCCCATGACAGGTTTTTGGGTTAGATCGCGTTCAGTTATGAAGAATTCCTCCTGTTTTCGTCTTAAATGCTCTGGCTGTCGCCTGATGATGCTGGTTGTGATTACCTGCGAAACCTTGTACTCCAATTGTAGATGTTGTGGGTTTACGCACCAACACACCGGTGTGCTGAACTAGTAACGAATTTGCATATTTTGTCTAAATGACAAACCTTACTAATTGGCTGTGTTGGGTGGTGGCGGATTTAACAGCACATTTATATTTATGCGATCTAACCCAAAAACCTCTATTTTGTATAATATATACTTAAAGCTTTCGTGACTGTAGAAATTCATATTCTTTGGGTCTTTTGGTAAAGCCACGTAGATAGAAAATATAATCAAAAGAATAACAATATCACGACGTTTCGATCGCAACACAAGCAATCGTCTTCAGGTGTAAAAAGAGTGGGAAATCTGCCAAGGAAGGCTGTTTATAAAGGTTTAGAGATGGGCGGTGCAGCTAATGTTAATGTAGGAGAGGTCTCTGTAACCTGCAGTAGGTCTACACCATTCAAAGAGCTGTTTACAAATGGTTTAGAGATGGGTGGGGCAGCTAATGCCAATGTGGGAAAGATACTATGGATCTGTGCGGGGTGGCCATTGTATTGTGAGAGATTAGCATGTCAATGTAAGAAATTTGAAGCGTGGCGAGTGCTCGGACAGCGCAGTGGCCACATGGAGGTGGAAAAGAATGGCAAGTGGCCATTTACTAACATAGCTAACGGTGGCTGTGTTAGTGAATGTGGCTGTGGGGGGTGGCCATTGTATTTTGAGAGATTAGCATGTCAATGTAAGACAGCGCAGTGGCCACATGGAGTTGGAAAAGAATGGCAAGCCGCCATTTACTAACACAGCTAGCGGTGACTGTGTTAGTGAATTTAACTCAGAGAGAAAATAGCTGCTAGGTAGGATAGGAACATCACAGCCAGTTATGACCTAAACTGGTTAATAACGTCCTTCCAATGATTGCTCAGTTTGTACCCATCTTCTCGGTTGAAATTGTGTCTGTGTAGAATTATCTGGATGGCTTCATGAACGAATCTTTGTTGATAGCCAGTGGGTTTGCAGAGTATCTTCGTCTTGGCAAAATAAATTTCGTGTGTGCCCACAGTGTTAAAATAATGATCAGCCATGGCTGAGGTATTGGTCCGACCATGTTTCAGATCTGCCTTATGTTCACGGACCCGGTCCGAGACATGTCGCTTAGTTTCCCCAATATAACTGCTGCCGCAGACACAGCTTAGTTTGTAGATACCGGGGTATTGCATGTCGGGGATCGCATCCTTCACAGAAGGGATCAAATCACGAATTTTACGTACTGTGTTCAATCGTACCTGGATCTTGTTTATGTTATTATTTTGATTATTTTTTCTATCTACGTGGCTTTACCGAAAGACCCAAATAATACGGATAATATAGGTCGTGAAAGCCTCCATGTTAAACTTGTTCCTTTTTTTCAATTGCCGCACCAGGAGATCAAAACGGCGACCTGGTGTGTGAACGATCACACTGCGATAGCATCATTCTGCATCTGTATCGAGATCTAAAGAAACAGTCGGCAGCGCATGATAGCGAGCGAGATGACGCGTGTCAACCTGCCTCCAGACTCCTTTCCTCGTCCCCAAGTATCAGCTTCTATTTTACTCACCCATGCCTCTCCAGTTGAAGACACTGCCTGTGTTTGAGTGTTCGTGGGGAGTTGACTGGATTGTACCAGTGAATGTCACCTGAAATCCACGTTCCGTCTCTCTCTGTGACAAACACTCTGACGGATCCACTGCTCAGAGCCTTTGTGTGACGGTAACAAATTACATCTTGATGCTGGCCGGCTCCCCACGTCACATCGTCTTCCAGTCATGCACTGCAACGCACGCCCTCTATTGTAAAAGACAGAGGCGCCATCGAGGCAACTGGGGACTCCACGGAACATACACGGCAGTTATAATCAGAGATTATTTTGCACGCTATACGTAAATGTGTATAAACAAAAATAAACCAATTATTTATTCAACAACTAAAAAATATATTTTAAAAAGGCACGTGACAACGGAATGGTGCGTATTGTTTATATCCAAGGGATAAACGAAAAACACTGCCGACCAATTGTGCATTTTGGACAAATTGTGTTTAAATTATTAATATTACACCTTGACGTTTTCTTAAACAGATGATTTAGTGATACGCGTACTGCGTTGACAATAGTGCAGAAGCACGAATGCACAAAAACATTCGTCAATAACCATTGTTATCGATGGATTGTGAGTTTTGTTGTTGTTGTTAAAGTACGTTGTAATGACATTGAGCAAGTGTTGGTAGTGTCAGTTGTTTGTGAAAAAGGGTATTAACTGTAAAGTCATCAGTGCTATACCCACCAATGCATCCAAGTTCCTCCGTTGTCACCATTACCCAGATTAGATTTCGATTCGCTTTTCTTTTTTTCTGAATGCCAATATACGGCGGCTGCCACGTTGAATGATGTCCTCTTGTTGACTTCGGCACTCATAATACTGACAGCACTGTGGAGAAATCTTAAGAAAGCATTTCTCAGCAGATGCACACCCTTTGTATGTACTGTACGTATGGCAGACTGCACTGTAGTGCATGTGTTTGCTGGCGTAATCGTAGGAAAATGCCAAATGTAAAGATTTAGCTGCAAGATACTCGATTGGGATTATGCATAGTATCCTCACCTTCTTTAGAAAAACTACTGCTGACTGTCAAATGCAGCATATTTGTAATAGCGTTGCACTTTGAGAATGCTCCGAATACCAAATGTACTCATGATGATAATGATTTTGCAAAAGCACCACTCAGCCGCTTCAGAAGGCAAATTGATGGTAATGTGCAAAGTTTAATTCACATTGTCACACGATCTCCCAGGAATTGCCAAAATCTGATAAATGCAATCACGAGTACAGCATTTATTTCCCGCGGTATACAAAATGGCTCTTTTTTTAAAGTATAGTTTTTAGCAGGGGCGGTTTCTTCATTAGGGCGATTGGGCGACGCACCACCAATGTCATTCAACCACAGAGTCACGCTAGCCGTCACTGTGCCTCTGGATATAGTCCAATCAGCGTCATGTCACGTTCTGTGGAGTACCGCCTCTTTTTGGGCGATTTCACTCCGGCTGAGAATCGCCCCGAGTGGCCCCATAGACTTACATTCAAAGATGTTTTTTTTCGACCGGGGGGGCGCTGCAATGCATTCTCTATGGCTTCCGGGAGGGCTCGCCCTAACGTGCTTACGTCATCATACGTAAGCACGTTTCATCCAACAATATAATTTGTCGCCACCTAGTGGAATCTTTAATAAAATAAACGTGAGTGGATTGTATTAATAGTGAGTATAGAAACAAACAAGATGTATTGTAAGAGTCACTTTATTTTTCATTAATATTAAAGAAGTGAAGTTGCCTTTACATGCTTAAGCTGTTAATTTATCCATTGCATGGGTGGACCTTATCCTTATCAATCATCCAGACATTTGCCCCCCCTGAGAGATTTTGCAGGAGCCGCCACTGGTTTTTAGAGCAAACTGCTCAACTCATTTAGGAGAAAGTTGATGATGAGAAATTGTTTTGATTATTGCTTATTGATCCCTAACCTTTGGTTCTCGCAGTGGCTTTTGGCTCACCATTGAACAAAGACGGTCACATAAGACACTTCGTTCAGCTATCATTGGTGGTCAGGTCGGTTCTGAAAAAAAACTGCATATCTCAGTGGGCCTTACCTGGTAAAACAAGTGAAACATCGCCATGGCTAGCTTGCTGCATTACGTTTAGAGCATCTTGAGTTTGATTACTACCGTACTTACGGCGTGTATCACAGGTTTGATTACTACTAAGCAGCGTGAAGTATAGTGGATTGACATGGCGCTGTATGTTCTGTTATCTACCGATTAAGGTTATTTTTTTGGCTAGCCATGGAACAAAGACCGTCACTGCATCACGCGCTTTCAGATGAGCTTCTGCGGCCGTCTGGAACGCTCTTTCTTCTGATATTAGGAAGCCACTGGAGCTTTCCACTTTGAAATCATCTATAATGAAAACTCATTTCATTAGAACTGCTTTTTGTACACACTTCCGAATCTCACGGTTAGTTATGTATGGTGCGAAAGAAATTCAACATACAAAGGTAAGGCATAGAGTCTAAAACTTGCAATTTTAGAAGAAAAAAAACATCGCAGTTGAAAATAAAGCAGCACGTTGAACAGGCTTAATAACAGTGACAAAATATCATGGAATACCCGTTATCGGCTGTACAGAATTCGATGCTCTGTGAGAGCTTCCAGCAAGTACAACAACAGCCACCATTTGCCACTAAGTGATGCCACCGCAGCACTTGTGCCAGGCTTAGTGTATGTTATGTTCTTCCATTCATTACATACTCATGGTTCATGTGATGCGTATACGACTTTTGCAGAATGTCGTGGATTCGGGGCAGTGGAATTAGAACACTGAGAAATACGCCCCGTGTGGCGTGTGGAGAGGGACAAAATTTGTGGAACATTTTACCATAAATAGTTTAAACGAAGTGGGCACAACAAAGAGCGGTCTTGGGCATGGTTTCACTTTTTCAATTGTGTTTCAGTCTCACTTGTTGTATATGGTGACCATGCACTGTTGTCGTTTAGCGCATTGTATTTAATCTGGCAATCACTTCCTTGCCGAGTAATTCTCTCGAATTTCTTTCGGCGACTCGAGATGCATCGCATGGGAGGCGCGGTATGAATGATAAACGATGACGATGGTAGTCGTGATGGTGATATTACCCCTTTTGTAAACCATACATGGTGACCTAAAGTGTCTGAACGTCCTTTTTTTCTTGGTTGAATGCAACCGAGTCCAATAACAACATTGCAGTATTCGCACCCGGTAAATCCTGTTGGGCAAACTTTCCACGGCGAAACGAGGAGCGATGAGGGGCTGTAAATTAACTCGAATCGTTATCGCATTTTGTTTTTGAGTCATTCTCATAGGCTTTGACAACGGCGCTATCTTTCAGAGACGCAGCCTGCAGGGGACTATGTATGGTTAGCATGGTTGGCTACGTACGGTGCGAAAGAAGTTCAACATACATATTGCCCATATACTAACACTACCAATAGACTCAACACTGCCCTGAAACCATTGGAACCTCATTTGCCAGTAAAACATATGATAATTGTTTTTTTACCCTTTTATCTGGCAACAAAACTGACACCTTTTTTAGTTATGTTATGTTTTTTGTTTGCATTATGACTGCAGGTATTGTGGTCTATGCAAACATGGCTCCTTGTAAAAAAGGTGTCAGTTTTGTTGCCAGATAAAAGGGTAAAAAAAACAATTATCACTGCCCTTAGACTCAATACTGCACCTCCGATTAGTACGGTTGGCTACTTACGGTGCGAAAGAAGTTCAACATATGTGCATACATCTGTTAATGTACCTGCTGTATTCATTAGGGCGACCATGAAAATGGAATCTCTGCAACAAGCAGCAATTGCCCTTCTGCTCGTCCATGTTATGTCGTCTTTTCCCTGCAGATCTGTTGGCTGCGATACTTTTGCTTGAGTGTTAAAATAAAATCTAGAGAAACGTAATGGAAAAATTGAACACGAAGTGCTTTGAAAGCAGAATGGGAATGCAATTCATATAGATTTCTGCAATAATGGGGACTGGATGAGAAGCAGAGAAGCAGAGAAGTAATCAAGGCTTAATTTCTGATGCAATGTTTTCTGCGGGCACTCAGCCCACTGGGGATTATTTTCTGGAGCTCAGCCCCAGAGTGCTCTGGCTCACATTCAGCCCCTGGAAGCAACGAGAGATGAGTTGGTCAATGATGTCGCGAGCAACGACAGAGCACGTGGCAGCAGCATGACATCAGCAGAAATCCTTCATACTTCTTTTAATGCTGACCCTCAGTGCATACAAAAAAACACAATGATTCCTCTGCATTGGTTTGTCAATGCCATTGTTGCTGTGCGTGCTGCTTGCCACCAGCAGTTTCTGATGGCTGTACACTACCACTGAGATATGATGTTAAAGATTTTTTTCCCCCAAATGCATTGGCAATGCTATTATCTAACGTGCATTTCAGTAATTCGCTTATTGATATATTAAATTAAATTGCTGTCAGAAATCCCTAATGACAAGGAGATTGATTAAATGCCACTTTCACAAGAAGGAACATTGCAAACCAGGACAGTATTAGACCGTATAGATCTACAGATACTGTAGTTACACTTTACATGTGTAAAATGTCGTCTTAAAAACAGCTCTTGTCTTATATTAAGTGCAAGGAATCCGATTATTTTGCCATCACTCACTGTTGTGCTACTTCACCAATGGGCACACAACATTTTGTTGGTAAATTAAAAGCAACGAGGTCAGAACCTACACTTGTGCTCCTTTGTTAACGACAAACCTGAATATTGAATATTTGATTTCGACGGAGCCTCAGGCAAAGAATGAGATCACACTGTCACTATTTCCCTATCTGCAGAGCTCATCGGATTGACTTTGATTACGTTTAACTTTTATATAGCTGCCGGTCGTAAAAAAAAGTTCGTCTCAAGACATTTGTGTTGAAGTTCTCTTTGAAGCAGCTAACCGTAGTTTTAGTCACAGTGGCGAAAATAAATATATAAAGAGTACCCCCCTCCCCCCCCGAAAGAAAAGGTCTCTGTCAAATTATATTTTCATTTCCGTACACGATCGATTTCAATCAGACGTTCAATCAACCAACGATCTATGCGATTTAGGAACGTGGAACGAGTCGTGCGCATTAGCGCTCGACTCGAACACATCTCCCCATTGCCCAACTCGACCTGTGTTTTAAATTGTTAGAAGCTTACTTCAAGCATGGGTCGGGGCAATAGAGGAACAAAATAGAACCTGACTGTTTATTGACCAAGCTGGTGGTGGTGATGGTGAACGATTCCTTATGGAGGGAGCAAAGTAGCCTACGTTACACTTTACAGTTTCACCGGACAATTTCAGGCGATTCATTTGTTAGAAGGGCAGCGTTTATTGTTGGTTGCATACTCTTTGGTTATTTCGGTAAAGTCACGTAGGTATAAAATAAAATAAATCACGATGTTTCGATTGCAATACAAGCAATCATCATCAGGTGGGAAAACCACAGCAAGATATTTTTTTGCTGTGGTTTAACCACCTGATGATGATTGCTGGTGTTGCAATCGAAACGTCGTGATTTATTTTATTCTATATATACGTGACTTTACCGAAAGAACCAAAGAGTATGGATTCCTGCAGTCACGAAAGCTTCAAATCTAGATTGTTGGTTGCATGTTAAGCTCCAAAACAAACATAATACATTTGGTCTCATCATATACTAAAACTAAACAACTTTTTTATTTTACCAGGTAAGGCCCACAGAGCTATATAGCTCTTTTTCAGAAGCAACCTGGCCACAAATGATAGCCCAATGAAGTGGCTTATCGCGTGGAAATGTATAGCAGCCAAATACTCTAAACGCACGCTTCTAAATGTGGAGGGGAAACCCGGATGACCCGGAGAAAAATCCTAGCGACCACGGGAAGAAGATACAAACTCCAAATATATAGGTGTCAGGATCGAGCTAACATCTCACCAAGTAATGCTGCGGAAAAGTGCCGACCTAACAATCAGTCTGCACGGTCCACAAACCCTCCACAGCCGATTCAATGAGCATTGCTTCGTGAAAAGTGAATTTTAGTCATCTTAAGGATCGACTGGCCTCTGCCATGTGAATTTCCACCGCAACTTTAAGCCACCAATGGAGATGAGCACTGCCCATTTCACAATTGAACTGTAAGTCACTTTGATGTACAGCGAAAACATTCGGAGCTGTTACAATGGTCAGTGCACTTCAGTATGAACCCAGTAGCATACGAGGAGTTTAACTCTCGGCCACAGCTAACGTCCCCCCCCCCTTCTCCAACCTGCAATGACCAGCGTGGTGAAGTATGGACAAAAACCCCCATGACCAACACGGCATGGGGAGGCCTTCATCCATTGGCGGATTGAGAATGGCTGGAAATTATTTATATTATTGTTATCAGCTAATAAGAGAATGAAAACGACATCGGTACCTCACTTAAAGCTTTCTTGACTGCAGGAATTCATATTCTTGGGTCTTTCGGTAAAGTCAAGTAGATAGGTTCAAAGAAAATAACAAAACATCTACGAGAGGCTTTTCCTGAAGACGTCCGCTTGCGTTGCGATCGAAGAAACGTCGTAGTTTTGTTATTTTTTGTTATTTTCTTTGAACCTATCTACGTGACTTTACCGAAAGACCCAAGAATATACATTAGTACCTTGAGTAGTGCATTCATCTGTACTACTGCGTATGTTTTCGCGATTGTGCTGAACGAGGCACCCCAGCATGTGCAGCGAATATGGTCGTACATCAGCTGAACGACATGCGCGGCGTGATCTGAAAACACGTCGGAGAGCTATTGTTCCTTTGTGTTGCATAGTGTTTATTATTTGGTTCTTTCGGTTAAGTCACGTCTAAAGATAAAATAATAAATTAAATAATAGAATACGACGTTTCGATTGCAACACAAGCAATCATCATCAGGTATAATGAAATAGCGACATAAAATCTAACCAGAAAACTATAGACAGACATATTAGCAGACAGATATCACCAAGATACATAGCGGGAGCAACACAGGTAACAGAGAGGGGTGATCGTCTCTGTGGGGTGGCCTTAAATAGACAGAGGGGGGGGGGCGGAGGCAGAGAGAGGGAGGAGGGTTAGAGAAAAAATTAGCATATCAATGAGTGGTCAACAGACGTGGTGCTGCACGGCAAGTAAGCCTGCAAATCAGGAGGACACACTAAAATTAAATAACCTAGTAAAATATCGAAATGTAATGTAATACAACACAGAGGGTCGGTCAACACACAATTAACGCATAGCCTGGTTGATTACGTATTTCAAAGATTGCTAAGTTAGAATTTAAGTGTGAACATTCTAAAGAGGACACAGGCAGAGAAAAAAAGTCGCCAGAGAGAGAGAAAAAAGATAAGCTTAAAACTTCCCCGTAGAAGTGGTTCAATCTTAATTTTAGAACTTTCGTGACTGCAGGAATTATTATTTGGTTCTTTCGGTTAAGTCACGTCTAAAGATAAAATAATAAATTAAATTAAATATTAGAATACGACGTTTCGATTGCAACACAAGCAATCATCACGGTTGTAGATTAATTTAGAATCGCCTTATTTCCGTTTAATATAAGTTGGTTATAGAGTTGATATAAACTGCTACGAATGGGAAATATCCGGCGTTGACCGGGGCTAAAATATTATTAAAAACACCTGCAAACTTTAAAACATAACATACGAATGAAAATAAAACTCTGTAATTAAAAATTGAAACCTCCTATGCGCCAGGAATCGATTCTTTGAATCGCGCAAAGGAATCATCGAAGGTTGTAGATTCCTTTAGGATCGCCCTTAACATGTGGTGAGGGAGAGAGTGGTGAGGGGGAGAGTGGTGAGGGTGAGAGTGGTGAGGGGGAGAGTGGTGAGGGGGAGAGTGGTGAGGGTGAGAGTGGTGAGGGGGAGAGTGGTGAGGGGGAGAGTGGTGAGGGGGAGAGTGGTGAGGGGGAGAGTGGTGAGGGGGAGAGTGGTGAGGGGGAGAGTGGTGAGGGGGAGAGTGGTGGTGGTGTGGGTGAGTGGTGAGGGTGAGGTTGAGTGGTGAGGGTGTGTGGTGATTGGTGAGGGTGAGTGGGGAGGGTGAGTGGCGGTTGTTAGTGGTGATTAGTGAGGGGTGAGTGGTGAGGGTTAGTGGTGAGCATGAGTGGTGAGGGTGAGTGTTGAGCGTGAGTGGTGAGGGTGAGTGGTGAGTGGTGAGGGTGAGTGGCGGTTGTGAGTGGTGATTAGTGAGGGGTGATTGGTGAGGGTGAGCGTGATTGGTTAGGGTGAGTGGTGAGGGTGAGCAGTGAGGGTGAGCAGTGAGGGTGAGTGGTGAGGGTGTGATTGGTGAGGATGAGTGGTCATGGTGAGTGGTGAGGGTGAGTGGTGAGCGGTGAGGGTGAGTGTTGAGGGTGAGTGGTGAGTGGTTAGGGTGAGTAGTGAGGGTGAGTGGTGAGCGTGAGTGGTGAGTGGTGAGCGTGACTGGTGAGGGAGACTGGTGAGGGAGAGTGGTGAGGGAGAGTGGTGAGGGAGAGTGGTGAGGGAGAGTGGTGAGGGAGAGTGGTGAGTGGTGAGGGTGAGTGGTGATTGGTGAGGGTGAGTGGTGAGGGTGAGTGGGGAGGGTGAGTGGCGGTTGTTAGTGGTGATTAGTGAGGGGTGAGTGGTGAGGGTGAGCGTGAGTGGTGAGGTTGAGTAGTGAGCAGTGAGGGTGAGTGGTGATTGGTGAGGGTGTGATTGGTGAGGATGAGTGGTGAGGGTGAGTAGTGAGGGTGAGTGGTTGTTGTGAGGGTGAGTGGTTGTTGTGAGGGTGCGTGGTGAGGGTGAGTGGTAAGAGTGAGTGGTGAGGGTGAGTGACGGTTGTGAGAGGTGATTAGTGAGTGGTGAGGGTGAGTGGTGAGGGTTAGTGGTGAGGGTGAGTGGCGGTTGTGAGTGGTGATTAGTGAGGGGTGAGTGGTGAGGGTGAGCGTGAGTGGTGAGGGTGAGTGGTGAGGGTGAGCGGTGAGGGTGAGCAGTGAGGGTGAGTGGTGATTGGTGAGGATGTGATTGGTGAGGATGAGTGGTGAGTGGTCAGGGTGAGTGGTGAGCGGTGAGGGTGAGTGTTGAGGGTGAGTGCTGAGCGGTGAGGGTGAGTGTTGAGGGTGAGTGGTGAGTAGTGAGGGTGAGTGGTGAGCGTGACTGGTGAGTGGTGAGGGTGAGTGGTGAGGGAGAGTGGTGAGGGAAATTGGTGAGGGTGAATGGTGAGGGTGAGTGGTGAGGGTGAGTGGTGATTGGTGAGGGTGAGTGGTGAGGGTGAGTGGGGAGGGTGAGTGGCAGTTGTGAGTGGTGATTAGTGAGAGGTGAGTGGTGAGGGTGAGCGTGAGTGGTGAGGGTGAGGTTGAGTGGTGAGCGGTGAGGGTGAGCAGTGAGGGTGAGTGGTGATTGGTGAGGGTGCGATTGGTGAGGATGAGTAGTGAGGGTGAGTGGTTGTTGTGAGGGTGAGTGGTGAGGGTGTGTGATGAGGGTGAGTGGTAAGAGTGAGTGGTGAGGGTGAGTGACGGTTGTGAGAGGTGATTAGTGAGTGGTGAGGGTGAGTGGTGAGGGTTAGTGGTGAGCATGAGTGGTGAGGGTGAGTGTTGAGCGTGAGTGGTGAGGGTGAGTGGTGATTGTTGAGGGTGTGATTGGTGAGGATGAGTGGTGAGTGGTCAGGGTGAGTGGTGAGGGTGAGTGGTGAGGGTGAGTGGTGAGGGTGAGTGGTGAGTAGTGAGGGTGAGTGGTGAGCGTGACTGGTGAGTGGTGAGGGAGAGTGGTGAGGGAGAGTGGTGAGGGTGAATGGTGAGGGTGAGTGGTGAGGGTGAGTGGCAAGTGGTGAGGGTGAGTGGTGATTGGTGAGGGTGTGATTGGTGAGGATTAGTGGTGAGTGGTGAGGGTGAGTAGTGAGGGTGAGTGCTGAGCGGTGAGGGTGAGTGGTTGTTGTGAGGGTGAGTGGTGAGTGGTGAGAGTGAGTGGTGAGGGTGAGTGGTGAGGGTGAGTGGTGATTGTTGAGGGTGTGATTGGTGAGGATGAGTGGTGAGTAGTGAGGGTGAGTGGTGACGGTGAGTGGTGAGGGTGAGTGTTGAGGGTGAGTGGTGAGTGGTGAGGGTGAGTGGCGGTTATGAGTGGTGATTAGTGAGGGGTGAGTGGTGAGGGTGAGCGTGAGTGGTGAGGGTGAGCAGTGCGGGTGAGTGGTGATTGGTGAGGGTGTGATTGGTGAGGATGAGTGGTGAGTGGTCAGGGTGAGTGGTGAGGGTGAGTGGTTGTTGTGAGGGTGAGTGGTGAGGATGAGTGGTGAGGGTGAGTGGCGGTTGTGAGTGGTGATGGGTGAGTGGTGAGCGGTGAGGGGTGAGTGGTGAGGGTGAGTGGTGAGGGTGAGTGGTTAGGGTGAGTGCTGAGTTGTGAGGGTGAGTGGTGAGAGAGTGGTTAGTTTTGAGGGTGAGTGGTGAGGTTGAGTGGTGAGGGTTAGTGGAGAGTGGTGAGTGGTGATTGGTCAGTGGTAATTGGTGAGGATGAATGGTGAGTAGTGAGGGTGAGTGGTGGTTGTGACGGTGAGTGGTGAGGGTGAGTGGTGAGGGTGAGTGGTGAGGCTGAATGGTGAGGGTGAATGGTGAGAGTGAGTGGTGAGGGAGAGTGGTGAGTGAGAGTGGTGAGGGTGAGTGGTGATCGGTGAGTGGTGAGGGTAAGTGGTGAGGGTGAGTGGTGAGGGAGATTGGTGAGGGAGGTTGGTGAGTGGTGAGTTGTGAGGGTGAATGGTGAATAGTGAGTGGGAGTGGTGAGTGGTGAGGGTGAATGATGAGTACAGTCAATATGCACTGCTGTTATCATACCAGGTACCACCACCACAATATGTACTCCTCTCATCATAGCAGATACCACCACAGCAGTATGCACTGCTGTAATCATAGCAGGTACCAACACAGCAGTATGCACTGCTGTAATCATAGCAGGTACCAACACAGCAGTATGCACTGCTGTAGTGATAGCAGGTACAACCTCAGTCGGTATACACTGCTGTAGTGATAGTAGATACTGCTATCGAGTTGGTAGATACCGCTATAGTAAATACTAAAACAGTCAGTATATACCACTACAGTCAGTCAATACTGCTACAGTCAGTATATACTACTATACAGTCAGTACATACTACCACGGTGAATAGCTACTAGAGTCAGTAGATACTATTATAGAGTGAGTAGATACTGCTATAGATTTTGTAGTTACTACTATAGTCAGTGGATACTACTATAGAGTCAGCAGATACTATACAGTTAGTCGTTACGAGTATATAGTCGGTAGATACTACTGTAGGCCCAGTAAATACTACTATGGTCAGTAGTTATTACAGTCACTAAATACCAGAGGTGGGACAAAGTCATTGTTATGCAAGTCCAAGTCGAGTCGCAAGTCATCAAATTCATGACTCGAGTCTGACTCGAGTCCAAGTCACATGACTCGAGTCCACATCTCATAGTTGGGACAAAGTCATTGTTATGCAAGTCCAAGTCGAGTCGCAAGTCATCAAATTCATGACTCGAGTCTGACTCGAGTCCAAGTCACATGACTCGAGTCCACACCTCTGCTAAATACTACTACACAGTCAGTAGCTACTACTGGCTCAGTAGATACTACGGTACAATCAGTAGATACTACTACAGAGTCAATAGATACCACTTCCTCTGTTGTATGTAAGGTGTTGTTAGTATATATACCTACGAGGGGTAAAGATATTTTTTGAGGGGGGGGGGGGACCACAATTTTCGGAAACATTTTGACATCAACTATTTACCCTACACTTTCTACAACTTTTTGGACTTGTGAAAGCCTCTTATATATTTGTTGGTGGAGAAATGTACAAACAGCCAACCGGGCTTTGACAATACCTTAGTATCTGTGTATATATATGTAAGGTTTTTAAGAAATATATTTTTCACCCGGGCAAAGCCGGGTACTTCCGCTAGTGTAATATAAAGTTCACAACTTTGCAAGTTTAAAACACTTATCACAGAAGCAATATTGCTCTATTACAGCTGCACATTAATTTTAACTTGGCCTCAATTCTTGCCCGAAACCAGTTTTTAAGCATCTAATACATGGCCTCAATATAGGTTTTTTTATATTTTCATTTGTTACAAATGTGTTGCAGCTGAAGATAGTTCAACAATTACAGAAGTAGTCTATAAGTTTGAGCGGCAGTAAGACCACATACCAGAATAACGTTTTCAATTAAAAAATATATCCCAGGAAATTAAATACATGTCATATGTGCATTACAGGTGAAAACTGCAAGATAATTGCCTGTATAATTAAGAGTTCGTTGAGGAAGAGGAGAGATATGAAAAGAGATCAAGATTATAAGCAAAACATGTGACCGACAAATGTCTGTCATTTAACAAAAAAACCCAAAATGATGTCATTTGTCATTGCAAGCGATACAATCATGAAAGCAGTCAATATGAGGTGGATGACTGGCAATGGAAAAATGGCATTCCTTAGGGAGATACATTTAACCATAACACATGATGGATATGGAATTGTAATATTTGTGGAAACATTTTATGCAGGTATCTACAGCCACAAAAAAACTCGATATCTCAGAAAAAAGCTCCTAGACCAGATCTGAATCTTTATTTATACTGGAGGAATCCGATGAGATATAAAGCTCGTTTTCACAGATGTTCAGTTGGGGTAGGTAAGGAAGTTACAACGACAAACAATAAAAAAAAACACGATAGGAGTGCAAAGTATAGGAAAGGTCAGCAAATCACTGATTAAAATAAAAGTTAACTATTTTTTATTTTACCAGATGGTATCATTCATAATTGATTGTGTGGGTCAGATCGCGTGACTTCAATGCCAACGTGTGTCGTGCATCCCCCTCCACCCGTCAGCTAAATACATAAATTTGCCACGTGGACAAACCCGCCAATGTTTTATTGGCATTGTACTCACGCGCTCTGACCCAAAAATGTATTATGAATGATAGCATAGGTCGTGAAGGCCACGTGTCAAATAGTACAGCTGTGGACGTCGTCAAAGAAGCGTGACCACGCATTGAATATAAATGAGAGGACGTATTTATAATAAATGTTGAAACAGAAATGAAATACATCAACCAATCCTCAGTCGTTCATCTATTCAAAAAGTGCAACGTAAAATGCACCCATAATTGTGCCTTATTATGGTCCGAGGCGTAACAACGTGATTCTGTTTCATCAACGCATCACGGTTTATCTCCCTGAAGCGCCAACACCCTACAACATACGTAGGTTTGCTTTACAAACAGAAGCACATGTTTATGCAACCGTCAATCTCAAACCCAGGGTGTGTAAGACGCGGCATCTGTAGGTTAAGCAGCGGTGATTCTAAGTGCGCCGCGTGGGTTACACGCGACAACAGCTAGCCTATGACATTCCGCTATCGGAACAGGGCTCGACACTTGTAGAACAAATTTCCCAAGCCAGGGTTGATTGATTATATGAACCGCCAACATTAAAATAACATCAGTCCCTTCGGGCCAGGGCCCGTATGCATAAACACTGATTTATTCATGATTTCCGTGGCACAGATGCGTCAGAACCCTGGAAATGCATAACAGATGGTGCCAGATGCAGTTGTCTGCCTCACTGGCACCATGCAACACGTTTAAATCCGTCGAGCAGAATTTACTTTCAAATAAGATGATTCTTCACAAATGTACTGTCTCTTAATGTATCATGTTTCACAAAGGGCAACGTTTGAATTATGCAGCAATATTTCCAATGGCCATTTTTTTAAATCTTTCTTTTAGGTTAATATTCGTATGTTTTCTTGTACAATAATCCATGCGTTTTCGTTTATATATAAAAGGTAGAGACGCAGCCCTGCAATTTCTTGCTCACGCCCGTGGCGACGAGATAAGAGAGAGAGAGAGCTCTAGATGGATTCTCGAGAAAGAATTTCACCGATTCCTCCACGCTGTCCAAAGAGGTGGATGCACAAAGACAAAGATCCCCCGAATAGCCTGAACAGACTGTTGGGGCAAGTATTGGTAGCGAGTAGCACCGATGAAGGCCGGCACGGCACACGAGGGGGGTGTGGGTGGCCAGCATCACGCTCGGCCGCCTTTCTCTCCCCCCAGTGGCGATGTTTACACTGCACCAGGTACGCACTTGAGGCTGAGTCGACCTAAGGGAGGTCCATGGCCGGTTCAGATAATTGTCACCGCTGTTTTCCGTGTGCGGGATTCGGACTCGCACCACCGCTCCCCATGGTGGATGTACAACACACATGACCGGGTCGCCCAACAAACTGTGGCGCATACATTGATACTCCTGCGTGGATCGTGGCAGGAGGGTTTTAAGAAACGTGGTTCCACCGGTACAACTGCCGCGACGGGAGATCGAATCGAAAAGGTGCTCTCTGGATTGCAAGTTTCACCATTTCACCTCCGCAACATCCTTGTGTTCATATACTCCAGCATTATTTTCCCTTTACACCCTGACATTATTTTTATATTGCATTTTGATTGACAGCCACACAAAATCCAATGACGTTACATTGAATTAGCAATGAATTCCAAGGTGTGCGCATGTGTGTATGTGTATACATGTGCATGTACGTGCACGTTATATTGCACTGTCTCAAAGTCACATTTCGCTGCTTATGGATAAACCTGGATCTTTATCACTCTCACTTCATTAAAGGGTGCACAAATGAATCATTTAACTGCGTTACCTCGCATTATCTTTAGAGAGTTTTTAACGTCAAAGGTTTTTCACATGATATTGAATCCTGAGGTTATTTGCAGAGAAATATGCTGAATTTTATGGTTTTACAGCCTCAAACGTGCATGACTATAAGCCTTGATGACCTTGAAAGCAATTCAACCTACATCATTACTTGCTCTTTGCTGAGAGTTTTGTTGTTATTATAATCAGTGGAGAGTAGTACGATAGTACGGGAGGGATAATTTACAACAAATAATAATTCTGTTACAAAACCATGATAATTGAAAACAACGAACCTTTGCTGAGAAAGTGAAATGTAATGGCTGGTTGATGAGGATTTTATGAAGCCTTCATTGTCCATTATAGAGTTATTTATATCGAAAATGTTCAGGGAATGTTTGTATTATAGAAAGGAATACTTAAAATTCTAAAGGTAATACAAAGTGCAATTACATACAGTTATTTATTTTATTCGCACTGTTTGGTTATAAAGTAACATTTCTGCTATATTCAAAGCTTGTTACGTGAGCAGAGCTCGTTGCTATTTTGCATACGAAGTAAACACATTGGAGTATTGCATGCCTAGGGCATAGCTTCCCTCTCTAACTGATGATGCATGTGGCATAATAGGCAGCTCACATAAAGTACTAGCAGCAACGTCAAAGCAGATTTTGTGGTACCCATATTCATCCGGCGCCATGGAAATGCGTTGTTTAGACAACTGAACACGTGCCTTTTGATACTGCAGTGGCAGTGGTGTATAAGCGCAAATAGCAAAAAAAGTAAATACATTTCTCAATAACACTGTCCTAAAGATGACATATATAATAGGTGACGTTTCGGGCAATGGGTCTTCTTCATAACAGAGAGATGATCTATAGAAGTTGTTGTTTTTTGCTATTTTACATTTCGTATGCTATCATGGTGACTGCATCTATACAATATCTAGTCTTGAATATATAATAATCTCTTGAGATGTAATCATACATTTCCCACATTTGAATGAGTGTACTACTCATGCCGCGTGCACGTTAAAACTTAACACAGATCCAGAAATAAATGCTTTAACTGCAACATTTGGGTGATTAAAGTTTCATATATGAACTGTCCGTTCTGTGTTTTATAATGCACCAGAAAATGCGAGATTCTATATGACGAGCCATTGTGTCAGCAGATTTTGATTTTTAAAATGCGATGCTGATGCAGTATATGCGAGTGCACTGAACCACTAGCACATGTATCAATTCCTGTCTCGAGTGGGAGCAGCAGTGGCGCATGACCTATGAACCTGAAAACTTGAGTTTGATTTTCGGCCAAGGCAAACACAAGTGATGAGTGATATCTGAACCCATGCTGGGGCCTGCACCTCGTCAACTGGCCACCATAGCGAGGTATGGTCACGTGATCCCCATTACTGACATATAGGAGGAGGCCTTTATAAGCAGCGGATTGGCAAAGGGCTAAAACAATATATTGTAGTGTTATTCTTAGGATACAAAATATGTAGACGATCATAAATGTGGCCCGAAATGTAAAAACATGCATGGAATTGTACACTTTTTTTTAATATTAGGCACTTTGCATTTCTATTGTGTTTCTCAACCATGCTTACAACACATCGTTTACTAATAACAAATGGATAATGGTATCCATTACACCGTTTTGATTTTAACATGCAATATTTCAAAGCAGCGTTACAATTTTTATCTAACAATAGAAAAAGTACAAGTCATTAAAGTATCAGTAATTTAAACATTTAAGTAAAGAAATAATGTACTATTATTGTGTTTATTAGTGTTTTTTTTACAATATTCCTTAGTGAGATATGTGGTAATTTTGAACAAAGCCTTCTTGTCAAATTGTTGTCTGTAATAATGCATATGATTAACTTTACTCATGTTACATTGTTAAAACTTAGTCGTAAAATAAAAAAGCACAATTTCTTTTTCTATTGATGGACAGTCTCCATTTTAACATAATGGAAAAAAATGTAGGGATACTGACTTTATTGCATTTTTATTGCGGAGCAAAATGTGACCTTATGACTGTATCCAGCTGTAAGCGATAATAACTCATCAACATCAGCAGCAGCCTAACAATGGTGTTCATATGCATTGCTCAATTTCACAGAGGTTTCAATGTGATAAATTTTTATCAGAAGCAAGGCACGAATATAATACAAATGCGCTGCCTGTGGATTTTTTTTTTCATGAAGAATGTCAAACTTAGTAATGGTAAAAGATATATAAACGGTTTACAAATGTGTTATATACTAGATAACTCATTAACAATTTCAGAGTGCGTTTCAAATGTTGATAAATGAGAGATCAAATGCATTTAAGTATGCTATTACTTGAGTTGTAATCATAATAGCTTATCCACCATGTAATTATGAGATATTTTATACGATGCGAAAATGGTACTCGATACATTCATTGAAAAAAATCGTGAATGTTATTCTACGACTGTATTTTTAATGTAATGGCAGGTGGAGCAGCCGTTTGAATCCCAACCAGGACTGGTGTCAGTAGGCAGTGACATCTGAACCAGTCCTGGTTCTATCCCCCCCAACAACCTTCACCAAAGAACATGGTGAAGTACGGTCAACCAAACCTCACGACTGACACGTGGCCTGCGATCGATCTCGGGTTTCTGGGCACAGAGCACATTGTGCTATCAACTGCATTGCAGCTCCACCCCATGTGTTCCACATTGTCACTGAAATTATGTAATTACTCTGCTAACTATGTTATGATACGCGTGTGCACATGCAGACATTTAGAATGTGTTCTCTTTTGAAATAAAATGGCTTGCATTTTATCACAAGACTAATTTAAAAGGGATGTTTGTGATTCTGTTTCACTGCAAAGTTAATGTGAAGGACATCCATCAAATCTGAAAGGTTTACTGTATGTGCTCTTTTCTGTGAGAATTTAAAATCTTAGGAAGGAGTGCAAGTGGATGTAATACTGTCGCAAAGTTTGATTTGAAGACCTCTTGAGGCATTGCAATAAGTGTGCAGGGATAAAATATGTTAATTATGACATTTAATCAGAAGAACCCATATAGAATTTATGCAGTGCTACAATCATGAGCAATATCAGCAGCAGCAGCAGCAGCAAAACCACACTCACCATTACCACTGCATCTATAAGCTCAGAACTGGATTGCATTCCCAATCTCATCGTCAACATCATCATGTGTCTTCAAAATCTTCAACAACAGGAATTGCCATTCGGGATTACTGATAAGTTTCTACATTTGTACCTGAGGAGTTCAGACTCTGCTTATTGGACGAAAATTGCATGGGGAATTGAAAATGGGAAACATGCAGGCTGCTTCAGATCACTCTTGTCTGGCCTAAATGGAGCCTAGGGATGTTCTTACAGGCACTGCAGTACTGAATTATATATGAAATTGGCCACTCAACAGTACATATAGATGGGCAGAGTGCCTCTAAAGTCATTGTTGTGCACAGTGTTTGAAATACCTTGAGATGCCATGCACATTTGAGGCAGCTCAAATGATGGAGACAGCATTTCCAATGTGATCGAATAAATAAACCAATTCTTCTCTCCACAATCTCCTCCCACGCCACCCGACCCGCTGCCCGTGGAGTGTACACCACAATAATCTACATTACTGCGATGGGAACACTGCAGCGCTCGCGTACCTTCACTGTAATCCCAGAGCAGGGCTTTGATTTAGTAATCCTAACAACCGCAATATTCGTAAAATTACGTAAAATATTTGTTGCGCATCAGCACAACCATAAGTAAGTGCTCTCTTGTGCCCTGGCATGTCTCGAGTGCACGTGTAGCTCATTTGCTATTGAGGACTTTACAGTCCCTGTGTGCTGTGGTCCTTATTAAAATATGTAATATCTTGTTAACTAATACCATTATGGGAAAACGAATGCAATATTGTACGATGCATATTTTTCTGTAAAAGCCTTAATGTCGCCGGTGTGGATAGAATGTGCCTCTGTGGACAGATTTCCTATTTAATTGCTGGTGACTCTTACACTGATTGTGCTCCGTGCTAATGCAATACGGGGAGTTGTTTCAATGGCTTGTTATAACGGTTTGGATGAGTGTGCAATGCGTACTCTTGTCCGCATGGTGGCAGTCTTGAACAGCTGTAAGAACACACCGTCACTCCGTCAGTGCCTCGACGACTGAATATCTTTGCGGCTGCGTAGCGGATAACGATGACGATTTACATTATTTATCTATAGATTTGAAGCTTTCGTGACTGCAAGGATTCATACTCTTTGGCTCCTCCCCCTCCTCTTACCCTATATAACAATGTCTCATCACAAATAACTCTCGCTACAGTTATTTTGCTGTGCCTTCTTTAGACCTGATGAAGGAAGCTTGTGTTGCCTCCGAAACGTCGTGATTTAATTTCGTTTTCATTTATTTTATTTTATTGATTGTTTTACCCACGTGACTTTACCGATAAAACCAAAGAGTATTATTTATCTGATTGATTAGCATGGAAGTTATTCCTCCTCCAACATTTTCAAGTCAAACGCCAATTAGTGGAACCACTTAATGTCACGACATAAAACTAGGACTTCATATATTGCTGTAAAGGTGATGTCTTGCTCAAATTGGGCTATCGAGCGGTGATCCACCCAACCCCGATTTACAAGCCCGAGCCACATGGTGGAAATTACACATTCCTGCGGTTGGGTGAGTCCACAAAATAGTTGTCTATTTATAACCCCACAAAGAAGAGGGGGGCGAGTCAGCACCAGCCAGGGTACAGACTCGCAATTGTCCGATTGTGAGTGACTCGCTGTGGTGCCAAGCCACCCAGCCTGCTCCGACTGCTAATACAATCCCAATTAATGAAACCACTTAGTGTCACAGCATACGTCCCAGACTTGATATATCGCTGTCTAGCGAGTGGCATTTCACCACCGCTCTGGTGCTGCACAGGTAATTCAGATTTTTTTTAAACAGTATATTGTATTGTGAGGAAGAATACACTAAATAATACATGCAGGTGGAGAATGCTTAGTCCCACCTAGTGAGAATCGTGTGCCTCTGTCATCAGCTATCTGCATGTATTACAGTATCTGCAAGGATGGCCAAATGTAATTTATATATTTTCATTCTAATGGTTAATGGAAAACTCATTATTTAAAAAATACCTAATTTCCAAAAGTATAATTGTGTGTCCAAACAGCTGACACCAGTCTTAATTTAAAAGTATGTTTTGGATACAGCACATGGCAGGCCTTCATCCAGCAGTGAATGGAGCACAGTTAATGGTGTATGACATGGCTTGAACAATGATTATGGGTGTGATTATTATTTCTGTTCACTGTGTCACGTATAATAATTAACCTCATTCACCTTTGTCAATGAATTGCTGAATAAAATCATCCCCCACGGCATATCGGTCCTGTTTGTTTATACTTCACCACGCTGGTCAGGGCAGGTAGGTGAGGCGGTTAGAAATTGTTGTGCATGGCAGGTTTGAACATCACTCTCCACGGATGTCAACTTTGGCAAGAAATCTAACCAAGGCTGGCTGAAGGAAAGCACAGTGTGCCTAGCTCCCCCCCCACACCAACGCAGTATCACACACCGTATTGTAACATACTCCAAAACGATTAGCCAGAGTGGAAGAGTAGGCCAAATACCTTGTTTGGCGGCTGGCACTTTAAGCTCCCTTTAGCGAAGGGCCCTTCCGCCAGCAGTGGCATGAGTAGATAATTGCAGGGCTGCAACATGAACTTTAATTTGAATTCTCTGTCACATTTCGATTACGCAAGTTGGACTTGACCGTTCCTTGGGATGGGTGGCCCCAGCGACAACACGTACGCCGATAATGCATGTGTACAGATGTATGCGTGTACTACGACCTATTTTCAATCAAACTTGGTTTAATTAAAAAACTGAAAGAGTGCTCAATTTCACGCCTTATTTCTCTGCTCTCCACGCATCCTTAGGGGGAGCTCACGTGCAGCTTGGAGGTGCGAAATGTCACACAGTTGACTTTTGAAGGTTAGCATTTCCTGGAAACCAATCAACTCCAATAAGCCTTTTGAAAATAACAATCGTCCAAACGAACATGGCCCACATTAATGCAATGGCTCACTGCAAAATTCAGGCATATATGCCTGTAAAGAAGTACAATTTGAATGATTTCTCACAATGAGCACACTGCCATTATTTGCATTTCCGTCGTATGATTTGAGGGCCCCTTGCCTCCTGCTGCGTCAACAGCACAAATGCAACTGGGTCCTTTCATTTGCGAGAACAGCACCAACTTCCGCCGATCACGGAACCAACTTCCGCCAATCACGGCTGCTCCTTTGGGGGCGAGTTAGAAGAAAAACACTTCCTTTTGCACCTTTTTAAATCAGGTGCACGCATACAGTTTGTCACTGCCTGATTGTGTTATTAATTATCTCCAAATAAATGTGGTTTCTTTCTTTGGACGATTGCCCCGTGATGTTCGTAGATGTGCGCAGTGATGTATTTCAGCACTCATTGCATTGTACCACACACAGTGCCCTGTTTTTTTCCGGGATTGTCTTTAATTGGATTTAGCTGGGAACTCTGTAAGTCTTTCCATCCCATTAAGTCACATTTGTGTTAGTTGCATAATAATTAATACATCACTCAAGACAATGCATTTACATGTATTGCTCCACTTTCCCAGTACATTATGAGATATTGTTCTTCTCATAATATGCCCTAGATCAGGGGTCGGCAACCTACGGCTCCGGAGCCGCATGCGGCTCTTTACGGGCTGCTTCTTGACGATATGTACGTATGTACAGTATGTACTCAGATGCATTGCGGCTCTTGAAATACTGAATTTTGTACCGAATTGGAAAGAAATGGCTCTTCTTGTTATTTTGGTTGCCGACCCCTGCCCTAGATTGTTGTAACGTACAGTTTATAGATTAATCCGTACTGTGGGTGTTCTAATAGAAAGTGATTTCCTGTTCAAATGCGCATTGAGGCGGTGCCCATCTCCTGTTCACAGCACCTCAGGCAATGGTGGAAAGTCCAAATTACTATGGCGGAGGAGTATATATTTCCATCGGACAACCACTGTTGATTTCCCCAAAAAGGGGCACTCAATCGGTACTCGACCGCGAACGGAAGATCGGCTGAGTGATGAGTCAAACCCCAACCAGGAATTTAAGTCGCAACTTTCCAGCTGGCCGAATCCTCCCTATAAAGTAGCAACAATTACGACTCCAACACATCAGTGGTGTTGTATAATTGTTCACCTGGATGACCAAATGGAACAGACGCCACTCTTTTTCCTCATCCATAAATCTACCCATCTCACAGCCAATAATTGCGCATTTAGAGTAACAGAATGCGTAATATGTACGCTTCGCATGCGATGTCATGCCGTTGGATAATATGAATGCTAATAATGAGGTGTACACAGTACATATGTAGCGCTGTAGATGGGCTGAAATTACCTGCAATGGCAGACAGGGCCCATCAGGGGCAGTACCTCGTACCGGCAGGGGGTCACTTCATTCCCCAGCCCAAAAGCAGGAGGGGGCTGCGGGGTGTCCTAGGATCCCCCGGGACCCCCCCCTCTCCTGGAACTCTCTGGAAGAGAGGCGTGGCCAGAGGCTGACACAACGGAGAGGTGTATAAAAGCAGGACCTCTCAACAGGTTTTGGGCCAGTCCAAGACAGAAGACCAGCCAGCCTAGGACCCTGGGACCTCTAGCCCCGCTGTCCTTGTAAGGGCCGGGGCTCTGTGAGCCAGTGGTGAGACCCTGGGACTCCTGGCCTGACGTCCTTGTAAGGGACCCGTAGCGTGGCTGGGTCGGGTCAGATAGCCTCCCTTCGTAGCCGGAGGACCTGAGAGCGTAGCCGGTGTTAGGCACATTAGCCCGGAGGCTGTGTTCCTTGGCTATATCAGGGAAGGGCTGTTGCCTGAGTGAAGGCAGGAACTGTTGCCTGAGTGACGGCTGTGGACTGTTGCTGTTGTGCGTTATAAATAAACGCGTTGCCTCTCAAGTGGTCTCCAAGAACTCACTACACATAAAATAGCCTTGGGACCTGGCACACCTGTTTGTGAACGGCAGTTGTGAAGCAAACTGAACGAACGTGTTTATCATCAGCATTAATCACCATTCTTCAACAGACATACCAAAATAAGAAGATTCTTCAACAGACTCTGGTGTTGAGA